>NC_135904.1:32825288-33430261 GCF_964194155.1 Cetorhinus maximus
TCCCTAGCTAACCCAGATGCTCTGTCCAATCTCGCTCTGAAGTTTGATACATAATCCAGGAGAGTAGTTCCTGAATTTTTACCCACCAATTTCTCATGAATTAATTTCAGTGATCCCCTTACCTCATGACCATCAACTAGTTCAAAAGGAATAAAGCCAGTCGATGCATTAGGAGCATGCCCAATAGCAAATAGCAGGGATGGAATTCCCCTATCCTAATCCTGTGGATGATCCCAACTATATGCCCTCATCATAGTTTTTAAAGTTTGGTGCCATCTTTCCAAAGCCCCTTGTGACTCAGGATGGTAAGCTGTTGACTTAAATTGTTTTATTCCCAAACTGTTCATAACTTCCTTAAACAGCTGTGACATGAAATTTGAACACTGATCTGATTGTATTTTCTTATGATGAGAATTTCCGGGCCCCCCACCCCCCACAACCCCCGGTCGGGGGTGGGGTGTTATGGGGGGTGGGGGGGGGGGGGGGGCGCAGGCTCCTCTTGGGTAAATGGTGAACAAAATCCCACTTCTTTACCTATTATTGATTCTTCCTGTTTTACCTGTACACAAACCATTGGTTTTTCCTGTGCCTGAACCTCAGAACCCACAGTACTTTTACTTCCAGAACTTATCTGTACCCCATAATTCCAACAGATTTTACCTGCAATTTCCAACACACTGACTTCGTGTGCCCAACTTTATTACAATGGAAACACCTCAATTTTCGAGAGTCACTTCTACCCTCAGCCCCTTTTCCTTCTCTTCCCTGACAACCCGCCTTCCTTTCACCTTCCCACTTTCTATCCTTTTCTGATTTAACAGGGTGACGCGAAAAAGGTTTAGCTCTATGAACGAACTCATAATCATCATCTGTCTCTGCTGCTTGTCTTACTGTTTGAAGCCTCTGTTCCTCCACATGAGTTTTCACTACCAAAGGAATTGAATCTTTAAATTCTTCCAAAAGAATTACTTCTCTAAGAGCTGCATATGTTGTCTCTATCTTTAATGCCTGTATCCACCAATCAAAATTTACTTTGTTTTGCTCTCTCAAACTCAGTATATGTTTGCCCAGGCTGCTTTCTCATATTCCTAAATTTCTGCCTGTGTGCCTCAGGAACCAACTCATGTGCACTCAAAATAGCCTTTTTTATCACATAATAGTTCACCGACATTTCTTCTGACAATGAAACATAAACCTCATGTGCTCTACCGACCAATCTGGATTGTAACAACAATATCCAGTTTTCCTGTGACCATTTCATTTCTTTAGCCATCTTCTCAAATGAAATAAAGAATGCTTCAACATCCCTTTCCTCAAACTTTGGAAGGGCTTGTACAAATTTAAACATCTCCCCACTGGGTTTGAGTTTAAAGGTTTTCTCACCATCAGAACTTTCCTCAGAATCTGAGATCTCTTTTTTAACTTCCAGCTTTTTAAGCTAGTATCCCCTTTCTCATCCCTTCTTCCTTTCCCTTGCCTCTCTTTCTTTATCCTTCTCTCTTGCCTGGAATTCCAGTTCCAGCTTCCGATTGGGGGTGCACCGCCATTTTACGTGGGCGGGCCAATTAAGGCCTGCCCAGCATGATGGCCGCAAGGAAGCGCTTTGCTCTCCCTATGCAGGCGGGGGGTGGGGGGAATCCCTAAACTGAGAGTGCGCTCTTTCACACATGCACACAAAAGAGCACACTCATCTCCCTGAGGCTAAGTGCTGCCTCAGGGAGATCGGCTCCTGCTGGAAAAAAATTTAAAAACAGAACAGATAAATTTCCCTGACATGTCCCCTCGTGTGAACTGTCACATGGGTTGGGACATGTCCATCACTTTCATTGACACTTTAATTAAAAATTTTAAAACCTACATGAAACCTCATCCCGCCCGTGGATGAGGTTTCATGCTTTTTCTTAAGCCCGCCAGGTCTCCTGGCCTACCTGCCAACCTTAAGGTTGCATGGGCAGGTCCATTAAGTACTTTAACTACTTTGTCAATGGCCTCAGTTGGCCATTGACAGGTCGTCGGGTGCACAGCTGATTCTGCTGATTCCCCACCTACCTGAAAATTGAAATGAGGTGGGGTGACGTTGGGAGTTCCGCCCGACGCCATCCTGCATCATTTTACGTGTCGGCGAGAAGGCCCCGCCCCCCTGCTCACCAACTGGGAAATCCTGGCCTAAGTCTTTGAACTTTACCTCTCCAATAATAAAAATCTATCATAGTACCAATTTTACCAGTAACCTTTGGGAAAAATAAACACACCATTTCTTAACTTCTCCTGGCTAGGTAAAATCTTTCACCCCGCCACCCCGCTCACTTTTGAATTGAAGCTACTTTGATTTATTTAAAAATGCAAATGTTTCCTTTACACCTCACATTCTAAAACTGCACCCATGTTTACCTATTTAGCATTTCAAACCTAGCTTCTCTTCTTACACCAAAGCCTTCAGTCCCTAATTCAATTAAGTCCCACACACACTGACACACACACGCGTACATAGACACAGACCCCACTATTACTCCACTTTACAATAAATTCCAAATAGCATGATGAAAATGATTATATCTTCCTGACAGTCAAACTCGTCTCTCTTTCATCATAATGCTTATTTTCCTTCATTCTTAAGCTCACTTCAGAAATAAATTCATCAACCTGTTATAGGCGGAACGATCTTTCAGGTCTTGACAAGCGGTGAATCACCAGCCAGCTCTCTCACAAGTGAACCTCGTGAAGATGTCATTGGATTGCTTTAAGAGTGGCACAGGGCTCTGCCCAACATTTGGAATTTATTAGTTCTTCAATTCCTCCCTTGAAATAAATCCTTTCAGAACATCGTAAATTCACTTTTGGCACTTGTCCCTCGTCATCCCAGAACCAAATGAAACCATTCTACGCATACTTTATTGCTTGGTTTCTTCCTTATCTGGCCAAGTTTAACACTTAACTTCAAATATTTCACCAGATGTTAAAAATGTTAGACACGGTAATATTAAAAATTAGCAATGATACCTGGTCATTCCAAAGAAAACTATACCCAACAGACTTTCTTGATTTTGCAGATAACATATTGTCAGCTATGTAAAACACAATGTTCACTTTTATTTTGGTGTGCTTTCGATATCTACGTACTTCCGGGTTTTCCATGGAATTCATCAGGTTGTTGATGGGCAGCGAAGAACGAACAAGCATTTATATAGCGCCTTCATGACCTCAGGATATCCCAGGGCATTTCGCAGCCTATGAAGTAATTTTTGAGATGCAGTTGTTAACGGTTCTACTATCTTCAGCTTCAGCAAACCTGCCCAGTCAAACTTATTGTCAGCTTAAAACCTCAATTAAGAGATATTTCGGATCATTAAAGGAACTCCGTCAGTTTTACCAGCTATAGATTGGGTCCTGCAATGAAACGCCCTCCCTC
Source organism: Cetorhinus maximus (assembly GCF_964194155.1). Taxonomy (NCBI): domain Eukaryota; kingdom Metazoa; phylum Chordata; class Chondrichthyes; order Lamniformes; family Cetorhinidae; genus Cetorhinus; species Cetorhinus maximus. The sequence continues at coordinate 32,828,698 of NC_135904.1, forward strand.
CTAGGAGTTTTCAAACTAGCAAAATGACCACAGGGTAGAATATATCCACCGGTATGTTATAGCAAAACAACTCTTGTTAAGTTTACCAATATCAGCACTTTAAAATCCCAATTTAGGAGTCTAGGGGAGAATTTTCTCCCTGTCGGGGTGGGGGTGCTGAGCAGGAGCGGGCGCAGGTTGACGTGCAGCCGATCGCCGCCTGCGATCGGCTGCGCGCCGCCATTTTACGTGGGCAGGCCAATTAAGGCCCGCCCAGCGTGACACGCACCCGGAAGTGCTAAGTGCTTCCTGTGTGGGTGGCGGAGGAGGCTGAGTCGGGGCCTGCGCTCTTTCGCGCATGCGTGTGAAACAGCGCACAGAAATCTCCCTGAGGCACAGGGCCACCTCAGGGTGATTAGTTTGAATTTGAAAAATGTTAATAAAGAAGAAAAAATTTTTAAGACACGTCCCCTCGTGTGACAGTGTCACATGAGCAGGGACATGTCTATGAGTTTTATTTAAAAATGTTATTTAACTTTAAAAACCTTCATGAAACCTCATCCCGCCCGTGGATGAGGTTTCATGATAAAGGTGAAGGCCGCCTGGGCTCTTAGGCAGCTCTGTTAATTATTTTAATTGATATTTAAATGGCCTCAATCGACCTTTAACAGTTTGGCGGGTGCACAGTTGACTCTGGTGTGCGCCTGCCGAACTGAAAATTGGAATGACATCAGGACGCACATCATTTTACACGTCGGCGAGTGGGCCCCACTCCCGCTCCCGCTCGCCAGCTGGAGAATTCAGCCCATAATATATCGTCCTAAAAGACAATCACTTCACTTACACAGATAGTGACTATTCGAAGAGAAGTAAATGTTCAAACTGTGTTCCCTTAATAATGAGTTTTTTCTCTAGTCAATCAAAGATGATTATAAGATGGACTATTTCACTTTAAATTTACATACAATGTCTGAATCCACCTCAATTAATAATTGGATATTCAAACAATTATTGCTTTGAAGAAGATTATACTCACAGTCCAGTATAATTTCTTTGGAGTGTCATTTGTCTCAACTGTTAAGGGGAGTTGGTGGTAAACTTGACCCTTTGTGTCCTGAAGATGGCTGACCTATGCCTCTGGTATAAAATAGATGCTGTCCACAGATGCTGTCAGACCTGCTGTGTTTTTCTAGCATTTTCTGTTTTTATTTGATTTGACCTATCTCTCCATTTTTTTGTGCCTGTGTGTTGGTTTTTTTAAGCCCTGGACTTTGCCTGTGTGGCTCATTGAAACAGGCTGGCATTGTCCATTTTATACTACAGAACCAATTCTTTAACAAGCCTTATCAATCTTTTTTATTTAGCTGTCTTTATGCGAATCTTTGAGGGTCGTTTTTTTACCATCTAATTTCTGTCATAAGCGTTTGGCTGTTTTCCAACAGTAAGGCATTCAATGTTCTTATGAATTCCCATGCTTCTGTGCAGAGTTTTTCACTAGCTCTTTGGCACTAGTTCAAATGCTGCATAGCGCAGTTTATTTTCTCAACTTCCATTAATTTAGTTAGCACCTTAATTTCTTCATTAAGCGGGTCACTTCCTTTATATAGCCACAGTTTGAACAGAGGAAATTAACCAAAATATGATACCAAGCCACATAAGGAGACATTGGGAGGGGGGGGGGGATTTTCTCCCTGTCAGGCGGGTGGTTCAGGAGCGGGCGTGGGCGGGTGCGTAGCCTGCGATCGGCCGCCATTTTACATGGGCGGGCAAAATAAGGCCCGTCCAGCGCGACGCGCATCCAGAAGCGCTTAGCACTACCTTTGTGAGCTGGGGGGGAGGAGGGAGAGTCGGGGCCTGCGCTCTTTCGCGCGAAGGAGTGTAGAAATCTCCCTGAGGCACAGAGCTGCCTGAGGGAGATTGCTTTGATTTTGTAAAGTTGAATAAAAGAATAGAAAAAAATTCTCAGACGTGTCCCCTCGTGTGACAGTGTCACATGAGCTGGGACATGTTAATGGATTTTAATAACATTTTTTATTCAACTTATAAACCCTTCATGAGACCTCATCCCGCCCGTCGATGAGGTTCCATGAAAAATGCGAAGGCCGCCTGGGCTCTTTGCTTGCCCCCCACCAACCTTAAGGTTGGACAGGCAGCACAGACAAGTGCCTCAATTAGTTTAATAATGGCCTTAATAGGCCTTTGACAGTTCAGCAGGCGCGCAGCCGACTCCGCTGCATGCGCGTTGAACTGAGGATCGGAATGACACGCGTCATTTTATGTGTCAACGAGCAGGGCCTTCCTCTGACACTGAACAGAAGATTCAGGCCTTTAATTCAGAGAAGCAAAATCTTGGTTAAAGAGGTTGGTTTTAAAGAGTGTCTTAAAGGAGCAAAGGAAAGTAGAGAGCCTGGGATTTTTAGGATAGGAATTCCAGAGCTCAGGGCTTAGGCAGCTGAAGGCATGGCCACAAATGGTGGAGCAACTAAAATCAGGGATGCTCCTAGGGCTGGATTTAGAGGGACATTGATATCCCAGATGGTTGCAGGGCTGGAGGGGATTACATGCATAGGAGGGGCTGGGGTTTGAAAACAAGGATGGGAACTTTACAATTGTTTAACTGGGTGCCAGTGTAGATCAATGGTGAATGGCATTTTGTGCAAGTTAAGACACAGGCAACAGATTTTTGGATGACCACAAGTCGACAAAGAGTAGAATATGGAGGCTGTTAAGGAGTGCACTTGAAAAGTCAAATCTGGCGATAATGAAAGCATGGATGAGGATTTCAGCAACAGAGAAGCTGAGGCAGGGGCAGGCAATGTTATGGAGTTGGAAATAGGCAGTCTTGGTGATGGTGTAGATATGTGTTTGCAAACTTACCTCAGAGTCAAATATGAGATCAAGATTGCGAGCAGTCTGGTTCAACCTCTCCCTGTTGCCAGGGAGTGGGATAGAGTCAGTGGCAAGGGAATGGAGTTTGTGGCAAGGACCGAAGACAGTGGGTTCAGTCTTCCCAATATTTAACTGGAGGAAATGTCTGCTCTCTGCTGGATGTCAGACGAGCAGTCTGAAAACTTAGAGGCAGTGGAGAGGTCAAGAGAGGTACTGGTGAAGGAGAGGTGGGTTCATCAGCGTACATGTGGAAACTGACATTGTGATTTCAGATGATGTCACCGAGAGGAAGAATGTAGTTGAAAAATAGGAGGGGGCCAAGGGTAGATCCTGGGGGTCACCAGGGGTGATGGTGCAGGAGCATGAAGAGAAGCCATTGCAATTGATTCATTGGCCATGATTAGACGGATAAGAATAGAACCAGGTGGATGCAGCTACCCAGCTGGATGATAATAGAGAGGCTTTGGAAGAGGATGGTGTGATCAACTGCGTCAAAGGTTGAAGACAGGTTTAGAAGGACGAGGAGAGGAAGTTTACCTTTGTCAGTCACTTAAGATGTCATTTGTGACTTTGATAAGAGCCATTTCAGCACTGTGACAGGGGCAGAAACCTGATTGGATGGGTTCAAATCTGGAGTTCCAGGAAAGATGGGAGCAGATTTGGGAGGCAACAGCACATTCTAGCACTTTGGAGAGGAAAGACAGGTTGGAGATGGTAGTTTGCAAGGACAGAGGCGTCAAGAGCTCATTTCTTTGAGAGGAGGAGTGATGGTGGCTGATTTGAAGGACAGAGGGACAGAACCTGAGGTGACAGACCCAGTAATAAAGTCAGTGACCTGGGGACTAGGAAAGGAAGGTGGCAGTCGGTTGTTTACTGGGAATAAAGTCGAGAGACCAGGAGGTGGGTCTCATGGACAGGATTAGCTCAGAGAGGCCATTTGGGGAGGTCGGAGAGAGCTTGGGAAAAAAACAAGTGGAGGGCTAGGGCAGGGGGAGCCTTCGAGGAGGTTCGGCCCAGTGGGCTAGGGGATGGGAGCAGCTGATCGGATAAACTCAAATCTTGGTGACTCCAGATCCACAGAAATGTGGTTGACTGTTAACTGCCCTCTGAAACTGCCCTAGCAAGCCATTCAGTTCAAGGGCAATTAGGGATGGGCAACAAATGCTGGCCTTGCCAGCGATGCCCACACCCCATGAAAGAATTTTTAAAAAATTATCCGTCATGTTTGTTCAAGTCTGTGCCCCTTGGTTAAGCCCAGGGAATGAAAATAAGGGACATACCAGGAAGGACCTGAGGGCCCGGGTGAGAAAGGGTAATGGTTTTAATGGAAACTAGGGCATCAAAGATGGTGGTGAAGATGTGATTGGGCAGATTGGTAGCTGCTAAAGTGTCATGGTGAAAGGAGGGCCAAAGGCTAGGCAATTAGAATATTCAGACTGCAGTTATAAATGAATTGGGGGAGAGCTTTCTCCAGGGTCGGAAGTAACGAAATGTGGGTGGAAAGGGCTACAAGGAAGAGGTGAGAGGTGGCCATTTCTGTGATTGATACTATAGGAGTAGCAAGACCATGCAAGATGGCAAGGTCAAGATGAATATGGGTTATGGTTTACACACAGGGAAAGATTAAGGAAGGATAGGAGAGCAGTAAATTCAGAGGAGGGAGGACATGGTGTTCGAGATGGAGCTTAAAATCACCTAGGATGAGAAGCCATTCACTTGAAGCATTTCTTTATTCAGAATCATCTGCATAAATTAAGTAAGTATCATTTAGTGCTGTGCATTTTGTGAAACAAAAGATAATAAAGAAATGTGTTGAAACACTGGTGTCTAAATTATAATATGGAACACAATGAAAGTAGCTAAAGCATGTTTTTCTTCAATTCATTCATTGGATGTGGGCATCGCTGGTTAGGCCAGCATTTATTGCCCATCCCTAATTGCTTTTAAGAAGGTGGTGGTGAACTCCCTTCTTGAACCGCTGCAGGAGCTGAACCTTGGTAGCACTCTCACCCTCGAGGCAGCAGGTTGGGGTTTATGTCCCATACTGAGACTTGGGCACATAATCTAGACTGGCACTTCATTGCAAGTGCTGAGCAATCACAGCCTGGCATGGAGCTTGGAACTTGCAACATTGTGACTGAGAGGTGAGAGTGCAACCACTGAGCCAGCCAGACTGTAAGGCTGAGCTCTTACGTTCCTGCCAGGAGTCTGACAGCAGCTCGATTTTTGGCACAGAATCCAGCAGTAAAACGTAATAGACAACTTCTATTTCTTGTGACTCTTTGTCCAAGTCAGCGCTCCCACCTGAATCTCTTTGCAGAGGCTCTACTGCAAATGAACTGTCACTTGCCGCATCGGATTCGCAGCGATGGCCACTGGACTGTGGCGTCAGTATCAAAGCGCAACTTCTCCAAGTCCCTCCATACTCTCTGGGCTCACTATAGTGACATTCATTGCTAACGACCCGGTGATCCCCAGCCATTCAGGCAATCAATCTCCAGCTACAGATATTAACTGAAGGAAAGAACACTAAAGCAACAATTTCAATCCAAGTCACAGGCCATTAAATGTATTAAACCTATTTTGCCTATTTTCAGATTGCCAGCCAAGCTGAGTCGCCCGTCTGTTACTGAGGAAAATCCAGGTAGAGCAAAACTCCATTAAGGAGAACAGCATTTGTGATATAAGATTGTTCCCATGTATAACAAGTTACAACAAAATAACGTGGAAAGCCGCCTGCTTTAACTAGATCGAATTTGCTGGATTTTAGTGTTTCTGAATTTCAAAGCAGTGAGATTAATAAATTACTAAAATCGAAACTTGGAACTGTCTGGACTGTGAAGATTTATTAGTAAAAAAAATCACCAGTGATGATTTAGATTACAAAACCAACATAAGTATAGAAACTGATGCTCTCAGCAGTAATAATGGCCAATTTGACGATGGCACAGCAGTAGGAAAATTGGAAAGAGCGGCGGTCACTTTAACCTAAATTCCCAGGAGGGAAGCAAACGGGACCAGGAATGTCAATCATACACCCTGCCAAATATTACTCAATTCACTTCATTGGAGAGCACTATCTGGCGGGTTGTATAATTAGCTTTGCACCCTGTCTTGTCAATTTCCTGATGTGCACATTAGTTTCAAATTATCCCCCCCAATGTCTCGGTCCAACAGGTACAATAATTTTAGGGAAGTCAGGAAGAAACACTTCTGAACAGAGTCGTACACACATGTTGTGGAGAATCACACATGTTGTGGAGGGTATTGGAATGGCCAAAGTGTGTTCACATACCCGCTGTAGATGCACTGGCCAGTGGCCCATGCCTGGCAGTGATGAAGATGGTACTGAGCCTGAAAAGCCACGAGCCTTTTCTCCTGGCATAAGTGCTAGCATTTGCCCACCCACAATGCCCCCTGTGCCCCTGCTCCTGACCCCATCAGTTTACACAGGCTCATGGGGATGGCCCCAGTTTTAATATTACTGATGCGTACCTGCGCAATTATGGATGCACCTTGAGTGCCCATCCAGCCAATGTGATGTGAGACACAACAACAACTCACATTTATATAGTATCTTTGATGAAATTAAATGCTGCAAGGTGCTTCACAGGAGCATCATCGAACAAAACATCGACACTGAGCCAAAGAAAGAGATATTAGGACAGTTGACCAAGAAGAACTATTAATAATGTCAACCAGACTCTCCAGTTGGCTGTCCCACCTTGGGACAATGCCTCCTTTGCTTAAGTGACTCTGTGTCTAAGAAAGCTCGACTCAAAGAATTGATTGCCTAACCTTATCCTGCCAGTTCTGTTCAGGAACGAGAGAGTGCTACATTGCTGGAAGGGCCAGGCCTTCTCCATCTGCTCAAATGGACGCAAAAGATCCCATGGCCCTGATGGAAAAGAATCAGGGGAATTCCCTGGGTGTCCTGACCAACATTCATCCCTGAACCAACACCATCAAAGATGGTGAAGAAGATGAGTCTCCGAAGAAGAATAATATTGAACTCGAAAAGTTAATTCTGTTTTTCTCTCCACAGATGCTTCCAGACCTGCTGAGTTTTTCCAGAATTTTCTGTTTTTATTTCAGATTTCCAGCATCCACAGTATTTTGCTTTTACCATAAGAAGTAGGTTATCTGCTCATTTATTCATTGTGGGAGCTTGCTGTGCCCAAATTGGTTGTCATGTTTTGCCTATACATCACAACAGTGACTGCGTAGCATTAGCTGTGAAGCACTTCGGGATGTCACAAGGATGTGAAAAGTGCTACATAAATTCATTATCACAACATAATGTTAACAAATGGTCACCAGCTTGGGTGGTGTTTCAAAGAGGACATTTGCCCTCTGTGCCCAAAGTGGACAATTAACAACGCACTCAGAGCTCAAAGAGTAGAACGTGAATGTGCTACAAGACTGCCCAACCATTTAAAACATGCAAATCTCTAACCAACTAACAGAATTTATAAAAATTCTTCCATTGGATGTGGGCGTCGCTGGCAAGGCCAGCATTTGTTGCCCATCCCTAATTGCCCTTTAACTGAGTGGCTCGCTAGGCCATTTAAGAGTCAACCACATGGCTGTGAGTCTGGATTCACACGTCGGCCAGACCAGGTAAGGATGGCAAATTTCCTTCCCTAAAAGGCATTAGTGAACCAGATGGGTTTTTACAACAACTGATGATAGTTTCATGGTCACCATGACTGAGACTAGCTTTCAATTCCAGATTTACTAGTTGAGTTTAAATTCCACCAGCTGCGACACTGGGATTTGAACCCGTGCTCCCAGAGGATTTGCCTGGGCCTCTGGATTACCACTCTGCCACCATCTGCCCCCATGCTCTAAATCCTTTTACTTATAGGTTTCTTTCTAATTATAATGGTAGAAATAATTTTTATTTCTCATTTCCCGTTAACTATCAGTTGATTCATATTAAATAAATGTGAGCTGTGTCTTAACACCATCTCTTTTCAGCTCCCTACAGTGTGACAGAGCCGACGAGACAGTGTCTCACACTGCTTCAACTGGATTAAGAAGACTGCATGAAATTTGAGATGATGTTCGCCATGGCATATGTACAGATAATGTAATTTTTAGCAAACTAATAGCCTTCATATGGGGATTCGGCTGTGAGGCTGTCAGAACCTGAGTGAAGGAGCAACTTAGGATGAGACCCCACCCCCGTCTGAGCTTACAGGAAGGTACCTGAGATTGCAGAGAATGCAAGTTAGACAGAGACGGACCCTGCGCAGAGAAGGCAGAACTAATAAAATAAAGAGTGAATCAAAATGCTGTGGATGTTGGAAATCTGAAATAAAAACAGAAGACGCTGGGAATGCTCAGCAGGTCTGGCAGCCTATGCGGAGAGAGAAAAACGACGTTTTCTGTTTTTATTTAAATTAAACAGCAACTTGGCAATCAACTTATGCTCACTCAGACAAGGGAGTCAACGGTGATGGGGAACAAGCAAGAAAGAGGATTTAAGGCCACAATCATACCAGCCATGATCTCACTGAATGGGGAGCAGGCTCGATGGGCTGAATGGCCTATTCCTGCTCCTATTTCCTATGATCCTTATGAACTATCTGCTGGAGGGAATAGCTCCTTTTTTTAACAGCTGCAATGCCCACTTCCGCAAAGCTGAAAAGAAAATAGAAACATTAGGAAAAGGAGGAGGCCATTCAGCCCCTCACACCTGCTCTGCCATTCAGTTAGGTGTAGATTGATATGCACTGCAACTCCATTTTCTGTGTTTGCTCCATATCCCTTGGTGCCCTTGCCCAATAAAAATCTGTCAATCTCAGTCTTAATTGAAAGCTCCAGTTGACCACCCACCCCACCCCTGTTCCCTCCCCGCCCCCAGCATCTACGGCCTTATGGGGGAGAGAGTTTGGATTTTGTGTGAAAAATTGCTTCCTGATTTCCCTCCTTCCCTCTTGATCTGCACTCCACCCCTCTAGAGGAAATTGTTTCTCCATATTGACCCTAACAAATTCTTTGAACATTTTAAATACCTCAATCAGATCGCTCCTCAATCAGCTGTACACAATACGAAGACAGACTCTGCTTCCCTTACCAGCAGCTTTCAACACTTGTAAACCCGTGGGAAATTACAGACACTTGAGCTTCTCATGGTGATTTTGGAACTGAAGTAAGGTCTGATTTTAGAATTACAGCACAGAAAGTGGCCCTTCAGCCTATCGAGCCTGTGCTGGCAATTGATCTATCCAATTTGGTCCTCTGCCTGAGAATCATTGCAGTGTAAGTTGCTAATTTGCCAACATTTCCAAATAAACTGGTGGCTGGAATTTTAAATTCAGATTTTCAGCAGGAGATTGGTGCAAACTTGAAGAAATGGCTGACGTTACACACAGATCACATTCACACACACACACACACACACACACACAGAGATCACATTCACACACACACACAGACACACACACACAGACACACACACAGATCACATTCACACACACACACACACACACAGAGATCACATTCACACACACACACAGACACACACACACAGACACACACACAGATCACATTCACACACACAGACACACACACAGAGATCACATTCACACACACATACAGACACACACACAGATCACATTCACACACACACACAGACACACACACACAGACACACACACAGATCACATTCACACACACACACAGACACACACAAACAGACACACACACACAGACACACACACAGATCACATTCACACACACACACACAGACACACACATACACAGACACACACAGACACACACACAGATCACATTCACACACACACACACAGACACACACACACACAGACACACACACAGGTCACATTCACACACAGACACACACACACTGATCACACACACACAGATCACTTTCACACACACACACAAACACACACACACATCACATTCACACACAGATCACACACAGACACACACACAGATCACATTCACACACAGATCACACACAAACACACACACACATCACATTCACACACAGATCACACACAGACACACACACAGACACAGACACACACATCACATTCACACACAGATCACACACACACTGATCACATTCACACACAGATCACATTCACACACAGATCACGTTCACACACACACAGATCACATTCACACACAGACACACACAGAGATCACATTCACACACACACACAGACACACACACACAGACACACACAGATCACACACACACAGACACACACAGATCACATTCACACACAGACACACACAGAGATCACATTCACACACACACACAGACACACACACAGATCACATTCACACACAGATCACACACACACAGACACACACAGATCACATTCGCACACACACACATTCACGCACAGACACACACAGAGATCACATTCACACACACAGACACACAGACACAGACACACACACACACAGACTTAGGGGTGAATTTTACAGGAGGTGAGTATTCAGCCCCATCCTCCCCCCAATAGAAATGTTGGTCACAAGATAGGGGCTTTAAAAATGGCTGCCCTGCAGTGATGAGATGGTGGGAGATGCCTTAATGAGCTGAGAGTGGGACTTCCGCCCCTCAGGGAAAGGATGTCCCACCCCGAGAGCTGCCGGCCAATCTGCGTGCCTGGGGGCTGAGTATTCCAGCAGTGTCAGGGTTGAGTAGTGGCTGCTACTGAGGCTGCAAGGCAGCCCCCAGAAGAGGATCCATGGATTCAAGACTTACAGGTAATCGGAGGTTCTTGGCCAGGGAGGGATTGAGGAGCTTAGTTGGGGCAGGGGTTGGTGGTTGGATTTTGGAGGCCAGGAGTGAGGCACAATCTTTGGAGAGGGCACAGGCCCTCCTGCTCCAGGCCCCCCACCTCCCACCCACCCTCAAACGAGGTACTTCCCCTTCCTTCCGGCCTTGTAGCCCGAGTAGGAAAGGTAGCAGCTGCCCCCCTTCATTCTGCCTTCCTCAACCACACAGATTATTGTGGTGGATGCGGAAATAGACCCTTAATTCACCAATAGTTGGCTAGTTAAGGGCCGCATTAGACCTAGAGGTGGACAGACTGGCTGCTGCCTTACTCGCCCACCATAATATAGGGGAAACATCTCGGGGATGAGCAGGAAGCTGGTGGGTTAGCCGTTTATTTTATTTTATATGCCCCCCCCACCCCCACCCCCTCTCCTGTAAATACGCTGCCGAGAGGCTGTAAAATTCACCCCTTACACAAACACGCACATTTATACACATACAACACACTAACACACACTCACATGCAGACACATGACACACACAAACACATCTCACGCACAAAATCATCATATACATATCACCCATACAAACGCACACACAAACACACACATCACACGCATGATTTACATTTAAGTTAAAGGGGCATGATGATGAAGTTTGCAGATAATATATAAATTGGCGATGTGGTTGATGGTGAGGAAGAAAGCTGTAGACTGCAGGAAGTGAACAATGGACTGGTCAGCTGGGCAAAAACTGACAAATGGGATTTGACCTGGAGAGGGTGAGGTGATGCATTTGGGGAGGGCAAACAAGGCAAAGGAATACACAATAAATGGGAGGATGCTGAGAGGTGTGGATGAACTGAGGGACATTGCAGTGCATATGTATAGATCCCCGAAGGTAGTAGATCATATGATTAAGAAAGCATAAGAGATTCTTTCCTTTATTAGCCGAGGCACAGAATGTAAGAGCAGGGAGGTTATGTTGGACCTGTAAAAAACACTAGTTAGGCCACAGCTCTGAATATAGTTCTGGTCACTGCATCACAGTATTGTGTATAGTTCTGATCACTGTATTACTGCAGTGTGTATAGTTTTCGTCACCACGTTATAATAATTCATATAGTTCTGGTCATCACATTACAGGAAGGATGTGATTGCACCAGAGGATACAAGGGAAATTTTCAAGGATTTTGCCAGCAAAGGAGAATTTTTAGTAAGAGGAAAGGTTGGATAGACTGCAGGTTATTTTTTGGAACAGAGGAGGCTGAGCGGAGATTTCATTGAGGTGTATAAAATTATGAGGGGCCTGGATAGAGGAATAGTAATAACTTATTTCCATTACCAGAGAGGTCAATAGCCAGGAGACATAGATTTAAAATAATTGGCGGAAGGGTTAGAGGGGAATCGAGGGGAAATTATTTCACCTAGAGGGTGGTGGGGATCTGGAAATCACTGCCGGAAAAGACAGTAGAGGCAGAAACCCTCATCACATTTAATCAATACCTGGATATAAGAATAAAGACCAAGATCGATAAAGTAAGAGCGAGAATAGATTGGATGGTTCTTTCTCAGATGCTGTGTGGCATGATGGGCCGAATGGCCTCCTTCTGTGCCGCAAACTTTCTGCATTTTTGAGAAAAAATTGCTGAACTAGAGTGGAAAAGCTGACAGACGTCTGAGAGAATGCGAGAAAATCCAAATGGTGCTGAAAGATAAGAACACGTCCAAATAATCAGCCTTAAAATACTGCCCTATCCTGATCAAGTACTCCCCCGAGGGCCCATTGGGAAATATTTTGTGGGGGATGGGAATGGGAGCTTGTAAAGCTGGCAGTAGGTTTGTTAATAATTAGATTGGAATACCATGACGACAGAAAAAAATTCAGCAGGGAATATATCGAAATATCATCCTGCACTGCAGCCTAGGGCCAGAATGATGGAAAGCTAGAAACAGAAATCAAGGTCTGGGAAGGCTGGCTGGGTGTATTAATTATTCCTGGAAAATACACCAAATGAGCAATATCATAATATATAGACTTTTAACAAAAATTTGAAGATATTCACCAATGGCCGGATGTTTTGACCTAACGCCCTATTTACAGAGACAAGAAAGTAGGTTCACCTCAGCACTCAGGTGTGTGAGCGTGGGGAAGGGGCGAAACACGGGGGGGGGGGAAATTTTCCCCCTGTTGGGGGGGGATGTGCAGGATCGGGCGCGGGCAGGCGTGCCTCTGATCGGCACCCCCGATTGGGGGGGTGCCGCCATTTTACGTGGGTGGGCCAATTAAGGCCCACATGCGCGTGAAAGAGCGCACTGATCTCCCTGAGGCTAAGTGTTGCCTCAGGGAGATCGGCTCCAAATTTAAAAAATGGTAAGCGAATGATCACAGCATTTCCCTGACGTGTCCCCTCATGTGACACTGTCACATAAATTGGGACATGTCCATGACTTTTACTGAAACCTTTATTAAATATTTTAAAACCCTCGTGAAACCTCATCCTGCCCGTGGATGAGGTTTCGTGCTTTTTCTGAAGCCCGCCAGGGCTCCCGGCCTGCCCACCAGCCTTAAGGTTGGACGGACAGCCCTGTCAATTACCTAAATTGGTTTATGAACGGCCTCAATTGGCCATTGACAGGTCAGCGGGCGCAGAGCTGATTCGGTTGCGCCCCCGCCAACCTGAAAATGGAAACGAGGCTGGGTGACATTGGGAGTTCCGCCCGACATCGTCCCGCGTCATTTTACATGTCGGCGAGCGGGCCCTGCTCCCCCGCTCGCCAACCGGAAGATCCTCCCCATGGAGACGGCTCTTATCGTAATTTTCGACACAAGTTCGTCGGAGACTACGATTAACGGAGGATTGACCAGGAGAAGCTGGTGCCGAGATTTGTGGGAAGCGCTTTCCCCCACAAATCCCAGACACCCGAGCATTGAACAGGGTCAGGAATCAGATATCTAGAACCCCTGGTGACCCCACCATAACGAGGCCCTTACCGCTTTGTGCTCCCACGACTGTGGAGCATCCCACAGTGCAGTTTTCTACGCTCTTCCCCACCACCCCGCTCCCGCCCATGAGGGAAAGATGGCAGAGGATACCTGAGGTAAAGAATAAAACACTGACGGTGTACTGCGCTGTGACATTGTGGACATTGAGTCAGGCAGGTAAGTCTTTGAGCACAGATTTCCAGGTTAAAACATGAGTGGACTTTATCACAGTTAAAAGAAAAAAGGAAAGGACTTGCATTTATATAGCATCTTTCATGACTTCAGAATAAGCACTTTATAACAAATGAAGTACTTTTGAAGTATAATCGCTGGATGTAATCTTTTTTTTATTCTTTTGCGGGATGTGGGTTTCGCTGGCTGGGCAAGCATTTATTGCCCATCCCTAGTTGCCCTTGAGAAGGTGGTGGTGAGCTGCCTTCTTGAACCGCTGCAGTCCCTGTGGTGTAGGTACACCCACAGTGCTGTTAGGGAGGGATTTTGACCCAGCAACAGTGAAGGAACAGCGATATATTTCCAAGTCAGGATGGTGAGTGACTTGGAGGGGAACTTTCAGGTGGTGGTGTTCCCATCTATCTGCTGCCCTTGTCCTTCCAGATAGTAGAGGTCATGGGTTTAGAAGGTGCTGTCTAAGGAGCCTTGGTGAGTTTCTGACGTGCATCTTGTAGATGGTACACACTGCTGCCACTGTGCATCAGTGGTGGAGGGAGTGCATGTTTGTGGATGTGGTGCCAATCAAGCTGGCTGCTTTGTCCCGGACGGTGTCAAGCTTCTTCAGTGTTGTGGGAGCTGCGCTCATCCAGGCAAGTGGAGAGTATTCCACCACACTCCTGAATTGTGCCTTGTAGATGGTGGACAGGCTTTGGGGAATCAGGAGGATTCCCAACCTCTGATCTGTGCTTGTAGCCACACTCAGTCAAATGCTGCCTAGATGTTAAGGGCAGTCACTCTCACCTCACCTCGGGAGTTGAGCTCTTTTGTCCATGTTTGAACCAAGGCTGTAATGAGGTCAGGAGCTGAGTGGCCCTGGCGGAACCCAAACTGGGTATCAGTGAATAGGTTATTGCTAAACAAGTTGCTTGATAGCATTGTTGATGACCCCTTCCATTACTTTACTGATGATCCAGAGTAGATTGATGGGTTGGTAATTGGCTGGGTTGGATTTGTCCTGCTTTTTGTGTACAGGACATACCTGGGCAATTTTCCACACAGCCGGGTAGCTGCCAGTGTTGTAGCTGTACTGGAACAGTTTGGCTAGGGGTATGCAAGTTCTGGTGCACAAGTTTTCAGTACTATTACTGGAATATTGTCAGGGCCCATAGCCTTTGCAGTATCCAGTGCCTTCAGCCATTTCTTGATATCACGTGGAGGAAATCGAATTGGCTGAAGACTGGCATCTGTGATGCTGGGGACCTCTGGAAGAGGCCAAGATGGATCATCCACTCAGCACTTCTGGCTGAAGATTGTAGCAAATGCTTCAGCCTTATCTTTTGCACTGGTGTGCTGGGCTCCCCCATCATTGAGGATGAGGATATTTGTGGAGCTTCCTCCTTCAGTGAGTTGTTTATTTGTCCACTACCATTCACAACTGGATCTGGCAGGACTGCAGATTGCTTAGATCTGATCAGTTGGTTGTGGGATCGCTTAGCTCTGTCTATCACTTGCTGCTTATGCTGTTTGGCACGCAAGTAGTCCTATGTTATAGCTTCATCAGGTTGACACCTCATTTTTAGATATGCCTGGTGTTGCTCCCGGCATGCCCTCCTGCACTCCTCATTGAACCAGAGTTGATCCCCTGGCTTGATGGTAATGGTAGAGTGGGGGATATGCCGGACCACAAGGTTATAGATTGTGTTTGAGTACAATTCTGCTGCTGCTGATGGCCCACAGCACCTCATGGATGCCTAGTCTTGAGTTGCTAGATCTGTTTGAAATCTACCCCATTTAGCACGGTGGTAGTGCTACAGAACACGATGGAGGATATCCTCAATGTGAAGGTGGGACTTTGTTTCCACAAGGACTGTGCAATGGTCACTCCTACCTATACTGTCATGGACAGATGCATCTGCAGCAGGCAGATTGGTGAGGATGAGGTCAAGTATTTTTTTCCCTCTTGTTGGTTCCCTCACCACCTGCCGCAGACCCAGACCAGCCTTTAGGACTTGGTCAGCTCAGTCTGTAGTGGTGCTATCGAGCCACTCTTGGTGATGGACATTGGAGTGATGTCAGAAGCAGAGTAGCCAGTTTGCGTGCAGTAAGCTCCCACAAACAACAATCTGTTTTAGGTGTTGATTGAGCGATAAATATCTATATATAAATTCCTATTCTCTCCTTCAAATTGTGTCATGGAATCTTTTACACCCACCTCAGAGGGCAGATGGGCCTCACTTTAAACCTCATTGGAAAGATGGCACCTCCGACAGCGCAGCACTCCCTCAGCAGTGCTCCTCAGTTAAATTTCGAGGAGACAGGGAGAACAATCAGGGTTCTTGTCTCGTGGTTTTGGAGGAAGTAGCAATTTGGCAGCTCCAAGCTGAAAGGCACCATGAGTGAAGGGCAGGTCCCTGATGTGAGGGAACGTGCCAGAAGCAGCATGACATGGGCTGTTTAGCAGCATCTGTTAGCTTGGTTATCAAAGAGCTCCCATTTAATTGCACACAAGCTGTTACTCCGTTGTTGCTTTCTTCATAAAGACCCACTGCTCATGTGTCGGAACTTGTTTAACAATTAATTAGTCACTGGACAAAGTGTTTTGTATCTTTCTACCACTTTTTTTTTGGTTCTGGAAGTATTTTGTGAGAACTACAATGGCAATTTATTAATCGTCTGAAAGGAGTACTCAAAATGCATGTAGCTCAGTAACTGTACAAGTTAAGCAAAATTACCAACAACAACTTGCATTTATATGGCACCTTTAATGTAGCAAAATGACCCACGGTGATTTACAACTTTTACAATCCATATTTGGCACCAAGTCAGATAAAGTGATATTAGGACTGGTGACCCAAAAGTTTGGTCAATGATGGCATTTTCTTTTTTAAGTATTAAACGGATAGTAAGAGGTGGAGAGGTTGAGGGCGGGGATCCCAGAGACTGGCGCCCAGACTACTGAAGGTGTGGTCTCCACTGGTGGAGTGATTAAAATTGTAAAGGTGCAAGAAGCCAGAATTAGAGGAGCACAGAGATTTTAGAAGGTTGTAAGGCTGACGGAGATTACAGGGATAGGAGAGGGGTAAGACCAGGGGTGCAGTTGAAAACAAGGATGAGAATTGTAAAATCTAGTCATTACTGGACCATAAGCTAACATATAGATAAAAGCAAAATACTGCAGATGCTGGAAATCTAGAACAAAAACAAAAATAGCTGGAAAAACTCAGCAGGTCTGACAGCATCTGCGGAGAGCGATACAGTTGACATTTCGAGTCCGTATGACCCTCCATCAGAACTAAGACGTATAGAAATGAGATGAAATATAAGCTGGTAGAGAACTGGCCCCCTATCGAGCTCCTCCTGTCCCACCCCCCTTATCAGCTTATATTTCATCTCATTTCTATATTTTTTAGTTCTGATGAAGAGTCATACGGACTCGAAATGTCAACTGTATCGCTCTCCGCAGATGCTGTCAGACCTGCTGAGTTTTTCCAGCTATTTTTGTTTTTGTTGTATGAGCTAATATAGGTCAGCGAGCACAAGGGTGAATGAGACATGGTGCAGTTGACAACTTACATAGATTGCAAGATGGGGGGGGGGCAGTGTGGGGAAG
Organism: Cetorhinus maximus; assembly: GCF_964194155.1. Classification (NCBI taxonomy): domain Eukaryota; kingdom Metazoa; phylum Chordata; class Chondrichthyes; order Lamniformes; family Cetorhinidae; genus Cetorhinus; species Cetorhinus maximus. The sequence goes on from NC_135904.1 coordinate 32,846,097, forward strand.
GGGGGCGCAACCAGGAGAATAGTCAAGTCTAGAGATAACAAATTAATTATGATATACAGTATATCAGGCCTGATATACTTTGTAAATAGTGCATTAACTGAGTAAAACATTCCAAAGTGTGCTTGCAGAATTTGACACTGGAGAGGTAGTGGTGTAGTGGTATTGTCACTGGGCTGGTGATCCAGAGACCCAGGGTAATGCTTTGGGAACTCGGGTTTGAAACCCAGCATGGTAGATGGTGGAATTTGAATTCAATGACAATCTGGAATTAAAAGTCTAATGATGACCATGAAACCATTGTCATAAAAACCAACTGGTTCACTAATGCCCTTTAGGCTGGTCCTTGCCTGGTCTGGCCTGGTCTGTGACTCCAGATCCACAATAATGTGGTTAACTATAAACTCCCTCTGAACAAGGGTGATTAGGGATGGGCAATAAATGCTGGCCGTGAATGAATAAAAACATTGACGCACACAAGATGTTATTAAGTCAAATGACCAAATGCTTGGTCGGAGAGGTAGGTTTTAAGAAACCTCTTAAAGGAGGGGAGAGGTTTAGGGGAATTCCAGAGCTTAGGGTCTCGGCAGCTGAAGGCAGGGTCACCAATGGTGGAATGATAAAAATCAGAGATGTGCGAGAGGCCAGATTTGGAGGCGCTCGGAGGTCTTGCACAGTTGTGGGGCTGGTGGATATTATAGGGATCGGGAGGAGTGGGGCCATGGAGACATTTGAAAGCAAGGATGAGAATCTTAAAATCGGGGCATTGCTTCACTATGAGCCAACTGTGAGCACAGGGTGATGGGTGAACAGGGCTTAGTGCAGCAGAGTTTTGGAGGAGCCAAGCTGGACGCTGGCCTGGAACGTGTTGGAATAGCAGAATCTAGAGGTATCAAAGGCAGAGATAAGGATTTGAACAGTAAGTGTGTCAAGGCAGGGAGAAGTTGTGTGATGCTACAGCTGTGAAAGTAGGTGATCTTAGTGATGGTGCAGATGTTTGGTCAGAAGCTCTTCTGGGATCAAATATGACACAACAGATGCAAACAGTCTGCTTTAGCCTCAGAGAGTCGACAGGGAGAGAAATGGATTTGGTGCCTAGGGGACAAAGTTCACGATGGGGACCAAAGGAAATGGCTTCCGTCCTCCCAAACATTTCGTTGGATGAAATTCCTTCTCGTTCAGAACTGGATATCAGGCAAATAATATAACAAATTAAACATTGGGGAGGGTACATGTGGAATATGACGGTGCATTTTTGGGTGATATTGCCCGGAGACAGCGACTGCTGTTAATGGTAATGGGCCAAGGGTAGATGCTTGGTGTCTCCAGACGTAACAATGCATGAGCAGGAAGAGAAGCCATTCAGGTGATTCTCTGGCTACAACTTTATAGGTAAAAATGGAACCAAGTGACAGCAGATTCACCCAGCTGGACAACAGTTTAGAGGTGTTGGGGGAGGATGGTGTTGTCACCTGTGTCAAAGATTGTAGACAGGCCAAGAAGAGAAATTTTACCAAGGTCATGTTCCTATGTCATAGTCACAGAGGATTTCATTTGTGACTGTGATTAGGGAACTTTCAGTACTGTGACTGCAGCAGAAACTTGATGTAAAATTCATTCGACCAGATGAATATGAAATTCAGGATGAGAGTGAAATGGGCCTTTGGTGATGGAAAAGATGGGTATCCATGGCCTATGAAACACCATATCCAATTTTCTTTTCCATTGGCTCCATATTTTATATGTAATATATCACAACCAATACCCAATGTATGGAACATGATACAAATGCTGGAAAAGTACAGCTCACATAAAAAGTTGTGTAAGGAAACAGCTTAGTGCTGCGTCCATTGAATCTTTGGCTGACATCGTTCTGGCAGATGTGCAGGTTGCCTCAGGGGAGGCATTTAAAGTAAAGCAAAATACGGATTTGCAGACGCCTCCCACTAGATGTAAGAATCTACAATATGTGACTGCAAGAAGGATTGTCAAATGATCGGAGCGATGAAGGCATCCATGTAAAGATTCATCAAAGATTTCTTTGGGAAAATCAGGCCAAAATTTAGAAGGGGTTGAATTTATTGTGCAGGAACCAAATGAGATGGCACGGAGAGTTTTAACAACAATTAATGAAAGCATTTCCTCCCTTAATCACACAAGACAAATGATTCATTCAGGATGAGTGTTATAATCATGACAATAAAACATACAAGTGTTTCTGAGACTCGTAACATTTGGAACCACTATGTGAAAAAGCCCTAATCAAAGCAGAGATCAGCTTTTATCACTTGTAACCTCTCCGTGCTCAGACAAGCCTTTCCGAGTGACCTAATGCATTCGAACTTGCAATTAATGGATCCAAAAACCACAGGGTTCTTTGGCGGCTGAAGTAACCTAAAATCAATTATTGATAGCGACTTAGTGCAGTGTCTTGTCTTGTATTTCAAAGGCTCTGCCTACCTCAGCAGAAACCTAATGAGCTCCCAAGAAAGGGAGCTGGGGAAGGTGCACAGGCAATCTCGAACTCCAGAAATGTCTGCAATGGATTAGAGCTGGTGCCTCTCCTGTGCAGCCACTGTGATTGTATTTCACCAGCAAGACATTTTCCACAGCTGTCTTATGTCAGATGATTCATAAATTTTCTTCTGCGGGCAACGTGTAATCGGAGCCTGGAATGCCCCGGGAAAGCCAGGTAAAGACAAGGGGAAGAAAGGTGTTCGATCGACTCTCCCTCAAGGGGGCCGTGGAATTCCTTCAAAGGACAAAGCATCAAATTAAAATGACAATACAAAACCGAAATACACAAATACAAACCTTATCTGTGGCTGTCCGGTTGCCAACGTTCTCTTTTTTGAGGTGATTTCTGTGCCACCACTTGTGGTGTCTACAAGATGGTAGGGAGGGCAGCAACCAAAACTGCAAAGTGGAATCAAAGCACTGATCGCTGGCTGGGCACCCACTCCGGCTTCCAGCTGCCCCGGGATTTAGGGGGGGCATTCTCGCGCGTTAAATGATTAATTGCAAATCAGTGTCAGGAGCTGTAAATATGACTCCTGACTCCCATTTTTGTCACTGGTTCATAGGAATAGAAAGCCATTAACCCCTTTGGGCCTATTCTACCATTCAATTACACGATACAGATTGGTTTCTTAAGTCGATTTACGTGGCTTGATTTAATGCCTAATGCCCTTGATATCTATCAATCTCAGGTTTAAAACGTTCATTCGGCGCCCACCCTCCTCAGCCTCAACCCCTTTGTGGGGGTAGGGGAGGGGGAGAGAATTCCACATTTCCACTACCCCTTAGGGAGAAGCTTACCAACACCACCCCCGAACAGCCCAGCTCTAATTTAAAGTCATGCCCCCACCGCCTAAAAAAAAAAGGAAATCATTTCTCTCTATCTGCACTAAATCCTTTAATCATCTTAAAAACCCCAATTAGATCAGCCCTTAATGCTCTATACTCCAGGGAACACAAGCCTAGTCTCTGCAACCTGTTTTCATAATTTATGTCTGCCCACTCTGCTGCCGCCTGCACCTGATCCCCCCACAGGTCCTGGATGGTAGAATGAGGCAGCCATTTTGAGCTGCATTCAATGGGTAAGAAGGGAGCGGCGCTGATTTTTACTGCAGTTGCTTTTTGGTCTTTGAGCTTTTTAATATTTAATATCCTTGCTGCTGTTGATGCTGCAAAACATTTTGCCTGATGCTTCTAACCTTCCAGACCTCCTTTAAAATGTTGCCACAGGCCCATCACTGATTGACCACCCTGCCCAATTCCCCGCCCCCTGAGCTCAGAGAAAGACTTGTCTTTCTATAGCGCCTATTACCACCTCAGAGTGTCCCTAAGTGCTTTACATCCAATGAAGTACTTTGTGCTTCATTTCCTGGGGTGAAACATGAACCCACAAACTCCTGACTCCTCAGCAAGGTGCTACCACTCAGCTATGGTTGGCTCGAAACGGCTGAAGGGGAATCATATTTCACACTGGCGGTTTGTTGAGTTAAAGTAGATGTGGCTCAGATTGTAAAACTGCCATGTACAGACCCCACGCCAACTCCTTCAGGCGGACACACCCTTTCTATCGCCCGCTCGTCTGAAATGCACACCCTTGTTTTCAAACTCTTCCATGGCCCTGACCTTCCTATACCTCTGCAACCTCTTTCAGCTTTACAACCCTCCGAGATACCTGCACTCCTCCAATTCGGGCCTCCTGAGCATCCATGATCTCCGTTGGCTTCTTCAGCTGCTTGTGCCCTAAGCCTGGAGTTCCGTCCCTAGACCTTGCCAACTCTTTACCTTTCTCTACCCTTTAGTCCACTAGCCTACTTCCTTGTCCAAGCTTTTGGTCACCTGTCCTAATATCTCCTTATGTGACTTGGTGTTGAATATTGTTTAATACCCGCCCCACCCCCTCCCTGAAGTGCCTTGGGATGTTTTATCATGTTATTGGTGCTATATAAATACAGGTTGTTGTTGCTGTTTACATTTGTTTATCTTCAGTTGGTTGTAAAGTGAGATTTACTGCTTTAGAACACCCCTGTGCCAGATGAACTAAAAGAACAATGGGCATAATTTTGGAGCAAGATAGAGGAAGTTTAAACAGACAGCAGAGTTCTTCAGAACACCTTCGGTCTGTCCGCAAGCATTACCCAAACCTCCCTGTTGCTTGCCATTTTAACACTCCACCCTGCTCTCTTGCCCACATGTCTGTCCTTGGCCTCTGCATTGTTCCAGTGAAGCCCAACGCAAACTGGAGGAACAGCACCTCATCTTCCGACTAGGCACTTTACAGCCTTCCGGGCTGAATATTGAGTTCAATAATTTTAGATCTTGAACTCCCTCCTCCATCCCCACCCCGTTTCTTCCCCCTCCCTTTTGTTTTTTCCAATAATTTATATAGATTTTTCTTTTCCCACCTATTTCCATTATTTTTAAATGTATTTCCACCCATTGTTTATCTCTACCTTTTAGTATTCCCCCACCCCCACTAGAGCTATCTGTATCTTATCTGTCCTGTCTTCTACTCTTAATTAGCACATTCCTTTGATAATATCACCACCTTCAACACCTCTTTGTTCTTTTGTCTGTGACATCTTTTGGTTATCTCCACCTATCACTGGCTGCTTGTCCCAACAGCGCGCACCCCCCCCCCCTCCCCCCTTAAACCAGCTTATATTTCACCCCTTTCCTATTTTTACTTAGTTCGGTTGAAGGGTCATGGGGACTCGAAATGTCAACTGTGCTCTTCTCCGCCGAAGCTGCCAGACCTGCTGAGTTTTTCCAGGTATTTCTGTTTCTGTTTTTGTTAGCAGAATTCTCCAGGCTGCTGATGTTTCACTACCACCGCTCATTCCGTTTTAAAGCCAACTTAAGTTGGCTCTCACCTACAATGCAACCTTAAAGCTGGATGCAGAGTCTCGGAATCCACCAGCACTTTGTTATACGGTTTACAAGATCTACTCTAAAAATAGATATTTAAAACTGCAGTGCCATTACCATAAATAAAACAGACCGTATAAATTAACGGTGGACATCAATGTTATTATAAAATAGGAAACATCAAAGCTTTCGCTTTCAAACCACGTCTTTTGGCGTTTCTTTTTCTCTAACTCACTAGTGGCTCGGGGCAGAAAATGTCAACATTTCACAGAGTATCCACTTACACTGAGAAGCAGTTCAAACCATCAGCTCACAACATATGGTGCCACCATTTGTTTTATGCCACAACAGTCTTTAAAAAGCCACTTGGTTCCAGATGGCTCTCCTTGAGCCCCCAAGAAATGGATATTCCCGATCCCCAGGAAAGTCTTAACCCTGCCGGGCGGGACAGGACACACCCAGGGATGATGAAGGAGGAGTCTGGGATTTGGCTGATCAGTATGATTCTGTGAGTGTGACCATGTCAGGCTATTGCTTAATAGCCTTTGGCACAGCTACCTAGACTTTAGGCACCAGCCCCCAGATGTTAGCGAGGAGAACTTCGCAGAGTTGACTGGGCTAGGTGTACCTTTGTCATGCCTTGTCTCGATTTGAGGCCAAGGTCAAAGCCAAGTGGCCCATCCAGTTTTATTCTCATTCTGTTTTCTAGCCATTTGCTACAACTCCGCTCTTGAAACTGCCCCTTGAAAGAGCTGCTAAGAACCTAAGGCCGAACCAGACTGTTCACAACCTTGGTGCCTTTTTGAACTTGAGATGAGCTTCTGACCTCATATCCTGTCTATCATCAAGACTACCTATTTCCACTTCTGTAATATTGTCCATCTCTGACCGCCCTCACCTCGTCGACTACTGAAACCTCATCATGCCTTTGTTACCTCCAGACTTGACTATTCCACCCTTCCACTGACCCTTGACTGACCACACATCTTTCACCCTCCGCAAACATCCAAAACGTTGCTTCCCATATTCTAACTCACATCAAGTCCTGTTCACCTCTGCTAATTGATCGACATTGGCTCCCACTTCAAGAACACCTTGGTTTTAATGTTTTTCATAAAAGCAAAATGCTGCAGATGCTGGAAATCTGAAATAAAAATAGAAAGTGCTGGAAAAGCTCAGCAGGCCTGGCAGCATCTGTGAAGAGAGATCCAGAGTTGATGTTTCAAGTCCAATATGACTCTTCTTCAGAACTGAAGTTCTCGCTTTTTATTTAATATCTCCATCCCTATTTTCAACCCCCTCTATAGCCTCACCTGTCCCACCTCTGCAACCTCCACCAACCCTACAACACTCTGGGATCTCTGCACTCCTCCAATTCTGGCCTCTTGCGCTTTCCCGGTTATCATCATTCCATCATTGGTGGCCGTGCCTTAATTTGCCTGGGCCCTAAGCTCTGGAACTCCCTCCCTAAACCTCTGTGCCTCTCCATCTCTCACTACTTCTTTAAGATGCTCCTTAAAACCAACTCTCTGGTCAAGCTTTGACTGGATGTCCTAATATCACCTTGTGTGGCCCAGTGTCGAATTTTGTTTGGCAATGGTCCTGTGAAGCACCTTGGGAAGTTTAACTGCATTAAAGACGCTATATAAATGCATGTTATTTTTGGTATGGGGCAGTGAGCCAGTTGGATCTTTACGACAATCCCACAGTCTATTGGTTATTTTTACCTCTGCCACATTTTATTTGCAAGTTTTTTTAAAACTGGATTCAAATTCTCCATCGGCCAAGTTGGAGATTTGAGCTCACCTTCTCTGAGATTATTATTGCAGGCCGCTGCTTTAACAGGAAACAAAACTGCTACACAATGATGACCATAAGCCTATGCTTTGCTGCTGTTTGTAGCTACTGCAGGTGTGCAGGTCACTTAGGGCTGCGTGTGTGTGATCGATCACATCCCAGGAAGCCTCGCCAGTTGGAAGAATCCTGGGCCTCGCTCCTTCTGTTGAAAATTTCCCACAAGGAATGTGATGTAATTGCTCTTGTAAACAACATCTCAATCGTGTGGTGACTCCAGCTTGACTAATGCTGCCAGTCAGGAGGTTGAGGTGAACATGTTCAGGGTTTTAATAACCTTTGGGGTTTGGCTTTGAGGTCATTCGGAAGACCCGCAATTGCCCTAGCTACCACCCTAGTGAATCTCAGTATTGCACACCTTACTCTTTATTCATGTCCAGGTAACTGTACCATGGCCACTCAACACTTTGGGAACATACGTTGTACCTTCCAGGTCAAAAAGGTTCACTTGATTGGTATCCCTGCTAGTGACTTCAGAAAGAAAGACTTGCATTGCTATTATTCCATTCAGGATCTCCTGGTGTCCCGAAATGCCTGACAAACAATGAATTCCTTTTGAAGTGTAGTCACTGTTATCATGCAGCAAGCTTGCTGTGACTGTACCTCCCAATCCCAAAACCTTTCCCACGAAGCACAGGAGCACGGCAACAACACTGCACTTCCACATCTCCCCCTATCACACAAACCATCCTGACTTAGAAATCTATCTCTGTCCCTTCAGAATTGTGAGGGTAATATCCTGACATTGCTTAACTGGCATCAGAGGAGATCATCACCACAAGGGCTGCAGTATGTCCAGGGGATAGTTCACTACAACCTTCTTAGACCAGCTGGTGATGGGCAAAAGGAGCAGGCTTGCCACCAATGGTCGCATCCAAAGAATGGACTTGAAAATGATACAGTTGACAAGGTGGAATATAGGAACACAGGACTTAAGAGCAGAAGTAGACCATTCGGCCATTCTAGCCTGCTCCACCAACCAATGGCTGATCTGTTTGGGGTCTCAACTCCACTTTTCCGTCTGCCCCCGTATCCACTGACTCTTTTGTGTATCAAAAGTCTGTCTAACTCTGCCACGAATAAATTCAATGACCCAGCCCCCACTGCTGCCTGGGGAAGAGAATTCCACTGACTAACAACACTGAGAGGAAATATTTCTCCACACCTCAGTCTTAAAAGGGAGATTTCTTATTCATAAACTGTGTCCCCTAGTTATAGAGTCCCCCATATGAGGAAACATTGTCCCGGTATCCACCCTGTCAAGTCCCCTCAGGATCTTATATGTTTCAATAAGATCACATCTCATTCATCTAAACGCCAATTGGTATCGGCCCAATCAGTTCAACCTTTCTTCATAAGATAAGCAATTCATCTCAGGAATTAGTTGAATGATCCTTCTCTGAACTGCTTTTTAAAAAATTCGTTCACAGGATGTGGGTTTCACTGGCTGGGCCAGCATTTATTGCCCATCCCTAGTTGCCCTTGAGAAGGTGGTGGTGAGCTGCCTTCTTGAACTGCTGCAGTCCATGTGGTGTAGATACACCCACAGTGCTCTAAGGAAGGGAGTTCCAGGATTTTGACCCAGCGACAGTGAAGGAACGGCAATATATTTCCAAGTCAGGATGATGAATGACTTGGAGGGGAACTTCTAAGGCGCTGGTGTTCCCATGTGTCTGCTGCCCTTGTCCTTCTAGATGGTTGTGGTTGTGGGTTTGGAAGGTGCTGCCTAAGGAGCCTTGGTGAGTTCCTGCAGTGCATCTTGTGAATGGTACACGCTGCTGCTACTGTGCATCAGTGGTGGAGGGAATGGATATTTGTGGATGTGGTGCCAATCAAGTGGGCTGCTTTGACCTGGGCGGTGTCGAGCTTCTTCAGTGTTGTGGGAGCTGCACTCATCCAGGCAGGTGGAGAGTATTGCATCACACTCCTGACTTATGCCTTGTAGATGTGGACAGGCTTTGGGGAGTCAGGTGGTGATTCCTGGAGGAGTTACTTGCTGCAGGATTCCCAGCCTCTGACCTGCTCTTGTAGCCACAGTATTTATATGGCTAGTCCAGTTCAGTTTCTGGTCAATGGTAACCCCCAGGGTGTTGATAGTGGGGGATTCAGTGATGGTAATGCCATTGGACATCAAGGGGCGATGGTTGGATTCTCTCTTGTTGGAGAAATTTTAATGCAATTATGGGTGGAATCGTGGGCGATTATGGGCAGAAACATTCCCCCCCCCCCAGCGTCAATGACGGCTTCTCACATCATATCATCCCAAACCCATCGCATTAATTATGCATTCCCGCAAAACATGCAGTTTTGTTGGTGGGTGGGCTCTCATTCGCCCACCACGCAACCACCTCATCACTTCACGCCAGGCACTATAGTGAAAGTGCAGCAGCGCTCACACCTCTCAGCGCCTCCAGCCCACACCTGCTGCATGGAGACAGGATGGCCCCGAAAGGCAAAAAGACTGCAGCCCCCCCCACTTCAGCGGCGCATCCCTCGAGCAGCCTTTGAACACAGTGATGGCCGCCTTGATGTCCTCTCGCCCCTCTCTGGCCACAGGACGGGCAGCTGCATCATCAATCCAGCATGTGAGGTGGTGCCAGCCACCCAGTGCCGTTACAGGATGAATGGCCTCATCTGTTCCGCCAGGGTAATTCACTTTACTCATCACTCTCAATTCTCACTCACAAACCCATCACACATCCACAGGGATCTCACACCTCAAGGGACAACATCACTAACTCTCACACACACCCTCACATCTCCATCAGGCTCATATCCTCTGGAGCTCACGTCCTCATCCTGTCCATGGCTCCACTCACCACACAGACATTCCACACAGTGCCATGTGTCCTGCTCACACTCTCTCCATCTGTTTTCATGCAGGAGAAGCTGGCTCACATCAGCAGGGAGAGGTCCCAGACCGGGGGGTGGCCCACATTAGGCCCCTCTCTCACTTTGAGGAGTGTGCCATTGTGCTGACTGGTGAGGATGTGGACCGTGGTTGTGGTGACAGTGAGGTCGGTGGCAAACACCCATGTGAGGATCCTGCACCACATCATCCATCTCGCAACACAACCGTGAGTTCTCTCTCTCCTGCTTTTAATTCTGCTGCCATGCACTAATTATCTCTACTTTGGTTCACAGGGAGCTCTGCCAAGTGACCGACACCCTCAGCCAGCCAATCCCTCAGCTCCATCCATATCCTCACCTCCAGCCAAGAGGACACCTCCCCCATTGAAGAGCTGGAAATAAGCAGCCTGGAAGACCCACCACAGCGTTTACCCACACCCTGCACCAGCCCAGAGACACACGCCTCAGTGGGACCTAGATCTAGAGCAGGCTCAGGTTCACAATCTGGTGGTCACCACACGGACATATGTCTGCAGCAGGAGAAGGCAGATTCGATGAGTTCCCCATCACTCAGAGGACTGCTGGGGAAGAGGCATCTGTGACGTCCGAGTCTGATGACGAGGCTCTGGATTTGGCCTTCCAACTCATCACGGAGAGTCAGCAGAAGGCATGGGAACATCACGCAGAGCTGTTGGAAGCCCTCAACAGAGTGGCACGTGAGTCGGGGGGTGTGTGTCTGTCTGCTCTCTGATGAAGTGGTGCCCACATGTGCGAGTATGGAGGTCTCCATGGGGAGGATGGCAGGCGCCATGGAGACCCTGGTCCAGCAGAATGCGGAGATGTGTGCAGACCTGCACTCTATCACGGGAGTCATGGATGAGCTGCTGCGGTTACAACGTGAGAGGGAAATGGGGCACTTCGACATCCCTCCAGGTGCTCCTTCCCCTCAAGGGGTCAGGCCGGGGCTCTCAGGCACCCAAAAGGAGGAGGAAACAGCAGCTGGACACCCCTGGGTCATCCACTCAGGAACCTCAGAGGCTGTACATGGATTCGCTTTACTGTGCGCTCCCCCGTCTTTTGCCCTCCCCCAGTCACCCATTTCCTTTCCCCCATCACTGTTGACCCCACAGTATCCACCTCCCCTCTGTGTCCTACCAGCCACAACCTTTTTCCTTCGGGGATGTCAAGGTGAACGTGCACATTCTCTTCATTCCTGAAAATCCCACCCCCATCCACATTCACCTCCCTGACCCCCTCCTTCCCACCCCCAGGGTCTGTGTCTGCCTCCGAGTCCCCACCAACCACCCTCGCCGTCCCTTCTATTGATACCATCGAACCCTCACCCTCCCACCCGACCTCCTCACTCTGCCCTCAGTCATTCTCACCAGTCCCTCATACCACGACCACCCTCAGCTCGATGCCCAGGAGGCAGTCATGGACTCATCAGAGCCCTCCCTTGCACGTTCACCTGGACATACACCCCTCCGGACCCCTTCCCCCCTTGGAACGCCTTCACCCCTTGGAACTTCTTCCCCCCCACCAGATTACCACCCCTCCTTGATCCTCCCCCACACCAGACTCCACCCCCGCTTTACCCTTACCTCTTCTTGACTCCTTCAGACACTCATACTTCTTCCACCACCCATAGTCCTCCCTCCCTGACTCTTTTGTCCACCCTTGCTCCTTCATCCAGCCTTACTCCCTCCCCTCTCCACACTCCTTCCTCCCCCTGGACTCCCTACCATCTCTACACTCCTCCCTTCCGAACTCTTTCCCTTACACCTTACATCCCCCCCTTTACATCTACCTCCCATTACCCCCTCCTCCCCCCATATTCCCTCCTCCCTCCCAACCTCCCCCCGACACCTTTATTCTCCCCCTGCCAACCTCACCCCATCCTGACACCTCTTCCTCTCCCAGTCGATCTGAGACCTTGCTCTCCACCCCCTCGACCATCATCCGTTGTGAGCAGACCCTCAACGGTGACTTTCCAACTTCCGTGAGCTGCTTCAGGGTGGAGCCAAGTCCATGAGAATCCATCCAATATGCCATGGACATCCCTCCAGTGTGGCATTGCTGTCGGGCTCCAGCATCTTCTGCTCCTCAGATGTCCGCAACGTGAGCTAGGTGCTGGCGGTAAGTCCCGACTTCTGCACGTCACACTTGTCAAGACGTGTTCTGCACTGGCGTGTTTGCCCGCCGATGTGGGCAGATGATCTAGCATGGGAGGGGGATGTTTCCGGTGAGCTGGGCTTATAATGACATGCAGATGTGTTACAATGAGGTTCCCGACATCTGATGGTGGAAAACACGGCCCCGTCATCGAGGGGCTGAGGGGACGATCACAAACTGGCTTCACGAAGCAGTGAAACTGATTTCTGGCCTGCTCACCATATTGTCCATTCACACTGCCAAACACACCGGACGCCAGTGGGCACAGGAAATTTTCAGATAAGAAGACCAAAACTTATTCCAGGTATGGTCTCACCCATCCCAAAACTGGTACACAGTACTTCAGACGTGGTCTCACCAATACCCAGTACAACTGTAGCAAAACATCCCTATTTTTATATTCCATTCCCCTTGCAATAGACAACAACATTCCACTTGCCTTCCTAACTATTTGTTGCACTTGCATACTAACTTTTTGTGATTCATGTACTAGGACACCTAGATCCCTCTGTACCACTGAGTTCTGCAATCTCTCTCCATTAAAATAGTACACTGCTTTTCTGTTCTTCCTGCCAAAGTGGACAAGTTCACATTTCCCCACATTTATACTCCATCTGCCAAATTTTTACCCACTCACTTAACCTATCCATATTCCATTGCAGACTCTCTACCTCCTCTTAACAACTTACTTTCTGATCCATCTTGGTGTCATCGGCAAATTTAGTTCCCATACATTTGGTCCCTTCATCCAAGTCATTGCTATAGGTTGTAAAGCAATGAGGACCCAGCACTGATCCCTGTGGCACTGCACTAATGTTACAGCCGGGATGGGAGGAGTGTGCAGCTTCTCTCGCTCCACTACTCCACAGGTCACACCGTAAGTGTAAATGTTTAATTCACTCACCAAAATGGCCAACTGTTTACCTTCACTACTGTTAGACCCAGAATCAAAGAGACTTTAACCAGGCTTCATTCAATAAACTCAGAATAATTGATTTATTATGAAACAAAACGGTTTTTAAAAAAAAACAAGTTGCAAAACTGATTAACATACAATATGTGATCTGGAAGTGTAATGATTTATCCCTTTTAAAATCCCTACACACACGCGCACACAAAATAAAGGACAAGACAAATAAGGTTTCTGCAGAGGTTGGCGTAAGGGGGCACTGTATGAAAAAGAATAAAGTTCAAAAAAGGTCTTGACGCTGTGGATTTGGCGTTCCTGCATATGAAGATGGAGTGCTGGCCACAGTAATTGCCTGGACGTTCTTTCCAAGAGATCTTTGGTGAAACATTGGACAGAATGTTCTGCCTGTCGGGCGAGTGGGCCTGACCCAATCTCTGGCGGGTGGGGAACCGATCCCCACCAGAAAAGTGAGCCCCGCCGCCATTTTAAGTGGGCAGGCCAATTAAGGGTGACGTCCAGCGGGAAGCGCTATGCGCTTCCTGTGCGGGCGGGGGGTGGGGATTCCCCAAATGCGTGAGTGCACTCTTTCGAGCATGCGCAGAAAAGAGCGCATATCTCCCTGAGGCTAAGTGCTGCCTCAGGGAGATCGCTGACATCTGTATAAACTTTAAAAATAGAAAAATAAAAAAATCCTTAACATGTCCCCCTCATGTGACACTGTCACACGAGATGGGACATGTTGATAAATTTCACTGAAACTTTAATAAACTATTTTAAACCCTACATGAAACCTCATCCCGCCGGTGGATGAGGTTTCATGATTTTTCAGAAGCCCACTGGGGCTCCCGGCCTGCCCACCAACTTTAAGGTTGGAGGGGCAGGTCCTTTAATTGTTTTCATTATCCTGTCATTGGCCTCAATTGGCCACTGACATGTAGGTGGGTGTACAGCTGATCGCGCTGTGCCCCCGCCTTCCTGAAAATTTAAATGGGGCGGGATGACGTCGGGGGTTCCGCCCGAAGCCATCCTGCGTCATTTTGCATATTGGCGAGTGGGCCCCGCCCCCTGCTCACTGACGGCAAAATTCATCCCACTGTCTCTGTTAACCCTCGCTTGTCACAGCTTTGCAAGCTTTCAAATACAGACGAGTTATGCTGAGATAAGAATTTTATGGCTGAAGGTGAACACCCACTCTGGACTGCAGGCAATACAGAGAGAGAGGGAGAGATAGAGGAGCAATCTCCCTTCACACTTTGCTCCCAGGACACACACTGAGTTCATAAAAACATGTTCAGACAGAAATTCTCCCAGGCCAGGTGTTTACCAGCCAATCAACTGGAGCCCAGAGTCTGGCAACAGCAAGGTTTATTTTAACTCAAGTAAACAAAATAACCCATATCTTCTCAGGTATCTTGCTGGTCATTTAGCTGAAGTCATGTGATCTTTTGGAAAAAGCAGCTTGCTCACAGTCCAAACTGAACTTGTAGCCTTTAAAATAAAGCTCAGCAGAGTGTCCAAGGAATTGTCCTTCCAATCTTTTTAAAGCATGTAGTCCTTGGAGATATGGATTCCTAACACTAGTTACAGTTTGCCAACCCAAAAAAGATCAGTTTATCCCTACTCCCTGCTTCTTGTTCACTCACCAATCCTTTATCCGTGCTAATATGTTAGCCCCTTCACCATGTCCCCTTATCTTGTGCAGTAACCTTTGATGTGGCACTTTACCAAATGCCTTTTGGAAATTGTAGTACACCACATCTAAAGATACCCTTTTGTCCGCTTTACTTGTTACTTCCCCAAAGAACTCTAATATGTTATTTAACATGATTTCCCTTTCACAAAAACATGTTGACACTGTCTGATCTCATTATGATTCTCTAAGTATCCTGCTATAATGTCCTTAATAATGGATTCTAGCAATTTCCCCATGACGGATGTTAGGCTAACTGGCCAATAGTTTCCTGCTTTCTGTCTCCTTCCTTTCTTGAATGAAGGTTTTATATTAGCTATTTCCAGTCCATTCGGACCATTCAAGAATCCAATGAATTTTTGAAAATTATAACCAATGGATCTAAATTCTCTGCACCTGATCTTGGGGACTTGTCAGCCTTTCGGCCTAATAGTTTTCCCAGCACCTTATCCCTAGTGATGGTGATTGTTCTAAGTTCCTCCTTCCCGTTCACCTTTTGACTTTCAAGTTGGATAGTTTTCTAAGTCTTCTACAGTGAAGACAGACACAAAGTACCTCTTCAATGCCACCACCATTTCCTTGTTTTCTGTTATCAATTCTCCACACACTCTCTAGAGGGCCGACACTCGCTTTAGTTACTCTTTTCCTCTTTAAGTACTTGTAAAAACTCTTACTATCTGTTTTTATATTACTAGCAAGCTTTCTCTCATACACAACTTTCTCCCTCTTTTTTTTAAGTCATTGTTTGCTGATTCTTAAAATCTGACCAATCCCCTGACCTACCACTAATCTTGCCAGATTTGTACAGTGTTTCTTTCAATTTGACATAATCCTTAATTTCTTTATTCAGTCATGGATGATGTATCCTTCTCAAAGAATCTTTCTTTCTCGTCGGGATAAATCTTTGCTGAGAGTTATTAAATATCACCTTCAAAGTCTACCACAGCATCTCGACTGTCCTTCCTTTTAGCCTAGTTTCCCGGTTCACTCTGCTTTCATACCATTATAATTAGTTTTATTCAGGTTTAACCCTTAGACCCACACTTCACCCCTTCAAGCTAAACATGACATTCTAGCATGTTATGATTGCTGTCACCTAAAGGCTCCTTTACCATGAAGTTAGTGGTTAATCCAGTCTCGTTGCTCATTACCAGGCCTAGAATACCCTGCTCTCATGTTGGCTCTAGAACCTACTGCTCTAAGAAATTGTCCCGAATGCCTTCTATGCTCAGGGGAGGTGGTGACAATAGTGGTACTGTCAGTGGACTCATATTCCAAAGACCGAGGGTAATTCTCGGGGGACCCTGGGTTTGAATTCCACCATGGCAGATGGTGAAATTTGAACCCAATAAAAATCTGGAGTTTTAAGTTTGACGATGACCAATTTTGCTGATTGTTGCAAAAACCCATCTGGTTCACTAATGTCCTATTGGGAAGGAAATCTGCCACCCTTACCTGGTCTGGCCTACATGTGACTCCAGACCCACAGCAATGTGGTTGACTCTTAAAATGCCCTCTAATCAAGGGCAATTAGGGATGGACAATAAATGCTAGCCTAGACAATGATGTCCACATTTCATGAATGAATAAAAAAAAACACTCTGAATTAATTTCCCAGGCTACCTTGCCAATCTGATTCACCCACATATAGATTGAATTTACCCATGATTATTGAAGTACCTTTTTTATGCATCCCATTTATTCCTTCCTATACACTCTGTCTTACAGTGAAACTACTATTGACGGCCTATAAGCTGCTCCCACAAGTGACCTCTTACGTTTCTTATTTCTTATCTCTACCCAAGCTGATTCTACATCTTATTATTTTAAGCTAAGGTAATCTCTCACTACTAATGTAATCCTTAATTAACAGAGCTACCCCATCACCTTTTCCTAGTTTCCTACTTTTCCAAAATGTCGAATACCCTTCAATATTCAGGTCCCAGCCTTGGTCACCCTGCAACCATATCTATGTGATGGCTATCAGATCATATGTATTTATTTCTATCTGTGCTAATAATTTATCCATTTTGTTACCAATGCTGCATGCATTCAGGTACAGAGCCTTTAACTCTGTATTTTTACTATTTTTACACTTTCTGGCCTTATCTGCTGGTGCACTCTTGAGATTTTACTCTCTGTCCCTTCCTGCCACACTCTGGTTTTCATTAACCAAATTGCTACTCTGCTCTATTACCACTTTGTTTCCCTTTGATTTACTACATCTCCTCTCGCGTGATCCCTTCCCCCCACTGTTTAGTTTAAAGCCCTCTCTGCCACCCTAGTTATATGATTTGCCTGAAAACTGGTCCCAGCATGGTTTCAGTGAATCCCATCCCAATAGTACAGCTCCCAATTTCCCCAGTGTCCCATAAATCGAAACCCATTTCTCCCATGGCAGTATTTGAGCCACATACTCATCTCTCTAATCTTATTTATCCTACTCCAATTTGCTCATGGCTTAGGTAATAATCTAGAAGTTCTGCTTTTTAGTTTAGTCCCTAACTGCTCACTATCCTAAGCAGAACCTCTTTCCTTGTCCTACCTAGGCCGTTGGTACCAATATGGACCATGACAACTGGATCCTCCACCTCCTGCTACAAGTTCCTCTCCAGCCCGGGCAGATGTCCTGAATCCTGGTATCAGGCTGGCAACACAGCTGTCTGGACTCATGATCTTGGCCATGGAGAACTGTGTCAATCCCCTTGTAATAAACTTGGAGAGTGTGAGGCAGGTTTCTTGTAAGAAACAGTGAACTTTATTTGGTCTCTGCAGTCACAGTAAGAAATGGTTTAACTTACAGTCGTTACATTCCTCCCCCTTTACTTTTGTTTTACCCCCTTATTTACAGAACATCTGAACCCATATTATATACAATTATATACAGTTCATGCCATTATAAATTTAATCTTTGAGGAGGTTTTTGGATTCAGGTAGAGCGACGTAACTCTACAACTGGAGGTTCTTCCATTGGATCAACTTGCACAGGAACTGCAGCTTCAGGGACATTCCTAGACAATGGCAGTTCAAAATTATTTACCTTCAACAGGGGCATCATGGAGGTCTGTTCTTTGTCGAACTGGCACCTCAGGGGTTGAAGGTTCTGCTTTGATTTCAGGTGGACTAACTGGTTGTTGGAAGGTTTCTCGACCTCTGAGATGATCCCTGTTTCCTAACAATCCTGTTTTCCATTTCTACCTGATAAGATAAAGGTCCTGTTTCAGAGACCAGGAGCCCGTTTTGGTCCAGTTGCATAATTTCATACAAAAACTGTCTCTCCCACAGGGAAGTCTCGACTTTTACTGTGAACATCATCATTTACTTTCTGACTCCCCTGGTTTCCCTCCACCTCACCCTCTAAATTAAGGAATACTTGTCTCAATCTCTTACGAAGTCAGTGCTTCATCAACAATTCTGAAGGTGTTAAATCAGTGGTTGCATGAGGAGTTGTGCAATAGCTGAACAGGAATCTTGAAATTTGTGTTTCTAATATTCCCTCTGATAGTTTCTTCATGCCTGTTTTAAAGGCTTGTACTGCTCTCTCTGTTAACCTATTGGACGAGAAATGTTACGGTGATGTTCTGATGTGTTTAATCCCATTTAGGTTCAAGAATCTTTGGAATTCAATGCTAGAGAAGATAGTACCATTGTCTGACACAATAATTTCAGGTAAACCATGAACACTGAAACTCTGGCGCAATTTTTCAATGGTTGCAGATGAAGTAGGTGACCTCACTTCAAACACGTCCTCCATTTGGAATGTGCATTGATAATCATGAGAAACACGGTACCTAGAAATGGACCTACACAGTCTATATGTAACCTAACCCAGGGTCAGCCAGGCCACTCCCACAGATGCAGTGGAGCTGAAACGAGCAACTTCTGTTGTTGCTGACACTGGAGACAGTGTTTCACCAGTTTTTCTAGATCACTGTCTATACCTGGCCACCAGGTATAACTTCATGCAAGCATCTTCATTTTCAAAATATGAGGATGTGCACTATGGAGTTCTTCTAATAATGCTTCGCTTCCTTGGACAGGGATAACTGTTCTTGCTCCCCATCATAAGATACTATCTTGACAACTCAGTTTGGATCTATGTACAAAGAACATTCAGGAACTTGTGTATTTGACCATCCTTGTAACACTTGTTCATGGACTCTTGCTAAAATTGGATCCCAATTCACCATCTGCCTCACGCAGACTGGTGAGGAGTCCAGGAAATTTAATGCAAGTACTGCCTCTTGAGGTACTAATACGTGTGTAATACTGTCGGGCAAAATGAGATGACACAAAGATTGGCCGGGTGGTTAACAGTGAGGTTGAGTGTCTTGGGCTACAGGAAGATATAGAAGGGATGGTCAAATGGGCAGATAAGTGGCAGATGGAATTTAACCCTGAAAAGTGTGAGGTGATACACTTTGGAAGGAGTAATTTGACAAGAAATGAACGGCATGACACTAGGAAGTTCTGATGAACAAAGGGACCTTGGTGTGTGTGTCCATAGATCTCTAAAGGCAGAGGGGCCTGTTAGTGGGGTGGTGAAAAAGGCATATGGGACATTTGCCTTTATCAATCAAGGCATAGATTACAAATGTAGGGAGGTCATGTTAGAGTTGTATAGAACCTTGGTGAGGCCACAGCTGGAGTACTGTGTGCAGTTCTGGTCGCCACATTATAGGAAGGATGTGATTGCACTGGAGGGGGTGCAGAGGAGATTCACCAGGACGTTGCCTGGGATGAAACATTTAAGTTATGAAGAGACGTTGGATAGATTTGGATTGTTTTCATTGGAGCAGAGAAGACTGAGGAGCGACCTGATCGAGGTGTACAAAATTATGAGGGGCATGGACAGAGTGGATAGGGAGCAGCTGTTCCCCTTAGTTGAAGGGTCAGTCACAAGGGGACATAAGTTCAAGGTGAGGGGCAGGAGGTTTAGTGAGGGGGGATGTGAGGAAAAACCTTTTTACTCAGAGGGTGGTGACGGTCTGGAATGCGCTGCCTGGGAGGGTGGTGGAGGCGGGTTGCCTCACATCCTTTAAAAAGTACCTGGATGAGCACTTGGCACGTCATAACATTCAAGGCTATGGGCCAAATGCTGGTAAATGGGATTAGGTAGGTAGGTCAGGCGTTTCTCACGTGTTGGTGCAGACTCGATGGGCTGAAGGGCCTCTTCTGCACTGTGTGATTCTGTGATTCTGTGACTAAGGGTGTCTGCATTTGTTATATTCCCACCCGCACTGTACACAAAAGTGTATCGTATGCCGACAAAATTAAAGCCCATCTTTGAATTCTAGCAGAGACAGTTGGTGGGATTACCTTATCTTTATTAAACAATTCTAACAGTGATTTGTGATCTGACATGATGGTGAAGTGTCAACCATGTAAATATTATGGAACTTCTTTACTCCTTTTACGATAGATAAGCCTTCTTTTTCAATTTGCTTTATCCTTTTTCAGCTGCAGATAGGGTATCCTATCGGACTTTTAGATTCATCCTCCATCTTGTGTGACAACACTGCTCCCATTCCATAGGGAGATGCATCACAAGTGAGTATCAATTTCTTAGACAGGTCATAGTGCACTAGCACACATGACGAGTGTCAAAGCTTCTTAACTCTTGTGAAAGCTTCCTTTTGCTGAGCCTTCCAGAACCATCTGTGATTCTTCTTCAATAATAAATGTAAAGGGGCTAACACTGTAGATAGATTAGACAAAAATCGACCATAATAGTTTACCATGCTGTTAGGAAGTAGAAATATTTTAAGTAAGTTATATTTGGTATTTGTGGTTGTTAGAAATGAGTTTTAGCTTTAAAGTTTAAGTTTGATTTGTATTTCTGTATCTGTGTGTTAAGGGAGGTCAAATGGAATTTTAGTTTCACTTTAAAAGGCTGCTTGAATTTCTAATGAGGAGTTTACGACTGCTATAAGCTAAAGGTATACACACGAGTAGAAAAACAGTGTTGTTGCCGAGCAACAGGGGGCCAGATAGACAGGTTCCTCCCACAGACATACACACAGAAGAAGAAAGACAGCAGTTTGATTTGGAAGCTGTTGGAGTTCAGCTGGTTTTGAACTTGCTGCCAGGAGAGACTGGAGCAAAGGGGACAGATAGAAGTCCCAAGCTAAAGAAAACCCCCAAAAATCCAGGAGAGTGGAAGAGGGGAAAGTCCAAAGGAGACCTAGCTTTGTAGCCAAAGGAAGAACAGGAACCTGGGAAAAGGTCCTATTAAGTGAAGTTAAGAGTGAGGGGCAGAGAGAAAGGCTCCAAGCTTCAGATTTAAAGAGACAAAAGCTGCAGAAAGCAGATTGAAAGCAAGAATAGCTTGCAAGAGGCAAGAAGGTCCAAAGAGATGACTGAAGGTCTGTAACTCTTTGCTATGGGCATGTAAAGCAGTGATGTACTGTTGACGGCTGAGACAGAGAGACAGAGTGCATGGAAAACAGCTTGAATGCATGTAGTGACCCAGGGAAGAGGAACATCAGAAGGAGAGTTCAAAACCCTGGAGGCAAACCTTTGTGGAAGGTGTCTGAGAGAAAGTGTTGGCTTGAGAGAAGATTCCAAGGCGAGGTCTTAGAGAATGGAGATTGGAAACCGTCGTGTGAAGGACGGAATTCAGTGAGACTGGTTGGCTCACGGTGTGACAAGCGTCTGGGGGGATTTGAGGAGAGATCCATAGCATCTGGTTGAGGGGTCACCTGTCACTTGTGGTCAGAGTGTGGTGTGTCTCACCACAGGGTGCCATAGGTTTCCATGGACTGGGTACTTACTGTATACATAAAGGTATAAGATAGCTTTTGTAACTTGTGTTATCCTCACAAATCTGTATATACCTGTAAAGGTATAGATGTGGGTGAAGGAGTATTGTAATATAGTTCATCTTTTCTTGTTGAATAAATGTTTTATTCTTTTGTAAAAAGTTCAGCAGCTGACTCCTGTGACTCTGTTCAGTAGCTAATCTCCACATATTTAAACAAATAAATAAAAATTAGGATCCATCAAGCTGGGTTCTACTCTGGGTTCAGACTTGTCCAGGGGTAATCTCAGCTGGGGATCAGAACAATGCTAGAAAATGACGACATTAGTAGGAGAGGGCGCTTCCTTGATGGCCCTGACTTTCTCCTCTAATGGCTGCAACTCAATGACCAGGTACGCAACCTCCTTTGCTTGGAGATGTACTTTGCTTTTTTTAAATCAATGCCAGCCTCTAAAAACCTCTTCAGAACCTCTTCCAGGTTTGTCACAAGCTCTGCTTCTGTGGATCCTGTGATGAAGACGTTGTCCAGGTACACTATAACTTGGGGGAGTCCTTTTGGTAATCTTTCCATAGTTCTCTAGAAAATCGCATGTGCAGAGGACACACCGAAGGGTCGGCGTTTATACTGGCACAGACCCTTGTTCGTGTTTATGGTGACATAACTTCTTGTTGTGCTATCCAGCTCGAGCCGCTGATATGCACGACTGTTTTCCAACTTAGTATAGGATCTTCCTCCTGTGAGTTTAGCATACAGGTCTCAATCTTTGGGATCGGGTATTTGTCCAATTTGGCAGCCTTGTTTCCCGGGACTGGGCCCTGTTTCTGTCAATCAGCACAGGTGGAACACTAACAATGTGAAAATTTAGGACTGAGATAAAGAGCAATTTCTTCACTCAGAGCATGGTGAATCTTTGGAATTCTCTGCCCTAGGCGGCTGTGGAGGCTCAGCCATTGAGTATGTTCAAGGCTGAGCTCGATAGATTTCTACATATTAGAAACATCAAGGGATACGGGGATGGTGCAGGGAAATGGTGTTGAAGGAGAAGATCAGTCATGATCTCATTGAATGGCAGAGCAGGCTCGAAGGGCTGAATGGCCTCCTCCTCCTCCTATTTCTTATGTTCTTACATTGGTCCCATGCGGTTAAGAAATACGTCGAGAAAGGACAAAACTGTAAATGCAGTCTCCACTTCACTGGTAGATGAGGCCCAAGGCCCAATATCAGGTGGGCCTCAGGCTTCTGACTCCCAATTAATGAATCGCCTGAATACAGGCTGAATGATTTTCTATCCCTAAGTGTATTTATAGTCTTTAATGTTTACAGGTAACTTGTCTGAGCTCATCCCCCCCATCTCTGTTGTGAGATGCTTTATCACATTAAAGGTGCCATTATAAGGATTTGTTATTTTTTTATTATCACCTACCTATTGCTCTTCAGAGTAACAGGGAAGTAACAACAAAAATAATTTCTGGCTCCTTGAACCACAAAGCACAGAACAAGGGCCCAGATTTATAGGGGGGACGTGCGGTGGTACAGGGTACAGGGTCGGAGAGGTCCTTGAAGTACAGGTTTCCCAAAGGTGCAGCCAGAAGTGAGGCCTGCACCTGATTCAAATTTTTGGACTCAGTTTCCTAGCTGATGACAGCAAAGTGAGAGGCTTTTGGCACCAGGCTGCAGTTGGGAAAGGGACGGGGGGTGGAGATTGTGGGCTGGAGTGATTGGCGGGCGGATAGATCGAAGAATGGGGCCAGAGAGGTCAGCAGAGGTGGAGGGATAGGTGGATAGACCAGCCGGGACCAAAATGATGGATCGAGGGCTGGAGGGATTAGGAGTGGGGTGGGGGCTGGAGCGTTGGGAAGGTCTGCAGGATTGATAAGGGGAGGCTAGAGAGGCGGTAAGCTCTGATCACAGGGAGCGGGAAATAGATGAGCTTGTGTTAGGGAGATGCGCTCCTGCTCTTTCTGGCCCCTAAGCAGTACTGGAAAGGAACTTGCCTGTTGGATCCTGCTGTCCTCTGTCCCACTTCAGCTGTCATGTATGCTGATTCCTCAGAAACCAGGCCCTGAAATGCTACAATTAAATCACAGCTAAAATTTGAAGCCTTGTTAAAATATTTAAATTTGGGACCCGCCCCACAACCTTTCTCGATGACACGCTCACAGTGGGTTGGGGGTCCTTGTTTCCCATTTTTGAATTATTAACCCACCCTCCCCCTGCCAAGAGCCCCTCTCCCTTGGGGGTGGGAGGGGGTGGGCCGGAGAGGGGGGGGGATTAAAACTCTCCCTGAAGAATGAGGCCTTTGTCAGGAAGCTTGTGATACAGGGAAACAAACTAAACAAATAAGCGATGAAGCAGCAAAGAACGGGCTGTGTCAATTCGAAGACGCCTCAAGCCTCGGTGCCAACTAATTGGCATGAGGGGAAGCAGGTGGTCCCGTGGATTATGACAACAGATGCTTGCAGTAAACATGCCCCTGAACTGTGGAGCGATGATCCCTTCCAGGCACTGCTCGAAGGTCAATCCTCCTGCTGTCCTGTAATAAGAATAAAGGGATGTCAAGCACCCTGCCTAGCTGAAAGGTAATAAGACCAGTGCAGCTGCTTTGGCCAGATTGCGAGGTTACACCCACTGCTAACCCCAACAGGCTGCTAGCTAAAGGGGAAAAAAAAAAATCAGGAAATATTAACTCACCAGTCTCCTTGGAGAAATAAATCTGTCAGCTCATAAATCCACGGTGAATCCCATTTTTATCTGGCAGGCTTACTCTTGCAGTGTGACACAGTGTTGGTTCAGTTTATAGCTCTCCCCTTCATCATCCAATTGCCAGAAGGAAACCTTCAGTAGCCACTGGACGATAAGTAGGCTGACCTTTACCCGAAAAGATGACTCAGGAGTCATGGCGAACATTGAAAACTATGACTGGCGCCTGTTTAAAACCTGGATCTGGACCGTTCCTGTGCTGACGGTGAGGTCGGCGCTGCTCTACCAAGTGAGGATCCAACAGTGTGACATCTATCAGACAACCATGCTGTGAGTGATGTGTCCTGTTTCACAGGCCACTGCCATGCATTAACTATCTCTCCTTGCTTTTGCAGGCACATCTGCCAAACAGCCGACAGAGTCCATGACCCAGGGCCTCCAATCAAGCCCCAAAAAAACCTCTGAAGAGGAATCTGGAGGCACCCTCCCTGAAGTCTCGTCACAGCGCTCACCCACACCCTCCACCAGCGCAGAGACACACACCTCGGTGGGACCTAGCTTTAGAGTAGCCCCGGGATCACAATCTGGTGAGCACATCACACTGTCTGATCCACAGCAGGTGGAGACAGGGACTTCCCAGGTCTCCGGCACTCGGAGGACTGCTGGCGGCCAGGACTTCGCTGAGCTTGAGTCAGATGAGGAGTCTCTGGACTCGGTCATGTCACAGTTGCTGGAGCTGCAAAGGCAAGCTCGGGAACATCAGGAAGGGATGTCCGCTGCACTCCTCAGATTGCAAGGCACGATGGAGGAGTCCATCCGCCCTCAGTCCGGAATGCCAACACACTGGGGTCAACACGGTAGGGTGGTGGACGCCATGGAGATTTTGATGCAAGACTTTGCTCCTGCACTGCTGCGTGGGCTCAACTCCATCGCTGATGCCATAGTTGGCCTCCAACAGTGTGTACGCGAGAGGGGTGCTGGGCAGCTCAATCTCACTCCAGATACCCCTGCTTCTCATGAGTCAGCCTGAGGCCCTCAGGCACCCAAAAGGAGGAGGATCAGCAGGTGCACCCCCCTGGGCCATCTATTCAGGCGACTCCAGGAGTGTCCATCCTATCTAATCCTCTCTCCCTGTGACCTCAGCAGCTCCAGCTCCACAGGCTGAGGAGGGTGCCACTGCCACACAGCAGGACCCCGAAAGCAGGCTGGGGCCCAGAAGGTCTCGGCCATCCAGAGGATGCCCGCCAAGGTCATCATAGCCTGGGAACGGGTGTTAATCACTTGTACATAATGTTCACCATTGTCAATAAACTCCCAATGATACTCCCCTGCCTATGGCTCCTTGTTCTGATGAGCAGTGTTCTTGTCACTCAGATGTGAAACCTTTCTGCACAAGATAAAGGCAGGTGTCTCAGTCCAGGGCCTCTTCCCTGTGCTTTGTGCAGCCTTCAGACCAAAGTGATGGTCCGGCCTCACACTCCCTGGACACATTACTGATACCTGCACCTCGATGGTGCTGGTCATTGCTGCCAGAATGTAGTGGGTAGGTGTCACAGAGTTCCCTCATTCTCTCTGTGTGGCTCTCAGCACCTTTAAGGTGGGGCTGGCCCCCATCTCTTCAGCATCTGTGTCCAGTGACACTGTGCTCCTGAAGGGGTCAGGTGCTGAAGGCTGACAAAGGATCAGATGCTTCTAAAGCTTCATGGCTGCATCTCTATGATACGACCCTGATCACAGAGAGCAAGCGATTTGCCCTCAGCCAGACAGGAGTCAGACATTCCCAGAGGCTGTGTTAAGATCTATGGAGTGTCCTCACTGCATGTCGTCATCATTCTCCTGCAATCGAGCCACTATTAGGGCCTCCACTGCATCTGCATGACTGGAACATTCTCACAGAGGGTATTCGTGCTGCCGTAAGCCAGACTGGAGTCAAACGTTCACAGATGCAATGTGGGGATCTATAGTGTCTCCTCATTGCATGTCGTCATCATCCTCCACAAATCTAGCAGCTATGAAGGCACCCCGAGCCTGCCTTGTCTGGCCAGTGCGAGGGCCTCATTCCCATCATTATCTCCTTCAAGGACCTCCTCACGCTCATCCCCATTGACATCCTCCTCATCAGAGGAGACACCCAGGTCCTCCATCACTTCCTCAGCCAGCTCCTCTCCCCATTGCAGCGCCAGGTTATAAAGGGGGCAGCAGGCAACAACAGATATGTGACACCCTCTGTGGACTGTATTGCAGGGCTCCACCAGACCGGTCTAGGCACCAGAACCTCATCTTCAGCATCCCGACGGTCTGCTCCACCAAGTTGCGAGTTGCAGCATGATCCTCATTATAGCGTCACTCTGCTGCAGTCTGAGGCCGACACACGGGTGTCATCAGCCACGGCCTCTGTGGGTAGCCCTTGTCCCCAAAGAGCCAACCCTGCAGCTTCTGTGGACCCTGGAAAACTCCAGGGATCTGTGACCAACTGAGGATGTTGGCGTCGTGCACACTCCCTGGAAAGTGTGCGCACACCTGCAGGATGTGTTTCTGGTGGTCACACAACAGCTGCACATTCAGTGAGTGAAAACCCTTGCCGTTGATGTAGTCCAACGTGTGTTCTGACAGAGATCTGAGCGCCACATGAGTGCAGCAATTGCACCCTGCACCTGTGGGAAACCCGAGATCTGGGCGAATCCAATCGATCTGGCATCCTGGCTGTCCCGGTCACAGATGAAGTGCACAAAGTTGTGTGCCCTTGAGAAGATGGCATCTGTGACCTCAATGCATTTGTGTGTGGAGGCTTGAGAGATCCAACAGAGGTCACATGTTGGGTCCTGAAAAGAGCCACTGGCATAGAAATTGAGCGCTGTGGTCACTTTCACAGCCACTGGCAGTGGATGCCCTCCATGTCCCCATGGCGCCAAGTCCTGCAGTAACTGGCAGATGTGACCAACCAGTTCCCTGGACATGCGCAGTCTTCAGCGACACTGGTTCTTGGTCACCTGCAGGAATGAAAGACGGCATCTATAGACCCTGGGTGTTGCTAATCGCTGACCAGCCACGGCTCGCTGTCGCTCCTGGGCAGTGTGTGTGGGAGCCCCAGCTGGACCTTCTTCCTGAGGGTGCTGCTCCTGCCTCTGCGCAGCCAGGAGCCTCAGTCGCTCTCTCCTCCATCGTCTTTACGCTCTGTAAGCCATGAGGTGTGCAGCTAGGTCACCAGGCCCCATGATCCTGATATACTCCTCCTGCAGGATGAAAGAGAGAGACATGTGGGTTAGCATGGATGTGCTAGGACCCTGTCCTGGTTAAGTGCCAACTTCCCAGAGAGTGCTGGTCACCACTTGGATGGCCAGAGATTAGTGCGCTGTATGGCTACCCGAAATTCCACCCACCCCCGCCCCACTCCACCTGACCGATTGGCAGCAGCTTTGCCCACTGAACTGCATGCTGTGCTCTCAGCTCAGGCACGGGCATTCCCCTAACCCACACTGCAAGGCTGCACTGTTAGCTTGACCCATGGGGGAGACTGGTCCAAACAGGGATGATGACATTGCAAAGGGGCTGTGAGCACCTCCACCAGTGACTGCTCCATGACCAGCTTTAGCAAGGAGATTGTACAACATGCGCAGTCATCCAACAAAAACCGAAAGTGCTGGAAAAACTCAGCAGGTCTAGCAGCTCCTGTGGAGAGAGAGACAGGGTTGATGTTTCGAGTCCGTACGGCAAGTAACATTTGCGCCTGCAAGTGCCAGGCAATGACCATCTCCAACAAGAGAGAATCTAACCATCATCCCTTGACATTCAATGGCATTACCATCGCTGAGTACCCCACTATCAACATCTAGGGGGGTTACCACTGACTAGAAACTGAACTTGACTATAAATACTGTGGCTATAAGAGTAGGTCAGAGGTCAGGAATCCTGTGGTGTGTAACTCACCTCTTGACTCCCCAAAGTCTGTCCACCATCTACAAGGCACAAGTCAGGAGTGTGATGGAATATTCTCCATTTGCCTGGATGAATGCAGCTCCAACAACACTCAAGAAGCTTGACACCATCCAGGACAAAGCAGCCCGTTTGATTGGCACCCCATCCACAAACATTCACTCCCTCCACCACTGGCGCACAGTAGCAGCAGTGTGTACCATCTACAAGATGCACTGCAGCAACTCACCAAGACACCTTAGACAGCACCTTCCAAACCCACGGCCACTACCATCTGGAAGGACAAGAGCACAGATACGTGGAAACACCGCCACCTGGAAGTTCCCCTCCGAGTCACTCACCATCCTGACTTGGAAATATATCGCTGTTCCTTCACTGTCGCTGGGTAAAAATCCTGGAACTCCCTCCCTAACAGCACTGTGGGTGTACCTACACCACATGGGCTGCAGCAGTTCAAGAAGGCAGCTCACCACCACCTTCTCAAGGGCAATTAGGAGTAGGCAATAAATGCTGGCCTAGCCAGCGAAGCCCACATCCCATGAATGAATAAAAAAAAGTTGCTGGTTCAGATGAGTTTATGGCCAATGATGACCCTCAGGATATTGATGAAGGAGTTTTGGCATTATTCGTGCCAAGAGTTTAACTCCCTGGACATGAGGTACTGCAGTTACTGTTCCACTCTACCAAAGGTGCTCACAGCTGACAGAGCACAGGTAGTGCTGCATACCCGAATCATTGTAATCAGGTTCTCAGCCTCTGTACAACTACTTTTGGAAGCAATGTAACGTCAAGGGGATTGTATTCCCAATATGTTTCCAAGCCCTTTCTGCAGCCACTCCTCACCTACCCTCCTCCCTCGATCAGAGTATCTCAGAACTGGACAGGGCACTACGGCCATGCAGGCAGGCCAGGGCCTATTTACCTGGAACTCAGGGATTTGGGAGATCCACACGGAGCCAATTCCAACAGATCTGCCTTGGCGGGAGTCCACTGAGTGGCCAGAAGAGCCCAAGTAATTTCTGGTTTCATTCCCTTGCCATTTACCTTATCCCAGGGACTGTCCCTTAGGATCCCAGCGTGTTCCAGCTCCTCCTCCTATTCCCATCTCCCTGACCCTGATACCATTGGTGTACAGTGAATAATACCAGTCAGGTCTTGCTTTCTTCGAGACTTCCCGCTGCTTCAGTTGCCCTGCATATCGAGGCCACGTCCTAGAACAGAAGGAGGCCATTCGGTGCATCGTACCTGTACCAGCTCTTTGGTTAGTCCCGCTTCCTCAAAACATTTCCAGTTTAAAGTATATGTCCAACTGGCATACAAGCAATCAATTAACCCTCACAGTGCCACAGAGAGATTTATTTACCAGCTGCTATATGACAGAACCCCTTCATGCTTGGTTGGCTGTTGACACATTGCAGGTTGTCTTATCACGTTAAGCATACGACTGAGTTAATCTGAACCCTTAAGATTTTTGATCAGTCAAAAACCAAGCCTTTAGGATCAACTCTAAGTTTGATGCAAACTCCAACATTAATGCAGGAGGGGAAGGGAGGGATTGAAGGTGGGAGTGGAGAGGGCAAAGGGGAAGTCAAGAGGAACAAAAATTACAGCAAGGATGAACTTCAAACATGATCCTAAAAAGTAGATGATGATTTGGAAAGATAGATACGATTAGAGAGGAAGGATATAAGTGAAAATATGAATGAGAATATGAATGAGCGGAGCAAAACTAAAAGGCACTGGAAGACAAACAGAATTAAGAGACCCTTCTAATTGTGCCTTTAAAATTGAATTACAGGGTACAGATCCTTTGTTGCTACAGCAGGTTTCTGAAGAATGGTGGCAGACTTGTGCCAGTCAGGAAGCAAACACAGTGACTTCTGTGCCCAGATTCCCATGACAGAAGGCTCAGTGTTGACAGAGCTAATTTGTAAATGTTTTCCCTGCACCTACCGAAAATGTACTTGAACTCTAACCCGCACTGAAAAGTTCAATAAGAGTACGTCACTATCAGTATAGCTGCGTTCTGTCACTTTAATGAAAAGAAAATTGAGTGCAAAACACCAATTTATGAAAGGGAATAGTGTGCAACTCTTTTAACGAAAGGAAAATATATATTTCTTATGAAGCAATTGGTTATAGCAGAGCAGCCTTTTGAGTGGTTGAAGCCTTCCCTCAGTAGACAGAAACAGGAATTGGCACCCTCACTCCACTGTGTTCCAGTGCAGGGATCTCTTCCCTCTTTCTCGTTGTTTTATTCCTTTTTGTTGCTCCTCATATTCCTCACCTGGGCCTCTAGGCCCCGGGAATCAACAGGGAACTATAGGGTTCCTATGCTCTCAGGCAATTTAAAAATGGAGCTTGTAATGTGACTCATTTACACTTCCTAGAAGAGACATATATTTATATACAGGGCAAAAACAGAATTACCTGGAAAAACTCAGCAGGTCTGGCAGCATCGGCGGAGAAGAAAAGAGTTGACGTTTCGAGTCC
This sequence comes from Cetorhinus maximus, assembly GCF_964194155.1. Classification (NCBI taxonomy): domain Eukaryota; kingdom Metazoa; phylum Chordata; class Chondrichthyes; order Lamniformes; family Cetorhinidae; genus Cetorhinus; species Cetorhinus maximus. The sequence continues at coordinate 32,876,839 of NC_135904.1, forward strand.
TCATGACCCTTCAACAGAACTGAGTAATATTAGGAGAGGGGTGAAATCTAAGCTGGTTTAAGGTGGGGGGTTGGGGGGAGAGAAGTTGGTGGGGGGTGCGGTGGTTGTAGGGACAAGCAAGCAGTGATAGGAGCAGATAATCAAAAGATGTCACAGACAAAGGAACAAAGAAGTGTTGAAGGTGGTGATATTATCTAAGAGAATGTGCTAATTAAGAATGGATGGATGGACACTCAAGGTACAGCTCTAGTGGGGGTGGGGTGGAAAGACTAACAGGGCATAAAAGGTATAGATTTAAAAATAATGGAAATAGGTGGGAAAAGAATAATCTATATAAATTATTGGAAAAAACAAAAGGGAGGGGGAAGAAACGGAAAGTGGGTGGGGATGGAGGAGGGAGTTCATGATCTAAAGTTGTTGAATTCAATATTCAGTCCGGAAGGCTGTAAAGTGCCTAGTCGGAAGATGAGGTGCTGTTCCTCCAGTTTGCGTTGGGCTTCACTGGAACAATGCAGCAAGCCAAGGACAGATATGTGGGCAAGAGAGCAGGGTGGAGTGTTAAAATGGCAAGCAACAGGGAGGTTTGGGTCTTTCTTGAGGACAGACCGCAGGTGTTCTGCAAAGCGGTCGCCCAGTTTGCGTTTGGTCTCTCCAATGTAGAGGAGACCACATTGGGAGCAACGAATGCAGTAGACTAAGTTAGGGGAAATGCAAGTGAAATGCTGCTTCACTTGAAAGGAGTGTTTGGGCCCTTGGACGGTGAGGAGAGAGGAAGTGAAGTGGCAGGTGTTGCATCTTTTGCGTGGGCATGGGGAGGTGCCATAGGTGGGGGTTGAGGAGTAGGGGGTGATGGAGAAGTGGACCAGGGTGTCCCGGAGGGAACGATCCCTACGGAATGCCGCCAGGGGGGTTGAAGGGAAGATGTGTTTGGTGGTGGCATCATGCTGGAGTTGGCGGAAATGGCGGAGGATGATCCTTTGAATGCGGAGGCTGGTGGGGTGATAAGTGAGAACAAGGGGGACCCTATCATGTTTCTGGGAGGGAGGAGAAGGCGTGAGGGCGGATACGCGGGAGATGGGCCGGACACGGTTGAGGGCCCTGTCAACGACCGTGGGTGGAAAACCTCGGTTAAGGAAGAAGGAGGACATATACAGGGGCCTGTTCTCTGTAAATAAAAACAATATTTCAAGCTTTGCACCTTTTTTGAATTACCCTGGAGCTGGGGAAGCCTATAGTTCCCCTTTGCTTTCTCCATGGAAACCCCTCAGCCAATCAGAGCCAATTTACCAACCAGTCAACACCCTTTTCTCCTGTAGTTTAAATTGTTGCGATCATTTGAAATTTGGCATTCTTGCATTTGTCCTGAGGAACGCAAAGCTTCAGCAACATCGCTCTCTTTACAACAATCTCCACCTCTCTACTGCTCTCTTCTCCTTTAAGATGCCCTTTAAAACCCACCTCTTTGGTCATCAGTCCTGATGGCTCCTCCATTGTCATGTTTTGTTTGAAAATGCTCCTGTGAATGATCATGGGATGTTTTACTTCAGTAAAAACCCCATATAAATGGAAGTTGTTGTTATTTTAAACTCATGAATAATTCTGGCCTGTCATCTGCTCTTCTATTTTAAACTTCTATTTTTGGTGATTTGAACTTACACTGATTTCAGTCGGTAGTAATGCATATTCAAAGCGAATTGATGTGTAAAGCCGGAGTCTATTTTTTAATAAGAACAATTAAAAACTAATTACCAGGCACAGGAGGGAAACAGAACAGCTTTCTAAATGAGCTTTGTTTGCTCAGGACTGACAACTTAATCAGTCATTCAGGAGTTGTTGTGTTGACACCCAGTCAGTCAAACTAATGTGAGTGAGATTGTTCAATCGTCATACAAGCATTTTCAAATGAAATGGTTGCATTTAGCTAACTTAAATCACAGGAACCCAGCAGAAATATAAGGATAAAACGTGTGAGAACTGTGACATTAAAGGGTATGCTTTCTCAAGTGCATTACTGGAATTGAGCTTTGTCTCGTTGGATGGAGAATGGGCCACGTGCATGAGATTTCTGGGTACATTTCTTCAGGTGACTGAGCCTTGGTGAAGTGCTTCTCCCGAAGAACAGAAAAGGGTATTTTAAATTCTAAACTTTGGGACTAACGCTGATATTAGGAATCAAATACAGGAGACACTGAAATTGCGCTGAAAAGAGCAAAAAATTACAGGAGTCGACACTTGGCATGAACTCAGTTCATCGCTCTCGATTCTAATTCCCTCAATTACATTTAGGTTCCTCACTTTGGACTAGTTAATCTCCCATAGGCCTGAATTTTATGGCCCTCTGAGAGGTGGGCTGTGGGACAGGGCTATGAAATTCAGTGCCATGTCAGCAGCTCCATTCTCCCCCCTACTCACCCACCCACCCCCACTGCAACTTTACCAGTGATTGGAGAGGCATCGATTGTGGGCCAACTGAGGGCTTTAAGTGACCAATTAATTGTCACTTAAGTGCCTCCTTCTGTCGCCACTGGGGTGCTTTGGTGCCAGGCTGAAGAGGATGGTGCCTCCTTGATGGGCACCTCATGACTATCAGAACCACCAAGCGCATCACCCCTCCAGCCCTCAAGGTGTGAATCCACATTGCACTTCCCATCCCTTGCCTTTTCCAACCATGCTCCTTACCTCCTCATTGAGACTTGCCAGCCCACTCCATGAGACCCCATACTCACCCTGCATCTTGGCTCCGTGCTGAATGCCTTCCACTTTGCCTTGACCCCATTGGCACTGCTGAGGTACGAGAGCTACCAATTGGTTGCCAGCTCTCTGAGGCGAGGCTCCCTCTTGGTGAGTGGTGTACATCCCATCTCTTGACAATTAATGGCTGCGGGGTAAGGCAGCCAAGTGGAGGTGGGTTCGTCCCTGACTTTTACATGAAGGGGAAGAAAACTCAACCTATAGCATTTCACATATGGTGGGCAGTAGATCGTGACTTTGTGTGATATTGTATATTAGCTAATAACAAATCAGAAGCCCTTTTGACATCAACTGATTTTTATTTTCTTTGAGCTCAATGGGTTGCTGCTTCACCATCTTCCATTTTTCATTATCACACATCACAATCTACACCAAGGATTCAAGGCCACGCTTAATCTTCAGGTGAAGGAGAATTAGTGGGTGGAGGGTAATTTGGTTAGTGTATATGCAGAGTTAGTCAGTTTGTATTTTAAGGTTATATATTGTTCATATGTCCAGTTTAGATTCCAAGATCTATTTATTATGGTAACTGTTTGCAAATCTGGTCATGTTATAACTTCACTGTCTTGGGAACAGTGGCGTTGCAGCTCCCCCACTGGCAGGAGGTATAATTACAGTATGACAAGGTGACATGAGCACATGCTGATAGGTTTAATATATTATAGATTGCAAAGAGCTGGTACAGGGTTGACATTGACTCTCACTATGTCCCATTATTATAAAGTTCTAAACAGCCGACAGACACCCAATTGAAAATGTATTAAATAAAAGGCTGCATTTCTGCAGTAAGTTTCTTCATACCCCACTCTCACTTTTTGAGAGCAAGATAATGAGGCTGAGGCACAGGGAGATAACATTCTAACTCTGCATTCCTGTTGGGAACCACAGTCTCCAGGAGCATGGATCAAAAACTCCTCTGCAAGATTTTGCAGCTCATTAAAATGGAGTGCAGCACTCAGCAGAATTTCCAATGTGCACCCTTGGGTAGGAAAGCATAGAGTCAGAAAAATATCTTTCAGATCAAAATCTAGAAACAGATGGAGGTCATTTAGGCCAACCTCTCTAAGCAACAACCAGCATATATTTACATAGCGCCTTTTGCACATTGCCCAAGGCGCTTAAAAACTAGAGGGCTTTGGCTTCTCAAAATTGACCACCCAAAAGAAACCACAGATCTCCCATCACCCTTGTTCTTCAGAAACTATGATTACAATGCCCTATAGTAGCATAGCAACAGGATTCAGCTCCCCAAATCTCTCGCTTCAATTAGCTCCATCCACCTGTCATGGTTCTGTAACTCTTAGAGTGAAACCCTCCCCTGCCCCCATTGGCGGGTTTAATGGCAGCCGGGCGGGAGGGGTGGACACAGGGGGGAAGTCATGGTGGTGAGTGGCTTGGAGAGGAACTTCCAGGTTGTGGTGTTCCCATGTGTCTGCTGCCCTTGTCCTTTTAGATGGTAGCAGTCGTAGGTTTGAAAGGTGCTGTCTAAGGGGGCTTGGTGAGTTCCTGCAGTGCATCATGTAAATGGTACACACACTCCTGCCGCTGTGTGTCAGTGGTGGAGGGAGTGAATGTTTGTGGATGGGGTGCCAATCAGGCAGGCTGCTTTGTCCTGGGTGGTGTCAAGCTTCTTGAGTGTTGTGGGAGCTGCACTCATCCAGGCAAGTGGTGCGTATTCCATCACACTCCTGACTTGTGCCTTGTAGATGGTGGGCAGGCTTTGGGGAGTCAGAAGGTGAGTTACTCGTCACAGCATTCCTAGTCTCTGACATGCTCTTATCGCCACAGTATTTGTATGGCTGGCCCAGTTCAGTTCCTGGTCAATGGTAACCCCCAGGATGTTGAGTGGGGGATTCAGCAATGGGAATGCCATTGAATGTCAAGGGGCGATGGTTAGATTTTTTCTTGTGGATATGGTCATTGCCTGGCACTTGTTTAGCGCAAATGTTACTTGCCACTTGTCAGCACAAGCCTGGTTATTGTCCAGGCCTTGCTGCATTTAGACATGAACTGCTTCAGTATCTGAGGAGTCGCGAATGGCGCTGAACATTGTTCAATCATCACCGAACATCCCCACTTCTGACCATATGATGGAAGGAAGGTCATTGATGAAGCAGCTGAAGATGGTTGGGTCGAGGACACTACCCTTTGAAACTTCTGCAGTGATGTCCTGGAGCTGAGGTGATTGACCTTCAACAACCACAACCATCTTCCTTTCTGCTAGGTATGATTCCAACCAGTGGAAGAGTTTTCCCCCGATTCCCATTGACTCCAGTTTTGCCAGGGGTCCATGATGCCACACTCGGTCAAATGCTGCCTTGATGTCAAGGGCAGTCACTCTCACCTCACCTCTGGAATTCAGCTCTTTTGCCTATGTTTGAACCAAGGCTGTAATGAGGTCAGGAGCTGAGTGGCCCTGGCGGAACCCAAACTGGGCATCAGTGAGTGGGTTATTGCTAAGCAAGCGTTGCTTGATAGCACTGTTGATGACCCCTTCCATCATTTTACTGATGATTGAGAGTAGACTGATAGGGCAGTAATTGGCCGGGTTGGATTTGTGCTGTTTTATGTGTTAGGACATACCTTGGCTATTTTCCACATAGCCGGGTAGATGCCAGTGTTGTAGCTGTACTGGAACAGCTTGGCTAGGGGCGCGGCTAGTTCTGGAGCACAAATCTTCAGCATTATTGCCAGAATATTGTCAGGGCCCATAGCCTTTGCGGTATCAAATGTCTTCAGCCATTTCTTGATATCACGTGGAGTGAATCGAGTTGACTGAAGACTGGTATCTGTGATGCTGGGGACCTGCGGAGGAGGCAGAGATGGGTCATCCACTCAGCATTTCTGGCTGAAGATTGTTGCTTCAGCCTTATCTTTTGCACTGATGTGCTGGGCTCCTCCATTATTGAGGATGGGGATATTTGTGGGGCCTCCTTCTCCAGTAAGTTGTTTAATTGTCCACCACCATTCATAACTGGATGTGGCAGGACTGCAGAGCTTAGATCTGATCCTTTGGCTGTGGAATCACTTAGCTCTGTCTATCACTTGCTGCTTATGCTGTTTGGCACACAAGTAGCCCTGTGTTATAGCTTCACCAGGTTGGCACCTCATTTTTAGGTATGCCTGGTGCTGCTCCTGGCATGCCCTACTGCACTCTTCATTGAACCAGGGTTGATCCGCTGGCTTATTGGTAATGGTAAAGTGGAGGACATGCCAGACCATGGGGTTACAGATTGTGGTTGAGTACAATTCTGTTGCTGCTGATGGCCCACAGCACCTCATGGATGCCCAGTCTTGAGTTGCAAGGACTGTTCGAAATCTATCCCATTTAGCACGGTGGTAGTGCCACACAACACGATGGAAAGTATCCTCAATGTGAAGGCGGGACTTTGTCTCCACAATGACTGTGCAGTGGTCATTCTTACTGATACTGTCATGGACAGATGCATCTGCAGTCGGCAGGTTTATGTGGATGAGGTCAAGTATGTTTCTCCTTCTTGTTGGTTCCCTCACCACCTGCCGCGGAGCCAGTCTAGTAGCTATGTCCTTTAGGACTCAGCCAGCTCGCTCAGTGGTGGTGCTATTGAGCTACTCTTGGTGATGGACATTGAAGTCACCCACCCAGTGTATGTTCTTGCCTCCAAGCAACCCTCAGTGCTTCCTCCAATTGGTGTTCAACACAGAGGAGCACTGATTCATCAGCTGGGGGACCGGGGGCGGTATGTGGTAATCAGCAGGAGGTTTCCTTGCCCGTATTCGGCCTGATGCCATGACACTTCATGGGGGCCAGGGTCTATCTTGAGGATTCCCAGGGCAACTTCCCCCCAACTGAATACTGCTGTGCCATCACCTCTGCTGGTGGGACAGGGCATACACAGGGATGGTGATGGTGGTGTTGTGTCTGGGACATGATCTGTAAGGTATGACTCGTGAGTATGACTATGTCAGGCTGTTGCTTGACCATTCTGCGAGACAGCTCTCCCAATGTTAGCACAAGCCCCCAGATGTTAATAAGGAGGACTTTGCAGAGTCGACAGGGCTGCATTTGCTGTTGCTGTTTCTGGTGCTTAGGTTGATGCCAGGTTGCCTGTCTGGTTTCATCCCTTTTTATTTACTTCTTAGCGGTTTTATACAATTGAGTGGCTTGCTAGGCCATTTCAGAGGGCAGTTAGGAGTCAACCACATTGCACTGGGTCTGGAGTCACATGTAGGCCAGACCAGGTAAGGATGGCAGGTTTCCTTCTCTAAAGGGCATTAGTGAACCAGATGAGTTTTTGCAACAATCGGCAATGGTCACCATTAGACTTAATTACTTCTTTTTTATTGTATTCAAATTCCACCATCTGCTGTGGTGGGATTGGAACCCAAGTCCCCAGAGCATCTGGATTACCAGTTCAGTGACAATACCACTATGCCACCACCTCCCCATATATTCTGATACTGATACTAGAGGCCAGCCTGCAACCGATTTGCATCCGTTCGTGGATGCAGATGAAGGTCTGACCAGAATCTCCCTCCAACATCTGATTCTCCGTGACACCAGCGGGAAAACACACCACTCCAGAACATGCCTGGACCAATGTGGCGTGCAAAAGTCAGGGCTTACCTTAAGAGCCTTGGTCTGCTCGTGGACATCTGATGACAAATTGGAGGCCCCCAGCCACTGGATCCTGGAACACCACATGCATCACAGGATGGATCCATGTGGCTCCTCCACATAGCGGCTTCCAGTAACACCGTTCCCCATTTCAGAACTTCTTGCAGGGACTTCACCATGGGATCGGATCCTCGAGCAGCAACGGAGTGTTGGTGGCTGGGGGTAGGTTAAAGAAGGCTAGCAGAACTGAAAATGTGGTGGGCGTGTGGAGGCCAGGAGAAGAACATTGGTGTTTGGGGGTGCAGGAAATGGGTGTAGCGAGGAGGTAGAGGGAACGGAGAAGGAAGTAGGGAAGGGCCATGCTGGTTGCCAGGCAGTGTGGGTTATGTCCAGGGGTGTGAGGGGGTGTTATGTGCAGGTGTGAAGGGGGTGTTATGTGCAGGTGTGTGAAGCGGGGGTTATATACAGGTGAAGGGGCTAACAGGGAGGGGTCAGTGGAGTCAACCATTGACACCCAGGGGGGAGAACTCAGGGTGGGTGTGGTACGAGGGAATGGTCAAGGTTACAGGGGGTAGAGGGAGCCGGTAGGGTGGGCGGGTAAGGGTGCGATGGTGTCGCATGAAGGGGCAGCGAAGGTCACTGGTGGGCACGAGAAGGTAGACACGGACTCGAGGGGTGGGCAGGAGGATGTCGGGCAGGTCGATGTGTATGAGGGTGAGATTTTCGGGAAGGAAGGGAATGTGTATCTTTACCTGGACATTATCAAAGGGAAAGGGTTTGGGTTGGAGGATAATAGTGGGGAGGTCGAAGGTAATGCCATGGGGGTCAATAGTAATGGGGAAAGGGCGTGGGTGACTGGAGGAGGAGAAATGATGCTGGAGCAAAGATATAAGGTCACAACCACCTGTTAGTTAGGTCTGGTCAAAATTAAGCAGAGCCTCATGGTGGGTGTCCCGAGATGCTGCATGGGAGTTGAGTCAGTGGGTGGGCGGAGATGCAGGTCATCTCTACAGGACAACTGAAAGGGAACCCCAGCAGGCAGTATTGACAATGCTAGGCGCCTGGGATGTGAGTTTAATGGAGGAAGGCTCAGTGTGCACAGGAGAATGCTCACACATGGCTCACAAAGGCCCTGCCACATACCCTTCTCCCTGCAGATTCACCCAGGGGTCAGGTGTCCATAGGAGAGGTGCTGGCGTGGTGAGGGAGAGAGGGGACTAGGGTACGGCACTCGATAAACCTTAAGAACCATGCTGAGAAAAGAAAGTAGACATTGTCGCAGTGAAAGTGATTATATTTACAGAAGTTAGAATTGTCACAATCACTTGTTCACCTGTGTGACCAGTTGTGATCACAGTGTATTTATCTTTCATGGCCTACTGCTCCTTCTATATTCTCCCCTGACATCCACAGCAGGAGTGGAGGCAGCATTCTGACTATTTTGCCCTGTTTCCTTCGATAACTTTGGCAGTCGTCCTCTGGAGGCCCGAGGCCTGGAGGGTCCCGGCTTCCTTTGGCTGTCCTCCTGTGGGCCAGCTGCTCCCCCTGCCGTGACAGAGGACAAGATTGAAGGGTTCACAGGCAAAGGGGATTCGGAAGGTCCAGATGCTCTGAGATGCCTGAATGGATGTCCCAGGGGTGTCCAGCAGCCTCGCCTCCTCTCTTAGGGTGCCCCAAGGCCCCGGCCTGACTCCTTGAGAGGAATGGGCACCCGTTTTGTGTGCCAATTGCAACAGCCCCCCCCATGGCTACCACGGTGGAGCACAGGTCTGTGCGCATCTCCGGCAGGATCTGCTGGACTAGGGTCACCCTGGAGTCTGCCAACCTCCCCATGGAGGCCTCGATGCATGCACAGGTCAGCAGGACTTTAACAAAGAGCAGGCTGACAAATTCTTGTGACTCGTGTCTACTCTGTTGATGGTCTCCAACTCCTCTGTCTGATGTTCCTCTGCCTCTTGCTGACTCTCCACCATCAGTTGGAAGGCCGATTCCGGACGCACGTCATCGGACTCAGACATCACAGATGCCTCTTCCCCAGCAGTCCGCCGAGAGCCAGTGACACTGGTTGACACTGCCACCTCCTGCTGCAGACACATGTCCATGCAGTGACCTACAGCTTGTGAGACCCTTCCTAAGGTGGAACTAATACGCATCGAAGCCTGTGTCCCTGGGCTAGTGGAGGGTGCAGGCATCTGCTGTAATGCCTCTGCAGGTGAACTTCTCTCCTCTTCCCCTCTCTCCTGACTCCCCTCTGGGCTAAGGCTTCTGCTGAGGCCTGACGGGGAGTCCTCATCCTCAGGCCTTGTCCTCTTCCTGGTGGCACCGGTAAGTGAGAGAGGAGAGAGCGAGTGACAGCTTGAACAGCCTCCTACATGGAGGCACATTGGGCCCTCAGGTGATATTATCCACTTCTGGGGTCATTTCAATGTCCTTAGCATGGATGGATCTTTACTGGGTGGCCCATGTCCAAGCTTCTTGTGTGAAATCCATTTGGTTTCCACTGCGCGTTTAGCTCACTCTTGCGGCCTCAGTTCTAAATGAGCTTTTCCAGAGTTCGATTCTGTGCCTCCTTGTGCTTCTAACACTATTTCATATGAAGTAATGCTGTGGAAAACTACTGTAAATGTTACTGCTGTAACCATTGCTTCAGTCGCTGACTGCCATGGTAACAGGGATGGTGTGGTGGGATAATGGCTCCAGTGTCGTACACACAAAGAACCTCATTTCTTCCCTTTGAACAACCTTGCTGGCAAAAGCAAAGGAGCCAAACTGGGTAAAAACAAACAACTCAATATTATCCACTTCTGGGGTCATTTCAATTCCGGCATTGATCCAACTATGACTGGAATGGTGCCCTGAGGTTAAAGACTGCTGGAAAATTGTTTACAGCTGAAGCTTGTTTCTTTTTGGTTGCTATACCTTTCCCACTTGCAGTTCTTCAATTTTTGGCCATGACGGAGGCCTCTCACAACCTACCATCACTAAGAAAGACCGGTCTGCCTCCACCAACAATGTTTATCTTGGCATAGATCTGCTTCAGAGGTACCCTCAGAGATTTCCCCTTGATATTCTTGCTCCTTAAAGATTAGGTAGGAGGGTCACTTTTCTTTTGCCAGGCTCAATGTCACTGGCAAGGCCTGGCATGCAACCCAGTGTCCATTGAAAATGAAATGTCACCGATCTGAAGCATTAGCCCTGCTTCTCTCTCCACAGATGCTGCCAGACCTTATGAGTGTTTCCAGCACTTTCTGTTTTTATTTCTACTGGGTGGGTCCTTCTGCCCATAGTTTAACCATCTGCTCAAATCACTGGACAGATAATGGTGGGCAGGCCACATCCTGATACCTGCTAACTGTCGGCAGGCAGTGCCAGTGGGACAGTCTCTCAAATTCATCTGACAGCAATTCTACCATTTAACTTCCTTCTAGATGGAAAATCCCACCTCACTCCAACTAAACTCTGCTCACAGGAATCACAGGAGAAGCTTTAGATGTGAGAATTATACTGGAATATTATTTTAGATGTGAGTTAGACTTGATTCATTTGTTGCCAAATTTCATCGCTCGCCCCTTTCCTTAAAGCATTAACTCTTCCTTGTCCCACAAGGACTTTCTGTAGTATAAGGGTCTGGTACATCGAGGGTTAACATGGGACTGAGTACAGTACTGCCCACACAATGATGTAAGAGAGCACATGACCCACACCCAGGATCAATCTATTGTTGGACAAAGCAGTGCGTACCAGCAAGCATGGAGACAGCTCCTAGTTTGTACCCTTTACTGTATATTTGTGAATAGTTCTAAGAGTCAATAAAAACAAACAGTTAACTTACGTATGACCAACTGAACTGTAACCAACAGTCTACAACACTTTCCACCAGATCCCCAAGTGGCCATTTATCATATGTGATGCATCAAGGAGCCCTAGAAAAACTGGAGTCAATGGGGATCAGGAGGAAAACTCTCGGCTGGTTGGACTCATACCTAGGACAAAGGAAGGTGGTTGAGGTTGTTGGAGGTCAATCATCTCAGTCCTGGGACATCACTAAAGGATTTCCTCTGGGTAATGTCCTCGGCCCAAACATCTGCAGCTGTTTCATCAATGACCTCCCTTCCATCATAAAGTCAGAAGTGGTGATGTTCGCTGATGATTGCACAATGTTCACACCATTCGCAACTCCTCAGATACTGAAGCAGTCCATGTCCAAATTCATCAAGACCTGGACAATATCCAGGGTTGGGTTGATAAGTGGCAAGTTACATTTGCACTGCCAGGTAATGACCATGTCCAACAAGAGAGAATCTAACCATCTCCTCTTAACATTCTATGGCATTACTATCACTGAATCCCCCACTATCAACATCCTGGAGATTACCATTAACCAGAAACTGAACATATAAATACTGTGGCTACAAGAGCAGGTCAGAGGCTAGGAACCCTGTGGAGAGTAACTCACCTCTTGGATCCCCAAAGCTTGTCCACTTTCTACAAGGCTCAAGTCAGGAGTGTGATGCAATGCTCTCCACTTGCCTGGATGAGTGCAGCTCCAACAACATTCAAAAAGCTCGACACCATGCAGGACAAAGCAGCCCAATTGGTTGGCACCCCATCCACTACCTTTAGCATTCACTCCCTTTACCACTGACGAACAGTAGCAGCAATGTGTACCATAAACAAGGTGCGTTGCAGCAACTCACCAAGGCTCCTTAGGCAGCACCTTCCAAACTCGTGACCTCTACCATCTAGAAGGACAAGGGCAGCAGATAAATGGCAACACCACCGCCTGCAAGTTTCCCTCCAAGTCACTCACCATCCTGACTTGGAAATATATTGCCGTTCCTTCACTGTCGCTGGGTCAAAATCCTGGAACTCCTTAACAGCACTGTGGGTGTACCTACACCACATGGACTGCAGTGGTTCAGGAAGGCAGCTCACCACCACCTTCTCAATAAATGCTGGCCTAGCCAGCGACACCCTCATCCCATGAATGAATATTAGCAGGCCAGAGTGAGATCACTGGCTGTTGGAGGATAATTTTACAGCTACTGTTGCTGTGCAGACTGAACTAACTCAATACCATTTCTGGAATAATTCCCTGCGCTTTGCTGCTTTGTTTGGCTGAGCTGCTAACTAATCAAATTCACTATTTAATAACCAGAGTAGAAAAGCCCTATTTTTTGAATTATGTGGCATTTTTCTCCATAATCTTCCCACCACAGTATCCAGTTATTAATTGATAACAGGGTTTTTACTCCTACTCCTCTCAGAGCTTATCCTAAATGTCATCAACCTTTGCATCAAGGCTTTCCTTTAGTTAATCCTAAATTAAATGCCAGCCCTGGCTCACTCTTGTATCTGTGTCAGAGAAACGGGTACAAGCCCCACTCCAGAGACTTGAGTACAAGGACCTCGGCTGATATTCCAGTGGTAGTACAGTGAGAGGGAACTGCACTGCTGGAGTGTCAAACCAAGCCCCTGTCTTCCCTTGCAGTTGGATAAAGGATCACATAACACTACCTTGAAGAAGAGCAGTGTTTCATGTGTAAGGGCAGCTGTACTTCTTCAGTGTGTACTCAGTGACAGCCTTTACTGAACTGGTCTTAATGTGTCTGCCCCCAGAGCCAGAGTGCCTCATGGCAGAGTCACATTGCTAGGGCAAGCCAGTTAGGCAGTACAGCATTGTATTCCCAAACATCCCCTTTTTCATGCAAAAAAGATACAAATATCCCGCTTTTCATATCAAAAAAAGATACAAACATCCCCTTTCTCCTATCAATATAAAGATGCAACATCCCTTTTTCTCAAGCGAAGAAAAGACACGTTTGCATGTGTGATCCTGTGTGACTGTGAGTTGCCCAAGTTACCCATTATACCCACTGTTCACATGCATTGACAACTGTTTAGTCTATTAGTCAGTCTCTGCACATACAGGTCTCCTAATAGTATGCATGCATGGTGACATTGGCTGTTTGTCTGGGTAATGTTCCTTGCCCGGAGAATGTCGTTCCTGTGGCACTTGTTGCCTTGGTGACTGGTGGTGTTTCATTGCTGTGGTTGGACCTCTGGGATTGATGGTAGTTCTGTACTCAGCACAGTTGGTGAAACCCCTTCTCCTGACCGGCCGACTGCGGTGAAGAAACAGCTTCACTCGTTGCTCAGATTTGCCTGTGGTTGCGCCGATATATTTGGTCACTCACTCCCACTGCCTACGATTGAGTTGACAATTTCCCTACGCATGTGCAAAGCTTCCACATGGGCTGACTTCTGTTGAGAGCATTGAAGGTTTGTAAAAGCAAAATACTGCGGATGCTGGAAATCTGAAACAAAAACAGAAAATGCTGGAAAAGCTCAGCAGGTCTGACAGCATCTGTGGAGACAGAAAAACAAAGTTAACGTTTCAAATCCTTTTGATCCTTCTTCAGAGCTGAAGAGAAGTGGAAATGTGATGAAATTTACACTGTTTAAGGTGGGGTGGAGCTGGATAGAAGGCCAGGGAATGGTGGGGACAAAGAAGAGATTGAATAAGATGTCATAAACTAAAGGACAAAGGGATTATCAATGGTAGTGGTTAGTGCTAAAAAAGGTACTAATGGTGGCGTAAAGGTAAGAAAGCAGAATGTGATTCTCGCAGAACGAGGACAGCATTGTGTGAAAAAACAAAATGGAACAAGTGACAAATGGCCCTGTAAGGGATGGGGTGGGGGGAGGGAGCATTGGTGGGGGAAAAAAGGATAGAAAATGGGATAAAAAAGGGGATAAAACTGGGGATAAATGAATTTTTAAACAAACAAGCGGATAAAAAATAAAAATGAATATAGAAGAAAGGGGATAAAAAAGGGGGTGAGGATGGAGGAGAGAGTTCATGGTCTGAAGTTGTTGAACTCAATGTTAAATCCGGAAGGCTGTAACGTGTCTGGTTGGAAGATGAGGTACTGTTCCTCCAGTTTGCGTAGGACGTCACCAGGAACATTGCAGCAGGCCAAGGATGGACATGTGGGATGAGAGCAGGGTGGTGTGTTGAAATGGCAAATGACCGTAAGGTCTATGTCATGCTTGCGGACAGACCAGAGGTGTTCCGCAAAGCGGTCACCAGGTCTGCGTTTGCTCTCCCTGATGTAGAGGAGACTGCATTGGGAGCAGCGGATGCAGTAGACTAAATTGAAGGAGGTACAGGTGAAGCACTGCTTCATGTGAAAGGAGTATTTGAGCCCTTGGACAGCGAGGAGGGAAGAGGTAAAGGGGCAGGTGTTGCACTTTCTGCGATTGCACGGGAAGGTGCATTGGGAAGGGGAGGAGTGGACCAGGGTGTCCTGGAGGGAATGGTCCCTATGGAATGCTGATGGGGGGGGTGAGGGGAAGATGTGTTTGGTGGTGGCATCGTGCTGGAGTTGGCAGAAATGGTGGAGGATAATCCTTTGAATGCAGAGGCTGGTGGGGTGAAAAGTGAGGTCAAGGTGGACCCTATCATGGTTCTGGGAGGGAGAGGAAGGTGTGAGGGCAGAGGTGCGGGAGATGGGTTGGACACAGCTGAGGGCCCTGTCAGCCGCAGTGGGGGGGAAATTCATTTAAGAAAGAAGGAAGACATGTCAGAAGCGCTGTTTTTGAAAGTGGCATCATTGGAACAAATGCGACGGAGGCGAAGGAACTGAGAGAATGGGGTGGAGTCCTTACAGGAAGCGGGGTGTGAGGAGCTGTAGCTGAGGTAGCTGTGGGAGTCGGTAGGCTTGTAATGAATATTGGTGGACAGTCTATCACCGGAAATGGAGACAGAGAGGTCAAGGAAGGGAAAGTTTGTACCCTGATTGGCTCTCCAATGCTCAGTTCTGGCAGTCTTGTCAAACTGAAATCTGGCTTTCTTTCATTTCACCTCGATCATTTCACTCACTCCTATTACTACTTCTGGCTTCAGTGGCCTTTTTGCTATTGGAAGAGTAGTTTGCATGTGGCGTAACATTAGTCTCTGAACAGGACTACTTTCTGTAGAACTGTTTCATTTATCTCGTCTCATGCATTTCATTGCACTGATATGGTCAGCAACCATCTTGTGGTTCACTTAAATATTATCTCCCTCTCTCTGGGGTCTTCTGTTGATCTTTCTCTGTTGACATGTTCAGGGTTACCAGTCCAAGCTTTAGACTTGCTCCAGCTGAGATGAGTGGCCGTTGCATCCCATCTATGGCCTGGAATTCGAGATCTACCTTCTTGCTATTGCAGTGGACTGTCAGACTAATTCATCCTCTCAGAATGAGTCTTTAGCTATCATATAGCTACAACGATACGTTTGAGGACTTCATTTTCGGATCGCCATGTTAAGGTACTTCACACAGGCCTGTAAAGGTCATGATGTTGCATGATGCACCAGTGTCTATCTGACACATCTTTTTTGCTTGATACTACCCCTCTGCAGTCATCATTATAACAGGCACAGACCATTTTTCACCGATAGAACTGACTGAACCAATCTGTTGTATGGTATATAGTGTTTCACCAGGCTTTTTTGCTAATATTTCTCCACTGGCCATCTGCTTCGGTTTGTTTTGCTTCTTTCTAGTCAAACACTTGCACTTAAAATGCTGCTTTCCCCAGGCTGGGCAATCCTCCTTCTCCCATGCATGCTGTACTATTAGCACCCTGCCCTTCATCTGCGATAGCTCTGCTCCTTCAGCTTGGACTGTCTCTCAGCAAAACGTATCCCCTGGTCTGCTCTAGCATACATGTGCTCTAGCTGTTGTTTCACAACTTCTGCATTTTGACACACGTATATCGGTTTCTTTAGCATTAATTTCTTATCTTTCAGCAGACTTGCTTTCACCAAGGGGCCTCTCATGCCCATCTTTAATCAGGTCATCTTTTAGCTGTCCAATTTCACATGATTCTGCAAGCTGCTTTACTGCCATGACATATCAATGGACTCATTTTCACTCTGAACTCTAGTATTGAATACATAACGTTCATATGTAACATTCACTTGAGGTTCAAAATGTGCATCCAAGGCTTTCAAAATCTCTGTAGTCTTTTTTCTATGCTCATCTGTTAGATTTAGTGTGGTATACACTTTGTAGCAGCCCTTCCACTGCAGTGTTAATAGTGTAGCTACTGTTATCAGTTCAGGCTTGTTCATTGAGCCTGTTGCAATCTCATAGTTTTGCCATTGTGAGTGGAAAACTGCCAGTTTTGTCACTCATCGCTGTCAAATGTTACTTGAGATGGGATTGGAAAATTTATTGCAGCCATTTTTACTCACTCAGTAATTTATTTGCAGCCTCTGTCTGTGTTTCCTTTGTCCTTTTCTGTGCAGCTTTTGGCAGATTTTCACTTTTCTATGTGCTTTTCTGAGCTGTCTCACTTGCAACCTTTGTTTCCCTTTGTTCTTTTCATGAGCTTTTATTGCAGATTTGAACCATTCTGTGTTCCTGGGTTCCCAGTGGCTTCTTTGCACATTTTGCAGGGTTCAAAAATCTACTTTTTCTTCACATATGACACAATGTTTCATGTATAAGGACAGCTGCACCTCTTTCAGTGTATACTCAGTGAGAGCCTTTACTGAACTGATCTTCAGATATCTGCCCCCAGAGGTAGAGTGCCTCATGGCAGAGTCGCATGAATATGGCAAGCCAGTTAATCAGTACAGCATTGCATTTCCAAAACCCAAACAAGCAGGAGAGTTTCCCCTGGTGTCCTGGCAAATGTTTATCCCTCAACTAAGATTGCTAAAACAAACTATGATGTTTGTTAAACTTTGCTACGTGCAAACCAGGCGTTGCATTTGCAACATGAGAAATAGAAACAAAAGTAAACCACTTGGCCCTTCGAGCCTGCTCTGTCATTCAATGAGATCAATAGATCAATGCTGATGTTCAACATCACCCTTACCAACCCATTATATTGCCATATTACCCGATTCCCTTCATATGCAAAATTCAATCAATCTTTGTCATCAATATACTCAACAACTGAGCATCCAAAACTCCCTAGATAAAATATTCCAAAAAGTGATGCCATTTGAGTGAAAATAATTCTCCTCATTTCAGTCTTCAATGACTGTGATCCCTAGTTCTAGATTCCTCAGAGTGAGGAAACACCCTGCCAGCATTTAACCTGTCAAACCCCCTATGAAATTTGTTCACACTGTCCTGCTTTTAGTGACATTATGTGGACTAACCTCGAGTCCTTGGGGGTAGGTGGTGGTGATGTCATTGAGGAACACTGCGGGCTGAACACATTTTCCTGAAGAAGCAGGGTCACTTTTGCAACCGTTCCAATTCCATCAGCCCTTATTTTGTGTAAAGCCTTTGTGTGGCACCTTATTGAATGTTGTTTGAAAATTCAGATACACCAGAATCATGAGTTCCCCCTTATCTACCCCACTAGTTACACCCTGAAAATACTCTAACACGTTTCTCAACCGTGATTTCTGCTTCATAAACTCTGTCTAATCTACTGTGATTTTCTAAGTGCCTTCATGTCACATCCTTCAGAATAGATTCTAGCATTTTCCCAGCTACTGATGTCAGGTTAACTGGCCTTTGTTTCCTGTTTCCACTCTCCCTCCTTTCTTGAACAGCAGAGTTCCATTTGCTGCCTGATGAATCATAGGCACCATTCTAGAATGTAGGCAATTCTGGATGATCAAAGCTAATGCATCCACTCTCACTGTAGCAACCTCTTTTGTGCCTTAGAATGTAGGTCACCAGGCACAGTGGATTTGCCAAATTATAGTCCCATTGATTCTTGAGCACTATATCTTTATTAATCTCTTTCGGTACTTCACTCTCGCTTGACCCTTGGTTCCTCATTATTTTCAGAATGGTTTTTCTGCTTTCTGCCATGAAGATGGATATAAAATATTTGTTTAATATCTCTGCCTTATTCTCCATTATAATTCCTCCTGTCTCTGCCTCTCTGGCACTCAAAGTCGTTGACTTATGTGGAATGTGGAAGGGAAGCACTGGATGGACAAAGGTGAAGATCCATGGCAATCCACCTTTTGGGAAGAAGGTAGCGCCAATGAATGAACAAAAGACATTTTTACAACCTGTTTTTTAAGCCTCTTGCTATCATTTTCTCTTTTCTCAGTGACTACGTTTCAGAAATACTTCATTGGCTGTTAAGCACTTTGGGATGTCCTGAGGTTGTTAATGGCATTGTATAAAAGCAAGTGCTTCTTATTTCTCGATTTTGGGTTGTATAATATGCATACTGATGTGGTGGAATTATTTTAAATGCGAGTTTAATTTGATCTTTTTATTGCCAATTTGCTCCCCTCCTCTCCGAAAGTACAGATTCCTGTGGTGTTATCCTGGTCATTATTTCATGTGTTTTATAACTGTTTCTCTTAATCATTTTCATTGAAATTGATAGCACAACAGCAAATAAATTACTCCAACATAAACCACAATTAAACTGTGTTTGGCTCCACATGTTATTAAAGTGATGTGTGTGTAACACTGGGCAGAGTCATTTTCTGATCTGGAAGTGCCGAGACCAATCTGTCAGTCTTCAAATGATGGAGGATAGAATCTAACCTGCGTTGAAACAAAACTCTCAGCGCAGTTTGAATCTTCTTCCATGTTTCAGTGCAGCTTAGGAGTGTAATAAATTCACTAAACCATCCCCTGTTGCAAGCAGGGAAGATTTATTTCTCGAGAAATGATGCACTGCCAGCCTATGATTTACCATGCACCCTCAATCTCCCATTAATGGCCGCTGCAGGCATCATTATCAGGGAGCATGGGTTTGGAAAATGAAATCTATAGCCTTCTGAGGCCTCCACATTCCCCCAATTCTGGAGCCTTGCACACCCCCAATTTTAATCACTCAGCCTCTTTTGTCAAGGAAACGCTCCTGTGAAGTACTTTACGATGTTTTCCTACGTCGAAGGCATTCTATAAATGCAAGTTGTCGTTGTAGGGACCAAGGATCCCACCAAAGTACCCCAGTAACTGAGCTATAGCAAAGATAACACATAGCAATAACTCCAGTCACCAGCTTATTTTAATATTTCAGTGATTTTAGCTTACACATGCCTTTGTTGTCAGTAGGAAGCAATTAAGAAACAAACGCTGAAGGTTAGCTTTGTGCCGTCGCCTCTGCACAACTTTGAATGATGAGCAGACTCACTCCCATTGATTTGTACAGTATTGTGTTCCTGTTAATTGCCAGGCAATTTACTGCCAAACTAGCTTTCTTCAGCAATACAGCCCAGCATTTTAATGTGATGCTGTGCACATAGGCTGATCCATTAGTGCTCAAGGTTAAACCTTATGGAATTAATGGCAGATTAGCTAGTTGGACAGGAAGCTGATTTAACATTGAGAAGCAGAAGGTGGTAATCAATGAGAATATCTTCATCTGAGAGGCAGTTCTGGATTCCCTGCTAGCTTGAATGGTAGCACTCTTGTCGTTCATTCAGAAGGCTATGTATGTAAATTCTACTGGAAGACACAGACTATGAGGTGTGTTGGTGTTGAGCTGCTTTCCAGTTGAGACAACATACATTTCTGACCAAGGGAAACAAATAGTAATTCAGCCTCTCTCTCTGCAGGTGCTGCCTAAACTGTTGAGCGTATCCAGAATTTTCTGTTTTTGGTTTTAAATGCTAACTTTGTCTGCCTGTTGGGGTAAATAAAATGAAAGACTTGCATTTCCAGAGTGTCTTTCAGAGCCTTCGGATGTCCCAATGAAGCACGTTTGAAGTAGAGCATAAGAAATAGGAACAGGAGTAGACCATTTGAGCCCTCAAGCCTGCTCCATCATTCAATGAGATCATGGCTGATCTTCTTGTGTTTCGATTTCCACATTCCCATCTATTCCCAATAATCCTGAAGTGTAGTCACTGGTATAATGTAGAAAGTACTGCAGCCAATTTGCACACTGCAAGCTCCCACGAACAGCAATGAGCTTAAAGATTATTTCATCTGTTTTTACACGCTCAATGAGGGGCAAATGTTGGCCAAGACACCAGGAGAACTGCCCAGCTCTTTTTCAGTGGGATCTTTCACATCCACCTGAGAGGGTAGACAACTAGGGCCTCCATTTAACATTTCATTTGAAAGATGGTATCATCAACAGTGCTGACACTGGGAGCATCAACTGATCCAAAACCTGTCAGCAAGAGGCAAATAGTGCTACCTACTGAGCCACAGCTGATGCAGCAATGGAAGCAATAATGTTTCTGCTTAAATCACATTGGGAAATTCCTGTTTAAAATGGACCTTTTGAAGTAGTTATTTTTGGTCTGGCAAGACCCTCCTCTTTTAATTTGTTCATGGCACATGGACATTGCTGGCAAGGCCAGCATTTGTTGCCCACCCCTAATTACCATTGAACTGAACACTAGACCATTTCAGAGGGCAGTTAAGAATCAACCACATTGCTGTGGGCCTGGAGTCACATGTAGGCCAGATCAGGTAAGGGTAGAATATTTCCCTTCCCTAAAGGGGCATTAGGGAACTAGGTGAGTTTTTACAACAATTGATGGTCACCTTTACTGAGACTGGCTTATATCCAGATTTATTACATCACTGCAGGAGTTCCTCAGGTTAGTGTCCTCGGCCCAACCATCTTTAGCTGCTTCATCAATGACATTCCTTCCATCATAAGTTCAGAAGTGGGGATGTTCGCTGATGATTGCACAATGTTCAACACCATTCATGACTCCTCAGATATTGAAGCAGTTCATGTCCAAATGCAGCAAGACCTGGACAATATCCAGGCTTGGGCTAACAAGGCGCAAGTAACATTCATGCCACACAACTGCCAGGCAATGACCATCTCCAACAAGAGAGAACCTAACCATCACCCCTTGACATTTAATGGTATTACCATCACTGAATCCCCCACTATCAACATCCTGGGGGGTTACCATTGACTAGAAAATAAACTGGACTAGCCATATAAATACTGTGGCTACAAGAGAAGATCAGAGGTTAGAAATCCTGCAGTGAGTAACTCACCTCTTGACTCCCCAAAGCCTGTCCACCATCTACAAGGTACAAGTCAGGAGTATGATGGAATACTCTTCACTTGCCTGGATGAGTGCAGCTCCAACAACACTCAAGGAGCTTGACACCATCCAGAACAAAGCAGCTCGTTTGATTTGCACCCCATCCACAAACGTTCACTCCCTCCACCACTGACACACAGTAGCAGCAGCGTGTACCATCTACAAGGTGCACTGCAGGAATTCGCCAAGGCTCCTTAGACAGCACATTCCAAACCCACGGCCACTACCATCTAGAAAGACAAGGGCAGCAGATGGATGGGAACACCACCACCTGGAATTTCCCCTCCAAGCAACACACCGTTCTGACTTGGAAATATATCGCCGTTCCTTCAACTTTGCCGGGTCAAAATCCTGGAACTCCCTCCCTTACAGCACCGTGGGTGTATCAACACCACGGGGACTGCAGCAGTTCAAGAAGGCAGCTCACCACCACCTTCTCCAGGGCAATTAACGATGGGCAATAAAATGCTGGCCCAGCCAGCGACACCCACATCCCCTAAATGAATTTTTTTTAAATTCCAAAAGCTGTGACAGTGGGATTTGAACCCATGTCCCCAGTAGGATGGTTTCCTGGATTATTAAACCAGTAGCCTTACCACCAAGCCACATGACCACAGTGGATGCACTTCAGGGATGAGTCACTCATCTATCAGCTGATTTTTACTTTGTGTTCGCGATGCTTCAATAGAAAATTATCACTTGTGCCAGTTTTCCGACAGTATATTTCCTCCCCCAGAAAAATGGCTGACAGCAGCTCTCCCATTCATGTCAATCTCGGTGTATAGTTGGAAAAAATACTGCACGAGGTAATGTAGTAAAGCCACAATAACGAGAGGGGGTCAGCATGAGGAAAGCTCACATCAACTTAAAGCCAAACCTTTCAAAGTCCCATCAATGTTTCCCGTGGCTGGACTGTGTGATAAAAAGCTGCAATCTCCTGAGCAGATTGTATGCTGTAGTGTTGTTACAGTCCAGAGCTGTGTTATTGACCAGAAGTACAGACACTAAGGCCATCAAATAAAATCAAATTCACTAGCAGTGAAAGGTTAATAAATAGAAAATGATGCTGACTTCATATGTCTGTGGCCCATTGAAACAATACATTCACCTGCATGGCTGGTTTATGTAATAAACTGCACCGAATATTAATATATACAAAATTATTCCCTGCTCTGCAGGCTTCAAGCCTCAAGGCAAATCTCTTGTGGTTTTAGTATTAACTGCCCAGTGCCTCATGAATTACCGTGTTTTTCAATGTCTTTGCACAGTGCACATTTCCATCACAAGCAGACCTTTGGTCGGGTGTGAGTTCCTGAATTCCCGGGAGGGGGAAGCCTTGCCCGATAAGGCCGTGTGTCGGAAAAACGCGCCGGAATTTCCAATATGTCGGCTGTGCGGCCACTGCATTGCCCCTTTATGGGAAGAACTTCCCCCTGCTCCCGTCGGGGGTGGGGGGGAGGCTGTGCGGGGGCGGGTGGGAGCGAGTGCAAACCCGATCGGCGCCCCTGCTCAGATGCGTGCTGCCATTTTACGTGGGGGGGCCAATTAAGGCCCGCCCAGCGTGACGCACACCCGGAAGCGCTGTGCTTTCCCTGTGCGGGCGGAGGGGGGGGGTGGATTCCCTGAGTCGGGGTCTGCCCCCTTCACGGGAAAGAGCACAGAAATCTCCCTGTGGCACCTCTGTGCATCGGGGAGATTAGCTTAAGTTGTCGAAAGTTTAGTAAAGGTGGAAAAAAATTTGAAGGACATGTCCCCTCATGTGAAACTGTCACATGAGCTGGGACATGGGCATGAATTTTTTCAAAATTTTTTATTTTTAATTAACAAACCCTTCATGAAACCTCATCCCACCCGTGGATCAGGTTTCATGAAAAATGCCAAGGCCGCCTGGGCTCTTCGCCTGCCCGACAATCTTAAGGTTGGACGGGCAGCATTCTTAACAGCTTTAATTAGTTTAATGATGCCTTTAATAGGCCTTTGACAGCTCGACGAGCGCGCAGCCGAACTGACAATCTAAATGACGCGCGGTGACCCCGGGACAAACGCCCGATATCTCTGCACGTCATTTTACACATCGGCGAGCGGGCCTCACCCCTACTCACCGACAGGAAATTTCAGCCCCACGTCTTTTCTCTCAGGCGCTTTCTCTATAGCCTTATGGAAATCAGATCCCACCCCCCTCATTGTCCTGAATTGTTAAAAGCAAAATACTGCGGATGCTGGAAATCTGAAACTAAAACAGAAAATGCTGGAAAAACTCAGCAGCTCTGACAGCGTCTGTGGAGAGAGAAACACAAAGTTAACATTTCGAGCCCTTATGACCCTTTTCCAGCATTTTCTGTTTTTGTCCTGAATTGAGTCTGATCACCTTTAATATTCACTCAATATTTTGTCTCCAAAACGGAGCATGAGTGTCAAAGTATAGTCTGAAAATGACAGAGCTTCAAGGGTTAGAACAGGAGCCGAGTTCATGCTTTTTAGAGCTTAACCCCTTTTTTCCTGCCATTAAACAGAATGTAAATTCAGCCCAGCCCAAGGTGCAGGAGGGAAAGGGTTAAATCTCGTGAGTGGGGAGGGGAAGGTGATGTAGGACTGAGCGCAGCTTTGGTAGGATGCTTGACTCTCAGCTGCGGAGACAGAATACAAATCCAGACTCTATTGATTTTAC
Source organism: Cetorhinus maximus (assembly GCF_964194155.1). NCBI lineage: Eukaryota > Metazoa > Chordata > Chondrichthyes > Lamniformes > Cetorhinidae > Cetorhinus > Cetorhinus maximus. The sequence goes on from NC_135904.1 coordinate 32,900,860, forward strand.
AATTGGGTTTCACTGTGGAAAGGGAGGGGGCGCATATGTCAGTCACAGTCAAGTTTTATGGGTGGAATTTTACAGCCGCGGGAGTTTACATTCCCGCCGAAGCCAACGGGGTTTAGAATGTCTCGTCGCATTTTACAGCCCCGTCTCCGCCGAAACAGAGCCGTAAAATTCTGCCCGATGGGGGGAGGAAATGCTTCTTACTCTCCTCAAACCTGCCCCGATCCCAGGAATCAGATGAAGAAAGGAATTCCTTGGGCAGAGGTTTGCAACTCCCTCTATCCAGATGGGAGAGAAAATGGGCCGGGGGGGATGGTAAAATTATCAACATATTAAGGGAGTCTCACGCGTGCGCTGTGGAGAAAGGGAAATGAATGGGTTACACTGACAATCTCAGACAGCATGAGCTCAGCAGCAGGGACAACATCAATAGACAAAGTGGAGAATAGCACATCCACAACAAGCTGCTCTGTAACACTTCTTTACATAGACTCATTCAATCAGTGCTTATAAAGGCAGACTGGATCAGCACTGACTGTCCAAAACCATTTATATGCTGTAATACATTATAAATATTACATATGTATATGTATATGCATATATATAAAATACCATATTATATGCCAGCGATATATGTAAGTGATACACTATATTATAATAAGAAGGACTGTGGTATTTCATTGAACAAACACGTTCACAGCTCAAAGGTTGAATTGTAATGTGACCTGCATCAAACGTTCAGATACAGACTGAGTAACCAAGTCTTTAAATATGGGACAGGTGACAATCATGTAGTTAAAAAAAAATACACAAACAAGTTCAGCAGGTAACAGGGAAGTGATGGATAGGATATTAAGAGAAGGAATATTGAACTGAAATTTTATTAAAATTATAAACCAATACACTGTTCCATGACAGACACTGAAGTACATACAGTTTTCGTTATTTAAATACTTCGCTGGGGACCTGAACCTAGTAAGGAATAGGGACACATGGAAACCTTTGCATCTTACAACTTATGAGGTTGATTTTAGTCGAACCTTTAAGTTGTCTTGATTGCTTTGAGTGTGGTGATGGTAACCAGTTCTGAAACTGTGGTAGATTACATAATTTTCCAATCTTTGCACAAACATTAGCACCTCTTGTTTGTAAACTTTCAAGCAGACAGAGCAGGGAGGGTTCATTTTCATAGAATGGTTAGAACGTGACACTTTCTATCAAAAGGAGTAGTATTGTATTGATTGCATTAATATCAATAATATTGATACAATATTATATTGTATTGATAATGCACTTTATGATATTAGTAACATGTTATATGATATAAGCTACATGCTGGTGGCTAGTGCCAAAATTGGGAGAGCTGTCTCACAGACAAGTCAAACAACAGTCTGACACATTCATACTCATGGAATCATACCTTACAGGTCATGTCCCAGACACCGTCATCACCATCCCCGTGTATGTCCTGTCTGCCGGAAGGGCAGACCCGGCAGAGGTGGCGACACAATGATATACAATCAGGAGGGACTTGCCCCGGGAGTCCTCAACATCGACTCCGGGCCCCATGAAGCCTCAAAGTATCAGGTCAAACGTGGGCAAGGAAACCTCCTGCTGATTACCATGTACTGCCCGCCCTCAGTTGATGAATCAGTGCTCCTCCATGTTGAACACCAACTGGAGGGAGCAGTGAGAGTGGCAAGGGTGCAGAATGTACTCTGGGTGGGGGAACTTCAATGTTCATCACCAAGCCTGGCTCGGTAGCACCACTACTGACTGAGTCCTAAAGGATATAGCTGCTATACTGGGTCTGCGGTAGGTGGTGATGGAACAAACAAGAGGGAAAAACATACTTGACCTCATCCTCACCAACCTGCCTGCTGCAGATACATGTATCCATTACAGTATCGGCAGGAGTCACCACAGCACAGTCCTTATGGAGACAAAGTCCCGTCTTCACATTGAGGATACCCTCCATTGTGTTGTGTGGCACTACCACCGTGATAGATAGGATAGATTTCAAACAGATCTAGCAACTCAAGACTGGGCATCCATGAGGTGCTGTGGGCCATCAGTAGCAGCAGAATTGTACTCAATCATAATCCGTAACCTCATGGCCCGGCACATCCCCCACTGTACCATTACTGCCAAGCCAGGAGATCAACCCTGGTCAATGAAGAGTGCAAGAGGGCATTCCAGGAGCAGCACCAGGCATACCAAAAAATGAGTTGTCAACCTGGTGAAGCTACAACACAGGACTACTTGTGCCTGCCAAACAGCATAAGCAGAAAGTGATAAACAGGGCTTAGCGATTCCACAACCAATGGATCAGATCCAAGCCCCTGCAGTGCTGCCACATCCAGTCGTGAATGGTGGTGGACAATTAAACAACTCACTGGAGGAGGAGGCTCCACCAATATGCTCATCCTCAATAATGGAGAAGCCCAACACACTAGTGCAAAAGATAAGGCTGAAGCATTCGCAACAATCTTCAGCCAGAAGTGCCGAGTGGATAATCCACCTCAGCCTCCTTCAGGTGTCCCCAGCATCACAGATGCCAGCCTTCAGTCAATTTGATTCGCTCCACACAATGTCAAAAAATGGCTGAAGGCACTGGGCACTGCAAAGGCTATGTGCCCTGACAATATTCCAGTAATAGTACTGAAACTTGTACTCCAGAACTTGCCGTGCCCCTAGTCAAGCTGTTCCAGTATAGCTACAACACTGGAATCTACCCGGCAGAGTGGAATGGTGTGTCCTGTGCACAAAAAGCAGGGCAAATCCAACCTGGTTAATTACCGCCCCATCAGTCTACTCTCGATTATCAGTAAAGTGATGGAAGGGATCATCAATAGTGCTATCAAGCAGCACTTGCTTAGCAATAACTTGCTCAATGATGCTCAGTTTGGGTTCCACCAGGGCCACTCAGCTCCTGATCTCATTGCAGCCTTGGTTCAAACATAGGCAAAAGAGCTGAACTCCAGAGGTGAGGTGAGAGCGACTGCCCTTGACATCAAAGCCGCATTTGACCGAGTGTGGCATCAAGGAACCCTAGCAAAACTGAAGTCACTGGGAATCAGGGGGAGGACTCTCCACTGGTTGGAGTCTTATCTAGCACAAAGATTGTGGTTGTTGGAGGTTAATCATCTCAGTTCCAGGACATCACTGCAAGAGTTCCTCAGGGTAGTTTCCCGGCCCAGCGATCTTCAGCTGCTTCATCAATGACCTTCTTTCCATCATAAGGCCAGAAGTGGGGATGTTCACTGATGATTTCACAATATTCAGCTCCATTCATGACTCCTCAGATACTGAAGCAATCCATGTCCAAATGCAGCAACACCTGGACAATATCCAGGCTTGGACTGACAAGTGGCAAGTAACATTCGCGCCACACAAGTGCCAGGCAATGACCATCTCCAACAAGAGACAACCTAGCCATTGTCCCTTGACATTCAGTGCACCATCGCTGAATCCCCACTATCAACATCCTGGGGGTTACCATTGGCCAGAAATTGAACTGGACTAGCCATATGAATACTGTAGCTACAAGAGCAGGTCAAAGGCTAGGAATCCTGCAGCAAGTAACTCACCTCCTGACTCCCCAAAGCCTGCCCACCATCTACAAGGCACAAGTCAGGAATGTGATGGAAACACTTTCCTGGACAAGTGCAGCTCCAACAACACTCATGAAACTTGCCGCCATCCAGGAGAAAGCAACCCATTTGATTAGCACCCTATCCACAAACGTGCATAGACTCATAGACGTTTACAGCACTGAAGGTGGCCATTCAGCCCATCGTGTCCACGCCAGTCAACAAAGATATGACTATGCTAATCGCATTTTCCAGCGCAAGTGAATATCTAAATACTTCTTAAATGTTGCGAGACTTTCTGACTCAACCACCCTTTCAGGCAGTGAGCTCCAGACTCCCACCATCCTCTAGGTGAAAAAATTTCTCTTCAACTCCCCTCTTAGCCTTCTACCTCTTACCTTTAACCTATGCCCCCTGATTATTGACCCCTCTACTAATGAAAAAAGTGCCTCCCTATCCACCCTATCTATGCCCCTTAAAATCTTATACACCTCTATCAGGACCCTTCTCAACTTTCGCTGCTCCAAAGAAAACAACCCCAGCCTATCCAATCTTTCCTCATAGCTCAGACCCTCCAGCCCAGGCAGCATCCTGGTAAATCTCCTCTGCATCCCCTCCAGTGCAATCACATCCTTCCTATAATGTGGTGACCAGAACTGCACATAGTACTCCAGTTGTGGCCTAACCAGCATTTTATACAGTTCCAGCATAACCTCCCTGCTCTTGTATTCTATGCCTCGGCTAATAAAGGCAAGTATCCCATATGCCCTCTTAGCCACCTTACCTACCTGCTCTGCTACCTTCAGGGATCTGTGGATGTGCACACCAAGGTCCCTCTGATCTTCAGTACTTTCCAGGGTCCTGCCATTCATAGTGTAATCCCTTGCCTTGTTAGCCCTCCCCAAGTGAACTACCTCACACTTTTGTGGGTTGAACTCCATTTGCCACTGTTCTGCCCACCTGACCTGACCAGTCCATTGATACCCTCCTGCAGTTTATGGCTATCCTCCTCACTATTTACCACCCTGCCAATTTTCGTGTCATCCGTAAACTTCTTGATCATACCCCCTACATTTAAGTCCAAATCATTTATGTACACCACAAACGGCAAGGGCCCCAGCACCGAGCCCTGTGAAACCCCACTGGAAACAGACTTCCACTCACAGAAGTATCTCTCTACCATCACCCTCTGCTTCCTGCCTCTCAGCCAATTTTGGATCCAACATGCCACTTTGCCTTGAATCGCATGGCCTCTTACTTTCTTGTCTAGTATGCCATGAGGAACCTTATCAAAAGCCTTGCTAAAGTCCATGTAGACCACATCAAATGCATGACCCTCATCAACACTCTTGGTTACCTCCTCAAAAAATTCGATCAAATTTGACAAACACGACCTTCCCTTAACAAATCCATGCTGACTATCCCTGATTAATCGATGTTTCTCCATGTGTAGGTATATTCTGCCCCTCAGAATTCTTTCTATTAACTCCCCCACCACCGAGGTTAGACTGACTGGCCTGTAATTGCCTTGTCTATCCCTTCCTCCCTTTTTTAATAATGGGACAACATTAGCAGTTCTCCAGTCCTCTGGCACCTCACCTGTGACCAGAGAGGATTTGAAAATTACTGCCGGGGCCCCTGATGTCTCTTCCCTTGCTTCCCTCAACAGTCTTGGACACATCTTATCCAGGCCTGCGGATTTATCCACTTTTAAGGCATCTAAACCCCCAAGAACCTCCTTTGGCTCTGTGGATTAACAAACCAGTAACAATACCACTACGCAGAGCAGCAACAGCTGGTGACGGGGGAAGGGACAGGAGGGACACAAGTAGCGCACTGTCCAATTTTATTTTGTACTTTATGGATGATCCATTTAAGTGCATGGGCCCTTTAAAACTTCTGTGCACCCAGGCATGCACAGGAATTTAAAGGGGTCTGACGTGCGCAGCCTGCATTGGGAACTTTCGGGCTGCTGTGTAACCATGCAGCTTAGCAAGAATATTGGGGCAAGGTGGACTCTGTCCTGCGGGTAAATGGATATGTCAGCTTATTTGGGCCTCCATCACCAGGGTCCCCAGTGCCATATTGGAGAGCCTGTGTGCCTTCTGTCTCAGTCCCCGTGCCATCCTGAAACCTGCTGCTGCAGTCAGCCAGTGTACTTCACACCTTCACTGGAAGTCAATGCGTGGAACCCACATATCCTGCTCCATGCAAATTGCATCCAATCAGTGCTTGAGTGCTAAACCTGCAGGTGTCTGTTTTAGCACCTCCGGCTTCTATGACATAAATGAGGAATAAAGAGCTAATCTCTGCAAAGGTGACCATAAAACTACAGGATTGTTATAAAAAAACCCACCGGGTTCACTAATGTCCTTTAAGGAAGGAAATCTTCCATCCTTACCTGGCCTGGCCTGTAAGTGACTCCAAACCCATAGCAATGTGGTTGACTCTTAACTGCCCTCTGAAGGGCCCAGCCAGCTACCTTAGATGTAAAGTTATAAAGGAAATAAATGCTGGCCTTCCAGCGATACCCACATCCTGTGAATGAATTAAAAATAAATATTCCTTGGTGTTTTTTTAAGTGGCTGTACTTAACAGTCACACGTCTGGAGGTGGCAGAGGGTTTCAGTGCAGTGGGACAGAGATAGGACGTTTACTCAATGAACGTGGAAATTGTACGGAACTGCAGTAGAATTGCCAGTGTCTGAGGCTGGGCCATTCTCCCAATGTGACCATCGGTTAACATAAAGCACAGAGCCCCACCTCAGCACAGCTCCTGTGTGTAGCTACAGCTACAATTGCTGTTTGTTTATTAAAGACCAGCCTGGCACCAGCAAGTGCCACTCTTAACGCTACGTTCTACCGTGAGGTCGCTGAGCTTGCAAACCGGTTGCACGCTTATCTGTCGGCGGGTGAGTTGATAGTGATAAGCTGCAGGCACAGAGACCAATATGAGGTGAAGCATGAGCTATTTATTTACACAGACAACAGAGCACTAACACGATGGGTGCTTCTCCAACCAGACCCTACTCTAGACTAACATTAACATTGTAGCCCGCGCTACACAGCCATTGGGTTGTGCAGTCACGTGGTCAATCTACTCACATTCTCTTAAAGGTGTATTGCACCTCAGGTTACCACAGCTACACATGTCACAGGACCTGTGGAAGGGTTTACACAATAAAGGTTAATGATAGCGGAACATTCGTTGCTGGAAGAGTTACTTCAACAGTGTTTGGATTTTGCTCGCCACTGGTGAAAAGTTTAGGGCCAGTTTCCCTGTGGACAGGCTCATCCACTTGATCAAAGGTGACTCAGGATTTGTCCCTTGGATAAATCAAAGTTAGTGGGTGGAATTAAATACTATAAGTTAACGGGAATAGACTTAAGACTCCCAGGCTTCAGCACACGTCTGAGGCTAAGCCACACATCTTTCCACCCCAGTTGTAATTGCTTAAATGCTAATGAATGGGAAAATTAAACAAAAAATTATTTAAAAACTCAGACTGGGGCTCATTTTTATGAAATCTAAGCAATCATTTCGGCAACCTTTTATTTTAATCCAACTGCACTAACAATAAAAACACGAGCACTGTGGTCATTTAAAGTACAATAAAAATGATGGAAGAGTTTTGTTAGAGAACATATTTGATTTTAACATTTCCAAATCGATTTCGAGATGGCTGTAAAATGGATATATGTCAGAGTAGTTTCGTTATGTATTATTGTGTTTGAACTTGAACTAGGATTTTTTTTGTCCCGGCTTCCTGTCCCCTAGTTCCATTCAATGTGGCCGTGTGTCACATCTCCAACAGATAGCTGCTTGATAGGCATCTGTTCCCTTTTGTACGTCTTCAAGCTCCTCCAAACTATCCCAGATCTTCTTGTCACAAGTGACTGAGCAGCCCATCCCGATCTGCCAGGTAGCCACGGGTCAGCCTCTCTTATTAATAGCTGATGTCACTCATCCCAACCTTTCCCACATTCCTGGGCAGTACGGAGAGAGAAGTTGCAGAAGGATTTGTTTCGAAGCCTCTCTTCCGATAGTTGCCTTCAAAATTAATTTCTTTTAGGAATGAAAGATGTGCATTTATCTACCCGAGGATGTCCCAATGTGCCTTACAGCCATGGAAGTATTTTTGAAGTGTGATCACTGCTGTAATGTAGGCCACACAACAGTCAATTTGCACATGGCAAGCTCCCACAAACAGCAGAAATAAATGAGCAGGTTATCTCTTTTAGATGTTGGTTGAGGGATGAACATTGGTCATTACATGTGGGAGAACAACTCTACTCTTTTAACTCATTGGTTCAATACAGTGTATAGTGGGCAAATGGGCATGGAAGAGTCAGAGCTTGACATGGGGGTAGGTGGAGAAGCATATGGGCAGCGTATCTCTGGAGTAGGATTTGAACCCACAACATCCTGGTTAAAAGGTGAGAGTGCTACCACTGAGGTACAATCCACTTATGTATTCCATTGAGCGATGACAGAGGAGAAGCTGAAAGAGGAGGAGGAGAGGGAGTTTGAGGTGGGCATGAAGCACATTGTCCAGTAATGAAATCACTTTGAAGACTGTAGGCATCATCATCAATGGTAACATTACAGCCCTTGACTTTAGATCAGTTCTGTCCTCCCCTTTGCTTCAGACTTGAGACATCTCCTTTCTCTGAAGCACAACAAGATGGAATTTTCTGTCGGTTTGTGCTGAAGGTGTAATTGGGAATGAAACAAATACAAGGTACAAAAGATCAAGGAAAGTCGGGCGCAAGTGCTTTAAGCCCACAATCACGCTATGCCCAAATATCCTAGCTCTTTTACGCCTGTCAATCAATCCCTTTCCCCGAGTGTCTCTGGGGCTCATTATTATAATAGCTCCAACACCAGGCAATTGCATTGGTTCAAACCTGATTTAAAATTATGCTCAGAATGTAAGTCCAGCAGGAGACAAAATCATTTTTCTGCCGTTTTATTGCAATTTCTTGAGGGAACTTTTAAATAAATTGTCATATTCAAACTGAAAAGTTTGCCTGTTCAGAAACATGCGGGGGATCATTTGAACTTTGCGCCATTGTGTAAAACAGGTAATAGTGAGTCAGCAGCTCATTTCACTGGAAATAAAACTGGGGAATGAGGGAAAACAGACTGCAGGCTCACTATCAGCACAAAGTTAGATTTATACCCTGCGTGTGCTCATGTGCTTAAATGTTGGTTGAACGGTTTGAAACTTCAATTTTAAACACTTAAAGAAGAATTTCATGGTGTGAGTTTTGCACTTTTCTTGGGTCCCAATGGTTTATGACGATTTTTATGTTCTGGCATATGTTAATGAGACTGGCAGGGGTTGGGTGAAAATATGATATTGTCCAAATGATATTGTCCAAATGAGAGTGCAAATGGACGAAGGTTTGAGAGTAACATCCCAATTCCATCCTTGAGACCAAAGCTGAATTCTTTAAAACATTTGTCCCTTGTAAGTTGTCATGTGTCTGAAGTTGAGAGTTAGCAACTTGTATGAAGATACCCAGTTCTTAAAAGAGATTTTTTTTTAGCTTCAATGTCATTACATCGATTAATCACTCTTTTAACAAAGATTGAAGATCGAGGAACAAAATGGTGGGAAAGCACAGCTATGAAATGCGTGATATTTGAAAATGCACCTTTGATAGACTGTTAATTATCATTATTCCAGAATAGAGGAATTTTGATATTTATATTATATTGATATTTATTTTAAATATTATAACCTTTGATATTTTAAAAACTAATTGGGGGTTCATTCGTTCTGTGTGTTAGAGGTATCATTCATTAAGTGAACAGTAAATCGAAACTGTTCTATTTGTGAATGTCAGTCAAGTGGCTGCTGTAGTACAAGGGTCTGGCACATTGAGGATTAATGTGGGACTGAGCACAGTACTGCCCACACAGTGATGTAAGAGAACACATGACCTGCACCTAGTAGTCAGTCTAGTGTTGGACAGAGTCGTGTGAACAAGCAAGCATGGAGACAGTTCCTAGCTTGGACCCTTTATTGTATATATGTACATCGCTCTTGTAGTTATTAGATACATTACAGTTAACCTTCTTAAAACTAGGAAGACTTCAGTAAGAGCTACCGAAAGATATCCAACACCTTACAACAGTTGCTTTTCACCCATACCCCTAAAATTGCTCATGAGAGAAACACACATGAATTCACTCAAAGCTTAAAGATTATAAAAACCTTAATCTGTTAGACTTGAGGAGCTGGGTCTGTTTGTTCTCGAGCAGCATAGATAGGGTGGTTTATAACGTACCGGCTGCTAACATGCCTATTGATAGAGAATTTCAATTTAACAGGTTGAGGGGAACTGGCAGACATGGTTTTCAACAATGCAAGAGTAGGACAGACTGGATGTTGGGCAGTTGGTCTATTCTCGAAGAGCAGAGAACGTGTTGCTGGTGGCAAGAGTGCAAGTCGCTTCTCTGTGAACATCTTCAAGCTGGAGCTGGAACAGTTTCTGACTGAGACAGAAATTGGTTCATAAAAAGCGTAAGTAGCTTTGTAGATACCATTTGGTCTGTCTGAACTCCTGGACTGGTTTTAATTGCCTGAGGCGATTGGGCAGAATTCTCCAGTGTCTTGTTGACCCTGGATATTTTTCTGTTTTTTGCCTTTCCCAGGTGTAGGTAGGTGAACTCACACATCCCCTCTTATTGTCCTAAACCTGAGCTCCAGCCTGAACCCCTCCAGGTGGGAAAAAATGGTCAAAGCTCACAACTGCTCTTCTTAATCATTTATTGTAACATTGATAACTTACAGACTGCAGTAACCTGCTCCCCTTCAGTTAGATCAGGACTGTACTAACAAATGCTGTTTACCATTAATAAGTTACGAACGTCAGTAACTTGCTCCCATTTTTAGGTAAATCAGAAGCATACTCACAAACACTGTTCCGGTAGCTTCTGGGCAGCACTCACACTGTTAACCCTTGGATTGCTGCTTCTGAAAAGCTGCAGCTGCTGTTCCTGTTGGTCCTTTACCTTAGTTGACCCATTTTAGTTCATCAATCGCCTTATGAACGTTATTTTCTGTGAAGCTCTACACTGTGTAGCCCCACACTGATGGCTGCTTCAGTGTTACTGCTATCTGCCGCTGTTACCAGCCGTATTGTTAAAGACACATTTCTTAAAGCTTGATGAAAACTGACTGAAGGAAGTTTAAAGGAGCTTGATGCAGCCAGGGTAGGCTTTTTCAAATAAAGGGCTTAGCCGGGGATTAGGCACTTTGGCCTAAACTAAATACCTTTTCATACACTTACAGGACATGGGCGTCGCTGGCTAGGCCAGCATTTATTGCCCATCCCTAATTGCCCTTGAGAAGGTGGTGGTGAGCTGCCTTCTTGAACCGCTGCAGTCACCTGTGGTGTAGGTACACCCACAGTGCTGTTAGGGAGGGAGTTCCAGTATTTTGACCCAGTCACTGTGAAGGAACGGCGATATGTTTCCAAGTCAGGATGGTGAGTGGCTTGGAGGGGAACTTATAGGTGATGGTGTTCCCATGTGTCTGCTGCCCTTGCCCTTCTAGATGGCAAAAGTCACAGGTTTCGAAGGTGCTGTCGAAGGAGACTTGGCGAGTTGCTGCAGTGCATCTTGTTGATGGTACATACTGCTGCTACTGTGTGCTGATGGGGGAAGAGTGTGGATGTTTAAGGTGGTAGATAGGGTGCTGATCAAATGGGCTGCTTTGACCTGGATGGTGTCAAGCTTTTTGAGTGTTGTTGGAGCTGCACTCATCCAGGTAAGTGGAGAGTATTCCATCACACTGCTGACTTGTGCTTTGTAGATGGTGGACAGGCTTTGGGTAATCAGGAGGTGAGTTACTCTCTGCAGAATTCCTAGTCTCTGAATACTCTTGGTGCCATAGTAGTTACATGGCTGTCTGGTTTCTGGTCATTGGTAACACCCCAAGGTGTTGATGGTGTGGGACTCAGCAATGATAATGCCATTGAATGTCGGGGTCGGGGGCGAGTTAGATTCTCTCTTGTCGGAGATGGTCATTGTCTGGAACTTGTGCGGTGTGACTGTTACTTGCTGCTTGTCAGCCCAAGCCTGAATATTATCCAGGTCTTGCTAAATATGGGCACAGACTGCTTCAGTATCTGAGGAATCATGAATGGTATTGAACATTGTGCAATCATCAGTGAACTTTCCCACTTCTGACCTTATGATGGAGGGAAGGTCATTGATGAAGCAGCTGAAGATGATTGGGCCTTGGACGCTACCCTGAGGAACCCCTATAACAATATCCTAGGACTGAAATGATTGACCTCCAACAAGGACTATGACTGTGAGCCACATTCAGTATACTATCCTGTCCCTGCCTAGAATTAAAATATAAAAGAATCTGTCAAAGGAGCATTGGTGTTGTAATCATAGGGAAGGAATTAATTAGTCAGTCACTAGGGGACTACAAACAACATGAAGTTGGCCGTTCATTAGCGTTTTAGCTATTTTGCTTCCTTCATATGTTGAGCAATTTATTGTTAATACTAAGTAATCTATCATGGAGTTTAGATTCGTATCAACTGGATAGTTATTCCACAAGTTTAGGTACTTCCCGTAGTTCTAATGTCTAAAGCAAAAGCGTAGACTAAAAACTTCTACACCTCGCTGCGCAGTAATGCACATTTGCTGCATTACAACAGTAACTACTCTTCAAGGTCACTTAATGTAAAGAGCTTTTTGATGGTCCAAGGTCATGATAGGCGCTACATAAACGTAATTCTTTGTTTTTTTTTCCCCTCTGACTTCAGGATTGGGTGAATTTGAATATTGGTGATGGGCACTTGAATTTCAGCAACCCCATCCCTGCTCAGATGGGGAGTGGAGGAGGAGGGGGAGGGGAGGTAAATACCTGCACCCCCACCTGTGGTCGAGTTTGCCATATTGGCTGAAGAATGACAATAACTCTGTTTTCTTTTAATGAAACAGACATTTATCTTTCACACTGCCCGTCGAAATTGATGGAAATCCTGGCAGCGCTGGCAGGCATTGTGGGAACCAGCTGATTGGCTTCCTCCCAGAAATCCCGTCTCCACCCCATAGCTTGAAACTGGCAGGAAAATGAGAAGGAAAACCTGGGCCTTGGGGCTGATCTTTTGCTTTGGGGATGGGAAAGGGGAGCCAGAATTGTTCCTGGGTCCCAACCCTGCCTCCCCCGGGGGCAATCATTCACCGATTGGAATTTCCACTGGAGCACCCCTTTAATCGGCATGGATATAGGTTCCATGTCCAATGAAGGGCAGTGGGCAGGCTCTCAAAGCTGGAGGGCCAATCAAAGGTTTCCCAGCATCAGAGGAGCACCAAGCAGCAGGAACGGGTAAGTCCCTGAGAGGGTGCTTCAACAGGGAAGGTGCCCCATCAGCAACATCTTGAAAATTCAAATAAAAAAATACAAATGGCTAACATGCCACCACAGTGGGAGAGCATTGAGGGCTGTGGGGGCTGGTGCTGGAGGGTGCTAATCTTTCTATCTCACATCCCTTTCTACAGCAGCCTATCCTCCTACTTGGTGCCCACCTTCAGGCAGTTGATACAGAGATGAGGAGAAACTTCTTTAGCCAGAGAGTCTATGGAATTCATTGCCACAGAAGGCTGTGGAGGCCAGGTCATTGAGTGTATTTAAGACCGAGATAGATAGGTTCTTGACTGGTAAGGGGATCAAAGGTTACGGGGAGAAGGCGGGAGAATGGGGTTGAGAAACTTATCAGCCATGATTGAATAGCGGAGCAGACTCGATGGGCCGAATGGCCTAATTTCTGCTCCTATGTCTTATGGTCTTGAACTGCCCCCTGTCATGCCAGGAAACTGGAGACCAACTGGAAAACCCCAGTCAGCCTTCATTGCTTACCCTTAATAAGGCAAGGAACCCAATTGGCTGCCTGTCTTGTGGGGGGCGGGCACCCTGACCTGAACTTACCTCAGCCAAAATGGCCGACCCTGGGCGTGGAGTTGAAAAGCCATCAGCCGGCCCATGCCAATATTTTTGGGCCCCATCTACCTTAGTTCTTGGCCTCGGCCGGGGGTGGGGGAGCCAGAAAACCCCACCCACGTGTGCATCTCACGGGCAAAGTGTGGGTTGAGGGGTGATCCCGATCTGTATGTGGGGAAGCCACATTTGCAGGGGGTGGTTGGGGGGGGGGTGTCAGGTCAGCCTTATCCAACTCCACACCCACTGCAAACGCCGCTCCCTCCAAGATCAGGGCGCATGGAATCACCCTTTGATTTGTGGCACCAGATTATTTGCACTGATGCAGTAAGCATCTCATTGCAAAGCACCAGCCTGAAGATGCAGCATATGGAAACGCACAGAACAGTCAAGCTCCAGTAAATTCTAATGCTCCCTTCAATGATTTCGCAGGACAAAACTGTCCTTTCCCAGTAATTTAATTACATTACATTTAGATCATTAAATTAGCTTTATTTAGGAAAAAGCTGAGCAGGAATGACATCATATGATGCACTTAATGACTTGCTGGGCTAGTACACTGAAGCCTAGTCACTCAGAAACAATTATCGTCACGCCCGTAATTCCTCAGGGGAAAATGCTGAAGATTCATTACTCACAGAAATAATCACGTGTCACTTTAAATGTAACAGCAAGAATTTCCACGGGCTGCCTCTTAAGTGGCAAAGTCGGCAGTCACTTCCCAACATTGCCTGAGTTTATTCAGCGATCTGTCTTCACTTAAGGCGCAATTTATTTTTATATTCATGCACAGGTCATGGGCACTGCTGGTAAAGCCAGCATTTATTACCCTTTCCTCGTTGCTGTGGGAATGTTGCTAGACGACTTCAGAGGGCAGTTAAGAGTCAGCTACATTGATGTGGGATTGGGGCCAGATAAATACCAGACTGGATAAAGACAAGTGGGCTTCCTTCCCCAAAGGACATTAGCGAAACGGTTGGACTTTTATGACAACCCAACAGCATCTTTGTTATTTTTCCTGATATCAGCTTCATATTTCAGATTTTTTTCACTGCTGAATTTAAATGGTGAGATTTGAACTTGCATTCTCGTGATTGTTAGTCTTGGCCTCTAGGCCAATGGGAACGCAAATGCGATGCTACTGCCTTCTCTTTCTTGAATTCTCTGCCCGAAGCCAGGTCCGAGGTAAAGTGTTCGCCGAAACACAGCGAAATGCCAGGATTTATTTCGCTGCTGGTCGGGCGAGAAAGCAGGGCCCTGAGCCTACTGCAGCTAGACAGGGATCAAACCCCAGGCTGTTGGTGTTAATCTGACCCACACACTAGCTGTCTGGCCAGCTGAGCTAATGGCCCCCCCTCCGCTACCATACTCTTTGATTGTTACAATTCCGATCCCATCCAAGACCAGTATATTAGGCTGGATTTTCATCCTGGAGACGGGTAGCAGTTGTCAGGAAATTTCCCAGCTCAGTGAGCCTGCTCCGGGATTTTCATTCAGGGGTTCCGGGTTGTGGGGGGGGGGTGGTGTTGATGGGTGCAGGAGGCAAGTGGAGTTAGCCCTGCCACCCCCCTGAAACATTGCGAAGGCAGCCGCAAGCGCTGCCAAGCACTGAGGCGGGCTGTTTAAAGGGCCCATCTCAGAGACCTGAGACTTCACCCCACTTACATAAAACAAAAACAGCCCTCTAGCCCTCACCCTTCACATCCAATCACCTCACCCATACACTCCCCATGCCCCATCCATGTCAATTCATGCTGTCACATGCCCTCCACCCATGCACCCCCATGGCCGCTCATAACTTTCATGTCAACAGGCACAAAGAAAGATGGTCATGGTTATTGGAGGTCAATCATCTCAGTTCGAGGACATCACTGCAGGAGTTCCTCAGGGTAGTGTCCTAGGCCCAACCATCTTCAGCTGCTTTATCAATGACCTTCCTTCCATCATAAGGTCAGAAGTGGGTATGTTCGCCGATGATTGCACAATGTTCAGCACCATTCATGACTCCTCAGATACTGAAGCACTCTTTGTCCAAATGTAGCAATACTGGGGCAATATCCAGGCTTCGGCTGACAAGTGGTAAGCAACATTCGCTCCACACAAGTGTCAGGCAGTGACCATCTCCAACAAGAGAGAATCTAACTATCGCCCCTTGAACATTCAATGGCACCACCACTGCTGAATCCCCCATTATCAACATCCTGGGGGTTACCATTGGCCAGAAACTGACTGGACTAGCCATATAAATAATGTGGCTACAAGAGCAGGTCAGAGGTTGGGAATCCTGTGGTGAGTAACTCACCTCCTGACTCCTCAAAACTTGTCCACCATCTACAAGGCACAAGCCAGCAATGCGATGGAATACTCTCCACTTGCCTGGGTAAGTTCAGGTCCAACAATGCCCAAGAAGCTAGGCAACATCCAGGACAAAGCAGCCCGCTTGATTGGCACCACATCCACAAACATTCACTCCCTCCATCACCAATGCACAGTAGCAGCAGTGTGTACCATTTACAAGATGCACTGATGGAACTCACCAAGGCTCCTTAGACAGCACCTTCCAAACCAGAACCACTACCATCTAGCAGGACAAGGGCAGCAGACACATGGGAACAGCACCACCTCACAGTTCCTCTCCAATAATTCACCATCCTGACTTGGAAATGTATTGTTGTTCCTTTACTGTCACTGGGAAAAAAATCGTGGAACTCCCTCCCTAACAGCACTGTGGGTGTACCTACACCACAGGGACTGCAGCGGTTCAAGAAGGCAGCTCACCACCACCTTCTCAAGGGCAATTGGGGATGGGCAATAAATGCTGGCCTAGCCAGTGATGCTCACATCCTATGAATGAGTAAAAAAATATTGTTATGATCCTGGACCAAACTCCAAATTTTTGGTGTGATCTGGTGAGGGACCAATAACTTTTTAGTTAAAATAGACAAAGTTTGAGATTCAAGACACTTGCTAAGAGAATGAAGTCACCAGATTCCACAGGTTTTAAACAAAGAAAAACAAACTTTACTGTACAAGATAATATAAAGATAAAACAATTTATAATATTTCTGAGAAAAGAGACATGATGTTGAAGCTGTTTTTCCTGCACTCATCAGGGCAATTTGTCCTGCTGAGTGCAAGATGAAAAGTTTCAATAACATGTCTATTTTTCAGCAATATTCAAGTTATAAACTACCCAATGGCTATCAATTTACAATCTCTGTTTTATACTCGAACCTTCAGGGTTAATTTGGGGCACATGTGAATTAACAGGCAAACTGTGGCCGAACACACCACCATGCACAATTAATGGCAGATTCAATCAAGGCATATTGCACAGATTTCTCAGCGATCCACCCAGACATTAGCAAACACTGAGAGGAAGGGATCCTTTGTAAATTGACCTTGTTGTGACCAGCCAAGAGAGTTGAATAAAGAAGGAGATTAGTTCATCTCTCCTCATCTGGGATCATAACAAATTGGGAGACCTCGCCCGGGAACTGGTCGTAACAGCTGATAAAAGGCAAGTAACTTTCGTGCCACACAAGTGCCAGGCAATGACCATCTCCAACAAGAGAGAATCCAACTATCTTCCCTTGACATTCAATGGCATTACCATCACTGAATCCGCCCCCCTATCAACATCCTGGGGGTTAGCATTGACTGAACTGGGCTAGCCATGTAAATACCGTGGCTACAAGAGCAGGTCAGGTGCTGGGGATTCTGCAGAGAGTAATTCACTTCCTGACTCCCCAAAGCCTGTCCACCATCTACAAAGCACAAGTCAAGAGTGTGATGGAATACTCCCCACTTGCCTGGATGAGTGCAGCTCAAACAACACTCCAGAAACTTGGCACCATCCAGGACAAAGCAGCCCGCTTGATTGGCACCCCATCCACAAACATTCACTCCCTCCACCACCGACACACAGTGATAGCAGTGTGTGTATCATCTACAAGATGCACTGCAGCAACTCATCAAGGCTCGTTCGATAATACCTTCCAAACCCGCAACCTCTATCACCTAGAAGGACAAGGGCAGTAAACACATGGGACACTAGTGCCTAGAAATTCCACTCCAAGCCACACACCATCCTGATTTGGAAATATATCGCCGTTCCTTCATTGTCACTGGGTCAAAATCCTGGAACTCCCTTCCTAACAGCACTGTGGATGTACCTACACCACATGGACTGTAGAGGTTCAAGAAGGCAGCTCACCACCACCTTCTCAAGGGCAATTAGGGATGAGCAATAAATGGCCTTGCCAGCGATGCCCACAGTCTGTGAAAGAATTTTTTAAAATTAGAAACAATAGTACCACATGTGCCAGTGAAGATGCACTCATCTCCTCTACTGTGAGCATCTCAGTCTCCAGGTTGAAGTCCATTCATCCAACGAGTGCTTCATGTTGATGAACCGTGGCTTCATGGATGCTCTTTTCCCTGACCATTGAGCTGTTCAACCAAAATGCTGCAGGAAAGTTCCCACCATCACCATGGCAACATAGGATACTCTCATTAAATCCATCTTCACACCTCAAGTCCTGGAGGGGCTAAACCGTTGGGTCAAAATCCTGGAACTTCCTTCCTATCAGCACTGTGGGTGTACCTACACCACATGGCCTGCAGCGGTTCAAGAAGGCAGCTCACCACCACCTTCTCAAGGGCAATTAGGGATGGGCAACAAATGATAGTTTAGTTAGTGAAGCAAACTTCACAAGAGTGAATTAAAACCAATTCTGAGAGTCAGGCATTGCAGTGAGAGTCTGCTGCTCTCAGTTATCTTACAGATTAAGGAGTTTCTCTTTGCACATTTAAGCCAATCAAAATATGTGACATTATCATCATGAACTTCAGTGGCAGCTTCTCCTTCAGTCCCACCATCACCCAAGTGGCAACTTGCATGATTATTCCATTAAGAAAGACTTGCATTTATATAGCACTTTTCATGAGCTCAAAGCACTTTACAGCTAATGAAGTCACTCTGAAGTTTTAGTTACTGTTGTAATGTAGGATTCACAACAGCCAATATGCACACACCAATGTGATAATTTATAATTGTGATTGAGGGATAAATATTGGCCAGGACACTGGGGAAAACACTCCTGATCTTCAAAATAATGTCATGGGTTCTTTTACATTCACCCAAGCAGCCAGAAGGGGCGTCAATTAAACATCTCATCAAAAAGATGGCACTCCCTCAGTACTGCACTGAAGCATCACTCTGGATTTTTGTGCTCATGCCCTGGATTGGGATTTGAACCCAGAAGCCTGTAACTCAGAGATGAGAGTGCTACCAACTGAGCTTAACACTACAGCCATTAGAGGTGTGACTGGAAATCCCTCAGGGTCGACCCTACTGCTCCGTTGTAACTTGGCCAAAAGTGAGGCATAAACCCAGGGGTTTTGTTGTTGCACTTAAAGCAGTGTTACGATTGGTTGAGCAGAAGCTGCTCCTGGGGATTTCCCAGCCCAGTGGCACACGTCGATGTCCATTTTTCAAATGAGGCGATAAACTGTATCCCCTCTGTTTGTCCTCTCAGAGTGAAATATGGCACTTAGACTAAGAGGCAGAGGAGCTTGCCCCAGTGCCCTGTCCAATATTTATCCCTCAACCAACATCACTAATATTTAGCCATTTATTGCTGTTAGTGGGAGCCTGCTGTGTGTAATTTGGCTGCCACGTTTTCTACTTTAGTGACCACATTTCAAAAATACACGAATGGCTGTAAAGTGCTTTGGGACAACCAGAGGTTGTGAAATGCACTATATAAATGTAAGCCTTTCTTTTCTTTTTACTCCTCCAATTCAGGAAGACAGAGATGGCAGGAGGCTACAACTCTTTTAGGATTATGTTAAAGGATATTTACCGCAAGATGAATCCGACTACATGCTACACATGTCGGTTTAAAATTTGTAGCAGACCCAAGGTCTTAAAAGTGAGACCTTCCCCAGTTTAAGGGCTTTGAAAGTGATACAGGTATAGAGTGGTGTAAAGGTTCCAGTGCAAAGACTGCCAGTGTTTCAACAAGTGGTGCTTCTGAAATGATCCTTTGTTATAAATCCCAAGCTGTGTGGGAATCTCAGTGCTGGTTTAGGTTACTGTGGGGGGGATTCTCCACATCACCGCCCTCATTTAACTTCAAGCACAAAACATCCACTCACATCAGAGAAAGGGGGGAAACCTTGCAATTACCATCAGCTACGCGTGTAATTTCCTATTCTCCGGTTTGGCTGAAGCAAACCTTTCTCAGTTAATAATGAACTGAAATCCCTCTCAAGTCAGGTTTAGGCAAAGGGAACTTCTGCTACAGAGAGGGAATAATTCAAACGCTGGAAGGTGCTTCTTTTTTTGTCTCATATCGTTGCACTCGCATGAATAACTCCACAGAAGATACAAAGTTGGTTTGTACTGAGAGAAATGGTCGACAAATGTGCCAGGCCTGTGATATATCAGCAGTGAAAAAAAAAAGAGCTGATGTTAAGGTTATGAACATATCCTATCTTTAACGAAAAATTGAGAAAAAGAATTAAGAGCTGTAAATCCGATCAAAGCACTGGATAAATCGGTACGACTTTATCAATGTTACCACTGATGCACGTGGCATGTGTCAATGGCCTCTGTTGAAGAATTTTAAATAATTGCTGTTATTTTTACACTTGGGTTTGTTGCACGAAGTGATACATTGTTAATTAATTAATTTTACTGTGTTGGGCCATCTTGGAAATCCTATAGATGCTCTTCACCTTTGCTTAACATTGTCCCTCAAAAAAAAATGACATCATGGCTTTATATGTCTTGCGGAAGGGACTGGTCTGAAAATGTTACTTTCAATTGTAGAATATGGAAACTCAAAGCCACCTCCTCAAGCCTTTCTCCTTGTCTAATACTCATTCTGCCTTCTGAGGAGATTTTAGGCTCTGCAGACCATATCTGAGGCTGATAATCTGATACACGGTTAAGATCACAGTGTTCCTTGTGTCGTGCTTATTAAGTTAATCAAGGAGCTTACTGAAGCAAGAGATTTAGCGAGGCCTTGCCAATTTCAAACCCTTACATTGTGGGTCAAAGCCACTGTGACCTTATTGCCCTGCTTTGCCTCAGCGGAGTTCCCCTTGAATAGCTGCATTGTAAATATGGCCATACAAAAAAAAAACTGCTTTTAAAATCTGGGATTGTTTGGATTCAGGAGTAGGGATCATAATGTGGCAGATGAAATGGCCACAAAGCGTTCACCCTTTTGTTGCAAAGCCTGAAATTTCTCACCTCTGAATGTATACAATACAGCTACCGCAGCAACAATGGCGGTTCGGGCTACCATTGTACAGGCCCGACTGATCCTCAGTCCGGCGACAAGAAGATAATTAAATGCTTCACAGGGCTACATTAGTGAGCCAATGGTGAAGCACTGGGAAAGTCCCATTTCCATATGGTCAGCCAAGCAAAAACAAGACTGGCATTGTCTCCAGGAATAGGTGGCGTTAAGTATAAGGCTACAAAGATGGCCACTCATTAGATTGTCCACTGACCGATCATTAGAGTTTTAGACAGCCTCTCTCTCACAATCTGTCACATTCTGGGCTCAGTTCAGCTTTGAAACTCTCTGAATGTTTGGTCCTTAAAGGAACTGTGTTTTTGGTAGAAACAGACTCTAGCTGAATAGCTCCAGAGATGTTTACCATGCTGTGATTTTACTTTTTTTTTGTCATGTGTCCATCTTGCCAAAAGCTTGTTTCTTCTTTTTCCTCTGGAGAGCCCAGAAAACCTTTGTTTATAGTTTGCTGTATAATGGTCTTCAGTAAATTGTCTTCAATATCATTGTCAGTACCCTTCCTTCCTTTTCAACAATTTACACTCACTTGGGGCAATTTCCGTGGGTACTAAAGAGATTCTGAGTGGCCAAAAAAGGATCTTAAGCTGCAATAGTTTAACGCAAGACACCATCTTGGTAAAGGAGGTGACGTACACACTAAGAACAGCCTCCTCATGAAGGCATTAATTACCAATCAACTTGGCTGCTAATGCTCATTAAAGAAGCTGCATGCCATTTTGCAATCTCCAAGTTAAGCTGTGTGTTGAAGTTAGACTTCTCCATGCTCCTTTACAGTAACAATGGATTGTCAAGAAGGCCTTCCACTTCTGCATTTCACAGTGTGCCCATCAGCCTTTTTGTGTGCACTAAAAGCCCTATCAAAACCCTCCTCTGAGTCCTCTGCAGCATGACTCATATGGGCACCCCCCCCCCACCTCTCCAGACAGCTGGCACTCATGCTATCCTCGCCCCCTGCCCTGTCTGCAGACCACTTTTGCCTGTTGACTCACCACATACACTTTCCACCTCTATGCTATCCTCAAAAGCTTGGGCAGTGCCAGTTGAGTTGGCGGCTGCAAGTTGAAGATTGTGTAATGGCGTTTCCTCTTCATCTCTCTCACTCTTGCACTTCAGGCTCCCAAAGCAGTTCTTCACCACATGGCAGTTCTTGAGTAGCTGGAGAATAAAGGGTTGGGTTGGGGTGAGGGAAGGAAGAGAATGGAAGAGGCACAAGCTTGGACCATCTTATAAACCACGAGGGATTGTGGGATGAGAGGGAACTGAGATGTGAAAATGTGGATTAGGTCGGAACATATGTTCATCTTCGATGGCTTAGGCGCTGCCACTGACCATGGCTTCAGTCATGGCTGTACCAATGATGGCAAGCACCACCTGCTCCATGAGGATATGGAAATGCAGTCTTGCCTCCCCCTTGCTATTTAGTCACTGCTGCCTCCAACTATGAGCCACCCTTACAACAGAGATACACGATGTCAGTGAGTGTGGAGCAATATGTTTGGGTCATTGGCTGCCACTGTTGAATAGTTGGCAATGTATGTAAGCTGTGGGCTGTGAAAAAAAGAAAGACTTGGATTTAATTCACACTTTTCACGGCCGCCACACATCTCAAAGTGCTTTACAGCCAATGAAATACTTATGAAGTGTAGTCCCTTTTGTACTGCAGCAGCCAATTTGCACACAGCAAGCTCCCACAAACAGCAATGTGATAATGACCAGGCAGTCTGTTTTCTTTGTGATGTTGATTGAGGGATAAATATTACCGAAGACAACGTGGATCTTCAACATAGCACCATGGGATCTCTTACATGCACCTGAGCAGGCAGATAGGGCCTCGCTTTAACACCTCATCCAAGAGATGGCACCTCCAACAGTGCAGCACTGCCTCAGTACTGCATGGAGTGACAGCCTTGATTTTTGTGTTCAAACCCTGGGGTGGGATTTGAATCCAACGCCTTGTGATTTGGGAGTAAATTTGCTACCAACTGAACCTTGGCTGACATGTCGAACTGAATACAGCCTAGCAGCAACGCTAGTGTGTAAGATTGAGGTAAGGCTATGAATCTTTGGTAATGAGTTCTGCTTGATAAAGGATGTTGGTGGGTGTGTGTGAAGGGGATGTGGTTGTGAATGGAGCAGTGTGTGAGGAAAGCAGTTTATTTGTAAGGATACAGAATGTAAAGATATCCCACTCACAGGAGGTAATTGAGTTTTTTTGCAGAATTACACCCAGGTCCCCCGATCTGGACTGGGATTGATTCCGATGGATACCTGCTCCCACTGCTTCAGTCATATCTTCCTGGAGGTGGCATAATGGTATGTTTGTGGAGGTGGTGGCATAGTCACTGGACTAGTATTCCAGAGACCCAAGGTATTGCTCTGGGGACGTGGGTTCAAATCCCACCACAGCAGATGGTGAAATTTGAATCCAATGAAAACCTGGAATTAGAAAGCCTGATGATAACCATTAAATCATTGTTGATTGCCATAAAAACCCATCTGGTTCACTAATGCCCTTTAGACCAAAAGATGTAGGAGTGGAAGTAGGCCATTGAGTCTGATAATCCTTAACTCCACTTTCCTGCCTTTCCCCATAACTCTTACTGATTAAAAACCTATCTCAGTCTTGAACATACTTAATGACCCAGCCTCTACAGCCCTCTGCGGTAAAGAATTCCACTGATTCACTACCCCCTGAGAGAAGAAATTCCTCCTCATCTCTATCTTAAATGGGGACCCCTTACTCTGAGATTATGCCCTCTGGTCCTAGACTCTCCCACGTGGGGAAGCAACCTCTCAGCATCTACCCTTCCCTTTAGAAAAGGAAATCTGCCATCCTTACCTGGTCTGGCCAACATGTGACTCCAGATCCACAGCAATGAGGTTAACTCTTAAATACCCTCTGAACAAGAGCAATTAGGGATGGGCAATAAATGATGGCCCAGCCAGCGACACCCACATTTGCCCCATGAACGAATTAAAAAAAGTCTTGTTCCCTGAGGGCCCTCCCACTGTCCATCTCTTGAGGCCTCCAGTGCTGCAATGGTGATCTGTAGCCAGCTGTGGTGTTTTCATTCCTCTTTCTGCTCAGAGTCTCTTCTGCAACCTGTTCCAGCAGCTTCTGCAGCCAGAATGCACCCTACCTTTAAGAGGTGTAGGCTGGGTTTAAATAGAGCAGGCTTGGTGCATGGTCTGAGCCCAATGCTGAGGCAGGGAGTCTCTCAACAGCATGTTCAGCGCAAGACCCCATGCTAATGTCATTTAAATTAACAGGCAGCCCAAAGTCTGTGTGCCGCCTGCATCTCTACATAGGCTCAGATTAACCATGCATCGCGATCCATGTGCCCGATTACTAGTCGAATCCAATCTTTTTCTCCAGATGTTTTATCAAATAGTGAGGTCATTAGTCTATATTTTTCTTGATCGTTACTATTTGAAGCATGTAATGCAGGCCTGGTAAAGATCATTATAAAACATTTGAAAAGAAATAAAGACTCATTTTATTCCAATTATGCATATGCCTAGTTTCCTAAATGCATGTGTGTTTCTCCCCTCTCCCTGATGCTTACTGCACTACTGAATACATTGGTACATGTTTTCTCTGGATGTCACAGTGATGGATGATGTGGATGCAGCATCTGTTCAACCAGACCCGGCACTGATACTTTCTCATTCATCACCCGTCTTATTGTCAAATCACTGATCAAGGCTATTAAGCAGCTTTGCGCCTGTTTCGTGGATTCTCCTGTGAAATATGGGGCAAGTACTTCAAGCAATTATTATATCAAATTTCAACGCTTTTTGTGTTTTACTTATACCATTTTTGCAAGAATCAAAATAAAACAATGTGATGTTTTGGGAATGTATAGGGCATTAATTAGATTTTGCTAAAATCTGATTGTAGTTCTGTGATTTTAGGCAAATTTGATCCCGCACTCCCATTGCTATTGAAACCTTTGTCAGAGCATCAGTGCTACAGTATTGTAATCCTGTCTCTGACTCACACTCCTTCTGAACACAACCCCGCTGCTGGCACAGCGTTTACATGAACTTGCCCCTATATTATGCAAATCCAACCAGTTAATTTGTGTTCGTAGATTTCACGTTGCTTGTGTCGTCTTCACCCACTGCTGTAAACTACAGAGTAACAGGATGAGGCCATTCAGCCCCTCGACCCTATTCCAGCAATTAGTCAGATCATGACTTATCTGTACCACAACTCCATTAACCTGCTTTGATCAATATCTCTTGACTGATACCAAGATCCTGAAATGAAACTGATTCTCCGGTTATTATCACGTTTCTTGTATGTAGGACCCGGCAGTACACAAATTGGCTGTCCCAATGTGTCAATTATTGCTTTATAATTCTCCTATGAAGTGCCAGTGGGATATTTTGTTACCTTAAGGCTCTGTATAAATAGGATTTGTTGCTGCTGCCGTAGCACTCCCTCAGTACTGCACTGAGGTGTCAGCCTGGACTTTTCACTCAAAACTCTAATCCCACAACCTAGTAACTGAGAGACAAGGGTGTTCCCATTGAGCCACAGCTAACACCAGTTAAAACAGGAAATTACAGGCACGCTTCACATGTCAGGCTCTGTTCATTTCACATAATTGGATGCCCATAATGTGCCCAGTGGACAGGAACCCTGCCAGGGCACACCCCTTTAAACTGGCCCTGCAAACAATTAACGTTGGATATCGTAATATTGCTGTCGTATCACCTGGAGCCACTAGGAAAGAATCTCCACTTGGCAGGTCCCAACACTAAACACTGCCTCCCATCACGTGTCATACATTCCCAGTCTGTGAGTTCAGGTACACAGGGGAGGGTGGCTGGAGTGGGATGGGGCATGGCCAATCCTGGATGGACACAAAGATAAAAGCAAAACACTGTGGATGCTGGAAATCTGAAACAAAAACAAAAATTGCTGGAAAAACTCAGCAGGTCTGACAGCATCTGTGGAGAGAAAGACAGAGTTAACATTTCGAGTCCGTATGACACTTCTTCAGAGCTAAAGAGAAGTGGAAACGTGGTGATATATATACTGTTGAAGGGGTGGGACAGGTGAAGCTGGTTAGAAGCCAGTGTTAGATGGACGCAAAGGAGAGATTGCAAAAGATGTCATAAACCAAAGGTCGAAGGGGTGTCTAAGGCCCCTCCTTCCCGGTTTGGGAGGTGATGATACTTGTTGCCCAAATGGGCCGAACTCATTTAATGATGTCAATAGATTATTGTTTCACAATCCCTTGGAAGGTTTTCTTTGGCCACTGGGAGATTGAAGCCAATTCTAGGAAACACCCGGCCACTCTAGGAGGGTTGGCAACCCAACTTTCCAGGAGGCCATTGAGCCAATGCAAACAGTGTTCCTGTTTCCATGTCCTAAACTTTACATTCCACCTTCGGTGGGTTTGTAGGGGATGGGTGGGGGGCCATAATGTTCTTCAGATGGCCTTCCCAGTGAGCTCTCACCCGCCCTGACCTCTCTGCAATTTTACAGTGGGATGGGTGAGGCCCTCCCACCTTTGCTCTAATTGAGGCCAATTAATGACCACTTAAGGACCATTTCCCACCCACCCACAGTTTTCAGGATGGTGGGAGGAGTTCAGAGGTGCAGGGAAGCTTGAAAATTGACCCCACTCAGCCCTCAGGCAGGAAAGAGGGGGTGGGGGGGTCTTCCATCAACAGCCTCCTTTCAACATCAGGCACCCCCCCCCTAAAGGTCAGGCCACTGAGGGTGCTCCCTTCCACCCTGACCTCTCCATCAACTCCCCCATCTCTCTCTGCCCATCCCCTCACGGGGCCTCACCTCCCCTCCCCACCCTGAGACCCCCACACTTACCTACCCTGGACTCCCAGGACTTAGACTATGGGGACTTCTTGCAGTTCCACTCCTGGCCACTGCAGGCTCTGGCACCACTGGGACTAGAGAGCTGCCAACCAATCATATTGGCCAGCTGCTCTCTGAGGCGGGACTTCTTCTCGAGTGAGGGTTGGAAGTCCCATCTCCAGCCAATTAACGCTTGTTGGAGCGGTAAATAGCTGCAGGGCAGCCAATATGGGTCGGATGACTTCACTGCCAACTCTCGAATGGTGGAAACTCCGCCTTCAGAAAAATCCTGGCCCATATCCTATAGGATAGACACATTTAAAGGGAAGAAAGGTGACTACATGAGGAGGAAAGGGATAGCAGTATATGTTGATGAGATGAAGTAAGGGAGGCTTGTGTGGAGTATAGACCAGTTGGACCGAATGGCCTGTTTCAGTACTTTCTAAGTGAATCAGCTTCAGCCATCTCAAATTCCGCCACTTGCAGAGTGAAGCTGTTTGAAAAGCGTTCTGAATCCCACTCCTAAATTGAGTCCAACCCACCCCCCCTACCTCTTTAACAAGGCAGCCTTTAACAGCATCAAAACGAGTTAAAGCCCAGCTCAACCAAAGACCGAAACTGAACTGAGACCATCAGTCTCAGTAATGGCCTGGTGCTAATTTGCTGGTGAGAAACATTCCTCTCTCACAAAGCTGCCGCCTGCTTCCTTACAGGAGGAAACGCCCACAGCGCAGTGCCACGGTACATCTCCCATTCATCTCCCACGGGAGGTAAGGGCTTGCAATCCTCCTTGTCAGGTGCCATTGTTTCCATCACAAAGGACTTCTGAAGAGATAGGACTCTCATTTCTTTCCCCCCCCCCTTCCTCTAGCCATTGTTTTCCTGCAAATGTGGGTTAATAACCTCACACTGCAAGGGGATTTAGCAAAGCAGGTTGAAGTAAATAAAAGGGCACTTGCACTGAAAAGGCATTGACAGAATTTTGGGTGAAATTGTGGTTGGAGCAGTTTCCTGCATTTTAGAATGTAAACTAGACTAGAGATTTAGGTCCAGTTTCATGCCGTTTGTAAACTGGCTGCAGAATAACAGAGTAAAAGCTGACTATTGTTTTCAGTACCGAACGTCACGGTGATTTATTACATATTCTCATCATCTCTGCACTTTCAGCAAAACTGTTTATTTCCAAAGGAGCAGAAAGGACTTGATGTCATTTTACCATAAGTACGGATGCACTCAAGAATTTATGATTAAAAGGAACCGTTTATCTTCAAGATAATGAAACCACTTCAAAATACAATTGGCTGGTACAATGTTTGAAATCCAATAAGGGGCACAGGCTGCAGTCAACAGGGCACCATCAGAATATGACAGGAACTGTGAGCCAGGATGTTCCAGATCGGGCCTGACCCAACGGCGCTCCTGATCCTGATCCCAGGCACAGATTCTCGAGAGCTTCCTTTCAACTGTTGGTGCGTGGTTGGTGAGAGCTGGCCATGCCTGAAACAACCATCTGCTTTGCCCATGCACCCAATAGCACTCGCCCAATGTGGCAGCCAGTCTGACTGTGGCCTCAATCTGTGATTAGCCAGGCTTGCAATAAGGGCCTTACCTGCGGTGGAGAATATTGGAAGTGTCGGCTGGGAACTGGTGCTGCCTTGCCCTGTAGGTTCTGTTGGTGAATTTGATGAAGCCATGGGCCTCAATGGAAATCAGCCATTACCTCCTTCATGTGCACAGCAAACTGATGTAGCACAGATCCTCCATGCTGGCCTAAGGGGGGCACAGGGGCAAGCAAATTGAAGGCCTTGCCAACCCACATGGTAACCGGCAGTGCCATGACAGCTGATGGATGTGGTTTGCGAGTCCTGATTGAGTGGAGGCAGATCAAACTTCATCACTGCATCCCAGGTCAATGTGAATCTCCAATGATGCTGCATTTTGGTGTCTGCGCCTTTAGCCCCATCATCTAAACTTCCCTTCCCCTCCCACCTCTGCCTCTCCACCTCTCTCTTTCCTCCTTTAAGACACAGCTTAAAACCTTTGATCAAGGGAAAAGCAAAAAGCTGCGGATGCTGGAAATCCAAAACAAAAACAAAAATACCTGGAAAAACTCAGCAGGTCTGAGAGCATCTGCGGAGAGGAGCACAGTTAACGTTTCGAGTCCAATTGACCCTTCAACAGAACTAAGTAAAAATAGAAGAGAGGTGAAATATAAGCTGGTTTAAGGGGAGGTGGGACAAGTAGAGCTGGATAGAGGGCCGGTGATAGGTGGAGATAACCAAAAGATGTCACAGACAAAAGTACAAAGAGGTGTTGAAGGTGGTGATATTATCAAAGGAATGTGCTAATTAAGGGTAGAAAGCAGGACAAGCAAGGCACAGATAGCCCTAGTGGGGGTGGGGTGGGGTGAAGGAATTGAAAAAGGCTAAAAGGTAGAGATAAAACAATGGATGGAAATACATTTAAAAATAATGGAAATAGGTGGGAAAAGAAAAATCTATATAAATTATTGGGAAAAAAAGGGGGGGATCGGAAAGGGGGTGCGGATGGAGGAGAGAGTTCATGATCTAAAATTGTTGAACTCAATATTCAGTCCAGAAGGCTGTAAAGTGCCTAGTCGGCAGTTGAGGTGCTGTTCCTCCAGTTTGTGTTGAGCTTCACTGGAACAATGCAGCAAACCAAGGACGGACATGTGGGAATGAGAGCAGGGTGGAGTGTTGAAATGGCAAGCGACAGGGGGGTCTGGGTAATGCTTGCGGACAGACTGAAGGTGTTCTGCAAAGCGGTCACCTAGTCTGCGTTTGGTCTCTCCAATGTAGAGGAAACCACATTGGGAGCAACGAATACAGTAGACTAAATTGAGGGAAGTGCAAGTGAAAAGCTGCTTCACTTGAAAGGAGTGTTTGAGCCCTTGGACGGTGAGGAGAGGGGAAGTAAAGGGGCAGGTGTTGCACCTTCTGCGGTTGCATGGGAAGGTGCCATGGGAGGGGGTTGAGGTGTAAGGGGTGATGGAGGAGTGGATCAGGGTGTCCCGGAGGGAATGATCCCTGTGGAATGCCGCCGGGGGGGTGAAGGGAAGATGTGTTTGGTTGTGTCATCATGCTGGAGATGGCGGAAATGGTGGAGGATGATCCTTTGAATGCGGAGGCTGGTGGGGTGATAAGTGAGGACAAGGGGGACCCTATCATGGTTATGGGAGGGAGAAGAAGGTGTGAGGGTGGATGTGCAGGAGATGGGCCGGACACGGTTGAGGGACCTGTCAACCACCATAGGTGGAAAACCTCGGTTAAGGAAGAAGGAAGACATATCAGAGGAATTGTTTTTGAAAGTGGCATCATCAGAACAGATGCGACGGAGGCGAAGGAACTGAGAGAATTAACCATCTAGGACTGAGATGAGGAAATATTTCTTCATTCAGAAGGTGGTCAACCTGTGGAATTCTCTACCATAGAAGGCTGTGGAATATATTCAAGAAAGAAGTTGATAAATTTTTGGATATTAGAGGCATCAAGGGGTATGAAGAGAAAGCAGGAATATGGCATTGAGATAGACGATCAGCCATGATCATATTGAATGGTGGAGCAGGCTCGAAGGGCTGAATGGTCTACGCCTGCTTCTAGCTTCTATGTTTCTTTGCTTCCTTCACTGTCGCTGGATCAAAATACTGGAACTCCCTCCCTAACAGCACTGTGGATGTACCTACACCACAGGGACTGCAGCAGTTCAAGAAAGCAGCTCACCACCACCTTCTCAAGGGTGGTTTCAGATAGGCAATAAATGATGGCTTTGCCAATGACGCTCACATCCCAAGAATGAATAAGTTAAAAAATAGATACTTGAACATATAACCTGGATCAAGCCTCCCAGTGCAGTACTGAGGGGTTGCTGCACTGTCAGAGGTGCCACCTTTTAGATGAGATGTTAATCTGGGGCTCTGTTTGTCCTCTCAGACTGAATGTAAAATACACTTTAACTGATGGCGTTTGTCTACAAAACAGCTGTAAGTGCACTTCAGAAAATTAATTGATTACTTATAAAGTGTTTTGGGATGTCCTGAGGATGTGATAAAAAGCTGTATATACATTCTGAACAATAGCAATTACAACAGCAAGAATTCCAAGAACAATGAGTTGATAGCTAACAAAGTATAATTAAGTAGCTATTAACTAGTTATGCAAAGCTGAACAAGATGATTCATCATAAGTAACGATGCTGCTTTAGAAATCTTCAGGCGGAATCGTCCCAGATTTGCACTATGTGCGATAGCGGGTGGGTAGAATGACATTTTACCCGCTGGCCGCGATGGTGGGTTTTCACCCTGTATCATCCAAAATGCGCCACATTAATTATGCATTCCTGGGAAACGCGCCGTTTCCATGGCGAGCGGGCTCTCATTCGCCCGCCCGCCATCACCTCGCCGCTGCATCACGCCAGGCACCATATTTAAAGTCCAGCCGCAAGCGCACATCTCAGTGTTTCCAGCTCATCTCTGCTGCACGGAAGACATGGCCCTGAAACTGAAGAAGACTGCAGCCCCCAGGTTCAGTGATGCATTCCTCAGGCATCTTTTGGATGCCGTAGAGGTCCGCCAGAATGCCCCCTACCCCCGCTCTGGCCGCAGGATGGGCAGCAACAACACAACAAGAGGGAGAGGTCTCAGACCAGTGGTGGAATGCCCAAAATCAAGGTCCACATGGACTTTGAAAACAGAGCCATCCAGCTGGCCGGCGATGTTCCTGTGCTGACGGTGAGGTGGGTGCTGCTCTAACAAGTGAGGGTCCAGCAGTGCAACATCCACCAGACAACCATGCAGTGAGTGATGTGTCCTGTATCACCATCCGCTGCCATCCATTACTTATCTCCCCTTGCTTTCACAGGCACATCTGCCAAAGAGCTGATGGAGTCCATGACCCAGGGCCTCCAATCCAAACCCTGAAGAAACCTCCGAAGAGGAACCTGAAGGCACCCTCCCTGAAGTCCCGTCACAGCGCTCACCCACACCCTCCATCAGCACAGGGACACACACCTCGGTGGCACCTAGCTTTAGAATAGCTTCAGAATCATAATCTGGTGAGCACATCGCACTGTCCAATCTCCAACAGGTGGAGACAGAAACTTCCCAGGTTTCTGGCACTTGGAAAACTGCTGGGGGCCAGAAATTAGCTCAGTCCGAGTCAGATGACAAGTCTCTGGACTCGGTCATGTCACAGTTGCTGGAGCTGCAAAGGCAAGCTCAGGATCGTCAGGAAGGGATGTCCGCTGCACTCCTCAGATTGAAAGGCACGATGGAGGAATCCGTCTATCTTCAGTCTGAGGTGATAGCGCTGGCATTGAAACACACCGAGGTCAACACTGGCAGGGTGGCGGCTGCCATGGAGACCTTGGTCAAGGACTCCGCTCCTGCACTGCTGCGCAGGCTGAACTCCATCGCTGACGACATAGTTGGCCTCCAACAGTGAGTACTTGAGAGGGGTGTGGGGTAGCCTGATCTCACTCCAGCTACCCCTTCTCCTCAAGGAGTCAGCCTGGGAACCCCAGGCACCCATAGGGAGGAGGGTCAGCAGGTGTACACTCCGGGCCCATCCATCCAGCTGACTCCAAGATTGTTCGGCCAATCTGACTCCCCTCTTCCTGTGACCTGAGCAGCTCCAGCTCCACAGGCCGAGGAGGGGGCCACTGCCACACAGCAGGTCCCCGAAAGCAGTCCGGGGCCCTCCAGGTCTCGGCCCTCCAGAGGACGCCCGCCATGGTCATCACAGACAGGGTGCTGCAGTCAGCAGGCTGCCTCCACCTCTGCTATGTATGTCAAAGGAGCAACAAGACTTAGCGGCAGGGTTAGGAAAAGTAAGGAGAATTATTTACACATCCTGGGCATGGGTGTTAATCACTTGTACATAATGTTCACTATTGTCAATAAACTCCCAAGAATGTCTCCCTGCCTATGGCTCCTTGTTCTGATGAGCAGTGTTCGTGTCACTCAGATGTGAAACCTTTCTGCACAGGATAAAGGCAGGTGTCTCAGTCCAGGGCCTCTTCCCTGTGCTCTGTGCAACTTTCAGACCAAAGTGATGGTCCGGCCTCACACTCCCTGGACACATTACTGATACCTGCACCTCGATGGTGCTGGTCATTGCTGCCAGAATGTTGTGGGCAGGTGTCACAGAGTTCCACCATTCTCTCTGTGTGGCTCTCAGCACCTTTAAGGTGGGGCTGGCCCCCATCTCTTCAGCATCTGTGACCACTTAAAGTTTCATGGCTGCGTCTCTATGATTTGACCCTGACCACGGAGCGCAAGTGGAGTCAGACATTCTCAGAGGCCGTGTGAGGATCTATGGGGCCACCTCACTGCATGTTGTCATCATCCTCCACAAATCTAGCAGCTATGAGAGCCTCCCTAGCATACCTGTCTCGTCTAACCAGTGCGAGGGCCTCATCCCCAACATCATCGTCTCCGAGGACCTCCTCACCCTCATCCCTGTCAGCATCCTCCTCAGCAGAGGAGACTCCAGCTCCTCCATCTCCTCCTCAGCCAGCTTCTCTCCCCGTTGGAGGGCCAATTTGTAAAGGATGCAGCAGATGATGATGATGCGTCACACCCTCTGTGGACTGTATTGCAGGGCTCCACCAGGCACTGGAACCTCATCTTCAGCATCCCGATGGTCTACTCCAACATGGTGCGAGTTGCAGCATGAGCCTCATTACACCATCGCTCTGCTGCAGTCTGAGGCCGCCGCACGGGTGTCATCAGCCACGGCCGCTGTGGGAAGCCCTTGTCCCCGAGGAGCCAACCCTGCAGCCTCTGTGTACCCTCCAGGGATCTGTGACTGACTGAGGATGTGGCCTTGTGCACACTCCTTGGAAACTGTGCGCACACCTGCAGGGTGCATTTCTGGTGGTCGCACACCAGCGGCACGTTCAGTAAGTGGAAACCCTTGCGGTTGATCTAGTTCACTGCGTGTTGCGATGGAGATCTGAGCGCCACATGAGTGCAATCGATTGGACCCTGCACCTGTGAGAAACCCAAGATCTGGGCGAATCCAATCACTCTGGCATCCTGGCTGTCCCGGTCCCGGGTGAAATGCACAATGTTGTGTGCCCTCAAGAAGATGACATCTATGACCTCATGGATGCATTTGTGGGTGGAGGCTTGTGAGATCCCACAGAGGTCACCTGTGGAGATCTGAAAGGAGCCACTGACATAGAAATTGGGCACCACTGTCCCTTTCACAGCCACTGGTTGTGGATGCCCTCCATGTCCCTGTGGCACCAAATCCTGGCACATGTGACCGACCAGTTCGCTAGACATGAGTAGTCTTCGGTGACACTGGTTCTCAGTCATCTGCAGGAATGAAAAGCGACATCTATAGACCCTGGGTGTCGCCAGGCGCTGGCCTACGACAGCTCTCTGTGGCTCTTGGGCGGCATGTGTGGGAACCTCAGCCACCCAAGGCCATCTGTAGGCCATCAGGGATACAGCTAGTTCACCAGGTTCCATGATCCTGATGTACTTCTCTTGCAGGGTGAAAGAGAGCGACACGTGGTTAGCATGGGTGTACTAAGCACCTGTCCTGGTTAAGCGTTACGGCCCCTTCAACGCTCCTTGGAGAGTCCTGCCCAACACTTGGATGGCCAGAGATTAGTGCATTGCATGGATGCCCTGTTAGCTTGAGCCATAGGGAAGACTGGTCCAGACCAGGATGCTGACATTGCAAGGGGCAGTGAGCACCTCCAGCAGCGACTGCTCCATGGCCAGCTTTAGCAAGGAGATTGTACAACTGGTTAGTTGTCCAACTATTCTGCAGTCCACTTAAAAAACTCATGACTTTGCAGTCCGTGCCTGGGGTGGGGACAGGTGGGGGGGAAGCTCTGGAGCACTTGGTGGCACTTTGATGCCTCTGCATTGCTTGAGGGGGCAGATAAGCTAGAAGCCCGACTCCAATCGTATCAATGTGGCTGCACCTGAACTGTCTCAGCTGCAGAGGAATGGCCACTTTATACAGCTTTCCCTAATGCGTGGCCACTTCCCTCACCTACCCTACTCCCCACCCCAAATGCTTGTGCGCTATATTCAATGGCAGGGCTGCCCTTGCACCCCACCTGCCACCAGTCACCTCAACATCAGGGCTGCCCTTAACCCAGATCCCCCAGCGTCCCTCAAGCTTGAATTCCAACAGGCGACCCTGGCGAGCACTGCACATCGTTACTGTGCACTCACCTCTGAGTTCTCCTCAAAGCGCAGGCCGCCAAGTACACACCTTTTATGTGCTGTTGTGAAACACGTAAGTGGGGTGGGGAAAGCATGCTGATGTGGAAGGATGATCCAGCGGCAGGGGTGGGGGAAACAATTCTGGTGGGCTGGCCTGATAAAGATACGCTGATGTATTGCAATGAGGTTCCAGATGTCCGATGGCGGGAAACGCGGCCATCGACAGGCTGAGCGGGCAATCACGAACTGGTTTCCCACCATTGTAAAACTGATCGCTCCATATTATCCGCTCACACCACCAATCACGCTCGATGCCAACGGGCACAGAAAATCCCACCCTTAGTTTTTGTGGTGTTTCAATCTTTGCTGCCATTGATTTTATTGGATGTGATATTTCGGCAGATAATATAATCAGGTTTAGGATATTTATTTTTGTGATTGCCAAAGGTTTTATAAGACCATAAGACATAGGAGCAGAAATTAGGCCATTTGGCCCATTGAGTCTGCTCCGCCATTCAATCATGGCTGATAAGTTTCTCAAACCCATTCTCCCGCCTTCTCCCCATAACCTTTGATCCCCTTACCAATCAAGAACCTATCTATCTCGCTCTTAAATACACTCAATGACCTGGCCTCCACAGCCTTCTGTGGCAATGAATTCCATAGATTCACCACTCTCTGGCTAAAGAAATTTCTCCTCATCTCTGTTCTAAAAGGTCTTCCCTTTACTCTGAGGCTGTGCCCTCGGGTCCTAGTCTCTCCTACTAATGGAAACATCTTCCCCACATCCACTCTATCCAGGCCTTTCAGTATTCTGTAAGTTTCAATCAGATCCCCCCTCATCCTTCTAAACTCCATCGAATATAGACCCAGAGTCCTCAAACGTTCCTCATATGTTAAGCCTTTCATTCCTGGGATCATTCTCGTGAACCTCCTCTGGACCCTCTCCAGGGCCAGCACATCCTTCCCGAGATACGGGGCCCAAAATTGCTCACAATATTCTAAATGTGGTCTGACCAGAGCCTTATAAAGCCTCAGCAGCACATTCCTGCTTTTATATTCTAGTCCTCTTGAAATAAATGCCAAAATTGCATTTGCCTTCCTAACTACCAACTTAACCTGCAAGTTAACCTTAAGAGAATCCTGGACTAGGACTCCCAAGTCCCTTTGCACTCCAGATTTCTGAATTCTCTCCCCATTTAGAAATTAGTCTATGCCTCTATTCTTCCTACCGAAGTGCATCACCTCACACTTCCCCACATTGTATTCCATCTGCCACTTCTTTGCCCATTCTCCTATTATTTACAAAACTAAAGCATTTGTTTAAGGATAGTAGAATGAGTCTTTTTGATTGCCAGGGGCATTGAGTTATATTCACAGTAGTAATACTATTAGGGATAGCGCCTAAGATTTTCCGATGAATCAAGCCCGAGAAACGATGCTGAAATTGGACAAAACTGGAAATTGATGCGGAGAAGCTTAATTCTGGGTCACTATTCCCCTGCTCAATTTGCTTTTAATATCTTCTCCTGGTTCCAGTGGCACCCACAACATTAATGCTTAAAGCCATTTAGTCCAAGATTCAGCCGGAGTCTTTAATTCTGTCACTCGAAATAAGGGGTTAAAAACGGTTTCTCTCTCACATTAAATAACATGGGCCAGGAACTTACCGCCCCTCCTGCCCGGCCGGATATTATGGTCCTGCCAAACTGAATGGATTGGTGTCCGCTGAGGGGGGGACATGTCGCGGTGGGGCAGTAAAATCCTGGCCATGGTGATCCTAATACATTGCTATGATGTTGGGTAGTTGACTGAGCAAAGTCAGTCAGTTTGAATACAAACATTTATCTGATGGACTATTGTGTGAACTTGGTTACAGCCAGAGAATATTTTTTCAAATCAACCTTGTACTTTAAAACCATTTAGTCTTTCGGGAAGCTTCTGAAGAGGCAAGAGTTTGTCTTTTGCCATTTTGAAACAAAGGGGTCAATTTTCATTGACTCCACCTGGCGTTAGAGGCACTGTAGTGGCCTCAAAATGGAGCCTGAGGCCTCATCATGCCATTAACTCTAGTGAGGCGGACACTCCCCCCACTGCTAGGTGTCAAAGTGTCCGCCTGTTTTAAGCTCCAGGCTCTTTTTAAAGATGGAAATTGGGGCCCGATAATGTAAATAAGACCCTAATTACAAGTATTTACATCAGACCCCAACTGTAGATGCCTAGAAGTCTATGGTTGGAACTCACACACTGCAGTTAATCGTTTTTACCTTGGACTTCCAGGGATCTACAATGGCACTTTATAGCTTTCTGGGCTTAACATTGAGTTCAACAACTTCAGATCATAAACTCTGTCCTCCATTTGATCATTTTTTTTCAATACTTTTTTTCCTTTCTTTCTTCCCCAAACCCCTCCCCTCACAGGGGCCGCCTATAATTTGTTCTTATGTTCTGCTTTCAGAGAGCACTGACCCTTCCTCTGCTATTGCCACATTTTGCCATCTGACCTTTATGCCAATATTAGCACCCTCCTTAATCTTTGACACTATCATTAATGCTCCCTCTGTGTCCATGACATCTTTGTCAAATCTCTCCTGAGCTCTCATCTACCCCTGACTTTCTATTTTGCTCCACTCCCCTTCTTCAACAGTATAAAATCCACCACGTTTCTACCTCTCTTTAGCTCTGAAGAAGTCATACGGACTGAAAACATTAACTCTGTTTCTCTCTCCACAGATGCTGCCAGATGGATGACAGAGCTACAAAACTAAAATGGAAGATGATGCAAATGCATTAGTGGACTCTTCCACATGAGCCACCATCTGTCAGGATGCTGCTTGGCTCGGTTCTGGGCGGTTGACACTGCAAAGACAATTCTTTTGAAAGCAGATCAAACAAGGTCCAGGATCAGCCAACAGCATGACATGGCATTGCAGACAGCAGATTGCTGCTCTTCCTCTGTCACGAGCACCTGTGTCTCACTTGTGCTCTGCATCTCACCCACTGCCCTTTCCTTTATCTCACTACTTAAATCCCCCAGAGTGGATGGATCTAAGCGAGTGTTTTTGGAAGGATTGTGGAGCATGCAAAGTACTGGAGACACAGATGTTGCTCGGGGTCAGCTCTGAATTTCCAGGCACAGTTCCGGAGAGAAGGTGTAAAGATGCTTTTATGGTGCCCTTCTGAGAAGTCTTCACACATAAAAATGCAGAGAATTATAGCAGAGAAACAAGTCATTTGGCCTAACATGGGGTTTATGCTGTTTATATGGTCCTCAAGAGCCTCCACCTCTCCCTTTTCATCTCACCCTATCAACATATCCTTTTATTCATTTCTCATGTACTTACCTGGCTCCCCTTAAATTCATCTATCGCTCTTCACCTGAACTATTCCATGGGGCTGAATCTTACACTGAGGACAGAGTCCCTGTCAGGCCCTTAATTAGCTTGAGGTGGGCCTTCAGCCTGCATAGGTGAGGAAGTCATGCCTCTGGACGCTGTGACCAATCAAATGGTTGGCAGCTGTCTTGTCCCAGCAGCGTTTTGCTAATACAGAATGTTTGCAGGGTTGGCTGAGGCAAAGAAAACACTAACTTTATTGAGAAGCCTCTTAATGTGCGACATGTCACCGTGAATTTGTACAAGAGAGAGCACGATCATGTGACATTGCATTACTTCCTGTGATGATGTACATAGTGTCTGATTAGCATATTACACAGTTAGAATTAACCCATTATACTACATCTCCCTTCTAAGTCTCTGACTTCAATTTCTTTTTGAGAGAGATAATCGCTGTGGCTGTTTCTCTAGTGTACCCGAATGGGCTCTCTGTTCCTTTGGAGAAGATTGAGAATTTGAGTCCTGTGGGTGGTCACTCAGACTCTGCTGGGCAAGAATAGAATTGGCAGATGATTCTTTTTCACCAGCCAGATTGTCATTTGGATTGGTAGATGATAGCAGCCTCTCCAACCTGTTCAATTTGGTCGATGACTGCTTCAATGGTGTAGGAGGTTGCTTCTGTGTGGAAACCAGACAGGCGCATGTCTGTTCCATCTCACCGTAATATTATCTGTTTGGATGAGTTAGGATTGTGGATGTGGTGTCTGTGCAGCTACTTGCCCAGAATGAGCCTGGCCTTGGATCCAAACAGGCTAACTTGCTGGAGGTCTGGCAGTTTGCATGCTTTGTAATGTTTGTCATAGTTCCACATCTGCCTGAAATGATATTCATCCTCTTACTCCCTCACTTCATCCAAGTCATTAGCTTGTACACATGGAATAAGTGTGTGCGTGGAGAGTAGGGAATTAAGTTCTCAGTCTTCTTCTCATTAAGAGTTTACATGCTGCTAAACCATTTTGAAGTGGAGTTGAACGATAGCTTAGAAATGCAAGTTGGATGTAATCATTCTTCTTCATGAATGCTTTCACTGTACACATTCTTTTTTCATCTTCACTGTTGGCTTGAGGGGATCTTGATAAGCTGGTAGTATAGAAATTTCCATCCAATGAACATTTTAAAGTATTCATTGGCAAACTTCAGTCCATTGTCCAAGAATGCAAGGCCTGGGAGTCGATGTGTTGTAAATATCTCGTTCAGTGATGTAATCACTGCTCCAGAGGTGTGACCCTGCAGTGACTTGACTTCTATCCATCTGGAGTAGTAGTCTATTACGATCAAGAACATTTTACCCCTGTGTTCAAAGAGGTCCATCCCAAGATGGTCTTGATGGAAAGGAAAATAACATCAACAGTTCTCTTGTCTCCTGATGATGAATAGCACAAGTAGTACAGTTTGATATCATATCTTGCAATGACATTGAGAGACCTGGCCACTAAACAGAATATCTCACTGTCGCTCAACATTTTGTGATGCCCAAATGTCCTTGGTACAATCGTTGTGTTTTACCAAGTTTTAGAACTCTCGGAATGACCATTTCTTCATTGTGATGAGTAAATCATCAACCATACTGCAGTGTTCTCTTTGTCATTATATTGTCTGAGAATGGGAGTTTGTGGTATCTGTGCTGGTTCCGTATCACATATAATGTTTCTGTGATTTTCCCCCTTGATATTGGAAGGTTACCTTCAGTTCTCCTATGACCTCGAGTTCTACCACTCCCGGCCCATATAGTTTTTTGCATGATGGCTGAAGAGAACTTTTCTCCACAGTTCAGCATTAGAAAGAACCGAAATTGCTGTCTAACTGTGTCTTGTTTCCCTCTACTAGGACATCAACACTCCAGTAGCTTCCCCTTGGCTCCCAGGTCTCCCCAAGGTGAAGCATCTCAATATCATGAATATCATCTACTTCATGGATCTTGCCACCTTTCAAAGGCTTCTCTTTATGTGTGTTCTGTAGAGGCTTCTTTCTGTGGCACAGAGCCTGAAAGTGGCCATTCTTTCTGCATAAATGGCATGAAGTATCTTTGACGGGACAGCTTTCACACCTGCATTCTTCCTGCTACATAGGTTACAGTTAGCTGGGGTGGTTGATGGATGCTTTTCCTGTCTCCCCTGTTTTTGTATGGCCACCTCTCTGCTTTTAATTTTAACATACTCCATTGAGTCAGTCATTTTTGGGATAACGTCCCCCTGTCACCTTGAATCACTGAGTGATTTTGCTTCCTCATCTCAGCTTGTCTGCTCAGTTGGATTACCTCCATTAAAGTTAAACCCTCTCTCGACTGTAAGTGATCAGACAAGGCATCCTCCAACACTCAGATGACAATTTTGTGTCGAATTAGTTCACCTTTTAAGCTGCCATGTCCACCATTCTCTGGAAATCTATACAGGTCATTTATAAATGCATCCAGTCTTTCCGCTTGCCATTGGGTACGCTTGTTAAATTTAGTACTCTCTCTTTCACAGATCAAAGATGGTATTGAATGCTTTGATTACTTCCTCATACATGGATTTTTCCTCGTTGAACCCCTGTCTGAATCAGATATTGTCTGCACAGGCACCCATCACGTATAACAGTGTGCTGACCTGCTCACTGCACTGCTTCGCAGCAAGGCCTGATGCGGTGTGATATCTGGCAAACCTTCAGCGCCAATTCAGCCACAATTCTGCTTGGTTCATGTCTGTAACCTGCTCAAAGCTTTCCGGTAAGGGCAGAGACTTTTCAATGCTTGTGTGTTCCCCTCGCTGCAATCATATGATATTTTTGGAATTGCTCTGTTAATACAGAATATTTGCAGCCTACTGCATTAAGGAAAACACTAAGTTTATTGAGAAACATCTTACTGTGCTACATCTTACCACGAGGTTGTACAAGAGAGAGCAAGATCCTGTGACATTGCATTACTTCCTGTGATTATATACATAGCGTCTGAATAGCATATCACAAAGTTAAAATTAGCCCTTAATACTACACCACTGGAAACAGTGGCCATTGCTGGGACTGCAACAGACGCATAGCCGATAGAGCCTGGAAAAGATAAGCTGGGAGTATTGCTGGTAGGCCCTGGCAAGGGGACACTAGGCCAGGGTGAACAGGGCCAGGTGGGAGGGGAAACAAGGGTTGGGGAAAATACCTTGGGCTGGGCAATGGGTGAATGGATATGATAGAGGCCATGATAATGTCAATGATGTAACTGTGACATCAGTAGTCAGATGACTGAGAGGCTCCAAGAGAGCTTGGCGCAGAACAGTCTGTGCCCTGCATACCAAGTGCTTACCTTGAGGTCTTTGTAAATAGTTCTTAGTAAAAGGTTTGAAGTC
Source organism: Cetorhinus maximus (assembly GCF_964194155.1). Taxonomy (NCBI): domain Eukaryota; kingdom Metazoa; phylum Chordata; class Chondrichthyes; order Lamniformes; family Cetorhinidae; genus Cetorhinus; species Cetorhinus maximus. The sequence goes on from NC_135904.1 coordinate 32,942,506, forward strand.
AAACTGTACCCAACTGTCTCAACTCTGTCAAAGGGAAGCAAAGCCTCATCAAGGTTAGGGAAGACTAGAAAGCATGATATATTTAAACCTCACAGGCTCGGCAACAACATCAAAATACCAACAAAACAGGCGCGGGTTAATTTGATTGGCATAGGGAGCCCAGAAATGCAGCACTCCTTTTGCCCAGCCACCAACCTGCCAGATTTCACCAAGCGGGCTGGACACTTGGCTCTGGCCTCCCCAACTATGGATAAATCCAATTGATTGGCTACTTAAGGGCTAGTTAGCTTAAAAATATTATAGCAGGGAGATTAGAAAGATTCAAGGTAATTCGGCCGGGTCAACATGATTTTGTGAAAGTGACATCATGCTTAACCAATTTATTAGAGTTCTTTGAAGAAGTAATGTGCTGTAGATAAAGGGGAACCTGTGGATGTACTGTACTTAGATTTCCAGAGGGCATTTCATAAGATGCCACATCAAAGGTTATTGCGGAAAATAAAAGCTCATGGGGTAGGGGGTAACATATTGGCATGGATAGAAGATTGGCTAGCTAACAGGAAACAGAGAGTAGGGATAAGTAGGTCATTTTCTGGTTGACGGGATATAATGAGTGGTGTGCCACAGGGATCAGTGCTGGGGCCTCAACTTTTTACAATTTATATAAATGACTTGAATGAAGGGAAAGATGGTGTGGTTTCTAAATTTGCTGATGACACAAAGATAGGTAGGAAAGTAAGTTGTGAAGAGGACATAAGAAGGCTACAAATGGATATAGATAGGTTAAGCGAAGATAGGTTGGGCAAAGATCTGGAAAATGGGGTATAATGTGGGAAAATGTGGAATTGTCCATTTTGGCAGGAAGAATAAAAAAGAAGTATATTAACTAAATGGTGAGATGTCTCAGAGCTCTGAGATGCAGCGGGAACAGGGTGTTCTAGTGTATGAATCGCAAAAGGCTAGTATGCGGGTACAGCAAGTAATTGGAAGAGCTAATAGATTGTTGTCGTTTGTTACAAGGGGAATTGAATACAAAAGTAGGGAGATTATGCAAGGGCATTGGTGAGACCACATCTGGAGTACTGTGTACAATATTGGTCTTCTTATTTAAGGAAGGATTTAAATGCAATGGAAGCAATTCAGGGAAGGCTTACTAGACTAATACCTGGAATAGGCGGGTTGTCTTATGAGGACTGGTTGGACAGGCTAGGCTTGTACTCACTGGAGTTTAGAAGAGTGAGAGGTGACTTGATTGAAACATATAAGATCCTGAGGGGTCTTGACAGGGTGGATGTGGAAAGGATGTTTCTTCTTGTGGGAGAATCTAGAACCAGGTGGACTCCTTCTGTGCCATCAATAAATGCTGGCCTGGCCAATGACGCACACATCCCATGAATGAATACAAAATATTTACTTGTGCATGGTACTCGCTAGCTGTCTACACCTTCTGACAGTTACAAATTTGTGTTTGCTGCTTTCTATGTAAATATTACACAGATTATGATTCACAAGGATATGCAAACATTGCAAATCATAAAGGTCAATCCAGGGATAAGGCATTAGTTAAGCGGTGGCATTGAGAAGCAATTTGAATCAAAAGCGGGCTTGATAATGGATAATAACCTTACACAATGGAAACTAGAAAAAACTTGAACACAAAGCAAAGACAAGTGCATCAGCGGATGAAGAGAGACATTGTTCATCAACCATTGCACTCTCTCTTATTGCTTCATAATTGCCGCAGAGTACAGACATTATATTTTCAATTAGCAGCCAATTAGATCAACATAACCGGTATAGAATTTACATGGGTTTTTGGAGTGTGGCTTTAAATCTTGGTTGTGCTGCTTTAGTGTATTCTGATTGATGACTGAAATTATTTGTTCAATCCATGAATTAAAACAGTGAAATTAGATAGAATTCACAGCTCAGAAACATGGACTGAGTGGGCTTGTGTGTTTATGCTCCACACGAGCCCCCTCCCTATTTAATCGAACCCTACTCTTCTGTCCCTTTCTCCCTCAATCTCAGCTACATCTTAAGTACATCTATACTATTCACCTCAACTTCTCCATGTGGTAGCTGTCGCCGCTCTCAACTTAAAGAAATTATTCCCAAATTCCTAATTGGAATTGCTGGGACTATCACATATGTGTGTCCTCTAGGGAAAATTTAGTGGAAATATCTTCCCTCTGTCTATAAAAGCAAAATACTGCGGATGCTGGAAATCTGAAACAGAAACAGAAATAGCTGGAAAAACTCAGCAGGCCTGACAGCATCTGCGGAGAGGAAGACAAATTATATTTCACCTCATTTCTATTTTTCTTTAGTTCTGATGAAGAGTCATATGGGCTCAAAACGTTAATTGTCTTCCTCTCCACAGATGCTGTCAGACCTGCTGAGTTTTTCCAGCTATTTTTGTTCTTGGTTTTCTCTGTCTATACTATGTAAACTGAAGTTGGTTTATACCATTGCCTTTTCACCTCTCTGCTAATTAACCAGTGTTCCATGGACTGTCCAGCAGTTAAATGCAACATTACTTGAGGATACATAAGAATGTCCTTATTTGAAATATAAGAGCATTTCTCTTTTAGAATTATTGAGCCTGAGGTTTTTCAAGTTCCTTTTTAGGCATCTGATGAAGGGATTGATGAAAGACTTGTTCAATTTTCACATTGAGCCGCGTTCCAAGCAGATCTGATAGGAAAGGGTGAATGATGCAATCACACGGTAAAAACTAGGGAGCTGGAAAAATCTACTGCTTAGAAGAATTTTATGTGTAAAGGAAGCAAGGAATTAGAGAAGGACAGTGAAGCCCTCATAAATAGCCCAGTCACACGCAGACAATGTTGCTCCTTATACAATAGGAAATAAACTTTTTTCCTATAAATGGCACAGATGTTGAGATTTGCTATTCAAAGAGCATTTTGTCTTTGTTGGGGTGGGGGTGAGTTTGGGAATATGCGGAATTGGTTAATCCCACACTCTCACTGTGAGAGTTCAAATGCATCATAGATCCTCCAGGCAGGTTCAGGGTAGGAAGGCCAAAAATCGACTTTACGTCACCATGAAACCAATTAGCCATCATCTGCTCCGCCCGTCAATGGCGGGAATGTAATTTCAATACGTTTGCAGCTCATCGCATTGCCTGCCTCCGCAATCATCCCCCCTCGTCAAATTTACCTCCCACATCGGCGTGAATTCAGAATGATGTGATCACAACAGCATTTAAAAGGCGTGCACCTGACAAGCTGAACTTTGAGGGGAATTCGGAGGTGAGTGCACAGTAACGTTGTGCAGCACCCGTGAGGGTGGCCCATTCGACTTCAGGGAAAAGGTGCTGCGCATTCAGGCGAGGGAACAGACTAGTTGCTTTTTCCCGGCTGGCTGACAGTGCAGTACCGGGGGAAGGACTGCACTGTGGTTGGAGCGAGCAGGGGATGGGCAAGGTAGCATGGTCTGATGGTGCTGCACCAGCACATGGGGGGGAGGGGAGGGAAGCATTAGGGGAACCTTGTATAGAGTGAGCACTCTTCTGCAGCTGAGACAGTTCAGGCGCAGCCACATTGACATGGTTGGAGTTGGGCCTCTAGTTTATCTGCCCACTCAAGCAACGCTGAGGCCTGAATGTGCCACCAAATGCTCCTGAACTTGTCACCCCTTGGGCACAGACTGTAAATTAATGAGCGTTTTAGCGGACTGCAGAGCAATTGAATGACTGGACACATTATACAACCTTGCTAAAGCTGGCGATGGAGCAGTCACTGGTGGAGGTGCTCACAGCCCCTTTGCAATGTCAGCATCCCGGTTTGGACCAGTCTCCCCCATGGGTCAAGCTAACAGTGCAGCCTTGCAGTGTGGGTTAGGAGAATGCCTGCGCCTGAGCTGAGAGCACAGCATGCAGTCCAGTGGGCAAAGCTGCCGCCAATCGGTCAGGTGGAGTGGGGCGAGGGTGGGTGGGGCTTTGAGCAGCCATGCAGCGCACCAAACTCTGGCCATCCAAGTGGCGGCCAGCACTCCGGCAAGCATTAAGGGGCTTTGAGATGGAGCTGGAGTCGCACACGTAACCATGAGAGGTCCCTAGGAGATCAATGCTAACCCACGCATCTCTTTCTTTCATCCTGCAGGAGGAGTATATCAGGAGCATGGAGCCTGGTGACTTAGCTGTATGTCTCATGGCTTACAGGGAGTGGAGACAAAGGGGAAGATAGCGACAGAAGCACCTTGCTGGGCAGAGGGGGGAGCAGCAACCTCAGGAAGAAGGGGTGGCTGGGGCTCCCACACACGCCAGTGAGCAGCCACAGTGAGCCATCGTGGATCGGCGCCTAGCTAGACCCAGAGTCTACAGGTGGTGCTTCTCATTCCTGCAGATGACTGAGAACCAGTGTCGCCGAAGATTGTGCTTGTCCAGGGGACTAGTCAGTCACATATACCACCTGCTGCAGGATTTGGTGCCATGGGGACATGGAAGGCATCCACTGCCAGTGGCTGTGAAAGTGAACATGGCGCTCAATTTTTACACCAGTGGCTCCTTCCAGGGCTCTGCAGGTGACCTCTGTGGGATATTGCAAGCCTCTACACACAAGTGTATTCAGGAGGTCACGGACTCCATCTTCATGAAGAAACATATCTTTATGCATTTCGGCCGGGACCAGGAAAGCCAGGATGCAAAAGCATTGGGATTTGCACAGATCTCTGGCTTTCTACAGGTGCAGGGTCATTGACTGCACTCATGTGGTGCTAAGATATCGGTGGCAACAAGCAATGCAGTATGTGAACCACAAAGACTTCCACATACTGAATGTTCAGCTGGTTTGCGATCGCAGCAAATGCATCCTGCAGGTCTGCGCATGGTTCCCAGGGACTGTCCATGACTTCTACATTCTCAGAAGGTCTCAGATTCCTGACACCTTCCAGGGTCCACAGAGGCTGCAGGGTTCGCTCTTTGAGGATAAGGGCTGCCTACAGAGGCCGTGGCTGATGACACCCGTGTGGCGGCCTCAGACTGCAGCAGAGTGAAGGTACAATGAGGTTCATGCTGCAACTCGCAACTTGGTGGAGCAGCCCATCGGGATGCTGAAGATGTGGTTCCGGTGCCTGGACCGGTCTGGTGGAGCCCTGTAATACAGTCCACAGATGGTGCCACACATCATCGTCATCTGCTGCGTCCTTTACAACCTGGCACTACAATGGGGGGAGGGGCAGGCTGAGGAGGGGATGGAGGAGCTGCACGTCTCCTCTGATGAGGCGGAAGCCGATGGTGATGAGGGCGATGAGAGCCTCGAAGGCGAGGATGATGGTGATAAGGCCATTGTGTTGTCCAGATGAGGCAGGCGCACTCGGGAGGCCCTCATAGCTGCTCGATTCATGAAAGATGATGATGACATACAGTGAGGACACTCCATAAATCCTCACATAGCTAATGTGAATGTCTGACTCCTGTCTGGCTGATGGCAGCTCACTTGTTCTCTGTGAACAGGGTCATATCACGGAGAAGCAGCGGGAAAACTTTAACTTCTCCTGATCCTATGGCATCCTTCCTGAATTGAATCCTTCAGGACCACACTGTCACCGGACACAGACACTGATGAGATGGGGGACAGCCACACCTCAAAGGTGCTGGGGGCACAGAGAGAGAATGACAGAACTCTGAGCCGCTGGCCCAGGACATTCTGGCGGCAATGATAAGCCCCATCGAGGTGCAGGCATGACTGATGTGTCTAGTGACTGTGAAGGCGCAGCATCAGTGTGCTGGGAAGGCTGCACAAAGCACAGGGGTGAGGGTCTGGACTGAGACACCTGCCTTTATCTTGTGCAGGGACCAAGGTTTCACATCTGAGTGACATGAACACTGCTCATCATAACAAGGAGCCATAGGCAAGGAGACATTCCTGGGAGTTCATTTACAATAGTCAACATTATGTACAAGTGATTGACACCCGTGCCCACGTGGTTAAAATACATTTTCTTAACCTTCCTAACCCTGCCACTACATCTTGGTGCTCCCCCAACATCCACAGTGGAGGTGGAGGCAGCCTGCTGACTGCTACGCCCTGTCTGTGATGACATTAGCAGGCGTCCTCTGGAGGAACGAGACCTGGACAGCCTCGGCCTGCTTTGGGTCTCCTGCTGAGTAGCAATGGCACCCTCCTCGGTGTGTGGAGCAGGAGCTGATGGGGCCACAGGAAGAGGGGATCTGGATCAGCCGGACACTCCCGGTGTAGGGGGTGGTGGTGTGTCAGCTTCACCTCTGACTTCTGTGCAGTCTGAATCGCTCCCACTCCCTGGGTTCTAGACCTTGTACTTATTTGGGGGTTGTGACAAAGTGCAGCAGACACTGGTTTTGGTGCAAGAAAAAAACTGGGTTTATTGAAGTCACAAATGAACTTATAACATTAGGATTACACTGAGATTATACAGACCTACAAAGTACACTTAGTTAAGAATGGGGAACACACGGCATAACGAGGGAAAATCACGCTACTAATCCCCTTACCCTTGTCCCACCCCCAAAACTTAACTAAATTGAACTAGGAGAGGTCAGGGATCATGCTCACCAACCCAGGGTTTCTTGACAGTTCGAAATCCAGCCAGGTAAGCCGGTTGCAGTTTTGGGTTACGCTCTTTGTGTCCTCTGGGGCCTGCCGTCCCCACGTGGTCCTGGTCTGTGGAATCTGCAAAGGTTCTTCAGTTGGGTGGAGGGCGCAGTTGTGGGTGGTCGATCTTCGTGGAGGGCTGCGGTTGCGGCCTTGTTGTCTTCGGTCGAGCCTGCCACCCCGTGCCCCTCGCCGTGATGTTGCATGTGGGTCTGCAAACCTCCAGATCTCCTCCCTCCACTTGGCTCAGCTCCCTGCTTAAATTATGCTTCAACTGCTCCAAAAACTACTCACCCTCCTGTGTCCGCCTCACCTTTGTAACTGGTGGCCCAGTTATACTGTTTTTTTTTTAATTTCTTGTCTCAATCCAAATAAAGGTTAGTTCTTTGTTTGATTTTGGTGGGCTTCCTTCAGGTGATTGTTGTCTTGTTGTTTTTAATGGGCTCGCATGATGTTTATCCTTGTCTTCCTGTCCCCGTAACTAAAAGCCATTGTATATGTGCAGTATTGATAGGTTCGCATAATTGCATTGATTGTGGTCTTCCTGCCTTAGTAGTTAGTAGCAATTATCTATGCAAGATTTTGATGGGCTTTAGTTTTGTGTAAGGTGAAGTCCTTCTCTGGGTTGATTGTTTTAAAGGGAAGAATGCGTATTCTGTCTCCTCTCGCCCTAGCCTCCTGTCTGCCGGGTTCTACACTTAACCCAGCAGTTGGGCCCTCTGCCATAAAAGTCCAAAAGTCATATCCTTGTTGATGATATGAAAAATGTGGGAATTTTGAGAACGGGAAGGCTGCGAAAAGCACAGGGAAGAGGCTCTGGACTGAGACACCTGCCTTTATCCTGTGCAGGGACCAAAGTTTCACATCTGAGTGACATGAACACTGTTCATCAGGACAAGGAGCCACAGGCAAGGAGACATTCTTGGGAGTTCATTTGCAATAGTCAACGTTATGTACATGTGATTAACACCCGTGCCCATGTGGTAAAAATACATTTTCCTAACCTTCCTAATCCTGCCACTACATCTTGGTGCTCCCCCAGCATCCACAGTGGAGGTGGAGGCAGCCTGCTGACTGCTGCGCCCTGTCTGTGATGACATTAGCAGGCGTCCTCTGGAGGAATGAGACCTGGACAGCTTCGGCCTGCTTTGGGTCTCCTGCTCTGTAGCAATGGCACCCTCCTCAACGTGTGGAGCAGGAGCTGATGGGGTCACAGGAAGAGGAGAGCTGGATCAGCCGGATACTCCCGGAGTCACCTGGGTGGATGGCCCCGGGGGTGTCGAGCTGCTGATCCTCCTCCCTGTGGGTCGCCAACTGCCCCTGGCTGACTCCTTGAGGCAAAGAGGAAGCTGGAATGAGATTGAGCTGCCCGCAACCCCTCTCGCGCTGACTGCATTGGAGGCCAACTATGGCATTAGAGATGGAGTTCAGCCTGTGCAATAGTGCAGGACAGATGTCCTGGACCAAGGTCTCTATGGCGGCTGCCATCCTGCCTGTGACCTCGGTGTGTTGGCCTGCCGGCGCTATCACCTCGGACTGAAGATGGATGGGACTGTTCCAATGTGCCTTGCAATCGGAGGAGTGCTGGGAGTGTCATCCCTTCCTGATGTTCCTGTGATTGCCTTTGTAGCTCCAACAAATGATCGAGGACCGAGCCCAGAGGCTCATCATCTGCCTCAGATCCAGCAGGTCCCTTGCCTACAGCAGCCCTCCCAGTGCTGGTGACCTTGGCTGTCCCTGCCTCCACCTGCTGTGGAGCAGATTGTGTGCTGTGGTCACCAGGCAGTGAACCTGAGCCTGCTGCACATGTAGGTCCCACCGAGGCGTGTGTCGCTGCGCTGGTGGAGGGTGTGGGTGAGCACTGTGATGGGTCTTCGAGGGTGCTGTCCTCAGGGTCCACATCCGAGGTGCTGTTCGTGCTCGAATAGGGGCAAAGCTTGCCTGAGGGCAACATGGCAAACAACATGGCATAAGAGAAAGTGGAGATTAATAGTGCATGGTCACTGCAGTACACAGAACAGTGGACTCACAGTTCAGTTGCCAGAGGGATGATCTGGTGAATGACCCTCATGTGGATGCTTAGTGCCAACATCGCCGTTGCCGCAGGAACGATCCACGCCCTCTCCAGCTCGCTCTAACATGCGGTCTTCAAAGCGAGTGAGGACCTTGATGCCTGGCACTCCACCCCTGGTCTGGGACCTCTCCTTTTTATTTTGTATGATCTTGTTCTGCATAAAGACAGATGGAGAGAGACTGAGCAAGGTGTATGCCAGGCCAAATGAAAAGGATGCCAGGTGCATGTGTGCGTGTGTGCTGTGGGGAACCATGGACGGGATAAGGAGGCAGTCTCCAGAGGAGATGAGGCCAGATGGACATGTGAGGGTGTGTGTGAGAGAGTGAGTAGTGATGTCCCTTGAGCTGGTAGTGAGTGAGATGCCAGTGAATGTGTGATGGGCTTGTGTGAGTGTGGGAGTTTAGAGTGATGAGATGGTTGACTTACCCTGGCAGCACAGGTGAGCTCGTTCATCCTCTTTCTGCACTAGATGGCCGACCTCCTGTGGGCAGTGTTGGCGCTGATCACCGCCGCCACTGCCTCCCAAGCTGGATTGATGATGGTGCTGCCCCTCCTGTGGCCAGAGCGGGGGGTAGAGGACATCACAGCGGGCCTCCATGGAGTCCAAAATGTATTCCAGGGACACGTCACTGAAACGTGGGGCTGCAGTCTACTTGCCTTTCGGGCCCATGTCATCTGTGCAGTAATCCTGGGCTGGAAGCACTGAGAGGTGTGCCCGCGGCTGCACTTTAAACATGGCACCTGGCATGAGGAAGTGGCGTGGCGGGCGAATCGGAGGCCACCTGCCAGCGAACCAGTGTACTCCCCGTGAGTGAATAATTAATGTGGCTGGAAGTGGGGGGGCGATATGGCGCGAAAACCTGCATTGCGGCCCACGGGTAAATCGGCTTTTTCCCCAGATGTGCAAACCTGGGGCGATTTCACCCATGCAGTTGGAAACTCAAGTCAGGATCAAACACAACACAAAATTCACAGATGGTCTTGGTCAGCTTAAGGCAGTTAACCAGTGATTGAAAAGGTGGCCGGGGAACGGAGTTTGTGGCGGGGACCAAAGACAATGGCTTCAGTCTTTCCAATATTTATTTGGAAGAACTTTCTCCTCATCTAATATTGGATGCTGGACAGGAAGTCTGGCCAATCAGACACAGTTGAAGGGTTCATAGAGGTGCTGACGAGATAGTGATGAGTGTCATCAGCACATGTGTGGAATCCGATGTGGCTACAGATAATGTCTGTAGACACATCGCATGTCGATGATAAATGATAGGGATCCAAGACTATGTTAGTAGGGTACTCCAGAGGTAAGAGAGTGAGAGTAAGAAGACAAAGCATGGCAGGTTATTCTCTGCCTACGATTAGATAGATAAGAATGGAAGCAAGCTGGTGAAGTTCCATCCAGCTGGGGAACAGAGGAGATGCATTGGAGGAGGATGTTGTGCTCAATTGTATCGAAAGCTGCAGTCAGGCCGAGAAGGATCAGGAAGGACAGTTTATCACGGCCACAATCACAAAGAATATAATTTAGGACTTTAACAAGCTGGTCTTCTTGGCCATGTGGCTGTGCTGGAAACATGATTGGAGGGATTTAAACATGGAATTGTGGGGCAGCTGGACATGGATTTGGAAAGCGAGAACATATTCAATGAGTTTGGAGAAGAAAAGCAGGTTGCGTGGTAAAAGGGGTGGTAGTTTGCAGGTACAGAGAGGTCAAAAGTAGGTGTTTTTTGAGGGGGAGTGTGCCTGTAGATTTGAAGGGAAGGTAGAAAGAAGCTGAGGAAAGGGAACTGTCATCTATATCAGCTAACAAGGGGCCCAGTAAGGGAAGTTGAGTGGTTAACAGTTTCCTTGGAATAGAATTGCGGGAACAGAAGTTGGTTATCATAAGGTTGGAGTGAGCATTGCAGGGTTTGGGGAATGGAATTGAGAGAAAGACATGAGTTCAGGACTTGGGCATGAGGAATTTTTGAAGACATTAGGCTCGGAGGGTAGGGAAGGGAAGGAAGCAGCAAGTGCATTCTCGATCATTGTGCCATAAAAGTCCATGAGTTCCTTGCTCTTACAGTTGGAGGGGAGGATGGAGAAGGCAGGCAGAGGAGGGTGAAGAGGGAAGAGGAGGGTGGAGAAGCAGGAAAGGATGGTTTAAGGATTGGTTTGTAGTAGAGGAAAGAAGTCGGGGATTATATTTGCATTCCTAGAGGAAGTTTTAATGATGGCGTTCATTACCAGAAAAGGCTTTCGGTGATCTTGCCAGATGTGGCGTTGAATGATTAAACTAATTGTTTTCCAAAGATGTTGAAATCTATACCACTTGGATTTAAGGGAGTTGGAATGAGTAGTATACCCGGAAACCAATTAGATTGAGAAAGTGGATATGAGAGCATTAAGGTGGTGAAGAGGTGTGATTTAGCAAATTGATAGCTAACAAAATGTCATGATATCTTGAAGATCAAAGACTTAAGGAAGAGAACAGAAACAGAAGGAAGTAGGTTTGGTTGGAGAGAACGGGAATGTAGGTACAGAGTGATGCAAGAAAATGATGAGGTATTTCCTTCTCAGTAGTAGCGATGGATGATAGGGGTTGTGAGGGCCAGTGAGATGACAAGATCAAAGGGGTGGCCATGTATGTGGGTAGGAGAGTTTATATGGTGGGAGAGATTTAGGGAGGAAAGGGGACAGTAAAATCAGGAGAGAGACCAAGAAAAGTTGAGATGGAAGTTGAAATCAATGAGGGTGAGAAGTCACTCGATGCAGAGGCTGAGAGGAGACAGCAGAGAAGATATCTTGGTGAGAAATTTTTTGTGATATTTGGGTTGGCGGTACAGAACAAGGAATTTAAAAGGTGGGCGTGAAGGGTAGAACAAGATAAGATGCCTAAAGGAGGAGGAGTTGCCAGAAGAGTAGGGAGACAGACCAAGTTGTGATTTAGAAATAAGGGCTACACCACTGCCATGACAGTTTGAACAGGACAAGTGGTGGAATATAATGCCAGGCAAGGAAGCTTCATTAAGGGGAAAATCACCAATCAGCCATGTTTCTGTCAAGGTCATAGTGTCAATGTGTGTCAACTGTGATATCTTTGCAGGACTAAACGAAAGTTAAGTACACAACTAAACTGGTTTATTCTGGTTTGCTTATATGCATACATACAAAAATGGCCACAACAGGATGCACTCATACTATTTAATGAAAAAAGTTAAACAATGTTCAAAATTCCATACAATTTATATACATTTCTTGTTTTTAACTTATTTACAAATTCAACTTAACCACTGGTTTCCTCTTCCTAAGAGGATACCTTCTTTCTTGACCCAACTTACAGAATTTAGGAAAGGACCTTGACCCAACTGGGCCTGAGTCTGAGGAGAAGGTTTCTCCAACAAAGCTGATTCTACCCTTAAACTTCAATTGAATTTTCCATTTCATCAAACATGTCTATCTGACTCTGTCTTGCATCTGGACTGGTTTCAGGCATGACTTGTTTTGGAGTAACTATTAGTACTGTACTCATATCCCAATTGTCCAATTCATCAGATTCATTAGGTTCTTCCCAGCTTGATTCTTCTTCCTCATGAACTTCTTAAGGTAAAACATGGTCTATATGTACAAATCTAACCTTTCCAGTACCAAATATCTTGACCAAATATGGGGGAGGGCCACGTATTTTATGACTCTTTCTGGTAGCCTCTTAAACCACTTATGATGATGGTCTTTCAACTTAACCTTGCGGTTCAACTTCAGACTTCTTTCTCTCACACTACCCTTGTCTTTCTGCCTGGATTATTATTCTCCGTGCTAAACGTGTCTTCAACAATGCATCTCGTTCTAGGCTGTCTTCTAAGAAACAATTTAGCTGGCGTTCTGCTGGTAGTAGTGTGAAGTGTGTCACGATAAGTTTTAAAAATTCATTCATGGGATGTGGGTGTCACTGGCTAGGCCAGCATGTATTGCCCAACTCTAATTGCCCTTAAGAAGATGGTGGTGAGTTGCCTTCTTGAACTGCTGTAGACCATGTGGTGTAGAAACACTCAAAGTGCTTTTAGAGAGGGAGTTCCAGGATTTTGACCCAATGACAATGAAGGAACGGTGATATATTTCCAAGTCAGGATGGTGAGTGACTTGGAGGGGAACTTCCAGGTGGTAGTGCTCCCATCTATCTGCTACCCTTGTCCTTCTAGATGGTAGTGGCCGTGGGTTTGGAAGGTGCTGTCAAAGGAGCCTGAATGAGTTCCTGCAGTGCATCTTGTAGATGGTACACACTACTGCTACTGTGCATCGGTGGTGGAGGGAGTGAATGTTTGTGGATGTGATGCCAATCAAGCAGGCTGCTTTGTCATTGATGGCGTTGAGCTCCTTGAGTGTTGTGGGAGCTGAACTCATCCAGGCAAGTGGAGAGTATTCCATCACACTTCTGACTTGTGCCTTGTAGGTGGTGGACAAGCTTTGGGGAGTCAGGAGGTGAGTTACTCACCACAGGATTCCTAGCCTCTGAACTGCTCTTGTAGCCACAGTATTTCTATGGCTAGTCCAGTTCCGTTTCTGGTCAATGGTAACCCCCAGGATGTTGATAGTGGGGGATTCAGTGATGGTAATGCCATTGAACATCAAGGGGCGATGGTTAGATTCTATCTTGTTAGAGATGGTCATTGCCTTGCACTTGTGTGGCACAAATGTTACTTTCCACTTGTCAGCCCAAGCCTGGATATTGTCCAAGTCTTGCTGCATTTGGACATGGACTACTTCAGTATCTGAGGGGTCGTAAGTGGTGCTGAACATTGTACAATCATCAGCGAATATCCCAACTTCTGACCTTATGATGGAAGGGAAGTCATTGATGAAGCAGCTGAAGATGGTTGGGCCGAGGACACTACGCTGAGGAACTCCTGCAGTGATGTCCTGGAAGTGAGCTGATTGACCTCCAACAGTCACAACCATCTTCCTTTGTGCTAGGTATGACTCCAACCAATGGCGACTTTTCCCCCTAATTTCCATTGACTCCAGTTTTGCTACGGCTCCTTGATAGGAAGGAGTTACCCGTGGAGCCCTCAACATCGATTCAGGACCCCATGAAGTCTCAATACATCAGGTCAAACATGGGCAAGGAAACCTCCTACTGATTACCACGTACCGCTCTCTCTCCATGTTGAACACCATTTGGAGGAAGCCCTGAGGGTGACAAGGGTGCAGAATGTACTTTGGATGGGGATTTCACTGTCAACCAGAGTGGCTCAGTAGCACCACCACAGACTGAGCGGACTGAGTCCTAAATGACATAGCTGCTAGATTGGGTCTGTGGCAGATGGTGAGGGAACCAACAAGAGGGAAAAAAAATACTTGACCTCATCCTCACCAACCTGCCTGCTGCAGATGCATCTTTCCATGACAGTATTGGTAGGAGTGACCACAGCACAGTCCTTGTGGAGACGAAGTCCCACCTTCACATTGAGGATATCCTCCAGCATGTTATGTGGCACTACCACCGTGATAAATGGGATAGATTTCAAACAGATTTAGCAACTCAAGACTGGACAACCATGAGGCGCTGTGGGCCATCAGCGGCAGCATAAGTATACTCAATCACAATCTGTAACCTCATGGCCTGGCAGATCACCATTACCACTAGCTCGTGGGATCAACCCTAGCTCAATGAAGAGTGCAGGAGGGCATGCCAGGAGCAGCACCAGGCATACCTAAAAATGAGGTATCAACCTGGTGAAGCTATAACATAGGACTACTTGCCTGCTAAACAGCATAAGCAGCAAGTGATAGACAGAGCTAAGCAATCCCACAACCAACGGATCAGATTTAAGCTCTGCAGTCCTGCCACATCCAATTGTGAATGGTGGTGGACAATTAAACAACTCACTGGAGGAGGAGGCTCCACGAATATCCCCATCCTCAATGATGGGGGGGGGGGCTACCAAATTAGTGTAAAAGATAAGGCTGAAGTATTTGCAACAATGTTTAGCCAGAAGTGCCGAGTGGATGATGCATCTCAGCCTCCTCCAGAGGTCCCGAGCATCACAGATGCCACCGTTCAGCCAATTTGATTCACTTCACATCGTAGCAAGAAACGGCTGAAGGCACTGGATACTGCAAAGGCTATGGGGCCTGACAATATTTCAGCAATAGTACTGAAGACTTGTGCTCTAGAACTTGCCGCGTCCCAAGCCAAGCTGTTCCAGTACAGCTACAATACTGGCATCTACCCGGCAATATGGAAAATTGCCCAGGTATGTCCTGTACACAAAAAGGACAAATCCAACCCAGCCAATTACTGCCCCATCAGTCTACTCTCGATCATTGGTAAAGTAATGGAAGGGGTCATCAACAGTGCTATCAAGTGGCACCTGCTTAACAATAACCTGGTAACTGACGCTCAGTTTGGGTCCTGCCTGGGTCACTCAGCTCCTGACCTCATTACAGCCTTGGTTCAAATATGGACAAAAGAGCTGAACTCCTGAGGTGAGGTGAGAGTGACTGCCCTTGACATCAAGGCAGCATTTGACCCAGTGTGGCATCAGGGAGCCCTAGCAAAACTGGAGTCAATGGGAATCGGGGAAAACTCTCCATTGGTTGGAGTCATACCTAGCACAAAGGAAGATGGTTGTGGTTGTTGGAGGTCGGTCATCTCAGCTCCAGGACATCACTGCAGGAGTTCCTCAGGTCCTCGGATGTTTGGGTCCTCGGCCAAAACATCATCAACTGCTTCATCAATCACCTTCCTTCCAACAGAAGTGGGGATGTTCGCTGATGATTGCACATTGTTCAGCACCATTCAGGACTCCTCAGACACTGAAGCAGTCCATGTCCAAATGCAGCAAGACCTAGACAATACCCAGGCTTGGGCTGACATGTGGCAAGTAACATTCACGCCACATAAGTGCCAGGCAATGACCATCTCCAACAGGAGAGAATCTAACCATCATCCCTTGACATTCAATGGCATTACTATCGCTGTAACCCCCACTATCAACATCCTGGGGGTTGCCATTGACCAGAAACTGAACTGGACTAGCCATATAAACACTGTGGCTACAAGAGCAGGTCAGAGGCTGGGAATCTTGTGGTAAGTAACTCACCTCCTGACTCCCTAAATGCTGTCCACCATCTACAAGGCACAAGTCAGGAGTGTGATGGAATACTCTCCCCTTGCCTGGATGAGTGCAGCTCCTACAACACTCAAGAAGCTTGACACCATCCAGGACAAAGCAACCACTTGATTGGCACCCCATCCACAAACATTCACTCTCTCCACCACTAATGCAGCAGTGTGTATCATCTACAAGGTGCACTGCAGGAACTCACCAAGCCTCCTTAGATAGCACCTTCCAAACCCACGGCCATTACCATCTAGAAGGACAAGGGAAGCAGACACATGGGAACTCCACTACGTGAAAGTTTCCATCCAAGCCACACACCATCCTGACTTGGAAATAAATTGCCATTTTTTCACTGTCACTGGGTCAAAATCCTGGAACTCCCTCCCTAACAGCACTGTGGATATACCTACACCACATGGACTGCAGCTGTTCAAGAAGGCAGCTCACCACCACCTTCTCAAGGGCAACTAAGGATGGGCAATAAATGCTGGCCCAGCCAGTGAAGCCCACATCCCATGAATAAATAAAAATAATGTCCATGGACGATACTGTTTGCCAAGTTACGTTGAAAGTTAACTTTTAGCGATGTCAGCAATTCACTGCGAATGTGTTCACTTCTTAAACTGCACACAAATCAGTCCCACAATGCGTTATCTTGAAATTCTCCAAAATTACAATGGTGGGACAGTTTGTTTAAAGCCCGATAAACTCGCCAAAGTCTTCAGTGGGCAACTGATTTCTTGTTCCAAACTGATAGCTTTCTGCAATCTCCAATACTTTGGGAATGTGGGGCTGCCCATGCTTACACTAAAGCTCTGAAAATGCATGTCCTTTGGCTTAGCAGGAGCGAGGAAATTCTTCATCATTTGACACCTTGCTGGGCTTGATTCAGTCAGCAACATTGCCCTTTTCATTCCACCACTGCCTGATACACAGCTCGATT
Organism: Cetorhinus maximus; assembly: GCF_964194155.1. NCBI lineage: Eukaryota > Metazoa > Chordata > Chondrichthyes > Lamniformes > Cetorhinidae > Cetorhinus > Cetorhinus maximus. The sequence goes on from NC_135904.1 coordinate 32,959,219, forward strand.
ATCAGAATCTTCCAGGGTATCATTCGCAATGAAAAATATCTCAAAATATCTCCAGCTAAACATGGCCCGGCATATCCCCCATTCTACAATTATCATCAAGCCAGGGGATCAACCCTGGCTCAGTGAAAAGTGCAGGAGGTGATGCCAGGAGCAGCACCAGGCATACCGAAAAATGCGGCGTCGCTGGTAAAGCTGCAACACAGGTCTACTTGTGTGTCAAACAGCAAAATCAGCATGCGATAGACAGAGCTAAGTGAAGCCACAATGACGGATCAGGTCTAAGCTCTGCAGTCCTGCCACATTCAGTAAAGAGTGGTGGGCAATTAAACAACTAATAGAAAGAGGAGGGTCCACAAATATACCGATCCTCAATGATGGAGGAGCCCAGCACACCAGTGTAAAAGATAAAGCTGAAGCATTTGCGACAATCTTCAGCCATAGGGCCAAGTGGATGATAGATCTCAGTCTCCTCCTGAGCTCCTCAGATTCACAGATGCCAGTCTTCAGCCTTTGATTCACTCCACGTGATATCAAGGAATGACTGAAGGCATTGGGTACAGTAAAGACTATGGGCCCTGACAACATTCCGGCAATAGTGCTAAAGACTTGTGCTCCAGAACTTGTCGTGTCCCTAGCCAAGCTGTTCCAGTACAGCTATAACGCTGGCATCTACCCGGCTATGTGGAAAATTACCCAGGTATGTCCTATTCACAAAAAACAGGACAAATTCAACCCGGTCAATTACCACCCCATCAGTCTACTCCTGATCATCAGCAACATGATGAAAGATGTCGTCAACTGTGCTATTAAGTGGCACTTACTCAGCAATAAGCTACTCACTGATGTCAGCTTGGGTTCCACCAGTGCGACTCAGTTTCTGACCTCATTACAGCCTTGGTTCAAACATGGACAAAAGAGCTGAACTCAAGAGGTGAGATGCCCTTGACATCAAAGCAGCCTTTGACTGAGCGTGGCACCAAAGAGCCCTAGCAAAACTGGAGTCAATGGGAATCAGGGAGAAATGTCTCTATGGACTGGAGTCAGATCTAGCACAAAGGAAGATGGTTGTGGATATTTGAGGTCAATCATCTCAGCCCCAAGACACTGCAGGAGTTCCACAGAGTAGCATCCTCAGCCCAACCATCTTCAGCTGCTTCATCAATGACCTTCCTTCCATCATCAGGTCAGAAGTGGAAATGTTCGCTGATAATCACACAATGTTCAGCACCATTCACGACTCCTAAGGAACTGAAGCAGTCCAAGTCCAAATGCAGCAAGACCTGGACAACAGCCAGGCTTGGGCTGACAAGTGGCAAGTAACATTCGTGCCACACAAGTGTCAGGTAATGACCATCTCCAGCAAGAGAGAATCCAACCATCGCTCCTTGATGTTCAATGACATTACCATTACTGAATCCCCCACTATCAACATCCTGGGCATTACCATTGACCAGAAACTGAACTCTACCAGGCATATAAATACTGTGGCTACAAGAGCAGGTCAGAGGAAAGGAATTGTGCAGCGAGTACCTCACTTCCTGACTCCCTGAAGCCTGTCCACCATCTGCAAGGCACAAGTCAGGAGTTTGATGGAATGCTCTCCATTTGTCTGGATGCTCCAACAACACCCAAGAAACTTGACACCATCCAGGACAAAGCATTCCGCTTGATTGGCACCACACCCAGCACCAACGTACAGTGGCAGCACTGTGTACTGTCTACAAGATGCACTGCAGGAATTCACCAAGACTCCTTTGACAGCACCTTCCAAACCCATGACCACTACCATCTAGAAGGACAAGGGCAGCAGATAGATGGGAACACCACCACCTGGAAGTTCCCCTCCAAGTTACTCACCACCCTGACTTGGAAATATATCGCCATTCCTTCACTGTTACTGAGTGAGAATCCTGGAACTCCCTCCCTAACAGCACTGTGGGTGTAGGGTTTAAGAGAACACAGGGTCTGCAGCGGTTTAAGAAGGCAGCTCACCACCACCTTCTCAAGGGAAAATAGGGATGGGCAATAAAGTGTGGCCTAGCCAGAGACACCGACATCCTGGATGGATGGCCCCGGCGGGGTACACTGCTGATCCTGCTCCCTATGGGTGCCCAAGGGTGCCTGGCTGACTCCTTGAGGAGAAGGGGTAACTGGGGTGAGATTGAGCTGCCCGGCACCCCTCTCGCATACACAATGTTGGAAGCCAACTATAGCGTCAGTGATGGAGTTACGCCCACGCAGCAGTGCAGGAAAGAAATCCTGGACCAAGGTCTCCATGGCAGCCGCCATCCTACCAGTGTTGAACTCAGTGCATTAGCATGCTGGCGCTATCCCCTCAGACTAAAGGTGTACAGACTCCTCAATTGTGCCTTACAACCTGAGGAGAAGAGCGGACATCCCTTCCTGATGTTCCTGAGCTTGCCTTTGCAGCTCCAGCAACTGTTACATGACCAGTCCAGAGGCTCATCACCTGACTTGGACTCAGTAGATTTCTGGCCTCCAGCAGTCCTCCGAGTGCCGGGGACCTGGGAAGTCCTTGTCACCGCCTGCTGTGGATCAGACAGTGCGATGTGTTCTCCAGATTGTGACCCTGAGACGATTCTAGAACTAGGTCCCACCAGGTGTGTGTCTCAGCGCTGGCGGAGGGTGTTGGTGAGCACTATGTCAGGACTTCAAGGAGGGTGCCTCCCAATTCCTCTTTAGAGGTTTCTTCAGGGTTTGATTGGAGGACCTGGATCATGGACTCCGTCGGCCATTCCCAGATGTGCCTGCGAAAGCAGGGAGAGATAATTAGTACATGGCAGTGGCCTGTAAAACAGGACACATCACTCACAGCATGGTTATCTGATGGATGTTGCAGCAGCACCGACCTCACTGTCAGCACAGGAACAGTCCAGATCCTCGCCGGCCAGATGGATGGCTCTGTTTTCAAAGTCCGTGAGGACCTTGATTTCAGGCATTCCTCCACCAGCCTGTGACCTCTCCCTGTTGTTGTGTGCCAGCTTGTCCTGCATGGATAGGGATGGGGAGAGTGTAAGCAGGACTCCTGGCAGGTCAGATGATAAATATTCCTGGCATGTGTGGGTAGCGAGTGGTCCCATGGATGGGCTGAGGACAATGAAGGTGAGTGTGAGAGAGTGAATGGTGATGTCCCTGGAACCAGCAGTGAGTGAGATCCCTGTGGATGTGTGATGGGTTTGTGAGTGTGTGAGTTGAGAGTGATGAGATGAGTGACTTACCCTAGCGGACTAGAGGAGATTATTCATCCTCTTACGGCACAGGGTGGCTGTCCTCTTCTGAAGGCCGTTGGTGCTGACCAAGCCTGATTAGTGGGGTTGCTGCCCATCCTGGAATCAGAGTGGGCGTAGAGGACATCAGGCCGGGCCTGCTCTACATCCAAAAGGAACTCACGCCACATGTAATTGAACCTGGGGTCTGCGGTCTTTATACCTTTCAGGGCCATGTCATCTTTGCAGCAGTCGTGGGTGGGAAGCACTGAGAGGTGTGTACGCACAGCTGCACTTTAACTATGGGGCCCCGTGTGATGAAGCGGCGAGGTGATGGTGGGAGGGCGAATGAGAGCCCGCCCGCCACGGAAACAGCGTGCTTCCTGGGAACGCATAAATAATGCAGCGGGTTTGGGACAATATGGCGTGAGAAGCCGCCATTGCGGCCGGTGGGTAAAATGTCATGTTACCCGCCCACTAAAACCTGCGACGATTCTGCCCGGGGGCCTGTGCTCTATAGGGTGCCCCGGGCTCACTAACAGAGCAACAACAATCAAATAACCCGTCAATCTGGATGGTCTGCATGCCAGAATGGCTGATTTGGGCGATGCCAGAACGAACATGGTCCAAAGCTGCCAACCATCCACCTATACCATCCTGATTGACAGGCTGCTCATCCAATGATTGCTGTTCTGAACAACAGAAAGTATCGGCTGAATGGGATGCACCAAATCCCCCAGCCCCTCCTTTACGCTTACCTTGTGGACTGTTCCGCGGGTGCTTTCTTCACACCTGGCTGGAGCGCATGGTAAGGTAAAGTGGTTGGTGCCTCTGCGTTGAGTGTACCCCCATATCCAGAGTAAGGCATTCCTGACTCATAAGTGTCCACAGTTTGGGCTCCTTGGCCAAGCTTCCCGACCTCCTCCCTCAATGCTGTGACCATTCCCGACCTCCTCCCTCAATGCTGTGACCATTCCCAACCTCCTCCCTCAATGCTGTGACCATTCCCGACCTCCTCCCTCAATGCTGTGACCATTCCCAACCTCCTCCCTCAATGCTGTGACCATTCCCGACCTCCTCCCTCATTGGTTTGGCCCTGTTCACTCTCACGGCTCGATAGCGTGGCCCTTCCCGACCTCCTCCCTCATTGGTGTGACCCTTTCTGACCTCTTCCCTTGTTGGTGCGGCCCTGGATCAATTTTGCCTGTCAGTTGGCTTATAGAGTGTCTTTCACAACCTCACAGCTACTATGAAGTCTGTTTTCTGTAGTCAGTTCTGATGACAGGAATTCTGAAACTCAATTTGCACTTCGCAAGATTCACAAACAGAAAGGATCAGATGCTGGGGGTGAGAATGTTTTTTTGGGTGTGGCAGGGTCCCTTAAAGTCCTGAAATGGAGATTTGCATAACATGCACACACTTCTGATACAAAGTTTGCCGGCTGGCACATTGTTGAGGGGTTAACTGGGGGTGCTGAGGGCCAGGAAACAGGAGAAGCATCAGGGCCCATGGTTTCTCTCCCAGACCCTGGCAGCTCCAGTTTGAACCCAGTGACCAATAGAGTCAGGAGGCCAGTGGTGAGTATAACTCCATTGAAGCCACGCCTCCTTTTCACTATGAACCGAAGACACGCCCCTTAAGGTCTGTCTTCAATTCATTGATTCACACTGTTTGGAAATGGGGCTGTCACCTCTGTAACTGCACCACCTCACCCCTGACAATATTCACCCCTCCTCCCTCAAACCCACAACAATGTTAACCCCTTCCTCAACCCCTGACAGTGCTCGCCCTCTCCCTTACCCTCCAACAATGTTCACTCCACAGCAATGTCTATCCTCCTCCCTCACCTCTGAAAATGCTCCCCCCAAACTATTTTCAGCCCCCCTCAGCCCCGATAATATTCACGCCCCTCCTTCGCCCCTGGAAACGCCCACCCTCTCACCCTCCCAACAATGCTCACCCCCCACTTTCCCGCTCACTTGACACCCACCCCCACCCCCCACTCACCCCGAACAATATTCATTTCCCCTCCCCACAAACACCTGACAATGCTGACTCACCTGACACCAGCCAGACAGGAGCATGGATGCCAGAAGGTGGGATAGCAGAGGGGGTGCTAGGCGGAGATGAATATTGTCGGGGGTGAGGGGATGAATATTGCCAGCTTTGGTGAGGGGGGGGGCGTTGAATGTTGCCAGGAGAGTTGGGGGCGGGGGTGAACATTGTTGGAAGGAGGGGTGAGCATTGGTAGGGTTGCCATGGTGCTGGAGGCTTTGACAATCCGGCTGAGTTTCTTCGAGCTGTGCTCCTGAGCAGCTTTACGCATGCTAGGAGAAGCTGGTAGTAAATCTGTGTAAAAACCAGGGTAAGTACCGGGTAAACAGCCCAGGTCTCTGTGGTCTGGCCATCTCATCCCACTGTTGTGAGGAATCTTGCAACAGTCTGGGCAGGGTAAAACTGGCAATCAGCAGTTTAACCTTCCTGCACAAAAGTGCCACGTATGTGCTCATCGGTACAGCCTCAGGGTCTCAAGATGCATCAGTGACTTAAGTTGAATCATTCATTACTCCCCAAATTGGAAGATTCAGTCCATTAATACAGATTGCAAATAGCTGAGGCCCCAGCACTGATCTTTGATCACTCCACTAGTCACAGCTTGCTAACTGTAAAATATTCCATTTATCCTCATCTCTGGTTGCTCCATCCATGCTAATATATTACTGAGTCATCAGTAATGTCTCCATCATTACTGATATCAAACTCCCCTAGCAAATTGCATCCCACCCCACCCCCCCAAAACCACCCCAGGCACCTGAACCCCTGTATCCACTGATTGCATCTTCCCTGACCATCCCCAAGGCAACCATTCCCCACAGTCCACCAGCTTTCACTTACCTAAGGGTCACGATGACCCTGGGCCCAATTTCCCCTGACTCTTCACCAGAAATTCCCGCTTGTTACAATGGCTCAGTGTTAGCTCCACCTGACATCCTCATTGCTTCAGGCCTCATTGTCAGGTGCAGGCGCATTTCAGAAGTAAATGTTAACTGCGCATTACTTAATAACCGGTAACATTCAAAGTAATTTAAGCACCGGATGTCTCTGCATTCAGTTGTTTCTTCAGAAACCATGAAACTGTTGAGAAAAAGCAAAAAAACCACATTTTGATTCGTGTGTGAATTGATGAAATGCAAGTTGACATTTTGAGTTTCTGGGTTAGCGGTTCTGGAACTCATTTCCACCCGGCCATTACCTAAGAAACTTCATCGCCATGTGAGTTCCTGGGAGGCCTGGAGGGTGCCAAGGTCAGCTAAATTCTGGTATTCTTCTTCATTTATTTTCCCATGTGCGATCCAGTTCCCGCCAGAGTTGATTTTAATTTGGTTTAGGTATTCGAAAAGCCATGGAAATTCAGTGATAGCCGAGGGAGGCCCGCTACTACATTTTTTGGACCGGAACCTTCCAGCACCCACCCCGCCCCCCCACCTCCGCGGCAGGGCTGGCGAGCCATTCAGGAGCTGGAAGATTCCAGCCTTGATCTCAGGCTGCGGCCTATGTTTTGGGTGGGGCACGATTAACAGTGTCTTTGTAAGATAGATGTGGTCACTGGGTCCTGCACAAAGGCTGCGCTACAAGCCTACGAGAAAAAAACAAAGAATTCTTTGAAACACGTGACTGTTGGGATTTTATAAAAACAGTCCCTCGGTGAGGGCATTGTTTACAGAATGGAAAGCCTTATTGAGACTACAAGTTCCAATCAGCTTTCAGATTCAGGCTTGGTAATTACCAGATTGGATCCCGCTGTTGGTTTTCGATTTCGTAGGAATGGATGAGATGTGACACGTTTCAGAAATTACAGATCGACAGAGTGACAAGAACAACTTGCATTTATATAGCACCTTTTATGTAGTGAAATGTCCAAAGGTGCTTCACAGGAGCGATTGTCAAACAAAAACCTGCTCCCACGTCATATAAGGAGCTAATAGGACAGGTGACCAAAAGCTTGGTCAAAGTGATAGATTTTAATGAGGGTCCTAAAGGAGGAAAGAGAAGGAATTCCAGAGCTTGTGGCCTTGGCAGTACCACCAATGGAGGAGCATTTCTTTTTGAAGCTTATCAGCACACACACTTGTTTCCCTTTGAGGAGTAGTGGGGAGGTGGTGGAATGATTCCGAGGCTGATTATCAACCTGGTGCGAAACCCTACACAGGTAGGGGACACTACAATTGCACCACAGGATGCCTTCCTAGTGGAACAATGAAAATGACAAGTATCACAGTGAAAGACCTGCACAAATGGTGGCTTATTTCTTTATAAGTAACAACCTGGGACTATAACAAAAACAGAAATACCTGGAAAAACTGAGCAGGTCTGGCAGCATCGGCGGAGAAGAATAAAGTTGACGTTTCGAGTCCTCATGACCCTTCAACAGAACTAAGTAAAGATAGGAGAGGGGTGAAATATAAGCTGGTTTAAGGTGGGGGGGTGGGGGGAGAACCAGCTTATATTTCACCCCTCTCCTATCTTTACTTAGTTCTGTTGAAGGGTCATGAGGACTCGAAACGTCAACTGCACTCCTCTCCGCCGATGCTGCCAGACCTGCTGAGTTTTTCCAGGTATTTCTGTTTTTGTTTTAGATTTCCAGCATCCGCAGTTTTTTGTTTTTAACCTGGGACTATTCTTCAGCTTACACTTGTTGAATAATTTGCTGTAAAAACGGCTGCCGGTTTGACCCTATCAATGTGTTCCCACATGGATTCACTAACATGTCAGTTTATTCCTTTCAGCCTTTACTTTTATCAGGTTTCCTGATTAAATTATTGTTTGACAACGTAAGTTAAAGTCAGACATGTCTGGGACTGTTTGTTAGGTAATGGCATTGGCCTGTACCTCCCACAAAGTGGCAATTATCGCCAGGTTGCTACTCCGCTCGAGCTTTCCAGTGTCCCGACAGTGCTCCACATTTCTGGAAGTGTATATTTTTATTCATTCATGGGATGTGGGTGTCGCTGGCTGGGCCAGCATTTATTGCCCATCCCTAATTGCCCTTGAGAAGGTGGTGGTGAGCTGCCTTCTTGAACCACAGCAGTCCATGTGGTGTAGGTACATCCACAGTGCTGTTAGGGAGGGAGTTCCAGGATTTTGACCCAGCGACAGTGAAAGGACGGCCGATATATTTCCAAGTCGGGATGGTGAGTGCCTTGGAGGGGAACTTCCAGGTGGTGGTGTTCCCATCTATCTGCTGCCCTTATCCTTCTAGGTGGTAGTGGTTGTGGGTTTGGAAGGTGCTGTCCAAGGAGCCTTGGTGAGTTTCTGCAGTGCATCTTGTAGATGGTACACACTGCTGCTACTGTGCGTCGGTGCTGGAGGGAGTGAATGTTTGTGGATGGAGTGCCAATCAAATGGACTGCTTTGTCCTGGATGGTGTCAGCCTTCTTGAGAGTTGTAGGAGCTGCAGTTTGAGCTCCACTTGAGCGGGATAGCAATCTGGCGATAATTGCCACTTTGTAGGAGGTACAGGCCAATGCTGTTATCTAACAAACAGTCCCAGACATGTTTCACTTTAACTTATGTTGTAAAACAATAATTTAATCAGGAAACCTGATCAAAGTAAATGCTTAATGGAGATAAACTGACATGTTAGTGAATCCATGTGGGAACACATTGATAGGGTCAAATTGGCAGCTGTTTTTACAGCAAATTATTCAACAAGTGTAAGCTGAAGAATAGTCCCAGGTTGTTACTTATAAAGAAATAAGCCAACATTTGTGCAGGTCTTTCACTGTGATACTTGTCATTTTCATTGTTCCACTAGGACGGCATCCTGTGGTGCAATCATAGTGTCCCCTACCTGTCCCCTACCTGTGTAGCGTTCCGCACCAGGTTGATAATCAACCTCGGAATCATTCCACCACCTCCCTACTGTTAGAGAGTATTCCATCATAAGCCTGACTTGTACCTTGTAGGTTGTGGACAGGCTTTAGGGAGTCAGGAGATGAGGTACTCACTGCAGGATTCCTAGCCTCTGACCTGCTCCCTTTAGCCACAGTATTATATGGCTAGTCCAGTTCAGTTTCTGTTCGATGGTAGCCTCCAGGATGTTGTTACTGGGGGATACAGTGATGGTAATGTAATTGAATGTCATGGGGCAATGGTTGGATCCTCTCTTGTTGGAGACGGTCATTGCCTGGCACTTGTGTGGCGCGGATGTTACTTGCCATTTGTCAGCCCAAGCCTGGATATTGTTCAGGTCTTGCTGCATTTGGACATGGACTGCTTCAGTATCTGAGGAGTCGCGAATGGTGCTGAACATTGTGCAATCATCAGCGAACATCCCCACTTCTGACGTTATGATGGAAGGAAGGTCATTGATGAAGCAGCTGAAGATGTTTGGGCCGAGGACACTACCCTGAGGAACTCCTGCAGTGATGTCCTGGAAGAACATGCTGGAAGCACAGCTACTTCAGAAATGCGCAGCATACAGTCCCATCAATAATTCCATCCCAGCACTGTAGCATTGAGGGAAAAAAGGCAGGCCTACTTTTTCCAGCATTAGCTGCCATGAGTTAAGTTCAAATGGCCAGTGTAAATGTTAGTGAATGGTGATGGATGAATGAGTGAAGGGCAGGATGGTAGGGTGGGTAGGTTGGTGAGGTAATTGGGTAATTGTATAGGGTGGTAGGTGGGTGAGGTGGTAGGTGAGTAGAGAGGCAGGTGGATAAGGTGGCACATGGGTAGGGTGGATGGTGGGTGAGGTGGGTGAGTGGGTTGGGGATTGTTGCATCAAGGCGGGGTGGGGTAGTTGGGGTATCAGTGAATGTGATTGAGGGAGCGTCAGTTCTATAGTCGCCCAAGATTTAGATTAGGATTTTCCTATTTAACATTTCCTGTGTAGCTTTTCAGGTTAGTCCCACGGAACTGTCCAAAGTCTGACTCTAACCCTTGCCACAGACAGGAGGGTCCCAGGGAGCAGGGAATTGCCCATTGGAAGTTCAAATTTCCTGGGCATTTCCTACGGAGGTCAGCGCGTGCAGACACCCACTGGGTCCCAATGTGCATCTGGGTCATATGCCCAATCTCCGATGATCCAGAGACCAGAAGATCTGAGCCATAGGGCGGAATCATCCCACGTTTACACTAAATGCGGTAGCGGGCGGGAAAAGAATGTTTTATCCCCTGGCCACAATGGCGGCTTTTTACGCTGTATCGTCTCAATCCCGCCACATTAATCAGTACATTCCCAGGAAACACGCTGTTTCGATGGTGCGAGGGCTCTGATTCACCTTCCACGCCATCACCTCGCTGCTTCATCACACCGGGCACCACGTTTACACTGCAGCCACATCCTTCCAGCCCGGGGCTGCTGCACACAAGGCCTGGCCCCGAAAAGCAAGAAAACTGCAGCCCCCAGTTTAGTGATGCGTCTCTCGAGCGCCTTTTGGACACCGTGGGTACCTGCTGTGTTGTCCACTACCCCCACTCTGGCCGCAGGAGGGGCAGCAGCATCACCAATCCAGCACGGGAGGCAGTGGCTGTGGTGGTCAGCGCCAACACCCTGCAAAAGGAGACAGCCACCCAGTGCCGAAAGAGGATGAATGATCTCCACCAGGGTAAGTTACTCGTCTCATCACCCTCGACTCACACACTCACAAACCCATCACACATCCACAGGGATCTCACACCTCAAGGGACAACATCACTAACTCTCACACACACCCTCACATCTCCATCAGGCTCATATCCTCTGGAGCTCACATCCTCATCCTGTCCATGGCTCCGCTCTCCACACAAACATTCCACACAGTGCCATGTGTCCTGCTCACACTCTCTCCATCTGTCCTCACGCAGGAGAAGCTGACTCACAACAGGAGGGAGAGGTCCCAGACCGAGGGTGGAGTGGCCCATATTGGGCCCTTCTCTCACTTTGAGGAGTGTGCCATTGCGCTGACTGGTGAGGACGTGGACCCTGTCTGTGGTGATGGTGAGGTCGATGGCAAACACCTTTGTGAGGATCCTGCACCTCATCATTCCTTTCTCAAAGTAACTGTGACTGCTCTCTCTCCTACCTTTGACTCTGCTGCCATGCGCTAACTATCTCTACTTTGGTTCACAGGGAGCTCTGCCAAGCGACTGACAACCTCAGCCAGCCAGTCCCTCAGCTCCATCCACATCCTCACCTCCAGCCAAGAGGACACCTCCTCCATTGAAGAGCTAGAAATAAGCAGCCTGGAAGGCCTGTCACAGCCCTTACCCACACCCTGCACCAGCGCAGAGACACACATCTCAGTGGGACCTAGATCTAGAGCAGGCTCGGGTTCACAATCTGGTGGTCACCCTCTCCAGACTTCTTCTTCCCCCCTGGACTCCTTCCTCCCCCTGGACTCCTTCCCCTCTGCATGCTCCATCACCCCTCAGAACTCCTTCCCTTCCAACTTCTTCCACCCTTACACCTACCTCCCCAGTTGCCTGCTCCCTGTCCGCAGCAGGAGGGGGCAGGTTCAGCCGAGCTCCCGGCACTCGGAGGACTGCTGGGGAAGAGGCATCTGTGAGGCCCAAGTCAGATGACGAACCTCTGGATTTGGCCTTCCAACTCATTTTGGAGATTCAGCAGAAGGTGGGAGAATATCATGGAGAGCTGTTGGAAGCCCTCACCAGGGGAGTGCGTCCACCTGCTCTCTGCTGAAGTGGTGCCCACATCTGCGGGTATGCAGGTCTCAATAGGAAGGATGGCAGACACCATCGAGACCCTGGTCCAGCAGAACGTGGAGATGTGCGCAGACCTGCACTTCATCGCGATGGCCATGGGTGAGTTCCTGCAGTGACAACGTGAGAGGGAAACAGGGCAGCTCAATGTTCCTCCAGGTGATCCTTCCCCTCCAGAAGTCAGGCCGGGGCCCTCGGGCCCCTGAAAGGAGGAAGAGCAGTAGCTGGACACCCCTGAGTCACCCACTCACGAATCGCAGAAGCTGTCTACTCCCTCCGAGTCCCCTTTGCCTGTGAGCCCCTCAACCTCATCCTCTATCATCACAGAGGGAGCAGCTGGCCCACAGGAGGACATTCAAAGCAAGCCAGGGGCCTCAAGGCCTCGGCTCTCCAGGGGACCCAAGCCGAGGTCATCATAGGCAACAGGGCCAACTATTGCACAGGCTGTCTCCACAGAGAGGCGCAGGCACAAGGGGCGCAGGGCCAACAGGAAGTCCAAGGTGGAAGACACCACTATCCTGCTGCCAGGGTTTACAGGCGGCGATGCAGCTACCTCAATATGTCCAAGGTGCAGTGCCAAAGGAGGCTCCGTCTCTCAAAGGAGGCAGTGGCCTCCATTTGTCAGGTGTCAGGCCCTGAGATCAGCTCCAACTGTGTGGGTGGACACCCCATGCCAGTGGCGCTGAAGGTCACAGCTGCCCTCAACTTCTATGCCTCCGGATCTTTCCAGGGCTCAGTGGGTGATCTTTGCGAAGTCTCCCAATCAGCTGTGCACACTTGTGTCAAGCAAGTGACAGATGCTCTGTTCAGACGGGCATTGACCTTCATCTACTTCCGCTGGGATGTGGCAAGCCAGACACAGTGAGCCAGAGGCTTCGCGGCCATTGCTGGCTTCCCCCGTGTCCAGGGTGCTATAGACTGTACACATGTGGCCATCAAGGCGCCAGCAGGTGAGCCCGGTGCCTTCGTCAACAGGAAGGGCTTCCACTCCATGAACGCGCAGATAGTGTGTGATCACAGGATGCTGATTCTACAAGTCTGTGCAAGGTACCCAGGCAGCTCCCACGATGCCTACATCCTCAGACACTCCCAGGTGCCGGGGCTCTTCAGTGCTCCAGCCCGGCTGGATGGATGGCTGCTGGGTGACAAGGGCTATCCCCTCAGAAGGTGGCTCATGACGCCTCTCCGCCATCCAAGAACAAGCTGAGCAGCGGTACAATAGGAGCCAGGGCACCACAAGGGCTGTGGTGGAGAGAACCATCGGTCTTCTCAAGATGCGCTTCCGATGCCTGGACCGCTCAGGGGGCGCACTCCAGTACCCCCCAGATCGTGTGTTGCTGATAGTGATTTCATGCTGCGCTCTCCATAACCTTGCGCTGGAAAGGGGGGGACACAATGAACGAAGAAAATGTAGATGCAGTGATTCGGCTGCAAACGATGAGTCCAGCAGTGAGTCCGAGGATGAGCGTGCACAGGGAAATGCTGAGGGGGTAGACGCTGACCCGGGCATACTCCAGGGAGGCAGGGACACCCGGGAGGCTTTAATCCAATGAACCTTCAGCTAGCACAGCACAGATGGACCTTCAACTCACACCAGGGCTGCAGGTTCCACACTCGATACCTGAGCGCTAAATCGGCCTGGATAGGAACATTAGCTAAGGCCCTTGTCAATAAAGCTCAATGTCAAACAATTCACTCATAACATCATGGCTTCCCATCCACCTGCAGAAGTAAGAATCACCCTGAGGCATGGTTACATATCAAAATGTAATGATATAACAAAATGAATTTCAGAAACCAAAAAGTGTTGCACATCACACCAAGTCTTAATGAACTAATAGTGGGGCAACATAAAAGCACCAGTGAGAAAGCCATGGCGTGCCTAATGTGCCTTTAATTTACACTTACGGGTGCTTCGTCTTGGTGCTGTCCCCTCGCTGGCACTGGCATCTAAGACAGCCTGCTGACTCTGCTGTCCTGTTGGCCTCGATGACTTTTGGCAGCCGTCCTCTGGCCCGTGGAGCCTGTGCTGGCCCCGCCAGTTCCACAGCTGGCATCTCCTCAGTCGCTGCAGCCTCATTGGATGCCACGGTCACTGGCAGAGGGACGGAGGAGCTGCTGCCCTCTTCCGGAGCGCCCTGAGAGGTGCCCGCAGAGACGACAGGCAGCTGCTGCGCTGACGTGAGGTCACTTTGGACTTCCCTGTTCCCTGTTCACCGTAGATGGATGGGCACCGAGCTGGGATACTTGATGCTGAAACCATCTCCCACATGGGCAATGACCAGCTGAGGTCAATGCCAATGTGAGGGCTTGCAGGTCAGAGCGCAACCCCAGGAGGCCCTGATTGGTCTCCTGAAGGAGCCTCTCCATGAGGGTCGCCACTCTCTCCACAGAGGAAGCATGGTGCTTGGCCATGAGGCTCATTGCATCGGTGATGCTCCGTGTGAACTCCTCCAGCATGGGCACCATGCCACACATAGCCTCATGTATCTCCACCAGATCCTCCCGCACACCCTGCAGGACTTCCAGCATTCGCTGCCTCCTGGGCGACTCCAGAGGCACAGCATCAGCCACAGACTGAACATGCGCCTGGTCCTCTGCAGCCCTCTGTCTGCTGGAGCCATGGGCACTCTCTGTCTCCACCCACACCTCTAGTGAATGTGAATTGCCCTCACCGCTGTGCCCCAGGACACTTAGCCAAAGATCTAATTCCCACCAAGGTGCTAGTATCTTTGCTGGTGCCTGCCTGGCAGAGATGGTGTGACACTGGTGAGTCGATATGTTCTGGGCCCTCAGGTATGAGAGGGGGGCCCCTGTGCCTCTTCCTCCCTGCCCTGTTCCCGTGATGCTGAAAGGAAGAACGAGGACATTTGATTAGTTAAAGTGGAGACAATGTCAATGTGCATGTCGCTCCCCTGAGTCATTATGTGCTCATCCTTCCATAACCAATGGTCAACCATGTTGCTGGCTTTAATCACTGAACATTTAGCAGTGCCATGGCTGCTGGGACACACATGGTGACCTCAGTGCTTGGCAAACTGACCTCCCCGTGGCACCCCAGCCTCACCGCCACCGGTGGACCTGGGGGCTTGGCGCTTCTCCAGATCCATGGTCTGTTGCTCGAAAGGAGTCAAGATGGCCAATTGGGCCTGGCCTCCGCCAGTCCGCATCCGCTCAGTGGAATTGTGGGCAGCCTTAATGGAGAGAGGAGCATTGATTAGTCCAGCCTGTGCCTGGATTCCCATCACACCCCTGCCAACCCAGCCAGAGTGGGACATTGCAGGACTCCAGTTCTTCGTCACCCTGCAGCTGCCGCACACTCACCCAAACAAGCCAGGGCTGACCCCCACCCCCCCCATTGCCCAAATGCTGCCTCCTTCACATGTGGCACCACAAGGTGTCAGTTTGCTAAGCAAGGAGGCACAAGCATGTGGAACGCAAAGGCCAGCAGATGGATTGGTGCCCTGCCAACTGGAAGCTCCCCTCCCAGCATGTTAGCATCCTGACCTTGGCATACTTCGCAGCACTATGCCTAGGTGGAGATCCTGAGTTTCCTGCAGATTCTATACTCCGGGTGTCAGTATCACACATGCAGCAAGTGCAGAACCCACAGAACCCATCTCAGCACAACCCCCTCAGGGTCAACTAGGCATGGGCAATACTTGCTGACCCACCCAGCGAGGGAAACATGCCGTGAAGGGTTCAATGCTGTAACTGCACTCAGAATTGGAGGGGGGGGCTTTCGTGGGAAAGGGTAACAGCTGCATTAAGTGACCTCGGCCAACCTGGTACTCACCCTTCCTGAACGCAGGCGGTCGTTGAATTTCATGCGGCACTGGAGCCATGTGCGCTGCACCACATCCTGGGATCCCACACTCTCAGCCACCTCCTCCCACGCACGCTTGGTCAGGTGAGGAGGCCTCCACCTCCCATCCCTCGGAATCAGGACCTCCTGCCGTGCTGCCTCGTCCTCCAGAGGGGCAGCTAAGCACTCATCCGAAAACCAAGGGGCACACTGCCCTGCTGCCCTACCCTCTGGCCTGACCTGCTCCGTTGGTCTACCGTCTGGACTTGTCTGCTCACCAGAGGCCCTCTGGTGAGCCCTTCTACCTGCCATTCTGAGCAGCTTTGCAAAGGCTGCCAGTGCTTCAGATAAACAAGCCGTCGGGTCGCTATTGGACCCGACGGACAATGCACTCCTGCCACCGCCCGCCCACTCCCACTGTCCTCGGGAGTTGAGAAATACACTGGCCGGGCCTTAATTGGCCCGCCCACGTAAAATGGTGGTGCAGACCCGATCGCAGGTGGTTATCGGGTCCGCATCTTCTCCTGCTCGTCCTGCCCAACGTGGATAAAATTCTCCCCTATGTTACTTCTAGCAAATATAAATGAGCCATGTTATGAGCTTAACTGATTACCTTAAATAGGTTGTTATTGTAGGTATTAGCACATTCAGGATTGTTCACCACATGCTGCCCATTCACAGAATCTAACAGTAGACTGATGACTGCTAATCAATTACTTCTTTGATGTGCCCTGTTCTGATGTAAACCCAGCAGACATTTGTGCACAGCAAGTTCCTGCAGACAGTCATGTGATAATGATCTGATAATCTGTTCGATTATGGTGCTTCAGGGATACAGAACACTGGGGAGAACTCCCTTGCCCTTCTTCAGGTTGTGATGTGGGGTATTTTACATCCACCTGAGGGCTCAGCTTCAGCTTAACATCTTATACAAAAGGCCAAACCTCTGACACTCCCTCAGTACATCACTGGGGTGTCAGCCTGGATTATGGGCTCAAGTCTCTAGAGTGGAACTTGAACCTAAAGCCTCCTTGATTCAGAGTCAGGACTGCTACCATCTGATCCACAACTGACAGCTAAATGCCTAAGGGGCAGAAACCCAGTGGGGAATGTGTTGCATCCCAGTTTTGAGGCCCTCCCTGATCCATGGAGATCCCTGCCTCACAAAAATAAAATTGGATCTGTCTTTCATCTGCAATTGCTAAGTGGGAGCAGCTGGAAGAAGTGAATTATACACATGTCTCAGAAAGAGGGGGAAATAACCTAACATGATGGCCACAAGGGCTCCACTTCATTAATTTTTTTCAAGTTGAGGAATAATATCTTTGTGCTTTAAGACAGGTAAAGCAACTCATAAGCGGCTTTCACGTTTCTGCTTCGATGTGACTAGGTATAAGAGGGAAACAGCTGGGGAGGCTTGCTTTCCTGCAGGACTATTGCAGGAAGGCTTTTTACAGCTGATTCTTGGCAGGCGAGAGTATAGTGTTACATGCTGTGAAGAGGGGGGTGCTGACAGGACTAATTCTCCAAGTCTTTTGTGGCCAATGGCACTCATTGCCAAGGGATTGTGGCTCCACATGCTGTGTATGTTTTAGAGGAAATACCTTTGCACAATCCAATCTTTTAATTGCACATTTTGTTTCTGATATGAACTGGACTTCTTGTCGGCTCTGGATTGTGAGCAGGAAAAGCTCTGGTCAAAACCATCCTGTTCGAACCCAGTCCAACCGGAAGACAAAATGGATTCAGAACTGCAGCAGAACAGATATGTTTTTTAGTACTGACCCTCTGCAGTCAAAGGGAAATTGAATGGATTGTCTGCAGAGTAACGGGTTGAAATGGTTTCAAGAGCCAATGTGTGTCATAGAGTTCGAAATGTGATGGCTGGTGTTCAAAGGATGTGCACAGTGGCTAAACAGGCAGCTCATTAACTATTTATTAAATAAAATGGCAAGATTTTCTGTCAGAACCAAAAGCCAAGCAATCAATATCCACTCAAAGTGAAAAGTGCAGCTGGGAAAGTCACTAGGGTAAGGGCCCAGGTTTGAAACAAAAACAGAAATAGCTGGAAAAACTCTGCAGGTCTGACAGCATCTGCGGAGAGGGAGATAGTTAACATTTTGAGTCTGTATGGCTCTTCACCAGAACAAAGGAAAAATAGAAAAAAATCCTTGCCTGGCTGGCTCCCTTACAGAGTCTACCGCACTACACACAAAGTTTACATGAGATCCCGAAGCAAAATACAAGGCGGGTCCAGTGAACAAATTCCAGCCTGTGATCATTGCACATGACAAACTATATATTGTAGCTCTATTGCATCAAGAAAGTTAATCTCCATGGATTACAATAGCAACTAACCCAACTGAATACAGTCTTCCAACTCTAATTATCCATTGTTATTTTTCTAACAATCTTTACTAAATGGAGCTTCTGGGATAAGCTCTCACTCTTACTTATTAAAGCAAGTCATTGGCTAATAGCTTGCATTCCATTCTCCCCAAGTTCGTGTTTCCTTCCGTGACCTTACCCTTCCCTATCACTGTAGCCTCCTCCAATTCTCCCGGAACTTTGGTCCAATTCAGACTTCTTGCTTATCCTTAATTTCCTTCACTACATCATTGGTGGCCTTCAGTTTCCTAAGTTCTGGAATGCCCTCCTTAAACTTTCACCTCTGTATCTCTCGCTCTCATTTTAAAAAATTATTCTTAAAATTCATCTCTTTGACCAAGCTTTTGGTCACCTGCCTTAATACCCCCTTCATGGCTCAGCACCAGGTTTTGTCTGATAACTGTCCAGTGAAGCACCTTGGAAAATGTTATTATGTTAAAGATGCTACATAAATGCAGGTTGTTGTTGATTATTTTGATGTGAAATAGGAGTGAGTGTGAGTGGACAGTAGAAGGTAGGTCTTCAAGTCTGCCTCATAACAGGATGGTGGGATTGTAAACAGCTTTCAGATGGTTGGTTACTGGATCAGAATACAATTGATGCATCAGCACAATTTCTTTTTAAAATGTTTAATCTTGGTCTGTGAGTGACTCTGGTAGGACCATGTTCAGTGACCACACCTAGTTGCTCTGAGAAGATGATGGATCTTCTGGAATCTCCCCAGTCCTAGTAGTGATTGTGCCCACACAATGGTGTTGTGCTACGTATTGAAATGTAGCTACAAGGTATTTCAGAGGACATTAAAACCACACCATGTGGACTGGAGTCTCATTTAGGTCAGGCCACGTAAAATCAGCAGATACCCTTCCCTGAAGCACATTAGAGAAACAGTTAGACTTTCCATGACCAGCTATTCATTATTCTACAAGCTTTTTAAGTTAATTGAAGCAAAGACCGAAGAAGCATTTGAAGGCACAAACCTGGTGTTAAGGTTGGGAGTGGGCGAATGATAACATCAGTTGGATTTGCAGATGACAAAGCACTTGTAGCAAGCACAGAGGGATTACAAGAATTAGTAGATAGACTGAGGGCAGCCGGCATGAACTTTGGAATGAAAGTAAACATTGGCAAAGCCAAAGTGATGTATATCTCAAAATCACCAAGAAATATTCATATATTCATGGATGGAAGAGACCTACAATAGGTTCAAGGATTCCAGTATTTAGGAAGCAAGATACCTTCAGATGGAAGATGTAGCAAAGAAATAAGGACAAAGGATGACAATGGTTTCCCATTGACCATATTTGGTAAGAAGAGATGGTTGCTAACTAGGAAGCTGAATAAACAGCTCAAAAACCAACTTGTAAAGGGCTTGATTTGGAGTATTGTTTGGTATGGATGTGAGATGTGGACCTTTTGGAAAGAGGGGACTAACTTGCTAAATAGCTTTGAAGTGTGGGTTAGGGGGGGAAATGGAAAAGATCAGCTGGACAGAAAAAATAACAAATGATGGAGTGCTGTGGAGAGTGAATGAGCAAAGGTGTTTGTTGAACATAATTAGGAAAAGGCGGAGAGACTGGGTAGGGCACCTCTTCAGAAGAAATGGACTAGTAAGAGACATTATGGAGAGAAGATTTCAAGGAAAAAGAGGAAAGAAGGGAATATCAATGATGGATGGTTTGAAAATTGAGGGACGTTATTGGAAAAGGAAAAGACTGGCACAGGATAGTGAGACATGGGGAAGAATTTTCCGGTCGGTGAGCAGGGAGGCGGGACCCACTTGCTGACATGTAAAATGACGCGCAGTGACATCAGGATGCCCGTCCGACATCACCGCGCGTCACTTAGATTGTCAGTTCGGTGGGTGAGCAGCCAAGTTGGCTACGCGCCGGCCGGACTGTCAAAGGCCTATTAAGGCCATTAAGAAAGTAAGTGAAGTTGTTAAGAATGCTGCCCGTCTAACCTTAAGGTTGTCGGGCAGGCAAAGAGCCCAGGCGGCCTTCACATTTTTCATGAAACCTCATCCACGGGCAGGATGAGGTTTCATGAAGGGTTTATTAATTAAATTAAAAATTTTGAAAAAATTGTTGGACAAGTCCCAGCTCATGTGACAGTTTCATGTCCTTAAAAATGTTTTCTTTAATTCAATTTTTCATAACTTAAACTAATCTGCATGAGGCACCTCCATGTTTCCGGGAGATTTCTGTACTCTTTCGCGCAGTGCAGGCCCCGACTCAGGGAATTCCCCCCCCTCCCTCCCCCGCCCGCACAGGGAGAGCACAGGGAGAGCACAGGGAGAGCACAGCGCTTCCGGGTGTGCGTCATGCTGGGCGGGTCTTAATTGGCCCCCCCACATAAAATGGCAGCGCGCACCCGATCGGGTTCGCGCTGACTCCTGCCCGCCCCCACACAACCCCCCGTCAAATTTAACCCATGGAGAAGACTGCCAGGAGGCAAGGACCTACCTTCGGGCAGAGCACACGTTAGGGGAGACAGTGGTGCAGATAGAGGGTGGTGTAGTGGTAATGTCACTGGACCAGTCATCCAGAAGTCCAGGCCAATGCGCTTGGAACAAACCCAACCACAGCAACTGGCGGAGTTTAAATTCGACAAATAAATCTGGAATTCAAAACTGGGGTCATAGTAACAGTGGCCATGACAGCTAGTTAAATTGTCATAACAAAATCCATCTGGTTCACTAATGTCCTTTAGGGAAGGAAATCCGCCGTCCTTACCTGGTCTGACCTACATGTAACCCCAGACCCACAGCAATGTGGCTGACTCTTAACTGCCCTCTGAGATAGTCAGTCAGCTCAAGGGCAATTACAATGGGCAACAGATGCTGGCCTTGCCAGTGACACCCACATCCCATGGAAGAGCAAAAGAACATGATAATGAGTTGACAGAGGGTCACAAGGATTGGCGCTTGGGTCTCAGTTATTTACAATGACTTAGATGAGGGGATTGAGAGTAAAGTTTGTAGACCATACAAAACTAGGCAGGAGAGTAAGCTGTAAGGAGGATATAAAGGGGCTGCAGTTTATACCCAATGGAGTATTGCCATATCTCATGGAGTTCAAGAACAGAGCTGTCACATATGGATCCACCTCTGATACCATGAAGAACAGTAATTACCAGCTGTAAAAAGATTGTTGTTTATGCTGCTATTGGCTTAATTAATGCCAAAAAAAACATTTATTCCTGTGAAAAAGCATTTTACCACAGCTTACCCATAGGCACCACTTCCAAGTTTACAGCTCTGGATAGTTTTAAAGAAATTGTGAGAGATCAGTTTTACATTTTAACAAGGGTACACTTGTGAATTTAGCACTTGCTTCATGCTCTTAGCCAGTTAGGCATCAATAAATCATCTGTCATTTATCAATTAGGTCACTGCAATCTTCACCCTATCCATTTCACAAATGGATGGGGGGAGTCACAGGAACAGAAATATTCCCAAGTTAACAATCAAGTGATGCATTCCTTCTCAATCCTTGCAATCTTTACTTTCAAAGTCTTTACATCTGATTGATTAAGGAGATTGCCTGATGGCTGTGATCTTCACTCTAATCCCAGATGTCCTGTATCCCTCACTGCACTGTTAGCAGCAGACACTCTCAGCAACCTGTCACACATAAAAAACCCAAAACCCTAAAGGTGCAAGAGCACATCTAACTAACAGTACACGTCCAATCCCTGCTACAGGAAATTATGGCCCCAAAACTTACTCCCAACGAGAAAATTTAAACACTAACAATGATGCTTGAGAATACTGACATAGCCCTAGGGTTCCTCTGCAAATTCTGGTACGTTTCTAGGGAACCACTGCAGAGAAACCTACAACAACATCTTGCGTTTGTCTAGCATCTTTAAAGTCATAAAATGTCTCAGGAACAGAATCAGAAAAAAGCTGACACCCAGCCAAAGGAGACATTAGGACAACTGACCTAACTCTTGGTCAAAGAAGTAGAATTTAAGGAGGGCCTTAAGTGAAGAAAGGGAAAAGCAGAGGGGTTTGGGGGAAGGAATTCCAGAGTTTACCGCCAAGATCGCTGAAGGCATGGCTGCTTATGGTGTGGCAATGGAAGTGGGTGTTGCACATGAGGGCAGGTTTGAAGGAATGTATAGCAGCTATAGCAGCATTTTGCAAACAAGTATCATAGTGGAACAGTCCCTCGAGTTTGCAGCATTGTACAGAATGAGGCTGTCCAGACAGGACTTAGCATTACAATATATAACATATTGCTTTGTTATGCCAAATGTCAGTAAGATATATGAGATGGTTGCAACTGCAAGTGAATCTCCTCAAATAGTTTTTTTCCTCTGGCATTCCAGAGTTGTCCTGCAGAGACATGGTTAGCTGGTGGACTGTTTTCATTGGCAAGGATTTTGCCTGCCTTGCATATTAATAATCATCTGTCCTTATAAATGCAATTTTCTCATTGAGCCAACCCTTGTGAGACATCATTAAAAACAGTCTCACAGCACAACACATGACTCAGATTGCATTGTATAGGCAATGCTCACTGCCTAGACTATAGAAAAACTCTGACCATAATTTCTGTCTTAAAATGTAGAAGTGAAAAGTTGGCATCAGTATAAGTGACCATGAAGATGTCGGGTTGTCCTTAAACCTAACTGGCCCAAGAACCCCTATTAGGGAAGGGAACCCCTGGCCCTAACCTGGTCTGGCCTATACTTGACTCCAGTCCAACACCAATATGTTTGATTCTTAATTGCCTCTTGAAGTGGCAAATGTTAGCCTTGCTAGTGATGTCCACATCTTAAGAGTGAATAATAATCTAACTTCACAAAAGCAAAGCAAATAGTGTCGCAAGTGTCTTCACCCGTGTTTCAAGATAACCTTTTCTTGATCTTTCATGTACAGGTATATTTGTTGACTGGAATGTTCCCGCACTGACACTGTGTTTTCTCTCAATTCCCTTCTACTTATCTTTCACAGTACCCTCTGCGCATTCACACACAATACACAAACCTGATGAAAGGTCACCAACCTGAAACATTAATTTTATTTCTCTATCCACAGCTGCTGCTTGACCTGCTGAGTGTTTCCAGCATTTTCTGTCTTTATTTCCGGCTGAATGTGTTTTACCTTTAACCAGCAGATCTCAAAGGGATTTGCTCATGTGAATCAGATGATATGCATTTTTTTAACAATGGCAGCACCAACAGCACACTGTGATGGGATCAATGTGACAGGAAGTAGGCGTGACATCTACAGTAAGTGTTTGCTATACGCCAGGCTTTTACTATGCTGCATTTTATGCCACTCTTCTCCTCAATTAATATTCGCCCTCGCTTCTGACTGTTGGCTAATAGCTGTGCTTTCTAACAACGCTGGTCCTTGGCCAAACAAAGCAGCAACTGTGATGAAAACCTTCCTCACATCATTCAGTCAACTCATAGCCGCAGAATGTTGCCCGTACTTGCTGTCTTGACCAGAGTTTGACAACTCTGCCAGCCTTGTCTCCTCCAAAGCACAGCGCCATGCTGAGCACTGTCCACTAATTATTAGGTTCGGGCACTGTTCGGAGTTCTTTTCATTTATCACGGTGATATTATTAGTTCACTGTCCGTATTGTATTGAAGTCAATTCCTGAGAATTGAAAGGGGGGATTCGATTAAAAGACTTCATTGCAAATGAAGCAGATGGTGCTGCCTTTGTGCAGCAGCTATTAGACGTTATCTATCTCTCACCACAGTAAGTCTCAGCATTAACAGCACTCAAAACAGCGCACACCACTTTAATTAAACATTGCAAGAGTTATGTTACAAGCGAAAATGTTCCAAGAATAACATTTGTGTTTTGTTAAACAGCGTGATGAATAACACGCTTGTGTTTCTCTCCTGTTCTGCAGGACCCTATCAAATTCACCAAAGGGGGTGGAGAGGTAGGATTTGTATAGCTGCCTTCTTTCTGGTAACACTGAGAACAAAATAAATATGTTCTGCTCTTCTTCATTTCTGCAAACCTGTTTGGAAATACTGACAACTGGAGGAGGATGTTTTGTGCAATAATGACTATTTGGAGAGCTGTAGCCGATATCTGAAGGAGATAGATTTTCGGAAGCACCACAACTCAACAGACAACATAATGATATTTGATTTATTAATTTACATAGCTCATGTAATTATTTTCATTCAGCAACCGAGCATGGTAGATTCAAATAAACCAACCAAAAGATGCCAGTGATCAATGACCAGTGAAGCACTTTTACAATTACAATTCTTTACTCTGTGGGTTTGCCTTTATTCCTTAGGGATATTGCGAGGGATGCCAGTGACATTATTCCAGCTGTATCATCACAAACATGTCAGCCATGGTCTCTCATCTCGAGCCAGAAGGTTGTCGGTTCAGCTTTCCCCTCCAGACATTTTTTTTTCCCAAAAATATGCTTTATTCATAAAATTTGTAAAGGCAGAGTTGAAATTTGACATCGCAGAGGGCAGAATGTTACCCTCGGCGTGCGGGTGCGCGCCCGCCCGACACGCTTGAGCGTAAAACGTCCCGACGTCATCGCGCAGTCTCACGATATTTGGTTTGCGATAATTAAAAGGCCTATTAAGGCCTTTAACAACCTCATTAGCTTCAAATTTACGCTGCCCATTGAACCTAACGGTTGGCGGGCGGGCGAAAAGGAAACCTCATCCACAAGGTTTCCTAAAGCTAATACGCATTAAATAAAAACTTTGTTTTGGAATTAAAAACATGTCCCATCTCACGTTTACTGTCTTTATTAATTTTCTTAAAAATCGTTTCAATCTCCCTGAAGCAGCTCCGTGCCTCAGGGGGACTGAAGCGCTCTTTCCTGCGCATGTGCCAAGATCGCGCTAGGGCCTGCTCTCCCTCTGCACCCCACCCCACCTGCACAGGCAGAGCTCAGCGCTGCCGCTCGCGATCCACACAGGGCGGACCTTAATTGGCCCGCCCGCGAGAAATCGCGGTGCAGAGCTGATGGTGGAAAACGGTCGGTTATCCAACCACCTCTACCCTCCCCCACCAAGCACCCCCGCCAAGGGCAAAATCCTGCCCATAAAACTCAATAGTGATCAATTTCTTTCACTACAGCACATGAGGTGCCTCACTACACTTGCCATTACGGGTTATATTTATGGTGTATATTTACATTTCATGCCAAATATTCTCTTGTGCGTACAGCTCTAGGGGTTTTCCATGGTTTCCAGCTCCTCAGCATATTAGGGTGGGAGACGCCTGTCCACAAATTCTATGCTGACACTCCAGTAAAGTCCTGAGGGAGTGCTGCACTGTTGGAGAGGCTGGCCCTGATTTCTGCAGAGTTGTGGAGACTCCATGGACCTTAAAAATGGTGGGAATGACTTGGATGTGGAAGTTCGGCTCCCAGTTCTGATAGGTCCCATTTTCACCGGGACAGCAAAGGGCGTGGATGTGACTCACACATGAGGGAAACCTGAAGTTGAGTTCAAACAAACCCCATTTTTGCTGTAGCAGGTCCTCATCCTGCATTGTGGTAGTCACAAATTTTTAGAGTAGATGTAAATGCTCTTGAGGGGTGAATAAGGTTTGTAGAACTATCATGATGTGAAGTTATTTAAATCCCCTATACTTTTAAAAAATAAAATAAAATACAAGCATGTCAGTGAGAGATGAAAAAGCTGTTTTAGCAGTTACAATAGCTGATAGTTGACATTTCCCCAAGGGCTATCATTATGCCATTATGAATGATTGGCTGCTTTCCATTAGCTATAATTATCTCAGCATTGTCATCCTAACTTCACAGTTTGATTCACACCTCAAATGGCTTATTAAAGGATTAGTTGTCTTTGATGTGCAGTTATGAGTAGAAGCTTGTTTGTTTTTATAAGGGATTAAACACTTGAGGAGATTTAAAAATTTTGATCCATTTTCAGGAATGAGGTTTTTTTATACAGTGAAGACTGTAATAGATATTTAGATCTTTATTTATTTAATTTCAACATGGCTGCCAAGGTCTGCCCATGGGGGATACTGCGTGAGTTGACATGAGTTGCATTAAGTTAGCATGTGGCTATAAGGACACATGTGGGTGGGAGAGAGAGCATAGGTTGCCATGACTTGGCATTAAGTTGGCATTAAGTTGGCATGGGGGCATGGAGGGGTCATGGGGAGTGGGTGGGGAGGTGATCGGGTGTGAGGGCCTAAAATGTAACCAACAACTAGGTCGAGGTCCCAAAGAACTCAGGCTGGTCTTTTAAACAGCTCACCTTGGCACTTGGGAGCCCCTATGGCTGTCTCTAGTCTGCATCTGGGGACAGTGAGCCTGACTCCATCTCATACCTGCTCCCCTGGAATGAAGACCACACCCTTGGGGGTGCTTCTCCCAAGGTGAGTGCAGCAGGCCAAGAAATTTCCCAAATTGCACCTACCTGACTCAGGAGTGAAAATCTAGGCTACTATCTTTCTAATGCTCTCTCTGGTGGATGTGCAAGATCCCATGGTGCTATTTCGAAGGCGGGCAGGGAAGTTCTCCAAATTTCTGGGCCAATACTTATTCTTCAACTAAAACCTCCTACAACTGACTATCTGGTTATTATCACATTGTTGTATGATGGAGTTGCTGTGTCTAAATTGGCTGCCATGTATCCTATTATGTAACAGCACTTAATTGGCGAAAAAGGGTTTTGGGACGTCTGAGGCCCTGAAAGACACTATATAAATGTAACTCTTTTCTTTAATATTTATTTCTAATTATGAATATTTCACAAATCTGTGATGCCAACACTAGACGTTTCCACAAATAGTAACTATCACAAATTCAGCAAATCACTGGTGAGACTAGAGAATTCAGCCGTGAGTGGATAATCTAGGGGGAGAATTTTCTACCCATTGGAGGGGGTGTTGGACGGGAACGGGCGCAGGCGGGCGTGTGGCTGATCGCCGCCCACGATCGGCTGTGTGCCGCCATTTTACATGGGTGGGCCAATTAAGGCGCACCTTTCACGCAAAAGAGCGCAGAAATCTCCCTGAGGCACAGAGCTGCCTCAGTGCGATCAGTGTGATTTTGAAAATTTTAATAAAGGTAAAAGAAAATTAAGACATGTCCCCTCATGTGACAGTGTCACATGAGCTGGGACACGTCAATGAATTATATTTTAAAATTTTATTAAACTTTAAAAACCTTCATGAAACCTCATCCCGCCTGTGAATGAGGTTTCATGATAAATGCGAAGGCCGCCAGGGCTCTTCGCCTGCCCGACAACCTTAAGGTTGGACGGACAGCTCAGTTTATTAGTTTAATTGATATTTTAATGCCCTTAATAGGCCTTTGACAGTTCGGCGGACGTGTAGCCGACTCTGGTGCGCGCCCGCCGAAATGAATATCTGAATGACGCATGGCGATGTCGGCACACACGCCCAACGTCACCTTATGTTATTTTATGCATCAGCGAGCGGGGCTCATCCCCACTCACTGACCCGAAGATTCTGCCCTCGGTTTATTCTCTTCAGAGTAGAGAGGCTGAAGGGAGATTTAATAGAGGTGTTCAATTTATTACAAAGGGTATTGATAGAATAAATAATAAGACACTTTCAGTTGTAGGAGGATCAATAAACAGAGGTTACAGGTTTCAGATAATTGGTCAAAGAATTAGATGACAGAAGAGGAGAATTTTTTTTTACACAGCAAGTTGTTGTGATCTGGAAAGCGCTACCTGAAAGGGCGGTGGAAGCAGATTCAAAAGTAACTTTCAAAATGGAATTGGATTCATTACCTGGAAACCTGGTTTAATAAATAACAGTGAGCTGAGACTCATTAAACTTATAAAGGGAAAATATGCAGAGCGATGGTGAAAGAGCAGGTGGGCTGAGGCGGATGGTAGAGAAGTCAGACTAAATGAATAGCTCTTTCAAAGAGCTGGCACAGGCATGTTGGGCAGAATGGCCTTCTTCTGTGTTGTAAGATTCTAAGATACAAAGTACCTCACACTTTCCTGTGTTGAATTTTATCCACTACCTGTCTGCCCTAATCCCTAACCTGCATATGGTCTTCTGAAGTATTTTATGGCTCACCCAACCACCATATCATGTTGTCAGCAAGTTTTAATGTTGTGTTTCCTGTGTCCAAGTTCGAACCCTCTATATCCACAAAGAACAAAAGTGAACCCAGCACTGACCCTTGACCTAGATCACCACTACCAATTCTTCTCCGAGCACAGAAGACTCGGTAATCCTTTTTTTTCTCTTTCCATCAACCAAGGTTGCTACTTTCCCTTTGAAATCACACACCTGGATTTATATAATAATCCTCCTGTGATTCGTCTCCTAAAAAGTGATGGACACAACATCTACTGCAATTCCTTTATCCTTCCAGTCGCTTATTCAAAAACCTCTATTATGTTTGACAAACACAACTTTCCTTCAACAAATTGGAACTGGTTCTCCTTGACTATTTAATGCATTTCTGAGTGCTTACTCATTTGAATATGGATTCTACAAGTTTTCTCACATCTGACATAGGGCTGAGCGGTTTCTGAAATAATGCAAAACATGGTATAGAGATTGTAACTGCAGTAAAGTGCACCAAGGTTCAAGAGGTATCCAAATGCCGTGCAGTCTTTAATGCAGGTTCATAGAGAGCCCAGCAACAAAATCTGCTGGTGTGACCAATAAGTTTGAATGTTTTCTGTAAACTGTGCTCAATTAAGAATAAAATAATTGGCTGAGGAAGCAAAAGCAATATGAGAATAAATTTTTTTAAGCAGCGAGTGGTTAGGGTCTGGAATTCTCTGCCTGAGAATGTGGTGGAGGCAGGTTTAAGCACTCAAAAGAGAATTAGACTGTTATCTGAAAAGGGAGAATGTGCAGGGTTATGGAGAGAAGGTGAGAGAATGCCATGAGGTGAATTGCTCATTTGGAGAGCCATTGCAGACACAATGGGCTGAATGGCCTTCTTCTGCACTGGTACAACTCTGTGATTCTTAAATAGAAGCATTGCATTGGATTCCCAAGCAAATATGATTGGTTGAAATAGGAAAAGCTTTTATCTTGACTTCAGTAATAGGGAAGATACTCAAAGGAATTCATTCCCATTTAAAAAAATACGTTAGCCTAAAATACCATATTGACTTAAAAGAGCTGGGACTCTATACTTAAGTAGATTGAAATTTATGGAATACTGCCGGGTTTGATTGGGCAGATACTTAACTTCAAAGAACAGGCAGGATTCAAAAACAGCAAGACCTTTGGGAGAAGGGGAAACATTTCATTTTCTTTTAATTTATCTCTATGGGAAATGCCAAAACAATTCAAAGAGGAAATGTATTGAGTAACTAAAAACTTGGTTGTAAACTGTGAGCTGGGGCTCAGCTTGTTTTTTTAGGGTTAAAGGAAGAATGTTGTGCACCTGCACCTTTTAGAATGATTTGCTGCATGATTTACCCTTCAAGAGCCACTCAAGAGAGTTCAATTCAATCTTCTACATCTGCCATTTTAACAAAGCAACTTAAACTAATACTGCCCTCCGTCAAAACTCGGGACAGATTTCACAGAGGAGTTTTGTTAAGGCCAAATATTAAATAGCAAAACCTCGATAAGGCTTAAACCTGCAGGCTTAGCTGGTTACAGATTGGTTTACTGATTTATAACTTTACACGATAATCTTAGATCATATTTTCAAGGTGAAAAGGTACTTCAAGCTACATGTTGAGAGTCCAACAAAAACCACAGAGAGTCATAAAAATGTCCGATTAGAATTCACCATCAATTTCCCCCTTGGGAAAATATATTTAAGGGGATATAAATAGGCATGGGCATGAATGAGTCCAACATTTGCAATGAACAGAAAGTTCCCTGCGAAGTAGGAATGCCCTGGTCACCACACATGGTTATGGAACAGTACATGGGCTGTTGTGTATTGGTGGAACCTATGGAAGAGGACCTGCAACCTGATTTCACCCAGAATGTGAGGTGATCTACTTGTAATATTTTATTGCTGAAAATAGAAACACAATGTTGAAACTTTTCATCTTGCACTCATCAGGACAAATTCGCAAGAATGCCAAATCTCAAAGGGAGCAACAATTTATACTACATGAGAAGGGAATACTGATTGGTTGGCAAGTGGACTCTGATTGATAGAGGACTCTAACAAAGAGAACATGTTCACGCATGCATAAGAATGAGGTCCTCCTATTTAGACGGTGATAAGGAGATTTTTTTTTCTCTCAGAGGGTTGTCAGTCTGTGGAATTCTCTTCTGCCAAGTGCAATGGAGGCTGGGTCACTGAATTTATTCAAGGCAGAATTGGACAGATTTTTGAGGAATCGAGGGTTATGGGGGTCAGACAGGAAAGTGGAGTTGAGGCCACAACCAGATCAGCCATGGTCTTATTGAATGGCAGAGCAGGCTCAAAGGGCTGAATGGCCTACTCCTGCTCCCAAGTCATATGTCCCCATATTCCTTTTGAACTTTTTTCAGCTATACAAAAGCTTGGGGGACAACCATTTCCTGGTTCATTCCCAACACCAATGCCTTGATCAATCAGGGTCGAATTGCTTGGCTTGAAGTTAAACAAAAGCTTTGCAGTTAACTGTTCCCTGGTACATTCTCCTTGACAATGCTCTACCAAACAGAGACTACTTTCCAACAAATCAGCACCCTTTTGTCGTGCAGTATAAATTGTTGTTTCCTTTGAAATTTGGCATTCTTGTGTCTGTCCAGATGAGTATAAGACAAAAAGCTTCAACAGCATGTTTCTATTTTCAACAATACTCAAGTCCTGTATTACCAGGTAACTATTAAAATATTTTAATGGTGCTTCCAACGTGTGAGACAAGGAAATGTTAAGAGGGCTGCTGACTGCTTTTAAAATTATGCTTGTCTTTGTTTAATTGGTTTTGGGAAGAAAGAACAGATTCACCAATCAAATATTTCAGGCCCTACGAAAGACTCATCAAACTAATCTTTCAATTTTAGGTGGATTGAGCCATCAAATGACAATGCACTGGACGATTTCCCATTTTGCAATCACCCATGGCTTGATGTGATGACACCCTCATCATCTCCAGCATTGCCAGCTCCATAGAGGTCTGTGTGTGGCGCTGCCTCACATCACCAGTCCGAGACATGCCTCTGGAATTATGTGTTCTCTTCTCCTCCAGGGTGTAGAGAGAAATAATTGAGAAGCCTGTCCTCCCTCATTCATTCCATCATGACGTTAAAATGAGATAATTCCCCCTCCTAAATAAAACCCCCATATGCGAGGGTCATTGACATCTCATTAACATGATTCATGTTGCCGTGCATATGTGCTTTGAGAAGAGGAGTCTGGAGCATGCTATTGCAGTGTTGGTTTAGCAGAGTTTTCTAAGATATCACTGAAGCTGACAGAAAGAGATCAATCTGCAAGAAACTGAGAAAGAGCGAGAGAGAGAGAGCGAACGAGCAGAGAGACAGAGGCACACAGTGTCTTGTTCACCATGCAGAATTTGAGTAGGAGCTGGCGCTCGGATTGAAGAAATCAAGCTCATGAGGATTTGAACGAGGCTGGAAGATTCATTGAGATTTGGATAGAGGGAGGAACCTTGAGGATAAACATCAACGTTAAAGTCAGTTTGGGGATTATAAATTAACCAGCTCGAGTAGGAAAAAGAAAGCAAGCCATCAGGAGCTGAGAATAATTTTGGAGTGCTCCTTAGAATCCAAGTGTCCACTTAAGGGTCAGGGTAAAGTATAACCATGGAGGAAGATTTTTGGTCATTATAAATGTTAAACGGGGAAACATTTCTGTAATCTAGAGTATAAGGTATCTACTGAAATTGACTATGTTGCTTTTAGTTTGTTTGATACAATAAAGGTCTTGAAACCTGAAATCTTATTGTGTGATCCTTCCACTCAGTTACTGGAAATTTAAATACCTTTCCAAAAGTCATCAGTCTCTACGGGGATTGTAACATTACTAATAACAGCATGAGAGGTCTAAAAAGATCTAGATTTACACAATTATGACTATATATATAACGATGAAAGTTCATCGACTTGAAATGTTAACTCTGTTTCTGTCTCCACAGATACTGCTTGACCTGCTGAGTATTTCCAGCATTGTTGTTTTTATTTAGATTCCCAGCATCTGCAGTATTTTTCTTTTGTATAACAAGACATATGTTAACGTACAACAATGCAAACATAGACAAGGTTGTCTGTATGCATTTGCTGGATGATGCAAATGGTTAACTCTATAGCTGGGCTCTGAAGGATAAAATGGCTCAGAAGTAGCTATGTTGCCTGAGTTAGAAGGTGGTGAATTCAAGCCCCACTCAAGAGACTTGAGCATATTATCAAGGTTGGCACTTTAGTGCAGTTCAGACAACAAAGAGCTAACTAACTAGATAATCCCTTCTAGTGATTTGTCTAAACCAGCTCAAAGTATTCCATTGCTTCCCATTAAAAACAGGACTTGAATTCTACACTTTAAAGAAGTACAGCATTCTCTCAATACTAGCACTGAAGTGTCAGCCTGGATTATGTACTGTAGATCCTGGAGTGAGGCTTCATGCCCCAGCTATCTGGCTTAGAGACTAAAGTGCATCCACTGAGCTACAACTGATAAAAGTCATAAAAATTACTTTAACAAATCAACATTTGATTCCTCAAGGATGGATCGCCATTCTTCACTAGAGGTGCTGACTTTCAGATGAATTGGTAAAACAAAGACTTCTCTTCCCCCTTAGGTTGAACATAAAAGATCACTTCTCGTTTTTTTTTTGGAGAAAGTGTGATTAGCCATTTATCTCACTGCTGTTTGTGAGATTTTGCTGAAAACAGCTCAACTGGCCACGTTTGTCTAGAAAACAGCAATAACTATATTTCAAAAAATAACTCGTTTTGTGAAGTGTTTTGGGATGTGCTGAAGATGCGATGACAAGCTGTCTAAACATAAGTCTGCATTCCTGAGCACTGAGGGATTGCTGCACTGTCAGAGACGTTAAACCAATTCCCTGTCTGCCCTTTCAGATGGAGATAAACGGTTCCATGGCACTCTTTTGAAGATGTTCTGACCAGTATTTATCCCTCAACCAACATCACTAAAATGGATCATTAGGTCATTGCCAACTTGCTGTTTGTGGGGCATTGCTGTGTACCAATTGGCTGCTGCATTTCCCTCCATTACAACAGTGACTGCGCTCCAGGATCTACAGTACATAATCCAGGCTGACACTTCAGTGCTAGTGTTGAGAGAATGCTGTACTTTTATAAAGTGTAGAATGGAAGTCCTGGAACTTTCCTTTAATGGGAAGCAATGGAATACCTTGAGCTGGTTTAGACAAATCACTAGAAGAAATTATCTAGTCAGTTAGCTCTTTGTTGGTTGAACTGCACTAAAGTGCCAGCCTTGATAATATGCTCAAGTCTCTTGAGTGGGGCTTGACTTCACCACCTTCTAACTCAGGCAACATAGCTACTTCTTAATTGACTGTCAAATACTTTGGGAGGTCCTTAAGGTTGTGGAAGCCAATACCAAAGCGGAGATCCTTTTTTAATAGTTTGAATGACCTGAGTTATCCCATCCATTCGTATATAACCTGTACGATTGATAAAGAATGGCAACCTGACCTTAAGGAATCAAAGATGCTGATACATTAAAAAGTAGCTTCTCTGGCATATATCAGTTGTAACTCAATGGGAGCCCTCTCGCCTCGAGCCTGGATAATTGTGGGTATCCAGGCTGACCTTGACAGGCTGTGCTTGTGTAAGGTGTTAAGTTGAGGTCCCATCTTTAATCAAAAGCAGTGGAGATGCTCGAATTTAGATAGATCACTAAAACAGGCTATCAAGTCATTTAGCTTATTGCTGTCTGCTGGACCTTGCTGTTTGTAAAATGTTCCCCAACGACAGTGGCTATAATTCAAAAGTACTTCAGTGCCTGTGAAGAGTTTTGGGGCACTCTGAATTATGAAAAGTGCTATATCAGTGTGAGGGCTTTCAGAGGGACTTGAAACTGGTTGGTCAAAGCTCTGGTATAAATTTTTGATTGACAACTGTACTGCAGATCTGCCAGAAGAAGGCAGGGTCAGTAATTGGCTGCAGCCCGTGATTGACAGCTTTGAAGTCAGAAACCTTCACCTAGGGTTTTTCTCTATGTTTGCTTGAGGCCTGTGGAACAATCTTCAGCCAGCAGGACTGGAGCTAGTTTGACTCCATGCAAGTAACAAAGCAAGATCAGTCACAATGGATGTTTAGTTGTGGGGGAACACTAGGGGGAGCACTTCCTGCACGTGGGCAGATGCTGTATCAGAGCCTGTGATGTCATGGACAAGGACCTTCTGGGCAATTGGCTCAAGCGTCAAACGCTGTAACTCCAAGTGTAGTAATTATGGTTTTATTTAGTGTGTAATGTACCTTTAAGAATAAAGCTTGTTAGGCATATCACATGACCTGTAGTAACCAATAGGAGAGTAGCTCAGGTTACCTCCGCAGTCAGTGTAGTTGGAGTTGAAAGCACACGTGTAGTTGCTGCTGAGTATATTGTAAATAAACTTAATGTTTCCACTGAAGAAGTGTCTGCGGATCAACTCTTATCACTAATAACATAACTCCACCCTACAACACCAAGTAAACTTGGATAATCTGTGGGGGTTTCCCAGTGCAGGCACTGTCCCAGCTCAATGCTCCTTTAAGAACTGGTCATTGGCACACGATTGGAAACACAAGAGTTTCATTAGCTTTTAAAAGTGGTTCACTGACAGTCCCTCGCCACTTCCCCTGCTGCTCTCCTCACATCTCACTGCTCACTCCCCTTGCTCCCCTTGTCACTCTCACCACTCCCCTCGCTGCTTCCCTCATTCCCCTTGCTGCCCTCCCCCACTGCTCTCCTCACATTTCACTGCTCCCCCCTGTCTGGCCCCTCGCTGATCGCTCGTCTCCAGAATGGAGGGTGGCAGGGGAATTCGGGGGGGAGGGCAGTGACAGGAGCGGCGGGGGAAGGAGCAAAGAGAATGGAGGGAATGGCGAGGGGAGTGAGGAGAGAAGTGAGGGAAGTAGGAAAGTGGTGAGGGAAGCGGAGGGGGGAGCACGGAGAACTATGAGGAAATTGGTGAGGGGGTGTGGCAGTTGAGGTTTTGGGATGCAATCAGTTGGAGAAACCGCAAATGCGCCAACAGCCAGAGTGGGAGTTGACTTCCTGATTTCCGTTTCCTGTTTGTTAGTGGCAGGAGTTACAGATTCACTTTAGACACAGACTCCCAGAAGGGCACCATCTGATGTACAAGCTGAGCGTTACCTTCTTCTTCATATTCAGGAGTATACAGCACTAGTCACTGTGAAGAAATGGCATATCAAGAAACAGTTACTTAGAACAGACAGCCTCCAACAAATGCAGATTAGTTGACCACTTTGCAGAATGCCGCCATTCAGTCCATAATAAGACCCTGAGCTTCAAGTCACCTATCATTTTAATTCTCCTCCTTGCTCCCACTCTGACCTTTCTGTCCTTGGCCTGCTGCAGTGTCCCAATTAAACTCAATGCAAGCTTGAGGAACAGTACCTTGTCTTTGGGCATTCTTCAGACTTCTGGACTCAACATTGTGTTCAACAGTTTTAGACCATAACCTTTGCCCATATTTTGTTTCTTTTTCTCTTTGCTGTTTTTTTCCCTCATTTCTCTCTTGCTTCATTGACATCGCTTTCAGACATGAGCTATTCAAGATCCTGCCATGCACACCTCCTCCAGCATATCTTTTGTTTCTTTATTTGTCCCATTACCTCTCCCATTGGCCTTACGCCAAGAAAGCTTTATCATTTAATCTCTCCTGCCCTCCACCCGATCACAGATCCCTCCTTTTGCTCTCCTTTCCATCCTTTCCCCTTTCATTCATTCAAAACCTATTACATTTCTAACTTTTCCTCGTTCCGATGAAAGGTCATAGGCCTGAAACATAAAATGTGTTTCTCTTTCCACTTCTGGATCTGCTGAGTGTTTCTAGCATTTCCTGTTTTTATTCCAGCCTCCAATTTCGCCTTCATCATATATTGTGTGGCGGAACAAGTAGGATCAGGGTGGAGTGCAAGAATATATTTATTCATGGAGAGAGAGTTCTTGTGGATTTGTGAGTTGGGAGACCCACATCGTGGGTGGAATTTTATGCCGGTGGGATTTTACAATCCTGCCAAAGTCAATGGACTTTTGAACAGTTCACCGCTTTTTTTGGCCCCACCACCACAACGATGAGGCCGTAAGATTCCCACATCTCACATGGAAAGTGTGAAGTCATAATTCCCTGTGCATCATACTATCACTTATCATAAGACCATAACAAACAGGAACAGAAGTTGACTATATGGCCCCCTCAAGCCTCCTCCGCATTCAATATGATTATGGCTGATCTTTTGCATCAACTCCACTTTCCTGCTCGCTCCCCATATCCCTTGTTTGCCTGGGGGACCAAAAGTCTGTCTTTCTCAGTCTTACATGTAGTCAACGATGGAGCATTCACAATCCTTTGGGGTAGAGAATTGTGGGTGCTCCATGGTTGACTATATTTAAGACTGGGATAGACAGATTTTTTTCCACATGTGCCTCCCAGACTGAACACTCAGAG
The DNA here is from genome assembly GCF_964194155.1 of Cetorhinus maximus. NCBI lineage: Eukaryota > Metazoa > Chordata > Chondrichthyes > Lamniformes > Cetorhinidae > Cetorhinus > Cetorhinus maximus. Next base: position 32,995,915 of record NC_135904.1, read on the forward strand.
GGAAGGACACAGGACTAATTAAAATGTTGATGTTTCACAGGATAGTAAAGAGATACCATAGCTTCACTTGGCAGAGACTGACATAGCTCATTAACTTACAGGTGCCGCTTGTTCTGTGATTCCATACATTGTAATGATTTCAGGGTTGCTGCTTCCCCATCACTGCAACCTATAATGAACTATTAAATCACCATCTCTCTCTTTCTCAAGCTGTCAGCCTCGGTCCAGTGGTAGCACTCCCATCTCAGAGTCAGAAGGTTGTGGTTCAAGCCCCACCCTGAAGACTTGAGCACAAAATCTAGGCTGGCACATCAGTCCAGTACTGGGAGAGTGCTGCACCATTGGAGGTGCTGTCTTTAAGTTGAGATGTTAAATTGTATCTGCTCTCTCAGGTAGATGTAAAAGGTTCTGTGCTCTTAGAACCACAGAGGAGCTCTCCACTTATAATGGAGGGAAGGTCATTGAGGAAGCAGCTGAAGATGGAACTCCAGAACACATGGAGAACTCTTCTGCCTTTCTCCAGAAGCACTGGAATTCCCTCCCTAATAGCATTATGGGCAGGATCTTTAGTTCTGCAGGTGTGCAGCAAGGAACAGACCGCAATGCGATTTCACGCTAGCTGGCCAGTTAACAGTCAACCAACGTGAAACACGTGCTGAAAGGCTCAGTGCTGCAGGGGTGGGGGCGGGAGGAGTGTGGGCACTGACATAAGCGGGGGAGCACGGAATGAAAGCTCCCTGAAGGCAGAGAGCTGCCTCTGGGAGCTGAAGAGTTTAAAAGCAATCCATAAAGATTTTAAAATCCAGAAAAAATTGCCCATGCATCAGAATCGGTCACCTGAACATTTAGATGATGAAAATTCTGTCCATTTTTATATTTTTATTTAATAACGGAAACCTCATCCCACCCTGGGATGAAGTTTAATCAAAAATGCCAAGTTTGCCTGACCAATTTGCCCACCTGCCAACCATAAGGTTGGACGGACCAGGAAAAATCGGAGTTAATTGGAACTTTAATGGGCTTAATGGGCCCTCTTAATTGTTGATGGGCGCTTCCAACTTTTGAGCGCACCTACCGACCGAAATATCATGTGAGCGCAGGAAGACATCGGGACGCTCGCCCGACATTGTCACACGCTATTTAATGCTCGAGCGGGTTGGGCGCACACTCGCACGCTGAGCTAAAAATTCTGCCCTATGTGTGTACCTACAACCTTAAAGACTACAGAATTCAAGAAGGTGGCTCACCACCACCTTTAAAAGGACAATTCGGGATGGACAATAAATACTGGCCTTGGCAGCAACATTCACATCCCATGAACAAATAAAAAAAAATGCTTCTCCATTCATTCAAGATAGGATTGATATTTTTTTTAAAGTTTATAGTCTATCATATGTTTCTCTTTCTGTTAGAGCGTACATGTTGCACAGTGCACTTACCTGACAGCTGTTGTAACATCGATAACTTAATAAGGGCCTAGAGTAGCCATTGACTCATCATCTTCAACACTGAGTCAGTTTGGAGAAGCAATTACAGAAGCAAATCGAACGTTGGCTGATAGCCAGCATGTCATTCTCCAGAGGTTAAACCGAGACTTCATAATCCACTGGTCACAGCTCACTTGGAATACACAGGGATATAGGAAATAAATGATACACGTTCAAGATCCACCAAGTTCACTTCCTACCATGTTGGTCGCTGCATGCTACAACAATAGCATGGTTGCTTTCTAATCATGTCCATCTATCTTTATCAATGAATCTACAATGGACCCAGACATGAGGGTCAGGATTTTCAGCGCCCGCCAGTGTTATGTGTGTTCGGTGCTGTGAATGGAAAATATGATGCGATCGGTTTCACAACAGCTTGAAACCAGTTTGCGATCGTCCACTCAACCAGCTGATGGTGGACCGCGTTTCTCGCCATCGGACGTCGGGAACCTCATTGTAACACATCAGCATTTCATCATTAGGCCAGCTCACTGGAATCCTCTCCCCTGGCTGGATCGTTGGTCCACAGCGGCAGCAAAACACACTGATGTGTTTCACAATCCCATAAGCGACGTGCACTTGGCGGGCTGCACTTCACTCAGTTTCAAGGTTTGTTTGCCTACCTTGCTTCGGTCAACACTTGCAGTCATCAGCGCCAGGCTTCACATACAGCTCTTCACCACTTTTAGGGGGGCTCACGGCAGGTCTCTACCTACCAGATCAGCCATGTGTGGGTGGCTAATCAATGGCTGCAGGGCTAGGGCTTGCTTGGGGAAGGGGGAGAAGTGGCCTCAGGCAAGGGAAGAGGCTGCAGGGTGAGGGCTGTGCTGGGGAAGGAGGATGACCCAGGGTGTGTGTGGGGGTCACATGTTGATCTGTGCAAGTGGCCTCAAGGTGGTGAGGGCTGAGGAGGCAGTCTCCAGAGGAGATGAGGCCAGATGGAGATGTGAGAGTGTGTGTGAAAGAGTGAGTGGTGATGTCCCTTGAGCTGGCAGTGAGTGAGATGCCAGTGAATGTGTGATGGGCTTGAGTGTGTGAGTTTAGAGTGATGAGATGGTTGCCATACCCCGGCTGCATGGATGAGATCATTCATCCTCTATCTGCATTGGATGGCCAACTTCTTCTTTGCAGCATTGGCACTGATTACCAGTGCCATCGCCTACCAAACCTGGTTGGTAACAGCGCTGCGCGTCCTGTGGCCAGAGCAGGGGTAGGGGACATTATGGTGAGCCTCCACAACATCCAAAAGGCATTCCAATGACACGTCACTAAACCTGGGGGCCGCAGGCTTTTTGCCTTTCGTAGGCATCTTCCCTGCAGTAGTCCTGGGCTGGAAGCACTATGATGTGAGTGCATGTCTAGACTTTAAATATGGTGCCCGGCGTGATGAAGTGGCGAGATGACGTTGTGGCGGGCAAATGAGAGCCCACCTGCCATCGAAACAGCGTGCTTCCCGGGAATGCATAACTAATACAGTGGGTTCAGGGTGAAATGGCTTGAAAACCCGCCATTGCGGCTAGCGGGTAAAACGTCGCTTTAACTGCCTGCTACCGCACTTGGTGCAAATCTGGGATGATTCCACCCAAGAGGAGGAAAACCTGTGGTGATGGAGAGCTTCAGGAACCATAGATCCAAACTCACCTGTTCCTCCCTAGCACAATACACTCAGTACAAATCACGTCTCAAATTACTCACCTCACATCTTATTCTCCAAAATAAGTTTACCTGATTTGCCCTGTGCAGTCCCTGGGACAGTGTCCAGGGCAGATCAATAAGAATCATCTCAAGTATAAGGGGAATAAGCGATGAGGAAACATTTGAAAATCTTAAGCTGTACAGTCTGGTGAGAAGGTTAGGATGAGCAAGACCTCGTCAGGAGTCTTCATCAAAGAGTAAATTCTACAGTGTAGCATTCCCAGTGCAGAGCACTACACAGTGAGAGAACAGACTGGTAGTTCAAAGATTAACACACCAAATTTGCAGCTTTTGAGATATTCTGGTCTGTTAAATTCTGTGCGCCGCAAATTAGTTGCCCTGATCTCTGTGCTTAAATTTCCATAAGCCCGCTTGTGGAAAAGTGGAGTGCCTGTACCTTTAAGAGAATGCAAGCCGACTAACCAACATGTGACTGACCAATCGCTGAACAGCGCGGGCTACTGTTTAACTAAGTCTAGAGCTGGAGGTGATTGTGGAAGCACACAAGGATTTAGTGCTCTGCCTTCTGTTGCAATAAACAATCACAGTTTGTTCTTATGTCGGTCTCTCTCCATTATTGATAACGAGCATCAACTAACAAGTGTATATGAAGGTGTGCAATTCGAATTTACTCGAATAGTGAACTCATAGACTCAAGACATGAAACTGGCCATGAGGATGAAAATAAGCAAAAAATAGCGCCCTGAGTGTGAATCCATAAGGCAGGCGTGCCATACATTAGAAAGAGAATCTGTATTTAAGTTGTCAAATAGGCAGCAATCAGAGCAGAAAGCAGTGTTGCAGTTTTACATTTGAAAAAAAATCCCCTTCAGAATCACGATCGCAGGATCCCACCAAAACTCAAAAAGAGTATGAAACTCAGCTCAGAAAAGCTGACAGGTTCAGAGACGGAGTTGCAAAAAAAAAAAAATGGTGACTGCTCTTAAAGCAGCAATACATTTAAAGAGGCACATGCCAGAAAAAATGGCTATGGACAGAAAATTATATGAGGTCCCAGAGAGTGGGCAACTCTGCGGAAGGCAAAATCACGAATCAATCAACGGTAGCCAAGTAAGCCACGGTAAGCCAAACACCTGGATATATCAGTATGTCGAACGCCTAGCATTCTTTTATACCACTAACAACACTGGGGGTGAGGGGGTGGAAAAGAAGAGGGTGATTCTTTTGTCCACATGCGGGAGCAAAACATACGGGCGGATCCGTAGCCTCACATTACCTAACGCCCCCGACTCGAAGACTTTCAACAAGTGAATAAAAATTGTACTAAACTACCTGAGAGCACAGCCCTCAGTCACTATACAGTGCTTCAAGTTCAATCCATGGAATAGGCTTCCAGGGCAGACAATAGCTGACTATGTTGCTATTTTAAAGGTGTTAACTGAACATTGCGAATCTGGAAGGTCCATTAGCGATATGTTGAGAGACTGATTGATATGCGGGATTGGAGACGATACCATTCAAAGGCATTTGCTAGCCGAAGCTTACCTAGGCTTCAATAAGCCATTAGAATTAGTCACAGCCGTGGGGAGTGCAGTTAGAAATTCAGAAGCTATAAGAGATACACAAAACGGCACAGTCCATCGGGTAGGGCGGGACAGACCGGCAACAAAAGGCGCAAAAACATCGGACTCCACAGAAAGGCGGGAAACGCCCCCCCCCACCCACCCCATGCACCTATGAGCAAAAAACAGCAGGTACCACGGTGAATACCCACCAAATGATTGAGAGGGAGGCATCCAGGCATCCAGTGGGCAATCAACAATTCAAACAAGTCGAATGCTTTTCCTGCCTCCGCTATGGTCACAGAAGGCGGCATTGCAGAGATCGGCTGAGGCAGCATTTTAAAGACAAAGGGGGAAATCGTGACATAGGGCGCATGGAAGAACCAGAAGAAATAGAACCAGGCATCCATTCATTATATAACCTGAAAGTGAGTAGAACCGAGCCAATCCAAGTAGTCATTATAGTCAACGTACAACCCGTTAAGATGGAAGTTGATACTGGAGCGTCGATGTCCATCATTGGAGAACATACATTCAGAGAGTTGAATAAAGGAATCCATCCTTTAAGGTTGGAAGTTTCGAACATTAAACTGAGAACAAGCATGGGTGAAGAAATGAGACTGAAAGGGTTATATTAAGTCTCGGTGATGTATGGAGATCAGTCTGAAAGGTTGCCCTTGTTAGTGGCAGCTGGAGAGAGCCCCGGCTTAATAGGCCGCAACTGGCTCGAAAAGATTAAATTGAAATGGGCTGAAATTTTTCAAATTACAACAAAAGGCTTACAGGAATCGTTGCAAAGGTATGCTTCCGTTTTCATCGAGTTAGGAAGGATTCGAGGGCTACAGGCCAGAATCCATGTAGACACAAACCCAACCCCAGGTTTATAAGAGCCAGACCAGTCCCTTATGCTCTATGGAACAAGGTTGAAACCAAACTGGACAGACTGGGAAAATTGGGCATCCTACAACCAGTGCAATTTTCTGAGTGGGCGGCACCCATCGTACCTGTACTGAAGCCGGACCAAAGTGTGCAGTGATTGTAAGCTCACTGTCAATAAGGTGGCCAAACTCGGTAGACACCTGATACCCAAGATTGAGGAATTGTATTTAAAGTTGGAAGGGGGCACCACATATTCGAAATTAGACATGAGCCATGCCTACCAGCGGGTAGAGTTGGAGAAGGACTCTAAGGAATTCGTCACCTTTAATACACACCGAGGATTATATCAATATACACGTCTACCCTTTGTGGTCTCCTCGGCATGTACTATTTTCCAAAAACGATGGAAAACCTGCTCCAAGGATTGCCCCATGTTATTGTTTGTTTGAATGACATATTGGTCGGGACTGACCGACGATGAACAGTTAGCAAATCTAGAAGAGGTGCTCAAACGCTTTGCACAAGCGGGGATATGTTTACAAAGAGAGAAATGTCTGTTCCAAGTAAGGAGGTAGTTTACTTGGGCCACAGGTTGATGTGCAGGGCCTGCATTCTGTGGAAGAAAAAGTCCAGGCCATTCGCGAAGCACCTGCCCCAAGAAATACCATAGAGCTTAAGGCCTTCTTAGGCCTGGTAAATTACTACAGCCGATTCCTCCCAAACCTCTCGACTGTGCTGGCCCCATTGTACGGCCTGCTGAAGAAGAACCTGAAATGGAGTTGGCAAACCCTGCACCAGGATGCCTTCCTGAAAGTGAAGTGATTGTTAAGATCGTCGGCCTTGTTGGTCCACTTTGACCCCAGGAAGGAATTAATTTTAATATGTGATGCGTCCCCTTATGGAATAGGGGCTGTCCTTTTACATCGGATGGCGGACGGCTCTGAATGACCCATTGGTTATACATCTTGCACACTCAGTGTTGCAGAGCGATGATATTCCCAAATTGAAAAAGAGGGGTGGTCTATTGTGTTCGGCGTCTGGAAGTTTCATCAATATCTCCATGGTCACCATTTCCATATTATAACTGACCACAAGCCCCTGCTGGGATTATTTGGAGAAGATAAAGCGATACCCCCATCGCATCGGCTCACATCCAGAGAAGGGCACTAATATTAGCCGCCTACAAATACACTTTTGTTCACCGTTTGGGTTGTCAAATCGCACATGCAGATGCACTAAGCCACCTTCTAAGCTAGCTAATACCGATTCCCCAGGAACTGGTCTTAGTGCTAAACTTTCTGGATTGCTCCCTGTTCATGCCAGACAAATCCATGAGTGGACAAGCCAGGACCCACTATTGTCTAACGTCTGGGAGCAGGTCTTGAATGGTTGGTCAGGTGAATCTAAATCCGAGGAGATGAAGCCCTATTCTGATTGCAAATATGAACTCTCCTGCCAGGATGGCATATTGCTCTGGGGAGCGAGGGTTATCGTGCCCCCGAGGGGGCGAAGGCTGTTATTAGCCGAGCTGCAAATCACTCACCCGGGTATTAGCAGAATGAAGATGCTCACACTCAGCTATTTGTGGTGGCCAGACAAGAGCTTGGATATAGAAACCCTGGTCCAAAGCTGTCCTCAATGCCAGCAGGTGCAAAAGCTCCCCCACCCCTTAGCTCCATTGCACCCATACCAGGGCAGCCATGAGTCTGCCTCCACATCGATTGCGTGGGACCCTCTTTGGGCATGATGTTCTTTTTACTGATTTACTGATGAACGTCTATGAAGTCCAGTCACCCACATCCGCTGCCACCATAGACCGTTTGCGGCAGAGTTTTGCGGTGCATGGGTTGCTGGAGGTTCTCATGTCCGACAACAGCACCGCTTTTACCAGCGGGGAGTTCCACAGGTTCACGACCCTTAACCCTTATCCATACTAAAACCTCACCCTACCACCCAGCATTGAATGGCATGGCTGAGCGGGCAGCCCAAACCTTTAAATCCGGGATGGAGAAGATGGAAGGGAATTCCATCGGCACGAGATTGTCTCGGTTCTTGCTGGCATACTGGGCCACGCCACACGCATTGCCCCTGCAGAACTACTAATGAAGAGACCTCTCCGCACCCATCTGACCCTTGTCCAGCCGAATTTAGAGGGGAGGGTGGACAAAAGCCAAGAGGCGCAGAAGACCAGGCACGATGGTCACGGCCATGAAAGAATTTTCATGGTGGGAGATGTGGTCCTCGCGAAGAACTGTGGAGATGGGCCCAATTGGCTGTCAGGCGAGGTGAGTGCAGTAACTGGACCTCTCTCCTATAATATATCGGTAAACAGCCGAGTGATTAGATAACACGTGGATCATCTTCACAAAAGAACGACAGTCCCACAAGAAGAAATGCAGTCTTCATCTACGCTTGAGTCTGTTCCGCATGTGGAGGACAGGTCACACGATTTGGAAGCACCGGTGAGGCCTGTGGGATCCGAGGGGGCCGGGGAGACAAACCTGCCAATTTCCACTGAGGAACCGAGTGGACACCTGTCCCCTGAAAAGGAGGTCTCAGAATAACCAGCTGAGGTTGTTGAACTGCGACGCTCAACGTGTCCGAGAAAGCCTCCTGAGAGACTTGATTTGTAAATAGTTATTACTGTAAATAGTTCACATGTTATTAAGTTTGTCAAATGTATTTTTTAAGTAAAGGGGAAGGATGTGGTAAAGCGGAGAACCATGTACCTTTAAAAGGGTGCAAGTGGACTAACCATGAAACAGGACTGACCAATCACTGTACAGTGTGGGCTACTGGTTAATTAAGTCTAGAACTGGAGGTGGTTGTGGAAGCACACAAGGATTTAGTGCTCTACCTCCTGTTGCAAAAAACAATCACAGTTTGTTCTTATGTTGATCTCTCTCCATTATTGATAGCGAGAATCAACTAACAAGTGTATATGATGGCGCGCAATTTGAGTTTACTCGACTAGTGAACTCATTGACTCAAGACATAAAACCTCTCCTCGTGAAAAGGTCTGCTCAGGAAGTAGAAAGATGGTAAGCTTTACCTTGTTTAAGGGTTAAGTGATATACAGATAAGTGAAGTTAGAGTGTGGTGATTCAGGTCCTACATGCGGAAAACATAAATTGGTGAAATGTTAAAACAGATCTTAGAAATAGAGTTAACGGGTGGAATCACCCATGCCCGCTGGTGTTGGTCACGTTGCTGGTCAGTGGCGTGAGGAGACAATATGACGAGAAGGCCAAAAATCGGTTTCTCCGCATCGTGAAACCAGTTTGCGATCGTCCGCTCAGTCTGTCTATGGCAGACCACGTTTCCTGCCATCGGGTGTTGGGAACCTCATTGTGACACAGTGGGATATCATTATAAGGCTAGCCGGCCGGATTCAGCTCCCCCTACGCTGAGTGGTAGGCCCACGTCGGTGTGATTGCATATTAAAGGCAAGCACTTGGTGGGTTGCACCTAGAGGGGAACTCAGAAGTGGGTGCACAGTAACGTCGTGGAGCGCTCGCAAGGGAGGCCTGTTGGACTTGAAGGATGAGGTGCATTGGGGGACTGGGGCAAAAGTTGCCCTGCGGATGAGGCGACGTTGGGGGTTGGGGTAAGACTGCCCTGCGGTTGAGATGATATTGAACAGGGCGGGGGGTGGGGGGGCGGTAAGGCTGCCCTTGTTAGTGCACAAGCACGTGCGGATAGCGGGGTGTGGGCGAGGGAAGCAGCCACGCATTAGGGAAACCTTGTATAAAGTGACCATTCCTCTGCAGCTGAGACAGGAGCAGCCACATTGATGTGATTGGAGTCGGGCTTTTAGCTTATCTGCCCACTCAAGCAATGGAGAGGCCTGAAAGTGCCACCAAGTGCTCCAGAGCTTTTCACCCCTTGGGCACAGGCTGCAAACTAATGAGCGTTTTAGTGGGCTGCAGAACAGTTGGATGACGGGGTACGTTGTACAATCTCCTTGCTGAATCTGGTCATGGCGCAGTCACTGCTGGAGGTGCTCACAGCCCCTGTGCAGTGTCAGCATCCCGGTTTGGACCAGTCTCCCCAATGGTTCAAGTTAACAGTGCAGCCTTGAAGTGTGGGTTAGGGGAATACCTGTGCCTGAGCTGAGAGCACAGCATGCAGTCCAATGGGCAAAGCTGCTGCCAATCGGTCAGGTGGAATGGGGCAGAGGTGGGTGGGATTGGGGGCAGCGATGCAGCGCACTAATCTCTGGCCAGTGGTGGTGGCCAGCACTCTCCAGGAAACGTTAAGGGGGCCTTACATTTAACCAAGAGAGGTTCTCAGTGCACCCATGCTAACCGACGTGCCTCTCTCTTTCATCCTGCAGGAGGCGTACATCAGGATCATGGAGCCTGGTGAACTAGCTGTATGCCTCGTGGTCTACAGAGAGTGAAGAAAACAGACAAGAGAGCGACAGAGGCACTCTGGCTGTGCAGAGAGGGACGAGCAGCAACCTCTGGAAAAGGGGCGGCTGGGGCTCCTGCACACACTGCTGAAGAGCCACAGTGAACCGTGGCTGGTCGGCACTCAGATGGACCCAGGGTCTAGATATCTCCTTTCATTCCTGCAGATGACCAAGAACCAGTGTTGCCGAAGGCTGCACATGTCTAGGGAACTGGTCGGTCACATCTGCCAGCTACTGCAGGAATTCACCAAGGCTACTTAGACAGCACCTTCCAAACCCATGACCATCACCATCTAGAAGGACAAGGGCAGCAGGTAGATGGGAACACCACCACCTGGAAGTTCCCCTCCAAGTCACTCACCATCCTGACTTAGAAATATATCACCGTTCCTTCACTGTCGCTCAGTCAAAATCCTGGAACTCCCTCCTTAACAGCACCGTGGGTGTACCTACACCACATGGACTGCAGTGGTTCAAGAAGGCAGCTCACCACCACCTTCTCAAGGGCAATTAGGGATGGGCATAAATGCTGGGCCAGCCAGCGAAGCCCACATCCTGTGAATGAATTTTTAAAAATTGGCTCCAAGGGGACATAAGGGCATCCATTGCCAGTGGCTGTGAAAGTGACAGCGGTGCTCAATTTCTATGCCAGTGGCTGCTTTCAGGGCTCCACAGGTGACCTCTGTGGGATCTCACAAGCCGCCACCCACAAATGCATCTATGAGGTTATGGATGCCATCTTTGCGAGGGCACACATCTTTGTGCATTTTGCCCGGGACCAGGAGAGCCAGGATGCCAGAGCGATTGGATTTGCCCAGATCTTGAGATTCCCGCATGTACAGTGTGCGATCGCTGTATTCATGTGGCGCTCAGATCTCCATCGGAACACGTGGTGAACTGAATGTGCAGCTGGTGTGTGACCACCACAAACACATCCTGCAGGTCTGTGCACAGTTTCCAGGGGGCGTCCACAACTCCTACATTCTCAGTCGGTCTCAGGTCCCTGACACCTTCCAGGGTCCACAGAAGCTGCAGGCTCAGCTCCTCAGGGACAAGGGCTACTCGCGTGGACATGGCTAATGACACCTGTGCGGCGGCCTGAGACTGCAGCAGAGAGAAGGTGTAATGAGGCTCATGCTGCAACTCGCAACTTGCTGGAGCAGACCATTGGGATGCTGAAGGTGAGGTTCCGGTGCCTGGACCGGTCTGGTGGAGCCCTGCAATACAGTCCACAGTGGGGTGTCACACACCATCGTCACCTGCTGCGTCCCTTATAATCTGGCGCTGCAACGGGGTGAGGAGTTGGGTGAGGAGGAGATGCAGGAGCCTGAGGTCTCCTCCGATGAGGAGGACGTGGGTGGTGATGAGGGTGAGAAGGTCCTCGAAGGTAATGATGATGGGGGTGATGCCCTCACACTGGGCTGGTGAGGCAGGTGCGCTCGGGAGGCCCTCATAGCTGCTAGATATGTGGAGGATGATGACGACATGTAGTGAGGGGACACCTTAAGATCCTCACGTTGCATCTATAATGTTTGACTTCAGTCTGGCTTATGGCAGCGCGAATACCCTCTGTGATAATGCTCCTGTCATGGAGACACAGTGGAGACCCTAATAGTTGCTCAATTGCAGGAGGATGATGACGACATGCAGTTAGGACACTCCATAGATCTTCACACAGCCTCTGAGAATGTCTGACTCCTGTCTGGCTGAGGGCAGCTCACTTGTTCTCTGTGATCAGGGTCATATCATAGAGACGCAGTCAAGAAACTTTAAAATCATCTGATCCTTTGTCTGCCTTCAGTACCTGTTCCCTTCAGGAGCACAGCGTCACAGGTCACAGATGCTGACAAGATGGGGGCCACCCCCACCTTAAAGGTGCTGAGAGCCACACAGAGAGAATGATGGAACTCTGTGACACCTGCCCACAACATTCTGGCAGCAATGACCAGCACCATCGAGGTGCAGGCATCAGTAATGTATCCAGGGAGTGTGAGGCTGGACCATCACTTTAGTCTGAAGGTTGCACAAAGCACAGGGAAGAGGCCCTGGACTGAGACACCTGCCTTTATCTTGTGCAGAAAGGTTTCACATCTGAGTGACATGAACGCTGCTCATTAGAACAAGGAGCCATAGGCAGGGAGACGTTGTTGGAAGTTTATTGGCAATAGTGAACATTATGTACAAGTGATTAACACCCGTGCCCAGGCTGTGCAATTACATCTTCTGTGGCTCAGTTCATAGCACCCTCGCCTTTGAATCAGAAGGTTGTGGGTTCATGTCCCACTCCCGGAAACCAAGAACTGTGAATGTACTCGAAAGAGTTACATGCGATCTGTTGATAACTCGAAAGAGTTACATCTTCTTAACCCTCCTAACCCTGCCACTACCTCTTGGTGTGCCCCCAACATCCACAGCGGCCGGCGGGTAAAATGTCGTTTTACCCGCCCACTACCGCACTTAGTGCAAATCTGGGGCGATTCCGCCCAATGTTTCAAATTGAATATGATGTTCTGTCTGAAGAAGAGTCATATTTGACTCAAGATGTTAGCTCTGTTTCTCTCTCCACAGATGCTGCCAGACCTGCTGATTTTTTCCAGCATGTTCTGTTTTGATCTAACAGTGATTTACAGATTACAGTGGGTTGAATCTATTAGTTCTTTACATACAGGGATGTTTGTCTACTTAGTAAGTAACTAGTCTTGGCTAAACCATCAGGAAGGCACATAGTAGGGGCAACCTCCTCTACTACCATGGTAGCAGTGTATTGTGTAAAGGATCCATCGCAGCAATTTGCCAAAGATTTTTCGGCAGCACTACCCAACCTGCAACCTCTACCACCTCGAATGATGAGTGACAGGTGCATAGAAACACCACCCCTCTTAAGTTCAGGCAACTGTCAGGCAGTCACACAAACCATCTTGTCTTGGACATATATCACCATTCCTTCATTTTAGCTGGGTCAAACTCCCTACCTAACAACACTTGTGGGAGTTCCTACACATGCAGTTCAACTAGAAGGTTCACTACAACCCCCTCAAGGGCAATCAGAATGGGTGATAAATGGCAGCTTTGCCAATGATGCTGACATCCTGATAACTGATTTAAAATAAGGACAAGGAGCTCTCCTACAGAGGCAAGGAACAGTAGAGATTAGTCTCCTCCAGAGCCTGGAGAGCAGGCAGACTGGCTGTCTCCATGTCTAAATAAATGTACGTGGTGTGAGATACCTGAACAAAAGGAGATGAATAGAAATAAACATGAATAAAAGTATTCCTAAACGTGGATATGTCAATGACATGGGCTGAGTTAAAATTACACGGAGAATGCTCGACTCGTGAATCAGTCACATTTAGGTTTTAAGTTAATGAGATATTATTTGGCAGAAAATGTCAAAACATAGCGCCCCAGTTCAATAAAACACAATGGGGGATAATATCAGCTCATAAAATTTTATAAGGTACATTAAAGTCCATGAAACCACATTATTGTCTATTCATGAAATGAATTTGAATACAGTCACAATTCACCTTTTGGGCCATGGGCGAATAACAGTCAAATTTTCTCTTTGAGATAAAATCCCATGTGTGTTTCCTTTAACCACAAGCTGTTAAGGAATTTATTGAAAGCTGACTCACATCCCACAGTCCTGTCTTACAGACCAGGCTTTCACTCATAAATATAACCATTGTATAGATCAGACAGAAACATCTGAAAATAATCATCTGATGGTAACATACCTGATGACAGAATGTAGCAGATGGAGTCAGGTTAATTTATCAGTGTCAGATAACAGAACAGGGCAGATTTATTATCCATGTAGACTCCATTACTTTGCTCAGATATAATGAACGGACCAAGTGTATGCTTCTGTGGTTAGAGAAGGATAATAGAAACTCACCTCTACAGACATAAATAGAGACAGACTTGGGTGGGGCATGTTTCACTTGGGTACTTTTTTACCACTCAGCCCGTGGCTGACCTGTCCATTAACATCAGAACTTTTAGGTGGTTAGTGAACTCCTCATGAACATTGACATCAATACTTAGAGCCAGATTGAACAGGTTTCTTCACCTATAATTTAGATGTTATCTGCTGATCAGTTGACCACGAATAATTGGGACTGTCAATGCTATTTTAGAATGTGTAGGAGATGTCCTAGTGATGGCAGTGAGTGATAGCAGGTCCCTTGTGAGAATTAAGCACACGAATTCTAGGTGATGTAAACTTACACATAACACAATGGGGAATAGAAACTTTGGAAGAAGTATTTTTTGGTTCAGAGACCTTCCATCCCATCTGATGTGTGACGGAAGTATATTTGTACTAGTCTACTTTATTCTGTTACAAAATATAACTCATTTATGGTCTTGTGGGCAACCATAACTTTTGGACTTTCTTCCTTCCTCAATGACTACAGTAATTTCAGCTACAGGGAGGGGCCATACAAACATCACAGAGCAGAGAATTTCTACTTAGGCCAATTATTAAGTAGCTTTTTGATGCAAAGTGAATGTTTATAATTCAATAGAAGACTTAGGCCTTCCCTTTACCCTGATATTTTCAATGTCTTCAAATGAATTGATTTTTACACACGCTCCAAGAAATGCTTATATTTAAAAAAATTAATTTCCCATTCTTTCTTTCTTTTTCCATCTTTGCTTTTCTAATCTCTCTCCATTTCCATCTATCTCTCAGTTTCCATCTATTTTTCCCTTGCTTTTCCTATCTATGTCGATATATTATTAAAAATATTATATCTTCCGTAATCTTCTGGTTACATCCAGTGTCTTGATTTTGAGTCACTTTTTTTTACATAAAAACTCCCTATGTCAACATCTCTAATAGAAAGATGTCAACATGGTGAATGAGACAAAAGCCTAGCTGAGAATGACAACTTCACCATAATGATCTTTTTAACAAAGTTTCTCTTGCTGTTTTTCACCCCTCAATAGCTAAAATTTCCAAAAATCTGAAGTAAGGTTACAGCCAATGTTAAACTATTAAAACAAATAATATTTCACAATAACTTGATCAGATTTACCAACTGGTTTACTATAGGTCATCATAGAATCAGTGAATGGTGCAGACGGAACCCATCGGTCAGGATTTTTCAGCCCTACCGCAGTGATCAAAATTCCATCGATTTTCGGCGGGACTGGGCAATCTTGGCGGTGGGCGGGGCTGGGAAAATCCTGCCCATCATGCCTTGCCAACGTTTGGAAGAGCTACCTGATTATTGCCACCCCCTGCTCTTCCCCACAGCCTTGCAAACTCTTCCCCTTCAAGTATTTAGCCAATTCCCTTATGAAAGTTGCTATTGTATCTGCTTCCACCACCTTTTTAGGCAATGCTTTCCAGGTCATAACAACTCGCTGTATTACACTCAATAAACTTTACAAGAGTATTAAACTGGGACACAAATGGACACATAGAGGCTCCTGATCGGTCCCCTGATCCACTGCTTTAAGCCTGACAGGATGGGTTTATATTTCACCCTAAACACTGCTAAACTCCAGGTTGCTTCTTGCCATTGATGCCCCTTACAGACCAAGAAACCCCAGGACCCCCTTCCCTAGTTTAGGTAAAATCCAGGCCCACTTCCTGAGCCACACAGCACAGGACTGACCTCAGTGCCACTTTATTCTTTCATGGGATATGGACAATCACTGGCAAGACCAGCATTTGTTGCCCATCCATAATTGCCCTTGAACTGAGTTGCTTGCTAGGCCACTGCAGAGGGTAGTTAAGAGTCAACCACATTGCTGTGGTCTAGAGACACATATGGGTCAGAGATGGCAGATTTCCTTCCCTAAAGGACATCAGTGAGACAGATGTGTTTTTAATGACAATTTATGATAGTTGTCATGGTCATTATTGCTGAGAATAACTTTATATTCCAGATTTATTAGTTAAATTCAAATTCCACCAGCTGCTATGGTGGGATTTGAACCCATGACCCCAGGTCTCTAAATTACTATTTACGGCATTACCACTACGACATTATCTCCCCCCAGCTGTATACTATTCTTGCTTCTAATACTACTATCTAACTCCAATTATCACATCTTGCGCACCATCTCTCTGTGATTTCATAAACTCACAACCAGTAAGGGGTAAAAACGAAATGCATAAATAAAGATAGATATCCACCGCTAATATATTAAACATCTGTACACAATTCCTGCAACACCTTTTAAAATGGAAACTGCCTAAGTTAATCTGATGTGCTGTAATTACACCCTCCTGCCAGTGGAGGTACCGCAGCTAAAATTTACTCCCTACAATGCATAAATATCCCACTTGTTACAAAACAGCATTTCCATCAATTCACTGTCAGTAATCCCATTTGAGAACCAGTGTCTATAATAATTAAAAGTCTTGCCTATGCTGCACACTTTTCATAAGTGCTTTGTTTACTTCCGTAATAGTTTTCCTCTCAGTCTTCATTGATAACATTGTTATTTTCTTAAATCAACACATGTCCCCGCTCACCAAGTGTAATGTCAGAGGAGAGTGTGACTGAATTATAACTTGACCCATGTATAACGCATTCATCTTGAGAGATATGGGAGCATATTTCCACATGGCAGGAAGTGTCTGCTGCTCATCGACTATAACGGGTGAATCAGAAATAGGGGCAGGAATAGGCCATTCAGCCCCTCAATCCTGCTCCATCAGTCAACTGATCATGGCTGTTCTGATTGTGCCCTTAACCCCAATTTCATGCCTGACCCCTCATAACCCTTAACTACCTTGTCAATCAAAAATGTCTAACTCTGCCGTGAATAAATTTAATGGCCAAGCCTCCACTGCTCTCTGGGGAAGAGAATTACAAACATGAATGACCAACTGAAAGAAGAAATTCCTCCTCATCTCCATCGAGATTATTTTGAAGCTGAGCTCCCAGTTCTAGATTCTCCCATGAGACGCGGTATCCTCGCAGCAGCTATCCTGTCAAGGCCCCCTCAGAATCTTAAACAAAAGCAAAAAATGCTGGAAAAACTCAGCAAGTCTAACAGCATCTGTGGAGAGAAAGGCAGGGTTAATGTTTTGAGTCCATATGACTTCTTCAGAGCTAAGAGAAGTAAAAAGGTGGTGAAATTTATACTGTTTGAGGGTGGAGCAGGTGAAGCTGGATAGAAGGCCAGCGAAAGGTGGAGGCAAAGGAGAGATTGCCAAAGATGTCAGAAACAAAAGGACAAAGTTTGTGTTGATGGTGGTGGCACTGGCTAAAGGAGGTGCTAATGGTGACATTAAGGATAGAAAGCAAAGTGTGATAATGGCTGGACAAGGGTAAGCACTCTGGAAAGAACAACATGAACAAGTGACAGATGGTCCAAGTGGGGGTGGGCTGAGGGGAGGGGATGGAAGGGGGGGAAAAGATCAAAAATAGGCTAAAAGATGAGGATAAAACAATGATTAAAAATGAAAATACATTTTGAAAATAATAAAATAAATGGGAAAAAATTAAAAATGAATATTGAAAAAAGGGGACAAAAAAGGGGTGAGGATGGAGGAGAGAGTTCATGGTCTGAAGTTGTTGAACTCAATGTTAAGTCCGGAAGGCTGTAAAGTGCTTAATCAGAAGATGAGGTGCTGTTCCTCCAGTTTGTGTTGAGCTTCATTGGAACATTGCAGCAGGCCAAGGACGGACATGTGGGCATGAGGGCAGGATGGTGTGTTCGCAGAATTACAGTGCAGGAGGGGCCCTTCGGCCCATCGAGTCTGCACCGACACATGAGAAACACCTGACCTACCTACCTAATCCCATTTACCAGCACTTGGCCCATAGCCTTCAATGTTATGATGTGCCAAGTGCTCATCCAGGTACTTTTTAAAGGATGTGAGGCAACCCGCCTCCACCACCCTCCCAGGCAGTGCATTCCAGACCGTCACCACCCTCTGGGTAAAAATGTTTTTCCTCACATACCCCCTAAACCTCCTGCCCCTCACCTTGAACTTATGTCCCCTCGTGACTGATCATTCAACTAAGGGGAACAACTGCTCCCTATCCACCCTGTCCACGCCCCTCATAATCTTGTGCACCTCGATCAGGTTGCCCCTCAGTCTTCTCTGCTCCAATGAAAACAACCCAAGTCTATCCAACCTCTCTTCATAACTTAAATGTTTCATCCCAGGCAACATCCTGGTGAATCTCCTCTGCACCCCCTCCAGTGCAATCACATCCTTCCTAAAATATGGCGACCAGAACTGCACACAGTACTCCAGCTGTGTACAAGGTTCTGTACAACTCCAACATGACCTCCCTACTTTTGTAATCTATGCCTCGATTGATAAAGGCGAGTGTCCCATATGCCTTTTTCACCACCCCACTAACATGCCCCTCTACCTTCAGAGATTTATGGACACACACACCAAGGTACCTTTGTTCCTCAGAACTTCCTAGTGTCATGCCGTTCATTGAATATTTCCTTGTCAAATTACTCCTTCCAAAGTGTATCACCTCACACTTTTCAGAGTTAAATTCCATCTGCCACTTATCTGCCCATTTGACCATCCTGTCTCTATCTTCCTGTAGCCCAAGACACTCAACCTCACTGTTAGCCACCTGGCCAATCTTTGTGTCATCCGCAAACTTATTAATCCTATCCCCCATATAGTCACCTATGTCGTTTATATAAATGACGAATAATAGGGGATCCAGCACAGATCCCTGTAGTACGCCACTGGACACTGGCGTCCAGTCACTAAAGCAGCCTTCTGTCATCATCCTCTGTCTCCTACAACTAAGCCAATTTTGAATCCACCTTATCAAATTACCCTGTCTCCCATGTGCATTTGCCTTCTTTATAAGTCTCCCATGTGGGACCTTGTCAAAGGCTTTGCTGAAATCCAAATAAACTACATCAACTGCACTACCCTCATCTACACACCTGGTCACCTCCTCAAAAAATTCAATCAAATTTGTTAGGCATGATCTCCCTCTGACAAAGCCATGCTGACTATACCTGATCAAACCTTGCCTCTCCAAGTGGAGATAGATTCTCTCCTTCAGAACTTTCTCCAATAGTTTCCCTACCACTGACGTGAGACTTACTGGCCTGTAGTTCCCAGACTTATCTCTCCAACCCTTCTTAAATAGCGGAACCACATTAGCTGTTCTCCAGTCCCCTGGCACCTCCCCCATGGCCAGAGAGGAATTAAAAATTTGGGTCAGAGCCCCTGCGATCTCCTCCCTTGCCTCCCTCAGCAGTCTGGTACACACATCATCCGGACCTGGAGATTTGTCCACTTTTAAGCCTGCCAACACCTCCAATACCTTGTCACTCCCTATATCAATTAGCTCAAGAACCTCGCAGTCTCTCTTCCCAAGTTCGATACCTTCATCCTCATTCTCTTGGATGAAGACGGATGTGAAGTGTTCATTCAAAACTCTACTGATGTCCTCTGGCTCCACCCATAGATTGCCCCCTTGGTCCCTTATGGGCCCTACTCTTTCCCTGGTTATCCTCTTCCCATTGATATACTTATAGAATATCTTGGGATTTTCTCTACTTTTACTACCCAGAGCTTTCTCATATCCCCTCTTTGCTCTCCTAATTGCTTTCTTAAGCTCCACCCTGCATTTTCTGTACTCCACTAATGCCTCTGCTGATTTGCTCCCCTTGTACCTGCTAAAAGCCTCTCTTTTCCTTCTCATCGTACCCTGAATATCTCTGGTCATCCATGGTTTTCTGGGCTCGTTGCTCCTTCCTATCACCCTAGAGGGAACATGTGGAGCCTGTACCCTCCCCATTTCCTTTTTGAATGCCGCCGCCACCCCCACCACCCCCCCCACCCCCCCCTACTGCTCTTCTGTAGATTTCCCCACAAGTAGCTATTCCCAGTCTACTTTGGCCAGATACTGCCTCATTTTACTAAAATCTACTCTCCCCTAATCCAAAACATTTTTTTGCAACTTGTCTATTTCTTTGTCCGTAACAAATTTAAACTGTACCATGTTGTGGTCGCTATCACTAAAATGCTCCCCCACCACCACCTCAGCCACCTGCCCGGCTTCATTCCCCAGAATTAGGTCCAGCACTGCACCATCCCTTGTTGGCCCCTTTACATACTAAAAAGTTCTCCTGTACACATTTCAAGAAATCCACCCCATCCAACTAACTAACACTATGTCCCCCCCAGTTAATGTTGGGAAAGTTGAAATCACCTAATATATTACCCTACTGTTATTGTTTTTACACACCTCCGTGAATTGTGCACATATTTGCTCCTCAATTTCCAGCTGACTATCTGGGGATCTATAATAAACACCTAACAATGTGGCTGCCCCTTTTTTATTCCTACCCACAAAGCTTCGTTCAATGCCTCCTCCAAGATATCATCTCTCCTCACTACAGTAACTGACTCTTTAACTAATAATGCAATGCCACCGCCTCTTTTACCCCTCCCCCTGACTCGCCTGAAGATTCTATATCCCGGAATGTTGAGCTGCCAATCCTGCCCTTCCCTCAACCATGTCTCTATGATGGCTACTTCATCACAATTCCATGTGTCAATCCTCACCCTTAACTCATCTGTTTTACCTGTAATACTCCTGGCATTAAAGTAGAGGCCATCCAGCCTTGCCTTACTCCCTTGAAACTTAATGCAGCTGTACTCCCTCTGACTTGATTGTTTTACTGTATTATGATGTGTCCCCATTTTTCTAACGTTCTATGCCCCCTCCCCCTGCCGAATTAGCTTAAACTCCTCCCAACAGCACTGGCAAACCCGCCCACAAGGATGTTAGTCCCGCTGTGGTTCAGATGTAGACTGTCCCGCTTGTACAGGTCCCACCTTCCCCAGAAATAGTCCCAGTGATCCAGGAATCTAAAACCCTCCTTCCTGCACCAACTCTTAAGCCATGTATTCATCTGTACTATTCTCCTATTTCTGTGCTCGCTAGCACATGGCACTGGGTGTAATCCAGAGATTACAACCTGAGAGGTCCCGCTTTTCAGTCTACTGCCTAACTCCCTGAATTCTTGATGCAAGACCTCATCCCTCTTTCTACCTATGTCATTGGTACCAACATGTTCCATGACCTCTGCCTTATCATCCTCCCCCTTCAGGATGCCCTGCAGCCGTTCAGTGACATCCCGGACCCTGGCACCAGGGAGGCAACACACCATCCTGGAGTCATGTTGACAGCTACAGTAGCGCCTATCTGTTCCCCTGACTATAGAATCCCCTATTACTATTGCTCTTCCTCTCTTCCTCGCCTCCTGTACAGACAGGCTGCTTGTGGTGCAGAAGCTTGGCTCTGTCCGCACTCCCTGGAGGAACCAGCGCTCTCATCAGCCTCCAAAATGGAATCCCGATTTGTGAGCGGGACCTCAGGGGACTCCTGAACTACCTGCCTGTTTCTCTTGGAATACCTGGTGGTCACCCATTCCCTTCATTCCTCAAGTCCCTTCATCTGCAGTGTGACCACCTCTCTAAACATGCGGATGCTCTACAGTGTCCCCAGCCGCCGTTCCAGATCTGAAACCCGAGCTTCCAGGAGCTGCAGCTGGGCACACTTCCTGCACACATGCTGGTCCCGGGTACTGGAAATGTTCCCAGCTTCCCACATGGAGCACGAGGAGTACACCACGGCTTTAAGCTTTCCTGCCATGACTTATCCTTTTAAATTAAACCTTTTAAATCAATTACTCTAGGGCCCTTTTTCCAGATCCTCGTTACCACAGAATATACAACTATAAACCACAAAAATACCTTAAGCTATAAGCAATAAAAGTAGTGAATACTTACCCGACCTTACCCACTACTTACCAGTCATTTATCTCCCTTGTAACCTTTACTGCTGCAGCAGGGCAAGACTACTCTCTGAAGACTTAAGAAGTTGGATAGCAAAGAAAAAATGCAAAGGGCACCTCTTCCCCTAATTCCCACTGTGCACCAAATTGCCAATACCCACACTCACTCTGGCTGTGTCTCACTCAGGATGAGGTCTCTCCCCTGCTCGTGTGCGAGCTCACTGATCGTGTGCTTCTAATAGTCCCTTTCTTAAATAGAGCTGAGGTGAGCTGAGACGACTCACACAAGTTAAGCTTCAAATAGTAATCAACACCTATTCAGGCCCTAATCAGACTTCAGGTGATTGACAGTTAACTGTCACACAGTCAACTGAGTCAGCTACCTTACCAACCTTTTAACTAGACTACTGAACTTACAAAAATTAAAGAGAAATTAAAGAGAAAGACTTACCAGTTCAATTCCCACTGTGCACCAAATTGCCAACACCCACACTCACTCTGGCTGTGTCTCACTCAGGATGAGGTCTCTCCCTTGCTCATGTGCAAGCTCACTGATCACTGTCGAAATGGCAAGCGTCTGGAAGGTCTGGGTCATGCTTGCGGACAGACCGAAGGTGTTTCGCAAAGCGGTCACCCAGTCTGCGTTTGGTCTCTCCAATGTAGAGGAGACCACATTGGGAGCAATGAATGCTGTAGGCCAATTTGAGGGAAGTGCAAGTGAAATGCTGCTTCACTTGAAAGGAGTGTTTGGGCCCTTGGACGGTGAGGAGGGGGCAAGTAAAGGGGCAGGTGTTGCACCTTCTGCGGTTGCATGGGAAGGTGCCGTGGAAAAGGTTGAGGTGTTGGGGATGATGGAGGAGTGGACCAGGGTTTCCCGGGAGGATCGGTCCCTATGGAATGCCGACAGGGAGGGTGAAGGGAAGATGTGTTTGGTGGTGACATCATGCTGGAGTTGGCAGAAATGGCGGAGGATGATCCTTTAAATGCGAAGGCTGGAGGGGTGAAAAGTGAGGACAAGGGGGACCTATCATGGCTCTGGGAGGGAGAGGAATGTGTGAGGGCTGAGACACGGGAGCTGGGTTGGACATGATTGATGGCCCTGCCAACCACAATGGGTGGGAAACCTCGGTTAAGGAAGAAGGAAGACATGTCAGAAGCAGATCAGGAAGAGACAGTTGGAATTTTTTGGGCATCTTTATTCTTTCATCGAATGTGGGCATATATGGTAAGGCCAGCATTTTTGTTAGCTTTTGACATGTCTTCCTTTTTCCTTAACCGAGGTTTCCCACCCAAGGTGGTTGACAGGGCCCTCAACTGTGTCTTACCCATCTCCCACGCATCTGCCCTCACACCTTCTTCTCCCTCCCAGAGCCATGATAGTGTCCCACTTGTCCTCACTTTTCACCCCACCAGCCTCCACATTCAAAGGGTCATCCTCCGCCATTTCCACCATCTCCAGCATGATGACACCACCACTTCCCTTCACCCACCCCTGTCGGCATTCTGTAGGGGCCGTTCACTCCGGGACACCCTGGTCCACTCCTCCATCACCCCCAACATCTCAACTCTCTCCCACGGCACCTTCCCATACAACCGCAGAAGGTGTAATACCTGCCCCTTTACTTTCCCCCTCCTCACCGTCCAAGGGCCCAAACACTCCTTTCAAGTGAAGCAGCATTTCACTTGCACTTCCCTCAATTTAGTCTACTGCATTCGCTGCTCCCAATGCGGTCTCCTCTACATTGGAGAGACCAAACGCAGACTGGGTGACTGCTTTGCAGAACACCTTTGGTCTGTCCGCAAGCATTACCCAGACATCCCTGTCGCTTGCCATTTTAACACTCCACCCTGCTCTCATGTCCATCCTTGGCCTGCTGCAATGTTCCAGTGAAGCTCAACGCAAACTGGAGGAACAGCACCTCATCTTCCGACTAGGCACTTTACAGCCTTCCGGACTTAACATTGAGTTCAACAACTTCAGACCATGAACTCTCTCCTCTAGCCTCATCCCTTTTTTATCCCCTTTCTTCAATATTCATTTTTATTTTTAAATTTTTATTTTTATTTTTTCCCCACTTATTTTTATTATTATTATTTTTTAAATTTATTATCATTTTTATTCATTGTTTTATCCTCACCTTTTAGCCTATTTTTGGTCTTTTTTTCCCCCCCCGTCCCCTCCCCACCCCCACCCCCACTAGGGCCATCTGTCACTTGTTCATGTTGTTCTTTCCAGAGTGCTTCCCTTTGTTCAGCTATTATCACATCCTGCCTTCTATCCTTAATGTCACCAATAGCACCTCGTTTAGCCAGTGCTACCACCATCAATACAACCTTCGACCTTTTGTTTATGACATCTTTTGCAATCTCTCCTTTGTCTCCACCTATCACTGGCCCTCTATCCAGCTTCACATGTTCCACCCCCCTTAAACAGTATAAATGTCACCACATTTTTACTTCTCTTCAGCTCTGAAGAAGAGTCATACGGTCTCGAAACGTTAACTCTGTCTTTCTCTCCACAGATGCTGTCAGACCTGCTGAGTTTTTCCAGCATTTTTTGTTTTTGTTTCAGATTTCCAGCATCCGCAGTATTTTGCCTTCCTCTCAGAATCTTATATGTTTTAGTTAACTCCAATGAGTGTAGACACAACCCACTCAACCTTTCCTCACAAGGCTACCTCTCCACCCCGGGGATCAGCCCAGTGACCTTTCTCTGAACTGTCTCCAATGTAAATTTGCCCCTGATCCTTAAATGAGGTGACCTAAATTGCACACACTGCTCTTGGTGCAGTCTGGCCGATGCCCTGTATAGTTGTAGCAAGACTTCCATACTTTTATATTCCAGCCATAACTTCAGTGGATGAACTGCAAGAATCCCGGATGTACAGAGTAGGTGAAGCTTATGGATTATTCCAGGGATCCAAAGACTCATTTAGTGAAGCTAAAATGGATTATCGAGAAACAGCCCCAAAGAATTCACTCTTCCCCTGTTTCCATGGTCAAGTGGGTGGTAGCAAGTAGGTCTCCTCTTCTCCTGGTTGACCTTCTACACTCAAATTCAGGCAATAAAATCTCGTCGAGCTAACCATGTAACTCAGCACTGTTTCTGATGCATTGCTTCGTACTAAATGGTCGCTGTGTTTCCCACATAGCTCAGGGGTGCTGAGGTCAATTGCAGGGCATTTATTACCCATCAAGTGGACATTGGCCAAGACAACAGAAATGGGGGAGCCAGACAGCAACCTGCATTCATATAACATCTTTAATAAGGTAAACAATGCCAAGGCATTTCACAGGAGGACTAATAATTGAAAGAAAAAAATGGGAAAATGGCAGCAATCTGCACAATTCTGGTTTGAATGGTGGTGGGTGTGAGGGGAGAGTGTGCAGGCTATCGGTGCACTCTCAGGGGGCAGAATCACAGAATCTTTACAGTGCAGGAGGCCATTTGGCCCATCGAGTCTGCACTGGCTCTCTGAAAGAGCTTTCCATTTAGTCCCACACCCTTGCCTTATCCCTGTAACCTTGCACATTCTCCCATTTCAGATAGCAATCCAATTCCCTTTTGAATACCTCAATCGAACCTGCCTCCACCACCCTCTCAAGAGGTTCATTCCAGACTCCAATTACCCTCTGGGTGAAAAAACTTTTCCTCACATCACTTTTAACCTTTTTGCCAATTGTTTTGAATCTGTGCCCTTTAGTTCTTGATGTTCTCTTGAGTGGGAACAGTTTCTCACTATTTACCCTGGCCATGCCCCTCAGGATCTTGAATACCTTTATCAAGTCTCCACTCAGCCTTCTTTTCTCCAAGGGAAACAGTCCCAACCTCTCCAATCAATCCTCATAGTTACAGTTCTTCATCCCAGGAATCATCCTTGTGAATCTCCTCTGTACTCTCTCCAATACCTTCACATCCTTCCTCAAGTATGGTGCCCAGAACTGGATGTTATACTCCACATGAGGCCTAACTCAGTCAGTAAAGTATTTTAAGGAGGCTGTGAGTCTCCATTTTAAGTACCCTTTTATTTTAATACCCGTAGGTCAGGAGTTCAGGGCCAGCACAGCTCAGGGGCCAGGTAGGGTAGGAGTATTTGTATCTGGCCTATAACGTTCCCTGTTTATCCTCCCAAATTGGACCACTGTGATCAGCCAACATCCATGAGCTGTTCGACTTCCCCACTCCTAATTGTTCAAATCCCTCATGCCCCCATTCAAATAGTTTAACAACCCCCCCTCTCCACAGTGGTTCGATACCTGCCCTGTCCCAGCCAATATTTCTATCTCCCCACAGGCAATGTCAAACGTGGCTTTAATCTACTTTCCAGCTGCTCTCCAGCTCTAATCTGGATGGCAAAGATTTAAAATAGGTCTTGCTGTAAATTAGGCAGAACCTGTGGAAAAAGCTTACTTCCTTTATTTCCCTTCTGCAAATCGTCCCCCTTCCCCCCACCCCGTTGGGAGGCGAGTTCAAGAAGTTTGGAGAGGAAATGGAGGTTGCAGATGGGGTAGTAAAGGGAACTTGGAGGAGCAGGATGCTGACGGCAGATTTGAAGAGATGGGGAGGGGGGAACAGTACCTGAGGAGAGTGAACCATTCAGAATCTTGTAGGCGGACAAGGAGAGGAAGTTGGGTGGTCAGCAGTTTAGCGGGGATTGGGTCAAGGGAGCAGGATGTGGGTTTCATGGTCAAGATGAGCTCAGTGTGAGCATGAGGAGATAAAGGAGAGAAACCTGAGAAAGATGTGAGTTCAGGCCTAGGGCAAGGGGGGGACCCTTAGAGGCATTTGGCCTAGTGGGTCAAGGGAAAGGAGGGAAGTGGCAGAGGCAGTGGGTCGGATGTTCCCATGTCATGATGACAAAGAAGTCCATGGCTCCTCGGATGTATTGTTGGAGGGGAGGGTATAACTTCCCTGATCTGTGTGACTGAATTTCAGGTTGACCGACTGAGGATCAGTGGACATGTCAATGCAGAGGTCAATGGGAGGTCATGGAGGTGACGGGGGTCTTGCCCACCAGCGAGAGCCAAATGTCACCTCTTTGCGTGGGTGTCCGTTGAATTAAGTGCCAATCAGGAACTTAGCTCTGAAGCTGCAGGCCTTCCCCAGGAGCAATAACTCCGGGGTGGAGCTCCCACACGCCAATCAGAGGCCAGCAACTCTTCATTGTTTGGCAGCACCACCGGAGAGGCGGTGGCTACAAGGGTAGGGGGATGGCTCCCAGGGGGAGGCCCCTCTTCCCAATGCTGAGTCCCTCGATCAGACACTTTGAATGAGGGGCCTCCTCTTGGAAGCCCACAAACGACCCTGACAAGGTTTGCATTTCGGGCTCACCTCATGGTGAGTCTCTTGCCTGCCATTTGGTGAATACCAATTGGCAGTGGGCCTGGGAGGCCGACCATGGGCTTTCCTGCTGCAGGCTTAATCGGGGTAGAGACGGGAAGGTGATGGGCTCCCCACGTAACACCCCATCACCTCCCCACAAAATTCACCACAAGGGAGTGCATCTGTCCTTGAGTGAAAGCTGAACCCACATTCCCAATTGTCGTTCCAATCCTTTTGCTTTTTCTGGATTTATGCCAATTTTGCTGTAGCTGTGATTTCTTTGAATTGTGATGGCAAACTTCAGTTACGTTACTTTAAAATGAACTATAACTCAACAATCTGACTGAATCGATTGAAATGAAAGTCAAAGTGACAAAGCAATAGTCATCTTGTTCAAAGGTCACGACTGATTATCTGTCATTCGAAGGTCGGCGTCATTTAAATTTCGGGCCCTGGGGCAGAATTTTTAGCCGACTCGCTCGAGCGTAAAATGACGTTGGGCGAGCGTCCTGACATCATCGCACACTCGCGCCATGTTTTAGTCGGTGGGCGCGCGCGGGAGTCGGCACCATGTCCGCCGACAATTAACAGGCCTAATAAGGACATTAAAGCAATAATTAAATGGAAGTTTTCGCTGCCCGGGTGAATTGGCCAGGCAGCCTTGGGCGGAATAAAGTTTCCATCAGGCATTAAAAATACAATAAAAATGTTCAAATCTCATTTATAACATGTCCCTGCTCATGTGGCAAAGTGACATGAGCGGGGACGTGTTTTTAACATTTTTAAATTCTTTATTGGTGTTTCTAAAAATCTTCAGCTCCCTGAGGCAGCTCTCAGGGAGCTTTCAATGTGCAGACCCACGTGCAAACCTCCGCGCTCACCCTCTCCCTGCCCCCACCCAGGCAGCGCTCAGCGTTGCAGCGCACCACTCACGCTGGCTGACCGTTAATTGGCCAGCCAGTGTGAAACCGCTGCTCCTGGGCCCACCCACCCGACGAGGTGAAAATCCTGCCCTCGGATTCGGTGACTCCATCACTTTGGTAAGTTGGTCGAACTGCGTCTTTATAAACAATCCAATGCTAAAAATATTAATCATGTTCTGGGAAAGAAAACAGCAACTGAGAATACAGTTGATGGGGAGACTGGATTACCACTATAAGTAATATGTATATAAAGGATGCAATTCCCCAGGCTGGAATTAACGTCTACAAAAATTGACATTAGCCTCTTTCTTCTGCTTTCCCCGTATTCTGACACAAGTCTAAAGGAATGTTTATAAACTGAATTAAAGACACAGAAATGACTCTGGGCAAATCCCCAATTTATTATTTTTAGTACCTCACAATCTCACTCGGATAGGGGCAGCACTAAATCGGGTTAATAAGTGTTCATTCTTTGCTTTAAGCTTTCAGGTTTAATAGAGATGCGTCATAAATAGGGGTGGAGGGGGGTGGTGCTGTAACTGGATAACCCATTTGTAACTTTATACCTTAGCTGAAGACCTCTCGAGCCAAAATATTTTTCTCTAAGCGTTCTTCACGCAAATTTTGCTTTCCTGTTCTGAACTCTGATAGACTGGGAACGATCTAACTGCGACTGACATTGTATGTTTTCCCGGAACTTTGTGACATTCTCCATTGCAATTCAGCTAGATAATACACAGTATTAAATTAGAGTGGAGAACAAGTCAGCGTGTTGCAAATATATTTAATAAAAGTGTGGAAGCAGATCAGCAGACTTCCACTGATTTTGTTCTTAAAGACTGTCATTGTGAACAGTAATGTGGAATGTCATGTTACTACTTATAGAGCAATGATGAATAATGAAACCTTGAGAACTTTGATTTTGATACAGCAACAATGTGTTCTAATGGCTGCCATTATGCAAGTCAACTGTTGACGAGCTACCCTATGGTGTTCTGGCTCAACATTAAGCCAAAAGAGAACGTGGTCATTATTGGAAGAGGAAAATCTTGCAGGGCTTTGCGGAAATAGTGGGGAAGTGGCACCCAGAGAATTGCTCTTGCGGAGACCCAGCACAGGCACGATGGGCCGAATGGACTCATTCAGTGCTGTAACCATTGTATCATTCCGTTCCAAATTGCTTTCTTTTTAGCCCGTGTTGCCCTAAGGAGTCAAGCCTGGCAAAATCCTTCTTTCAGCAACAAAATTAAAAAAGTAAGAAGTTACTTTTTGGAGATTTCAGTCAACAAATCATGTCAAGAGTCAATGCCAAGCTGAGCAGCTGCAATCCAACAACCAAACTCTTTTCTTTCTTTGAACATCAAGGCTGGTGTGCAGAATCCAAACCGTTTAATGTTCATTACCCAATATATTTTCTACCTTCAGTAAAGAGTTTACCACTGCAGGAGAGGAGAGAGGGAGAAAAGTAATGAAAGGAAAAGAGAAAGAGGGGAGAGGAGAGGAAGAGAAGAGGAATGGGTTAAGGGAAGGGGGAGGGAGACCAGCTGAGGGGAGGGAGTAGAGGGGAGAACAGCAGATTAGAGCAGAGGAGGGGGGAGGAGACAGGAGTGGAAGGGAGGAAAGGGTTGGGGTGGGAGGACAGGAGAGAAAGGAGGGAGAGGAGAGGAGAGGAGATAAGAGAAAAGGAGCAAAGGGAGAAGGAAAGGGGAGGAGAGGGAAAGGAAGAGGTGGAGAGGAGAGGGAAGAAGAGGGGAGAAGGCGGAAGGAGAAGAGAATGGAGGGAAGGGGAGGAGAGGAAAAGGAAGGAGAAGGAAAGGGAGGAGAGGGATAATGAGGAGAGAAAAGGGAGGAGAAGGGAAGAGGGTAGGTGAGAAGAGGAAATACAAACGAGAGGAGAGCTGAAAGAAATAAAATTCTGGAATAAAATAGCAAAAGGAAAATCAGTATGAAAAATAATTTCTTCATATTTTTGTCGAACGTTTACAAAAGCAAAAAACATATTTGCTCCAAGAACCTGAGATTTAACACAGAAACACCGATGCAGGAAAACATCTTTTCCCACCTATGCTTCCTTGATCCATACTTTTCCATGACCACTGTCGGTTTGCATCTCTCATTGACTGTGGCTTATAGACAAAGCCAGAGGCTTGTGACAAATTCCTGCTTGTCACATTCAGGATACTCTTTGTTGAGGACACTGCTCAGAGTGTTGCTCCTTGGTTTCCCGGATATTCAGGTGGTATATAGCTAGCAGATGTTCTAGGATTTTCTCCTGTAGCCATTTCTGTAGCTGTCGGTTGAGATGGCCAATTGACTGTCAGTGCACTGAGCTCAGAATGGAGACCAGGACACTTTTATTGGACGTGAGGTACAAAGTTAGTTTAGGAACAGATGTTAAAAATTAAGACCTGGCACTCAAAATACTTCCGGCATCTTCCTGTATATTGACTGCTGACAGGTTAGTGCAAGGAACAATACATTAAGGCTGGAAAACCCAGCCCTGATATTCACCCTAAACCCTCATGTTAAAGTATTTTGTTTCTGTTAATTTAAGATGCATGGACATTTCCGGACCTCCTAAACCTATTTCCTCGATTGGCCATGACAAGTCCTAACAAACTCTATCCCAATTTTATAGTGAGAAAAATCTCATCAGGAGTTCTATTGTTTAAAAATATTTATGATGTCTTCAGAAAGAAAATTGACTCAAGCAGCTCAACATGACATTTCAGAATGAAAGCATAACACTGCGGATGCTGGAGACCTGAAATAAGGACAGAAAGTGCTGGAAAAACTCAGTAGGTCTGGCAGCGTCTGTGGAGAGAGAAATAGAGTTAACTCGAGTTTCAAAGAAGAGTCAGATTACACTCAAAACGTTGACTCTGTTCCTCTGTCCACGGATGCTGCCAGACCGACTGAGCTTTTCCAGCACTTTTTGTTCTTAGGACATTTCAGAATCTCAACAGAGCAAGTCACATCCTTCCTTCTGAATTGACCAACCATACTGTGCAGTTAGCTTAAAGTTTAACAAAGGGGATAGTCAACAACTACTTCAAGTTTGGTAAAAATACTACAAGCTAGAGTTTAAATATAGGGCCACTTCCCTCTTCCTGGGCGTAGAGCTATTCAATTATCTGAACTAATACAGGATAGACGACAGGATCGCTCAGGGTGCAGTCACTTCCACTCCCACTTTTCACTGGACGCGAGAGATCCAATAAACTAGACACAAGAACAAAACAATCTTCCCACGGTATTGGTATATGCACTCAAACAAGGGTCCCAAATTTTTCAAAATTTCAGCCCTTATCGAACATCCAGACCTCAATGTAACCACCGCAAAGTAAGGGGACTCAACAACATTCATTGTCGAGTGAGGTTCACCATTTATCTCGTTTCTCAGGTGGTTATATTTAGTCTTCACTATAACTCGATGACTCTTTGTTTATTCGAACCTGAGTACGAGTAATTTGGCTTTCGCTTTATTGTTGGCGTCTCACAGCCTGAAATGACATTAGCCACGAGAGAGTTGGAGAGACTGGCAGAATAGAACCCACTGACAGAGAGAGACAGCTGTGAAAATCGCTTAAAGGGCAGTGAATGCTTTGTCCTGTCTCAACCTGGGATGAAAAAACTCAAGGGAACAATGAGGCAAGCTGTATCTGCAGCAACATTTTCATTTGGAAAAGCAAGAGTGACCTCTAGTGCATCAAATACTTGTGACCTCACAACACCCAGAAGCTTCTGCTTCCTACAGCAAACACAAGTGGTACAATCCAGATCTCCTGTTTCAAACTCTTTAACTCAAATGATCTGATATTTTGATACATTTTAGCATCAAATTCCTACTTAATTCAAATTGCTGGATCATTCACAGTATTAACTGCAGAGGCCCATAACAACAACAACTTGCATTTATATAGCATCTTTAACGTAGTGAAATATCCTAAGATGCTTCACAGAATAAAAAATTGACACTGACCCAGGGAAGGTGATATTAAGTTAGGTGACCAACTACTTGGTTAAAGAGAAAGGTTTTAAGGAAAATCCAGAGAGAGAGGCAGAGAGGTTTAGGGGGTGAATTCCAGGGTTTAGATCCCAGACGAAGGGAGGGAGGTATACACAAGAACATAAGAACATAAGAACTAGGGGCAGGAGTAGGCAATTCAGCCCCTCGAGTCTGCCCCGCCATTCAATACGATCATGGCTGATCTCATTTCGGCCTCAACTCCAATGTCCCGCCCCCTCCCCATAACCTTTCAACCCGTTACTAATTAAAAACCTGTCTAACTCCTCCCTTAAATTTATTCAGCGTCCTGGCATCCGCTGCACTCTGAGGTAGTGAATTCCACAGATGCAAGAGGCCAGAACTGGAGGAAAGCAGAGATCCCTTGGGGGTTATATGGCTGGAGGAAGTTACGGGGAAAAAGGAAAGGTAAGACCATGGCGGGGGGTGGGGGGGTTTCAAACACAAAGTAACAATTTTAAAATCGAGGTGTTGGTGAACTGGGAGCCAATGCAAAGTGGACAAGAACAGAGGTGTTGTGGGGACTTTAAATTGTTGGGAAGTGACTCGATTGTCCTTCATGTGTGGATACATGTTAGTTAAAGGGTGGATTTTCTTTTGTGACAATTACTGTGAAATGGAGAAAATGTTAATGCTGCTTCACACAAGGTGATTGAGCTATTGCAACGCTGAGACTTACTTCTGCAGTTATCTCATCTGTTCGACACAGGAAATGGGTTCGAATAGTTTGGACACAGATGCTGCCTGCGTTAAAAGGCTGGCACCATCTACACTATAAATAACAAGCTGCAATATCTGGAAGGTATTAATAGAAACCTGTTAAGTGTGCTCGGAATTCTAAACCTAACATTTTTTTTTTGAAGGCACAACTGAACGACAGGTGCTGTGGCCCCAGTTTTAAAGTGAGGCGTTTGATAGCCGACTCAGGTACTGCATCATTAATGAAGGTATCTGTCAATCTTTGGAAATGGTATCTGACAAGGACACTTCCTCACCAAATAAAATCGGCCATGAATGTGCCGGACAATAAGGAACAGAAAAGAAATCAAGGAATCGCTCCACACTTTGCCTCCCTTGCTTCCTTTTGTCCCCTTCGTGTTCTACTTTCTGCAGTTAGAAATGCAATAGTTTCTACCAACATACGAACATACATACAAACATACAAACAAACATACAAAATTGGAGCAGAAGGAGGCCATTTGGCCCCTCGAGCCTGCTCCACCACTCATTAAGATCATGGCTGATATGTCTGTGTTTCGAATTCCATGTTCCCATCTAAGCCTGATAACCACTTTACAGCCTTCCGGGCTGAATATTGAATTCAACAACTTTAGATCTTAAACTCCCCCTCCCCCCATCCCCAACCCGTTTCTTCCCCCTCCCCTTTTTTTTCAATAATTTATATAGATTTTTCTTTTCCCACCTATTTCCATTATTTTTACTCTACAACTAATACCTTGTCAGTCTTTCCACCCCACCCCCACTAGACCTGTACCTTGAGTGTCCTGCCATCCATTCCTAATTAGCACTTTTCTTAGATAATATCACCACCTTCAACACCTCTTTGATCCTTTTGTCTGTGACATCTTTTGATTATCTGCTCCTATCACTGCTTGCTTGTCCCTACAACCACCACCCCCCCACCCTCAACTTCTCCCCCCCCGCCCCCCACCTTAAACCAGCTTATATTTCACCCCTCTCCTAACTATACTTCAGTTCTGTTGAAGGGTCATGTGGACTCGAGACGTCAACTCTTTTCTTCTCCACCGATGCTGCCAGACCTGCTGAGTTTTTCCAGGTAATTCTGTTTTTGTTTTGGATTTCCAGCATCCGCAGTAGCTTTTTGTTTTTAACCATTGATTCTCTTGCCTAACAAGAATCTATCTACCTCCACCTTAAAAATATTCAGTAACCCCACCTCCACCACCTTCTGAGGCAGAGAAAAAAATTCTCCTCATCTCTGTCCTAAAAGGACGATCCCTTATTTTTAAACAGTGCCCCCTAGTTCTGGACTCAGCTGCAAGAGGAAACATCCTTTCCATGTCCACCTTGTCAAGACCATTCAGGATCTTATACACTTCAATCAAGTCACCCCTCACTCTTCTAAACTCCAGTGTAAAAAAGCCCAGTCTGTCTAACCTTTCCTCATAAGACAACCCGCTCATTCCAGGTATCAATCTAGTAAACTGTCTCTGATCCACCTCCAATACATTTACATCCTTCCTTAAATAAGGAGACCAAAACTGCACACAGTACTTGAGATGTGGTCTCATCAATGCCCTGTATAACTGAAGCATAACATTCTTACTTTTATGTTCAATTCCTTTCGTAATAAAGGATAGGATTCCATTAACCTTCCTAATTACTTGCTGTACCTGCAGACTAACATCTTGTGACTCATGTACTAGAACACTTAGGTGCCTCTGTAGCTCGGAAATCTGAAGCCGTTCTCCATTTAAGTAATACTCTGCTTTTTTATTCTTCCTGCTAAAGTGAACAACTTCACATTTTCCCACATTATACTCTATCTGCCATATTTTTGCCTTTCTCAACCTATCTATATCCATCTGCAACCTCCTCATGTCCTCTGCACAATGTGCTTTCCTACCTATCTCTGTGTCATTTGCAAATTCAGTTATCATACCTTCACTCCTCGCATCTAAATCATTGATGTAAATTGTAAAAAGCTAAGGCCCCAACACAAAACCCTGCGGGACTTCACTTGTCATATCCTGCTGATCAGAAAAAGACCCATTTATATATACTCTCTGTTTTCTGCCAGACAGCCAATTTTCTATCCATACTAATATGTTACCACCTACACCATAAGCTTTTATTTTCCTCACTAACCTTTGATGTGGCACTATAGCAAATGCCTTCTGAAAGTCTAAGTACAGCACATCTACAGGCTCCCCTTTATCCACAGTGCACGTTATTCCTTCAAAGAACTCTAAGAAATTTTTTAAACGTGATTTCCCTTTCACAAAAGCATGCTGACTCTTCTCGATTAACTTGAGTTTCTCTAAGTGCCCAGCTATAACCTCCTTAATGATCAACTCTAACTCCTTCCCATGACAGACATCAAGCTAACTGGCCTATAGTTTCCTGCCTTTTTCGGCTTCCCTCCCTTCTTGAATAGAGGGGTTATATTTGTTACTTTCCAGTTTGATGGAACCTTTCCAGAATCTAGGGAATTTTGGAAAATTAACACCAACGCATCTACTACCTCATTAGTATTCTCTTTTTAGGCCCTTGGATGAAGTCCATTAGGACCTGGAGACTTGTCAGCCCACAGCTCCATCAGTTAGCTCAGTATCACTTCCCTAGTGAGTGTAAATCCACCAAGCTCCCCTCTCCCTTTAACCTCCTGATTTAAAGCGATCACTGGAATATCTTCTGTATCTTCTATAATGAAGCCAGAAGCAAAATATTTGTTCATTTCCTCTGTCATTTCCTTATTATCTACTCTTAACTCCCCACTGTCACTCTCTAGAGGACAAACACTCACTTTACTTACTCTTTTCCTTTCTAAATACCTGTAGAAAATCTTGCTACCCATTTTAATGTTTCTAACTAACTTCCTCTCTGTAGTAATTATGGTTTTATTTAGTGCGTGATGTACCTTTAAGAATAATACTTGTTAGGCAAGATCACATGATCTGTATAAACCAATAGGAGAGTAGCGCAGGCTACCTCAGCAGTCAGTATAGAGTTAGAGTTGGTGTTGAAAGCACATAGATAGTTGCTGCTGAGTATATTGTAAATAAACTTAAAGTTTCCACCCAAGAAGTGTCTACTGACCAACTCTATCATTAATAGCCCAACTCAGCTACCCTACAACAAACTGGCAATGAGGATAAAGTAGGATTGAAAAGAAGAAATCAAGTTAAAAAGAAATCTGCACTGTACCTCGCCCAGTGATTGTAAGTAGCAAGCCCCATTAGAATTGAAGAAGTTATCCCATCTCAAAATGCCACAGTTTGGGAGAATTGATCCTTTTGAACCAGCTGTAGACGATTGATCTCAATACATAGAACGCCTCACGTTCTTTTTTCAAGTGAACAAGATTATGGGGGAAGAGAAGAGGCGAGTGATCCTTGCGTGAGCAAAACCTACAGCCTGATTCAAAGTTTGGTGGCACCTAGTGCCCCAGATTTGAAAAACTTTGATGAATTGGTGGACCTCGTGAAGGGTTTCAACCCAAGCCTTCAGTCACGATGCAGAGGTTCAGGATTAGTTTGCAGCCGGGTGAGACAATTGCACGCTACGTGGCTAATTTGAAGCAGCTAACAGAATATTGTGAGTTCGGAACAGCTCTGAACGCCATGCTCAGAGATCGTTTAGTGTCTGGTGTGAAAGAGGGCACTATTCAGAAAAGATTATTGTCTGAAGTGAATCTGGGTTTCAAGAAGGCGCTAGAGATAGCGCTGGCCATGGAGAAAGCAGTAAGAGATTCAAAAGCAATGCAGGGTGCGCAAAACGATGCTGTCCTCCACATCGGGTGGGAAACCTCAGCCAAAAGAGATGCAAAAAAGCAAGACTCCGCTGAGAAGTGGGAAACTAGCCAAAGAATAAAGAAAAATAACTTAGCAGTGAAATCGAAGAATAATTCTAATAGAGGTGGAAACAATCAGTCTTTTAGTGATTGGCGGTTTAAAGAAATCGAATGCTACTATTGTCACAGAAATGGACATATGATGAGGCAATGCAAGGAAAGATTCAAGCAGGCTTGTAAACAAAAGGAGCCCAATGAAATCTACAATGTAGAAGAGCCTGAAACAACAAATTCAGACATTTACTCGTTTTGTCTGAAAATTGGAAAGGCAGAACCAACATTTGTCACAGTGAAAGTAAATGGCAAACCTGTTAGAATAGAAGTGGACATGGGAGCTTCCACTACAGTAATTGGGGAACATACCTTCAGACATTTGAATAATGGTGAACATCAATTAAGTTTAGAAGAAACAGCTGCCAAGCTAAAAACAGATACGGGTGAAGACATTCAAGTAAAAGGCATGAGCAGAGTAACTGTCCATTATGGAAGCCGATCGGCAAAGTTACCCTTGATGGTGGTCGCAGGTGAAGGGCCAAGCTTCGTGGGGCAAAGTTGGCTAAGGGAAATCAAACTTGATTGGCCACTGAGATTCCAAAAGGAAGCTGGAAGCGTTCCTGTTTTGAAAAAAGGAGTGTGTAAGGACCCAACAACCTAAAGAAAGGCAGGCTGACTTAAGCCAAAACCTGGAAGAACAGCAGAAGGAACTCAAAGAGATGTTGCTTGACGAAAGGGTTCGAGACGAGGTGAGCAACATTCGAAGGGAAAAAGAAAACTTGATGAAAGACCCTCACATACACGACTCGTTTTTCAGGTCAAAGCTTGTACCGCTGGAAATGTACGAAGAGAAACAGAAAAAAATTCAGCACCTCTCTGAACAAACTGGAGGATCAGTTTGCAAAAAGACACAATTTTGTTCAATGTTAAAAAAACGTTCAATGTTCCAGGAGGCAGCAAACAACTATAAAAAAGAAATGGAAGAGCTGAAGAATCAGTTAAATGAAGCCAAAGAGGCTTTGGAAGCAAAAGTCACAGAATTTTCCAAGAAGCAGACAGATAATGAAATTTTGAGAAACTCAGCCACTGAGCTCAGACAAGTTGAGCTTGCACCTGAGAGAAGTCTGGCCAACAGTGCGGTCAAAAAAAAGGCCGAGATTAAAGCCTGCACTAGAAAGAAAAGTGCACTTTCCAAGCGAGGGAGGTAATCTATTTGGGTCACCGGGTAGATTCATAGGGCCTCCGCTTGATTGAGGAGAAAGTGAGAGCCATAAGAGAGGCACTTGATCCAAAGAACGTGTCAGAGCTCAAATCATACTTAGAAACGATCAACGATTATGGGTGGTTCTTGCCCAATTTGTCTACAGTGCTGGCCCTCTGCATTCTCTACTCAAAAAGAACCAACGTTGGTCTTGGGAGGCGCCCCAGAAAGAAGCTTTCATAAAGATGAAACAATTGTTGCTCTCGTCCAATCTATTAGTGCATTATAACCAGACGAAAGAGTTGGTGCTGACGTGTGACACATCTCTCTAGAGTGGGAGCAGTGCTCTCTCATTGGATGGACAACGGCACAGAACAGCCAATAGGTTATGTATCAAGAACGCTCACCACAGTGGAAAAGGGAAACTCGCAGATAGAGAAAGAAGGCCTGTCCATCATCTTTGGTGTCAAGAAATTTCACCAGTACGTACACGGCCGCCATTTTACAGTTGTTTCAGACCACAAACCATTGCTAGGATTGTTTAGTGAGGACAAGACTATACCACCCATAGCCTCATCAAGAATACAATGATGGGCTATAATTCTGGCAGCAGACGAATACACTTTCATACATCAGCGTGGCAATCAAATCGTAAACACCGATGCCCTCAGTCATTTGCCTTTACAAGAAAACAATGAGCATGTCCCAGTTCCACAGGAACTTGTTTTACTGTTAAATTTCTTAGATTCCTCACCGGTACGTGCTCAACAGATCAGAGACTGGACAAGTCGGGACCCAGTCCTATCTCAGGTATGAGAACAAGTGCTAAATGGTTGATGACAGGAGCTGTATCTGATGAAATACAAGTGTACTTCAACAGAAGACATGAAATAACCAGCCAGGATGGCATCTTATTGTGGAGAGCATGAGTGATAGTTTCTCCAAAGGGAAGGGAGCCTCTTTTAGTTGAACTACACAGTGCCCATCCAGGAATTTCCCAAATGAAGACCATAGCACTCAGTTACCTATGGTAGCCTGGGACAGATGGCGAAATAGAGAGTTTAGTAAAGCACTGTGTGCAATGTCAGCAACTGCAAAAGTTGCCAGTTACAGCTCCGTTACACCCATGGGAGTGGCCAGGTAGACCCTGGGTGCGGTAACAGATTGACTCTTTGGACCTTTCCTGGGAACAATGTTTCTGCTTATTGTTGATGCCCATTCAAAATGGTTGGACTTACGTGAGGTGAAGTCACCAACGTCGGCCGCTACAGTTGAGAAATTATGTCAGAGTTTTGCCATTCACAGACTACCAGAGGTAGTCATTTCCAATAACAGCACGGCATTTACGAGTGCTGAGTTTCAGCGGTTTATCAGCCTCAATGGTATCACTCATGTGAAAACTGCACCGTACCCACCCTCCCTCAAACAGACTGGCCGAAAGGGCGGTTCAAACATTCAAGACAGGCCTGAGAAAGCCAAATGGAGATTCCTTGGCAACCAAGCTAGCAAGCTTTCTTTATCATTACAGGACCGCCCCTCACACAACTGGTGTCACACCTGCGGAGTTATTGTTGAACCATCATCTCAGGATGAGATTGAGCTTAATAATGCCGAATTTAGAGGGGAAGGTGGAAAGGAGTCAGGGAAGCCAGAAAACTAGACACGACTGGCATAGTCACGAGAGGAAATTTACCGTGGGAGAGCCAGTATACCTGAAAGATTTCGCGGAAGGACCAAAGTGGTTACCGGGTGAAATAAGTGCAGTGACTGGACTTCTATCTTACCATGTGGAGGTGGAAGGCCAGATCATCAGGAAACATGTGGACCATTTAAGGAAGAGAGAGACAAATCACCAAGATTTGGCTGCACCAGTGACCATGACCGGGTCTGTGTTTCCCATTGTGGATACTCAACCCAGGACTGACATGTCTGATGTTCCTGTAAGAGTTGAGGATACAGAACTGCAAGTGCCCACCGAAGCACCTGATGTTCAGGCAACTCTGGAAAAGGGGGTTCCTGAGAAAGAATCTAAAGTTGTGGAGCTGCGACGTTCCACATGTACCAGGAAACCACCTGAAAGACTGAACGTAAATTCTTTTCCCAGTTAAAATATTATGTCGTCTTGAAAACTATGTACTTGTAAATATAATATGTATAGCCAACTTAAAGAGGGAGGAATGTAGTAATTATGGTTTTATTTAGTGTGCAATGTACCTTTAAGAATAATATTTGGTAGGCAAGATCACATGATCTGTAGTAACCAATAGGAGTGTAGCGTGGGCTACCTCAGCAGTCAGTGTAGAGATAGAGTTGGAGTTGAAAGCACACGTGTAGTTGCAGCTGATTATATTGTAAATAAACTTAAAGTTTCTACCCAAGAGGTGTCGCTGATTAAATCTATCATTAATAATACAACTCGGCTACCCTACAGCACTCTCATACTCGAATTTCTTTCTCCTGGTTAACCTTTTAATCATTCTCTGCCATTCTTAATATTCTGACCAATCATCTGATCTGCCACTCATCTTTGTGCAGTTATATGTTTTTTCCTGAAGTTTGATGCTTTCTTTAACTTCTTTAGTTAACCATGGTCGGTGGGCCTTCCCTTTAAAATTTTTATTTCTTGCAGGGGTATACTTATTCTGAGTATTCTGAAAAACCCTCTAAATATCTGCCACTGCTTCTCTATTGATCTATCCCCTAGCCTGGTATCCCAGTTCACTTCAGTTGGCTCAGTTCTTATGCCCGCATTGTTGCCCTTATTTAAGTTTAAAATACTAATCTTAGACCCACTCTTCTTCCTTTCAAACTGGAAGTAAAATTCAATTATATTGTGGTCGCTGTCTAGGTACCTAGGCGTGCCTTCACCCTGAGGTCATTAAATAATGCTGTCTCATTACACAATACAAGGCTCATATAACCTGCTCTCTGGTTGGCTCCAGAACATGCTGCTCTAAGAAACTATCTCGAAAGCATTCTATGAACTCATCCAGGCTACCACTGCCAATTTGATTTTTTCAGTTTAAATGTAGATTAAAATCATCCATGATTTTTGCTGTCCCTTTATCACAAGCAGCCAATGTTTCTTGTTGAATACTTTTGTCCTACATTGTGGTTACTGTTAGGGGGCTGTAGACCACTCCCATTAGTGGCTTCTTTCCCCTACTACTCCTCATCTCCACACAAACCGATTCTGCATCCTGATCTCCTGAACCAAATTCATCTTCAACTATTGCACCAATGCCATCCTTGATCAACAGTGCTACCCCTTGACCTTTACCTAACTTCCTATTGTTCTTGAACCCTGTCATGTACCCTGCAATCTTCAGGGCCCAATCCTTGTCATCCTGCAGCCATGTCTCCGTAATGGCTATCAGATCATATTTATTTATTTCAACGTGCGCTGTCAATCCATTTACTTTGTTATGAATGCTACGCGCATTCAGATAGAGAACCTTTAGTTTTGTCTTTTTGTTACCTTTGTAACATCTGGTCTTGACTATTGGTGTATTCTTAGATTTTATCTCTCTGCCCCTTCCTGCTATTCTCTGACCCTCATTTCCCATATCACTATGATGGTCCCCTGCCTTGAATGTATCCTTTAATTTGCCACATCTATCCAAGCTTGATCACTCACCCACCCCCATCCCCCTCCCCCGCTTGTTCAGTTTAAAGCCCTCTCTACTTCCCTAGTTATGTGATTCGCAAGAACGCTCATCCCAGCACAATTCCAGTGATACAGCCCCAGCTCTCCCCAGTCCCGGTGCCAGTGCCCCACAAACCAGAGCCCACTTCTTCCACACCCTTACACGGCACTGCCCTTGCTCCCGCACTCGCTCCCGCTCCTGCCTCAGTCCCGAAATCTCTCTCCCCCACCCTCCCCCCAACCACCGGCTCCCGTTCCCACCCTCCAACCTCAACGTTAAATTTACCTGGTGTCCATTGCCACCACCGGGGGCTTCTTCAGATGGCTCCTCTCCCCCTCGCCCCGCTCTCAACTCACACCACAGCTCTGGGGCTCCTCAGCTGCTCTCCGCACCCACCACCTCCTACCACTGGGTGGAACCTGCTCAATGGAAAACCAGACAGAGGGTGAGTGTAAATTTTTTAACACTTATTAATATTTACTGTATATTGTGTTTCTTTTTGAAAATGTATTTTACTTTAAAGGTTACCTCATTTATGAATGTAGGCATTTAGGAATGTACGGCATTTTAATATTTTTTTCTGCTGACAAAGGTCCTAAAGGGACTAACTACAGCATTTATTTTATATCTAGAGATTTATTTTATTTTGAGAGTTATTTCAGTTAAGAATGCACATGTACGGGTTTTCAACTTGTATATTGGTTTTACTGGGCAGGAAATGTCCAAAGGAACCTAACTCCATTTTTAACCACATATATAATCTTATAGGAACCTATGATTCACTTAAAGTCAAAGTCACAATTAACTATGACTTCAAATGAGGACTTACAATATTGTGATACCTACCCAGCCACTGGTGGGAGTGGGGGTGGGGGAGTGTGGGGGATGGGGGCAGCATGGCAATGGGGACTATTCCAAACGTTTGTGCCGGTGGGGGGTGAAGCTACTGAAGCTGGTGCTTGGATGGGACTGTTGTTTAAGGTGCTTCTGATTGGAACTGGGATCTGGCAACGCCACTTGTTTCTCATTCTGGAGGCAAAATGTCGATCCCAGCCCTTGTTCCTGCGTTTTTCTGCATGGCTGGAATCTGATGTTCTACACCCCGAAAGGAAGCGCCTGTGTTTTTTAAATAAAACCTTTCCTGGCAGCCTGTGGAATTGCAGTAATGCTCTCCTGATGCCGGCGGGGAGGAGTGCTTCATGTTGTTTGGCGAGGATGGGGTTTTGCGGGACAGGCTGGACAATCTGTGGGATCTGTGCAGTCTGCAGCACGCCACCACCACTAATCCAGGACATATGCTCTCGCTCTGTAAACACTCCCTTGCTGCAGCAGCTCAGGAAGGGCTTTGTTTGGTTAGGCTAAAGCTGACCCATTCTGACAGTATTTCGAGCTCCTTTCGGCTTGTCCTCCCTCAGCCCGGAAAACAGGATCTGCCGGAGGACCCGACGAAAGCGGCAGGAACTGTATTTCCTCTGAGCTCTTCGCCAACTTTGCACGTACAGGGGAGATTCTGGACGTGAAGTTCACCACATTGCTCACACTGCTTCAAATGCGACGATTTACAGATTCCTATTTGCTGTCGGAATTTTCCTGTGTTCACTCATTTGGTGGACTTGCTGAGATTGGACTTGTTTTCTGGAGCTTTTGTGCTTTTCATTTTTTTAAATAAAATTTCAGTGGGATGCATAGGAACAGAGGGAGGCCATTTAACCCCTCAAGACTGCTCAAACTTTCAATTAGATCGAGGTTGGTCTGTGTCTTAACTCCATTTGCCTGCCTTGGTTCTGGGAACCTCCATACCCTCATCCAACAAAAAAAAACGATCAATACTGGAAATACTGAGCAGGTCAGGCAGTATTATCGCTTTCTCTCTCCAAAGTTGTTGCCTAACCTGCTGAGTACTTCCACGGTTTTATGTTTTTATTTCAGATTTTCACAATCTGCAGTGTAAAATCTATCCATTTCAGTTTTTTCAATTTTCAATTTGCCTCAGCAGCATTTTTGGAGGAGCAACTTCCTAATTTCTGCTACACTTTGTGCGAAGATGTGCTTCCTGACATCACCCCTTAACAGCCGAGCTCAAATTTTAGAACCATGTCCCCTTAGTTATGACCTTCTCTTGGACGTATAGCTGACTGCTATATTGTTACATTACCCTTAAAGAGCCAGTAACTAATTGCAATTTGAATATATATCCCGGGGTGCCACAATCACTGTTGTGCTGCAGCCATGTGCCCATAACAATGGGCAGGATTTTCCACACCCGCAGGGATCTTCCAGTCGCACCGCAAGTCA
This sequence comes from Cetorhinus maximus, assembly GCF_964194155.1. Classification (NCBI taxonomy): domain Eukaryota; kingdom Metazoa; phylum Chordata; class Chondrichthyes; order Lamniformes; family Cetorhinidae; genus Cetorhinus; species Cetorhinus maximus. The sequence goes on from NC_135904.1 coordinate 33,039,644, forward strand.
ATGGATTTTTGACTGGGGCACCGCCTCACCCACTGCGGGTCCCGCCCGCGATGGGGCCGGAAAATCCCGGCCAGTGTATCAGTCAATCGGTCCACCAGCCACAGGGAGAGCTGAAAGAAATACACTCGGTGAAGCTCCAGCACTTTGAGTCTCAAGTGTGATTATTCCCAATTTATGAGAACCAGAAGACATAACATGGTGGCAGCAGTCTCTGTGAGAGAAACCCAAACATTTTAACTGAATTCAATATTGAATTAGATTGAAAAATCAACCTGAGTAAGTGTGAGAGAGAGAGAGAGAGAATCATATGAAAACAAAATAGCTGCTGCAGCAATGAACACACAGTTCCAGCCCATGATGAATTTGGAGGCTGATTTACAGGCATTTGAGGTACTTAAACAGAAGTGTGGATTGACATTCAGTAGCTTTCTAAAAAGGACTAGTGAAGAGAAAAATATCAGCTACATCCTTTTGTGGGCAGGAGAGAACGGGTTCGAATTGTTTAATAACTGGGAGTTGAGTGAATAAGGCAGCAAAAACCCAGGCAAAACTTCTGAAGAATTTGGCACACTTCTCCAACTAAATTCAAATCATCAGGGCTACCAATATGAATTTCAAGGCCTGAGGTAGGAATCAGGTGAGCCTGTTGACAATTTCATAAGAAGATTAAAAATGCCAAAAAATATAAATTTAAAGACACAGATGAAAGGCTGCTTGGGGCCACGCACAAAAATATTCCATTGGAAAGGACAAGTTTACAATATTGTAGGCTGCAGACACTGCCAGAGCACATGAAGCTACAAATAGATAGGTAAAAATGCTGACTACCCAAACAGATAGCTTGCAGTTAAGTCAAGGGAAAGGTAGCGGGCTTGATGCAGTGAAACAGCAACAAGGAAACCATGTCAGAGATAAAAAGCTGTGCGAGAGCTGGGGATGACCACATGAGTTCACGGGCAGAAAGAAATGTCTTGCATATGGATCCAAGTGCAGAGTTTGTGGAAAGCCCAATCACTGGGAAAAGATGTGCAGAACAAAGCAAGATGATGGTAAATGAGTTACTGGAGACAGAGCAACAGGACAAATGAGAAGAGAAAGAAACCAAAACCTCCATTCGCTAGAAGATGACCATGAGTTTGAGAACACAATAGACATGGGAACCGTACAACTACATGAAATGGCTGGATGTGACAATCTCCAGGGAAAAGAAATTCACACAACCAATCGGGTCTGGAAGAGGGTAAGAAATAAACCCAGCATCAGAAATCCAAAACTGAAGCTTGATACCGGAGCACAGTGTAACGTCATCCTGTTCAGAATATACCGGAAGATCTTTCCTGAAAATTTGAAAGTAAATTGATGCGTCACTGAATGGGGGGGGGGTCTGCACTCTTCTTGGCTTTTAGGGCCATAGGCGGAATCGTCCATGCCAATTGGCATCGGGTGAGAATGGTGGCTTGAGCAGACAATATAGCGAGAAGGTCAAAATTTGGTTTCACGATGTCGTGAAACCACTTTGCAATCATCCGTTCAGCCTGTCAATGGCAGCAATTGTAATACATCTGCATATCCTTATAAGGCCAGCCCGCTGGACACATCCTCCCACGATGGATTGTCTGCCCACGTCAGCATGACTGATGAGTTTCACAACTGCACATAAGTGATGTGCACCAGGCGAGCTGCACTTGGCTTGGGACTTTGATCCTTGTTTGATTACCTGGCTTCAGACAGCACTCACGGTCATCAGTACCAGGTTTCGCACACAGCACCATCACTTTTAGTGGAGCTCCCGGGCAGCTCTCTACCTACCAGACCAGCCATAAAACCGGGGTGGCTTTGTATGGCTGGAAGGCTAGGGCTTGCTTAGGGAAGGGGATAAATGGCCTCAGGCAAGGGAAGAGGCTGCAGGGTGAGGGCTGTACTGGGGAAGGGGGGTATCCCAGAGTGTGTAGGGGCACATGTTGTTTTGTGCAAGTGGCCTCAAGATGGTGAAGGCTGAGGGGGCAGTCTCCAGAGGAGATGAGGCCGGATGGAGATGTGAGGGTGTGTGTGTGAGAATGGGTGATGATGTCCCTTGAGCTGGCAGTGAGTGAGATGCCAGTGAATGTATGATGGGCTTGAGTGTGTGAGTTTAGAGTGATGAGATGGTTGCCATACTCTGGCTGCACGGATGAGATCATTCATCCTCTTTCTGCATTGACTGGCCAACCCCTTCTGTGCAGCATTGGCACTGATCACCACTGCCATCACCTACCAAGCCAGAGTGGTAATGTTGCTGCCCTTCTTGTGGCCAGAGCGCGGGTGGGGGACATCATGACGGGCCTCGATAGCATCTAAAAGATGCTCGAGAGACTTGTCACTAAACCTGGGGCCATCCTGTCTCCTGTGCAGCAGTCGTGGGCTGGAAACACTGAGATGTGTGCATGCAGCTGTACTTTAAATATGGCGCCTGGTGTGATGAAGCAGCGAGGTGATAGCGTGGCAGGAAAATGAGAGCCCGCTTGCCATGGAAATGGCGTGTTTCCCAGGAATGCATAATTAATGCGGTGGGATTGGGACGATTATGGCGTGAGAAGCCGCCATTGTGGCTGGCGTTTAAAACGTCAACTTTCCCGCCCACTGCTGCACTTACAGCATATCTGAGATGATTCTGTCCCACGTCTTCACCAGTGCCCTCCTGGACTGCAAGCATTGAGAAGCCTGCGTACAAGGAAAGTTGCTCTGAAAACAAGCAATGTCATGCTAATGGCAGAACAGGGAGAATGGAGATTTAACAGCTAGGAACAACCCAAATCAGAAGGACACACAAAGGAAAAGATTTTAACTGTAAGTTCTACATCACTGAAACAGGTGGTCCCACTATAGGTTGAGCAGTTGCAAAGGGATTATCACAGTAAACCATGAGATAAAAGATCCAGGTATAAAGGTCCATCCCCTTGTCAACATAACACCACTAAAACTGCATCAAATTAGAGATAAGACCAGCAAAGATGGAGAATTACAAATGCTCTCTCAGCAAGTGATCCAGGGATAGACTGATAAGCTATAGTGACACAGCCAGCAATATTGGTCTACCAGAGATGACATCTCACTGGAGGATGGTGTTCTCCTAGTTGGCTGTAGAATAATCATAGCCAAAACAATGCAGGAAGAACTACTCCAGGAGATACAGAAAGGCCACATGGGAATGGAGAAGTGTAAGCTCAGAGCCAGATCAGCTGCGTACTGGATAAGTATCCACAAAGATATTGAAAGAATGGTGTGTACATGCAGCGTATGCCAGAAGCAATGAAACACACAGCAGGAAGAGGAGATGAGCTAGGAATAATTGTTATGTGAATATATATCCCAGGGTGCCACATTCACTGTCACACTGCAGTCATGTGCTGAGTAACAGTGCATCAGTCTACCAGCCACACGGAGAGCTGAAAGAAACATAACTCAATCAAGCGCCAGCATTTTGGGTTTAAAGTGTGATTATTTCTAACTTATGGGAACCAGAAGCCCCAACACCGATGTTGTCCCAACAGCCCCAACGAGGGGCTATGAGGCCGACATGACATTGGGCCTTAGGCTGAATCATTGAATCGGAGAATATTACTGTAGAAGGAGGTCATTCAGCCCATCCAGTCAGGGCCGGCACTTTTAAAAAGCAATTCACTTGGGGAAGAATTGTCCCCCCGTCTGGGGGGTTGTGCGGAGGTGGGAGCGAACCTGATCGGCGCTGCTCCCTGTGCGGCTGGGCAGGGTGGGGTCCCCTGAGTGGTTCCCTGCAGTCTTTTGCGTATGCGCACAGAAGGGCGCAGAGATGTCCATGAGGCACCTCCTCATGCCTCAGGGAGATCCGTTTGACATGTGTAAGTTTAAATAAAGGAAAGAAAAAACTTCTGAAACATGTCCCCTCTTGTGACACCGTCACAGGAGTTGGGACATGTCAAAGAATTAATGTAAACATTTTATTACATTTTAAAACACTTCATGAAACCTCATCCCGCCCGTGGATGAGGTTCCGTGAAAAATGCGAAGGCCGCCTGGGTTCTTCACCTGCCCCCCGCCGACCTTAAGGTTGGACAGGCAGCTCGTTTAATTGAGTTAATGACTATTTAAATGGCCTTAATAGGCCTTTGGCAGTTTGGTGGGCGCGCAGGCGACTCCGCTACACGCTCGACGAACTGACAATCTAAATGACACGCGGTGACTTGGGGACGCACACCCAATGTCACCTCGCGTCATTTTACATGTCGGCGAGTGGGCCCCGCCCCCGCTCGCCAACCGGAGAATTCTGCCCTTAGTCTCACGTCCCTGCTCTCTTCACACTTCCCTGCAATTTCTTTTTCCTTCAACTATTTATCCGCTTCCCTTTTGAATGCTACTATTGAATCTGTCTTCACCACCATATCAGGCAGTGTGTTCCGAGTCCTAAACACCCAATTGTGTAAAAACAGATTTTCCTCATGTCACATCTGAATCTTTTGCCAATCACCTGAAATCTGTGCCCTCTCATTATTAACAGCTCCTCTTTATTTCCTCTCTCTGTGGTGTCCAGGAGCTGCTAGCCTCTATTATTGACCACAGAGAGGATGCAAGCCCCTAGAATCACCTCTGCTGATATAAGGATTGAACCCAGACTGTTTGGTATGATTCAGCACCATCCGCTAGCCAACTGAGCTAATCAAACCGTACATGTTTCAAGATTTTAAGCGCCTCTGTCAAATCTCCTCCTAGTCTTCCCTGCTCCATGGAGAACAACCCCAGCTTTTGCAGTCTCTCCAAGCAACAGTAATCCCTCATTCCTGGAATTCTCCTGGTGAGTCTCTTCTTTACCCTCTCTGAAGTCTTTGTATCCTGTACCCAGGATTGGACACAACACCCCATGGGACCTGACTAGCGTTTTATACACATTTAGCATAACTTTTGTACTCTATGCCTCTATTTCTAAAGCCTGCGAGTGCATATGCTTTATTAGCTGCTTTGTTAATCTGTCCCACCATCTTCAAAGATTAGTGTACAATCCCCAGATCTCTCTCTTAATGCACACTCCCCTTAAAAAAAAAACAAGTATTGTCTTGCCTCATTCTTCTTACTAAATTGTATTACCTCACACTGCATTAAACTTCACCTGCCACCTGTCCGCCCATTCCACCAGCCTGCATCCTGCTGAAGCCTATTATATTTTCCTCAGTATTTAATACACTCCTAGCAGTTCACACAACAAACCTTAGTGACTGCCTCACCAACTGCACCTTCAAGGTGCATCCCACCACTGAGCTGTTATTTTCAAGGACTGGAAAGTGCAGGGAACACCTTTTCTCCTCCTGGCCCCACAAAGATAATTTAAAAACACCTTTCTGTGTCCTCTTCAACAGCATCACCAGTGAACCTGGTTGGCAAGGGCATAGTCTAACCTGTCCTATCCTAAAATGGCACTTGGCATCATAGGGTCTCAATCTGCATATACTTAGAGGCCGATCCTTCTGTTTTAAACAGTAAATCTAACTCTTTCCCCATAACCTGTATCAATCCCAAACTAATCACACTGCCCCACTCTCTCCCCAAAGCCATCCATCCATCACTGTTAAGACATTTGGATAAATCTGAATTGAAACAGCCATGAGAGTCAGGTTGCTCATACTCAGAGTGACATACCTCATGGTGTTAATTCAATGATTACCAACATGGACCCTTACAGAAGGAGACTGAATTCAGTGCTGTGGTGACTGAGGGTATAACCCCTCCTGCTGTCTATCAGGGGTTACATGATGTTCTGTGGAGGCTCCGACCAGTGAGTTTTTTGTGCGGGCAATCCGGGGGAGCGGAGCTTCCTGACGAGAGTCCTGGCTGAGGGTGTAGCTGAAAAACTCTGTATAATAAAATTTAGCTGTTTTGTGTTGAAACCTGTCTGTTCCATCGAGATATTACATTTGGGTAAAATTAGTTCCGACTCTGCACCTTGCCCTGTCACTGAGAGTACATCTTGTTTTAAGAAAAAGATAAGACTATTCACCAGTCAGGCCACTCTCCGGCAGAATCGATCCATATGATGCGACTATGGAAGACTGGAGCCAGTATGTAGAGCGCCTCGGATTTTATTTCGTAGCGAATGACATTACCGCGGAGGAGAAGCAGAAAGCCATCCTTCTGAGTGTTTGTGGCAGGAAGAAATACAATCTCATCCACAACCCGATGGCCCCGAACGCGCCCAATTCTAAATCCTTTAATGAATTAGTGGACCTCGTGAAAACGCATTTCCAGCCAAAGCCACCTCTAATAATGTAGAGTTTTAAATTTAATTCTAGAGTTAGGGCCCCGGGAGAGTCCATCTCTCTATGTAGCAAAGCTGAAGCAGTTGACAGAGCACTGCAGCTTCGGGGACACACTTAGTGAGATGCTGCGGGACCGATTAGTTTGTGGAGTTCAGGATGATGCCGTTCAGCACCGTTTACTCGCAGAGGTCGACATCGATTTGAAGCGCACCCTGGAAATCTCCCTCGCCATGGAAAGCGCTGCGAGAGACTCGCAGGCTCTATAACACGTGACTAATAACGCCATATTTCATGTTGGGCAGGAACCTACTGTGTAAACCAAACCCACAGCATCGAAACGAGAGGCAATGTCTGCTGTTAGAAACATGAAAAAGCCCAGTCGAAACGCTTCAGCAGTGACTCCATGATAAAGTTGTTACTGATGTGGAGGTGACCAAGGAGAATACACTTGTAAATTCAAGGAGGAAAAATGTCATTACTGCCATAAGAAAGGTCACTTGGTAGCGAAATGCCAGGAAAAACTGAAGCAGCAGAGACTGAAGATACCGACACCGACGTTTACTCCCTGCATAATATAACAGCTGTGAAAACTGAACCTATCACTATGACAATCCAAGTTAATGAGAAGCCACTAATAACGGAGGTGGATATGGGTGCCTGAAATACCGTGGTGGGAGAGCACACTTTCAGATAGCTTAATGAAGGTAGACAACCAATAAACCTGGAGTGAACAACTGCTAAATTAAGGACATACACTGGGGAATCCATTCAGGTAATGGGCATCGCCAAAGTACCAGTTTCTTACAAGCAACAGACAGCCCAGCTGCCTATAATAATTGTGAAAGGAGAAGGACCCAGTCTCTTAGACCGAGACTGGCTACTGAAGATCGAGCTCGACTGGTCTGAGATATCTCACCTAAAATCTGAGGGAGTTCCAGAACTTCTAAGAAAATACAATGTGGGTTTTCAGGATGAACTAGGGAAGTTAAAAGGCATGCAGGCCAAGATACATGTGCAGCCACAGGTGATACCTCATTTCTTTAAGGCAAGACCTGTGCCTTATACATTGAAAGGAAAGGTTGATGAGGAGCTGTGCCGGCTAGAAAATCTAGGCTTTATCCAACTGGTTCAATTCTCGGAATGTGCTGCGCCCATAGTTCCAGTGGTAAAGATCGACCGCGCCATAGGTATTTGTGGAGACTATAAATTGACCGTAAATAAGGCAGCCAAACTAGACAAGTACCCTATTCAAGGATAGATGACTTATGCCAAACTGGCTGAGGGCAAATGCTATACAAAACTGGAAATGAGCCATGCTTACCAGCAACTAGAGCTGATAGCACAAAGAGGGAGTACGTAACCATTAACACACACAAGGGTCTCTATTAGTACACCCATCTATCCTTCGGGGTCTCATCAACGTGCGCTATCTCCCAGAGAACAATGGGGAGCCTTTTACAAGGATTGCCACGAGTAATTGTATATCTAAATGATGTCCCCATCACGGGGTTAACCGAGACTGAACACTTGGCAAACCTAGGGGAAGGTGCTAAGGAGGTTCATGGAAGCCGGTGAACGGTTAAAAAAGGAAAAGTGCATATTTCGGGCACCAGAAGTGACTTATCTAGGCCGCAGGGTGGATGCCATGGGACTGCACACGGGAGAAGAAAAAGCTCAGACAATAAAAGGTTGGCCATCACCATCCAATGTAACAGAAATCTTTCCTGGGATGGTCAACTACAATAGCTGCTTCTTACTAAACTTATCAACTGTGTTGGCACCTCCCCTTACACTCGTTATTAAACAAGAACCACTGTTGGATTTGGGGGTCAGAACAGGAAGAAGTCTTCGTGAAAGCAAAGTAATTGTTGCATTTGTCATGTCTATTGGTACACCACGACCCATCGGAAGAGCTGGTATTAACATGTGATGCCTCTCCCTACAGGGTGGGAGCTGTGTTATTACATAGAATGGAAAATGGGTCAGAAAGGCCCATTGTCTCGAGAACCCTCTCCACAGCCGAGAAGGCTTATTCCCAGTGAGAAAAGGAAGTTTTATAGGTGATATTCAGAGTGAAGAAACGCCACCAGTACCTACATGGGCGCCATTTCACCATTGTGTCAGACCATAAACCATTAATGGGTTTATTCGGTGAGGATAAGGCCATTCTGCCAATAGCATCAGCAAGGATACAACGATGGGCGCTGCCATTATCTGCGTATGAATATACCTTTATGTACTGTCCTGGCCTACATATTGCAAATGCAGATGTACTCAGTCGTCTCCTGTTGCCAGACAGTTTTGTGCATACTCCCATTCCACAGGAATTAGTGTTATTATTGAACTTCTTCGTCTGCATGTGCGAAACAAATTAGAAATTGGACAAACAAAGATTCAACATTATCGAAAGTCAGAGAATTTGTCTTAAAAGGATGGTCAAACTTGCCAGTATCTGAAGAATTGAGACCATTCCACATCAGACAGGCAGAATTGAGCTGCCAAGGCGGGATTTTGTTGTGGGGGTCAGGAGTGGTGGTCCCACCACAAGGCAGAGAGCCGCCTTTGACAGAACTCCATAGTGCCCATTTGGGCATATCAAAAATGAAAATGCTTTCACGAAGCTATGTACAGTGGGCAGGTATTGATGAAGATATTGGAAACTTGGTCAAGCACTGTCTCCACTGTCAGCAACAACAGAAGTTGCCTGTCCCGTCTCCCCTGCACCTGTGGGAGTGGTCTGGCTGACCCTCGGTTCGATTACATATTGATTACGTGGGTCCGTTCTTGGGCACCATGTTCTTGTTAATTGTAGATGCATATTCCAAATGGATGGATGTGTATGAAGTCAAGTCACCAACGTCAAACACAATGATCGAGAAGCTACCTCACAATTTCAGCATAACATGGCCGACCTGAAATTGTCGTTTCAGGTAATGGCACCACTTTTACCAGCACAGAGTTTCAGAAATTTATGGATTTGAATAGAATCAGACATATTAAAACAGCCCCTTACCATCCCTCACCGAATGGTCTAGCCAAGGGCTAAACCTTTAAGCCTGGTATGAAAAAGCTATCGGAGGGCATTCTGGAATCTCGACTTTCCCGGTTTCTTTTCAGTTAGCATACAACACCACATTCGAGTACGGGTTCAACACTGTCTGAATTATTGATGAAACGCTGCCTACATCACGGTTACACCTGGTGTTTCCAAATTTAGAGGAGAAGGTAGAGGGGAATCCAAGTATTCAAAAGTTGAGCCATGACATCCACGGCAAAGCTCGCACATTCAGTGTAGGTGACACAGTATTCGGGCAAAATTTCGGCAGTGGGCCCTGTTGGGCTCCTGGACCCATTGTCTCAGAGACTGGTCCATTATCTTTCCAAGTACAAGTAGGTGATAAAATCGTCCATAAGCACGTAGATCATATTTGTGCCAGAGATACATTCCAACAACCAACTATTGCGCCTCTGATTAATGACGAACTATCAATTCCTGAGGTGACTGATTGACCTAGTATAGACATGCCCAATGTCTCTGTAGAGTTGCCAAACCCTGAACTGCCACGTTCCGATAATGGTCTCATGTTGCAGTTCCAGATCCTGTCGATCCAGTTGAGGAACCTCAAGTGGTAGAGCTACGCCCCTCAAGCTGCATAAGGAGAGCACCTCAGAGACTTGATCTTTAAATCACCTGAAGTAAATGCTTGTCACGGTCTCCCTTGAGAGGTGGAGCCTCCTTCAGCATTGCACCTCAAACATATTGAATTAGCTGCATCGCTGCCTGTAAACCCTGTCAGCAGGATAGTGGCACTTTCGGCAGCCCCTTCCGCCTTGGACCACCTGCTGGTCCTGTGCCCCTTGTGCCTGCGCCTCTCCTCCCACAGGTCCCTCCCCTGGAAGCTGCATTGGGACACCTGCCCTCCTCTCCCTTCAGCCCCTCTCTTCCTCAGAGGAGGAGGTGCCTCCAGTGGAGACCACAATCCCCATTACCAGGGTAACAGAAGGCTGTCTGATACCTAAAAGGACCCACATGGTCTGAATCCATGGGGATAGTGTGAATGATTTTGTCAATTTATAACTATCAAGGCAACAAACATTTAGACAAACCAGATTTAAAAATAGTGAGTTATTCATATTTTGGTTTAAAATCCAGAGCATTCAAACAGGTGTGTGATTTATTCTGAATAAAGACTCAAAAATCATAGCTAATACATGGTGTGAAATTTGGGCTTCAGACCCCCTCCTTCACCAAGCGAGTAGGGGCAGGAATCCGGGCTTTAGCTGATCTTTTTCCAATCTCACCCCTTCGGGTGTGAACCTTGCTGGGGTGGCTGCTTTCCTTGGGCAGCAGGACAGCCTGGGTGTTGGGCAGGACCCCGCCATGGGCTATGGGGACCCCCCTCCCAGCAGCCTGTTGAGCTCCTCGTCGTTGCGGATGGCGAGCTGCGGGTGGCCGATGGCTGGGGGGGGGGGGGGAGGGGGGGTGATGCGGGTCATCTTGTCGCCCCGGGCTGCGTTGCCGGCCAGCTCGAGGACCTCAGCCGTCAGGTACTTGGCGACGGCGGCCAGGTAGACGGGGGCTCTGGCCCCCAACCCGCTCGGCAGCAACCGGTGGATACGGCTGATGGGGAACTGGAGCCCGGCTCTGGAGGAGCGAGTCTTGGCCTTGGCGCGCCAATTGCCTCCAGTTTTACCGCGGCCAGACCCTAACCTGAATCACAAGATCTTCGTTGGTTTGAGAAGGCCAGCACAGACTTGTACAGGTGCAACAGAAACACTAGCCCCCAACCCCCAACGCCTTGGAGCAGTGGCCCAGCTTCAATGCGGAGCCTGGGGCCCTTGTCAGGGACAAAGGACGTGTTTTTTCATTTCTTTATCTTAACAATAAACTAGGGCCAACCCTCCAAAGGAAATCCATCCCCTTTCCTGCAGTCTTAGGAAAGTCTAGGATGGAACAAACTCCTATTCTTAGCCGGCATGGCTTCCACTGGGGCCTAAGGAGAGAGCGACAAATTTAATTACGAGGATAACAACAACAACAACTTATATTTATATAGCACCTTTAATGTAATAAAACATTCCAAGGCGCTTCACAGGAGCATTCTGAAACAAAGTATGACACCAAGCCCAGAAGGAGATGTTCGTTGTGATGGAAGGCCATCGATCTGAAAGGTTAACTCTGTTTCTCTCTCCACAGAGGCTGCCTGACCCGCTGAGCTTTTCCAAGCATTTTTTTTTTGTTTTTATTTCAGATTTCCAGCACCCGCAGTGTTTCTAAGGAGACATGAGGTCCGATGTCCAGACAACACCACCCAGTTATGTACATGGCTGAACAAAACAGGAAACAGAGAGTGGAGGTTAACGGCTGCTATTCAGGTGGGAAGCGAGTGTCTCACGGGCATCGACGCTGTGCCCACTGCTGTTGGCAATTCACATCAATTATTTGGACTTGGAAAAACTATTTCAAAATTTGAGGATGACACCAAATGGAGAGGTGGAGTTAATATAAGGGAAGAACCTGTCAAAATTCATCCAGAAGGAAAAAAATAGTTCAGACTAGTACTCTTAATTCCCAATTTTTACTGGTGCTCCATTTTGAGGTATACAAGACTAGTTTGGACCCATATTCTTATTTCCCAGTTTTTATTGCTTTTTCCTTCTGGGCAGGAAGACATTAATAAACTTGCAGAATGGGTGTGAAATTGGCAAATGAATTTGAATATGGGTAAGTGTGAGATGGTGCAGTTTGGTAGGAAAAATAAGGAGGGCACATAGTGTTTGGAAAATAAATTGCAAAATTTAATGCCCTCACCCAAGGTGAGTTTGGAGGTGGGGGCATTTAATCGGGCATGGGGGGAGGGTTAAGTCCAGGGCAAGAGAGCTCATGGGTGGCCTTCCCACTCCACAGCCAATTGAGGCCCTTACGTGGGCAATTAATGCCCAGATAAGGGCCTCTTCCTGCTGCCTCTGGTATTCACCCACCAGCTGGTGGGGGACTCACCATGCCGGAAGCACAACAAGCAAAACCCTGACAGGGTTGTTTGCAGGCTTGCAGGAGGGACCCCTTGTTCAAAGGTTTTCAGTGCCTGCTCGAGGGACCCAGTATTGGGAAGGGGTAAAGTGGGGGTGGGGTGCCTGCTGGGAGCCACACCTCTTCCTTTGCTACCCATCTCCCCCCCACCCCCGCCCTTCCCCTGTGACACCCACCCCGAAAAGCCCATCTCGCCATCACTCACCTGTGGCCTGTGTCCCTCAGCAGCCCTGAGTCTTTGGTGGTTGCATTACCGGCAGCAACCATCACTCTCCCAGTGGCACTGCAAAGCAACACAGAGCTGCCAGCCACCCTGGGGTCCCGGACCCTGGGGAAGACCCTCCGCTGCACAGTTAAGTGTCTGATTTGCACTTAATGCAGTGGGCTTTCCCCAAAGGAGGCAACACAAGGCTCTTGCTGGCTCTTCGAGTCGGCAGGTGAGAACCCTGGCACCTCTGTTGAATTCCACCCTAAGGGCAGAATCATCCCAGATTTGCTGGAGAAGTCATTTTACCCGCCAACTGCAATGGGCGATTTTCACGCCGTATCGTCCTATTCCCGCCTCATTAATTATGCAGCCACATGAACCGTGCGCTCTCACTGGCAGACGGCCTCGGATTTGCCCACCGCGCCATCACCTCGCTGCTTCCCCATGCAGGGCGCCACATTTAAACTGCAGCCATGCCCACACCTCTCGATGCTTACAGCCCAGGGAGGCACCGGTGAAGAGATGGCCCCTAAGCCAAGAAGAAAGCAGCCCCCTAATTCAGTGACACATCCCTGGGACATCTTCTGGACACTGTGGAGGCCCACCGCGATATCCTCCGGCCACAGGAGGCCCATCAGTCTCGCCAATCCAACTCGGGAGGCGGTGGCAGAGGTGGTCAGTGCCAATGCTGCACACAAGAGGTCGGCCATCCAGGGTAAGATAACCATCTCATCACTCTAAACTCTCACACTCACAAGCCCATCACACATTCATTGGCATCTCACTCACTGCCAGCTCAAGGGACATCACCACTCACTCTCACACACACCCTCACATCTCCATCTGGCCTCATCTCCTCTGGAGACTGCCTCCTCAGCCTTCACCAGCTTTAGGCCACTTGCACAGGTCAACATTTGTACCCACACACACCTTGGGATACCCCCCTTCCCCAGTACAGCCCTCGCCCTGCAGCCTCTGCCCTTGCCTGAGGTCACTTCTCCCCCTTCCCCGAGCAAGCCCTAACTCTGCAGCTGTTGAAAAACCACCCCTATCTTATGGCTGGTCTGGTAGGCAGAGACCTGAGCCCCCCTAAAAGTGATGTGGTGCTCTCAGTGAAGCCTGGCGCTGATGACTGTGAGTGCTGCCCGAAGCAAGGTGGGCAAACAAACCTGGAAGTCCCAAGTGAAGTGCAGCCCACCAGTTGCATGTCACTTATGTACAGTTGTGAAACATGTCACATGCAATCACACCGACGTGCCCGATGATCCAGTGTGGGGGTTGATTCCGGCGAGCAGGGCTTATAATGAGATGCTAAAGTATTGAAATTAGGTTCCCGACGTGCAGTAGCAGGAAATGCAGCCCACCATTGATGGGCAGAGCAGACGGTCGCAAACTGGTTTCACGATGGCATGAAACTGATTTTTGCCCTTCTCGCCATATTGCCCGCCCCTGCCTGCCATTACACTCGATGCCAACAGGGCAGGAAAATTCCGGCCTAAGAATCTAAAGGGTGGAGAAGCACGGGCATATAGGGAGAACAGACCACTGTAACTCCTGCCAATGCAAGATGGCTGCCCTGCACATGTTCACTGGGCTGTGCATGTGCAGAATGCCAATAACCGTCACTCCGCTGTGTCCAGCTCGCCAGTGCACCTCTGCCCGTGCAAGAATAGTTCCAAAACTCTTGTAAGAGGCTGTCAATAAATAAACTCTATAAACGCATTATTCAATGGCTTCATTACAACATGCGTGGGTCAATCGTAGAGCTGAGAATACCTTTAAAAATACAATTATTCAATCCAAGCTCTTAAGGCTATTGCTGTTCTTGGCCCACATCAGAAAAAGGAGAAATAACATCTCGATAAATCTAAACTGTGCTGCAGCTTGGTGCTGTGGTTGAGTGGGATGTCGTGATGGCCTGGCAAACAGGTGATGCTGAGTTTAAATCTCTGGTGCTGTTTCTCCAGCAAATGTGATGAATCCAGTGAATATTTCAAACCGAGACTGAAAAAGCGATACTTGGCTGGATCATTCCTGTTTTACAAAGTTTGCTGCCTGAGAAGTGATAAAGGATGGACTCACCTTAAACTTGGAAATTAAATGTAAAGCGTGTTCAAGAGCAAATATGCTCGATGAACGCAGGTTTATTATTAATTTGCAAAGGCTAAAACTGATTTGTATTAGTTAAATGTGTGAATCACTGAAGCATTACTGTTTACTTATGTGAATGAAACAAATTAAACCGACGTGGACAAAGAACGATGAATGGGGATGTTGTCTTTAAATACAAAGCACAGATGTAGGGGTGAAAGTAATGGATGTGCCCGATAAATCAAAGCCACCGGATCGAGGGAAGGAAACACGGTTGTGAATATTTGAGCAGTGCCATTTTTGGTCCTGGCCGCAGCTGACTCCATCACTGCCTGTGACGTAAGGGAGCAACAGAATCAACTGCACATGCCCGGCATTGGCTGTGGCATTGGCTGTGGCATTGGCTGTGGCGTTGGCTGTGGCGTTGGCTGTGGCATTGGCTGTGGCGTTGGCTGTGAGCATTGGCAGCAAACCCAGCCGAGAACAGACACACAAATCATTAAAAGGATAACATGTGAAGAGCTGTTTTAACTCAGGAGTTGAACTTTGACTCTGTATACACATGTTTCTTGTGCTTCTTGGAAGGGAAAACAAGGTGAGGGGGTTGAACCAGTGACAGGCAAGAAACACTTTAAGCACTGAGACCTCACACCTGCTTCATCATCTTAGTGTACTCTGGGAGTGTACCTTCATTGCTTTGGAAGTGATTTCCACTACTTTGGGGTCCAGTGGGTTTAATCTACACTTCAAAGATGTCAACCTTCAGCTCAGGATGGGAGCTACTGATTGTGGTAATCTGAGATGCAGTGCAACTTTAGGAGAATGTGAGCAGATTGACCACGTGTTTTTATCACCTTTAGAATGATCGACCAAAGCGGAGTTGGTGTATTTGGTGGCGTCTTTGGTGCCTTCGGAGACAGTGTGTTTGGCCAGTTTCCCTGGCAGCATGAGGTGGACAGCGCTCTGGATCTCCCTGGCCGAGACGGTGCGGCGCTTGTTGTAGTGAGTGAGGTGTGAGGCCTCGGAGGCAATGCGCTAGAAAGTGTCGATAACGAAGGAATCCATAACACTCATGGCCTTGGGTGAGATCCTGGTGGAAGGGTGGACCTGGGTCAGGACCCTGTACACATAAATGGAATAGCTCTGCTTGCGAGATTTTCTCTGCTTGTTAGGCGGCTTCTTGGTGACTTTAGTCAGCGACTGTTTCGACACCTTCCTCAGGCATTCCACTCAACTTGGACCAACTGTATTACCCAATTGCTGTGTAGGGCGGGCTACAATGTTAATCAGTAGTTTAGAATAGAGTCTGGTTGGAGAAGCACGGGTGTGTTGGTGCTCTGTTACTTGTGTTAATAAACAGCATGTGCTTCATCTTACATTGGTCTCTGCATCTGCAGTATCTTGTTTACTCACCAGTAGATAGGTGTGCAACCATGTTCACTGAGCAAAGTGACCCGACAGAAGGAATAGAACACTTACGCAGCTTTACCTCGGTCCTCAGCTGAGGAGCAAGATGAGGAACAGCAGCAGCTGGGGGAGCAGTCTTCTCCTCTGCCCACCTGTTGCAACACAGAAAAGAGGGGAGCAATGCAGAGCTGCAGTCCTCAGGAGGTCAATACCCCAAAACAGGGTTTACAGGCTGGGGATGAGCTTCCAGGACATGGCTTAGCACCAGTGTAGCAGCAGGCTCAGGGTTTCCCCTCAGGATGTTTGCAGCTACCTGGAAGAAAACTTCTCGCCAAGTAAAGCAGAAGGGCATGCATTGTCAGTGAATGTCAAAGTCAGCACGGCCCTGAATTTCTGTGCCTCCAGCTCCTTCCAGGGCTTTGCGGAATCTCACAGCCTGCTGCCCGCAAGTGCGTTTCACTGGTGACTGATGCCAGTTTCGCCACGACCAGGACTTGTGAGCCACTTCTTAACTGATGGGGCCAGTCAGAATGAGCGGGCACTTGACTTTGGCACTCAGGCACTCAGGCTGGTTTCTCACAGGTCCAGGGGGACATCGACTGCACAGAAATGGCAATCAGCAGGGAGTCTGGGTTAATGGAAACAGCTTCCATTTCATCGATATTCAACTCATCTCTAATCACAAAAAAAAACCATTATATATGTTGGGGGGATGGGGGTGGGGTGGTGGGGGTCCCCCAAATCTACCGTGCGCCATTCTCCAATGAATAGGACCACCCAGGCATTAGAAATGGATGGCTCTGAATGATTTCCACTACCTCATACTGCAAGATGAACCATTCCACAAACTCATTCATCTGACGTCAATACACATTGTGCTGCATGTTTGTTGCTGTAAGGAGAGACATTGTCCTGCTGTTTATATTACATTTGAAGACAGTTCCAGCTTGGTGAACAGTGTGAGGCAAGGTTGTATTCCAGCTGTCCCAGTGCTTCACATCCTTGTCTCGCTGAAGGGGTTGGGGGGAGCAGTGCACTGTGCACAGGTATCTAAATGGTGACATTGCTAAAATAGAGAAAACCTACTGATTGTACGTTAACAGGAGAAACGAGGCACTTCCCGAGATCATGGAAGGCACAACAGAAATGCAATTTTTTTAATGTGGGTTTCTCAGACCCAAAGCTAAAGTCTAAAATAAGGTTCATCAGACTGATTCCTGGGATGGCAGGATTGTCGTATGAGGAGAGATTGAGTCGATTAGGCCTGTGTTCATTGGAGTTTAGAAGAATGAGAGGGGATCTCATTGAAACGTATAAAATTCTGGACAGACTGGATGCAGGGATGATGTTTCCTCTGGCTGGGGACTCGAGAACAAGGGGTCACAGTCTCAAG
Source organism: Cetorhinus maximus (assembly GCF_964194155.1). NCBI lineage: Eukaryota > Metazoa > Chordata > Chondrichthyes > Lamniformes > Cetorhinidae > Cetorhinus > Cetorhinus maximus. Next base: position 33,057,037 of record NC_135904.1, read on the forward strand.
ATATGGGGTAGCCCATTTAGGACTGAGATGAAGAGAAGTTTCTTCACCCTGATGGTGGTGAACCTGTGGGATTTTTTTTTCATTCACAGAATGTGGGCTTCACTGACTGGGCCAGCATTTATTACCCATCCCTAGTTGCCCTTGAGAAGGTGGTGGTGAGCTGCCTTCTTGAATTGCTGCAGTCCATGCGGTGTAGGTAGTGAGTGACTTGGAAGGTAACTTCCAGTTGGTGGTGCTCCCATCTATCTGCTGCCCTTGTCCTTCTAGATGGTAGTGGTCAGGGGTGTGGAAGGTTCTGGTGAAAGAGCCTTGGTGAATTGCTGCAGTGCATCTTGTAGAAGTACACACCGCTGCTACTGTGTGTCGGTGGTGGAGGGAGTGAATGTTTGTGGATATGGTGCCAATCAAGTGGGCTTCTTTGTCCTGGATAGTGTCAAGCTCCTTGAGTGTTGTGGGAGCTGCACTCATCCAGGCAAGTGGGGAGTATTCCATCACACTCCTGACTTGTGCCTTGTATATGGTGGAAAGGCTTTGGGGAGTCAGGGGGTAAGTTACTTGCCGCATGATTCCTAGACTCTGACCTGCACTTGTAGCCACAGTATTTATATGGCTAGTCCAGTTCAGAATCTGGTCAATGATAAATCCCAGGGCATAGATAGTGGGGGATTCAGTGATGGTAATGCCATTGAACATCAAGGGGCAATGGTTGGATTCTCTCTTGTTGGAGATGGTCATTGCCTGACACTTGTGTGGTGCAAATGTTACTTGCCACTTGTCAGCCCTATCCTGGATATTGTCCAGGTCTTGCTGCATTTGGACATGAACTGCTTCAGTATCTGAGGAGTTGTGAATGGTGCTGCACATTGTTCAATCATCAGCGAACATCCCCACTTCTGACCTTATGATGGAAGGAAGGTCATTGATGAAGCAGCTGTAGATGGTTGGGCCGAGGACACTACCCTGAGGAACTCCTGCAGTGATGTCCTGGAGCTGAGATGACCGACCTCCAACAACCACAACCATCTTCCTTTGTGCTTGGTATGACTCCAACCATCGGAGAGTTTTCCCCCTGATTTCCATTGACTCCAGTTTTGCTAGGGCTTCTTGATGCCACACTCAGTCAAATGCTGCCTTGATGTGAAGGGTAGTCACTCTCACCTCACCTCGTGAGTTCAGCTCTTTTGTCCATGTTTGAACCAAGGCTGTAATGGGATCAGGAACTGAGTGGCCCTGGTGGAACCCAAACTGGGCATCAGTGAGCAGGTTATTGCTAAGCAAATGTTGCTTGATAACACTGTTGATGACCCCTTCCATTACTTTACTGATGATCGGGAGTAGACTGATGGGGTGGTAATTGGCTGGGTTGGATTTGTCCTGCTTTTTGTGTACAGGACATATCTGGGCAATTTTCCACCTAGCCGGGTAGATGCCAGTGTTGTAGCTGTACTGGAACAGCTTAGCTAGGGGTGCAGCAAGTTCTGGAGCACAAGTCTTCAGTACTATTGCTGGAATATTGTCAGGACCCATAGCCTTTGGAGTATCCAGTGCCTTCAGCCTATTTTTGATATTACATGGAGTTAATTGAATTGCCTGAAGACTGGTATCTGTGATGCTGGGGACCTCCGGAGGAGGCCGAGATGGATCATCCACTCGGCACTTCTGGCTGAAGATTGTTCCGAATGTTTCAGCCTTATCTTTTGCACTGATGTGCTGGGCTCCTCCGCCATTGAGGATGGGGATATTTGTGGAGCCTCCTCCTCCAGTGAGTTGTTTAATTGTCCACCACCATTCACGACTGGATGTGGCAGGACTGCAGAGCTTAAATCTGATCCATTGGTTGTGGGATTGCTTAGCTCTGTCTATCACTTGCTGCTTATGCTGTTTGGCAGGCAAGTAGTCCTGTGTTATAGCTTCACCAGGTTGACACCTCATTTTTTTTTAGGTGTGCCTGGTGCTGCTCCTGGCATGCCCTCCTGCACTCTTCATCAAACCAGGTTTGATCCCCTGGCTTGATGGTAATGGTAGAGTGGGGGATATGCCGGGTCATGAGATTACAGATTGTGTTTGAGTATAATTCTGCTGCTGCTGATGGCCCACAGCGCCTCATGGATGCCCAGTCTTGAGTTGCTAGATCTGTTTGAAATCTACCCCATTTAGCACGGTGGTAGTGCCACACAACAAAAGGCTGTGGAGGCCAAGTCACTGAATATATCTAAGAAGGAAACAGATAGATTTCTAGACTCTAAAGGTATCATGGGACATGGGGGGAGAGCAGGCGTATGGCATTGAAATAGAGGATCAGCCATGATCATACTGAATGGCGGAGCAGACTCGAAGGGCTGAATGACCTGCTCCTATTTTTTATGATTTTGAAGTTCTTGCTGGCTTGGTTTCACTTCTATTGCATAATCTGTACTATTGCCAATGGAAAACCAACAACTTAAGATATGAACCATAATTATGCTTTTTGATTGGTACAGGATGTACCTTGTAAGTTTGTTCCATATTTTCGAAATGACATTTTTTATAATGATTTACCCATTTATTACTTTTGGGTTATTTGGTCTCTGTAGTTACAGAAAAGATCATGTGAGTTCAGTCCAACAAATACATAATTGGTTACACAGAATGCTTGACACAAAACCCAAAGCTCTTGAAATGATATTATCTCAGTGTTAATGAGTCACAAACACTTATAACCCAGACCTTTTGAATCTTTGCTTGTACAGAGATGTTAAAGAGGAGAAAAGATTTCATTTATATTACCACCTTTCACAACACCCCAAAGCGCTTTACAGCCAATGAAGTTTTGAATTGTAGACACTGTTATAATGTAGGAAATGCAGCAGTCAAACAGTGCACAGCAAGCTCCCACAAACAGAAATGAACCAGGTAATTTGAAGTACCACAGGTAATAATTGAGGCAAGTAGCATGGATGCATTTAAAGGCATTTAAAGCTAGATAAGAACATGAGGGAGAAAAGAAAAGGAGGATATGCTGATCGGCTGAGTGTAGAATCGGAATCCCCTTCAACTGGGAAATTTATGGAATATAAAACCTAAACCCACGGACATGTTTGACCTTAGGTTTTGTACCACACAGCACAGCAACTAAGCTGCAGCCAACAGCACAGGGCTGTGCAGCAAGGGGTTAATTCGGACATTTAGTAAAAGACAAATACTGCGGATGCTGGAAATATGAAATAAAAAGCAGAAAATGCTGCAAAAACTCAGCAGGTCTGACAGCTTCTGTGGAGAGCGAAACAGAGTTAACATTTTGAGTCCGTAAGACTCTTCTTCAGAGCTAAAGAGAAGTGGAAATATGATGGATTTTACCCTGTTTAAGGGGGAGAAGTGGAGCAGGTAAAGCAGGATAGAAGGTCAGTGATAGCTAAGGAGAGGCTGACAAAGATGCCATGGACACAAAATAAAGGGAGTGTTAGTGGTAGTGGTGAAGACTAAAAAACAGGTGCTGGTGGTGGCATAAAGGTAAGAAAGCAGAATGTGATAATATCAGAACAAGGGTCAGCACTCTGTGAAAGAACAACATGGAACAAGTAACAAATGGCACTTTTGGAGGGGGGGTGGGGGGCAGTGGTAGGGGAAAAAGGATAAATAAGGGGATAAAAAGGGAGATCAGAAAGGGATAGAACAATGAATGAGTGAATAAAAATGAAAATAAGTAAATAAAAAATCAATGTTTTTAAAAATGGGATTAAAAAAGGGGTGAAGAGAGAGGAGAGAGAGCTCATGGCCTGATGTTGTTGAACTTTTTTTGATTTTTATTAAATTTCTTAAAATTTTTAAAATTGACTAATGCAATTAAGAGACTGATACAATGGCACAAGGAACATGCCATCGATGGAATACAATCAAAGTAATTGTAATGCAACTATTACAATTGTCATATTGTATCACAAACAGTGGTTCTGGAATCAGGCATTACAACCATGATTGGTTCCTCTCAGGGAGAGGAATTGGGTCACTCAAACCTTTATCGACTCGGAGCCGTGTGCTTTATTGCCTCTAAACAGCAGGAGAATTGTTTAAACGATGTGAGAGCTGATCATATTCACCTGGGATATATTATCCCTGGAAAGACTATTGTTTCAGACGGCAGGAGCTGATCCTATTTGTCTGGACTGGGCGTAGGATAAACTAGGAACGCCAACTGCCGGACATTGAAATGAATTGGCCAGGTCAGCAGCAGAAAGGGTCTAATTGGGGACAGAGATCGTAGGGCACCGCTGTTTTCTGCAGGTAGTCCCCGAAGTCGGTAGAGTCTGGTTAGCTCCACTGAGGGACCTACAACACTATTGTAAGAGCAACCCCGAGTGGTGATTGTAAGTATTAAGTTAGGATATAAAAATTTATGCATTAAGTTAGTAACAAAGCGAGGGTTTAGCCTTTGACAGGACAGGGTTCCTGGTAACGAAACTGTAATTGTAAGTGTATTTCATGATTGCTGAATCCAGCATTTCTCTGATGGCTGTGACTAATTCGATATGGCAATTGTGAATTACCAAAAGAAACTTGTCTCGCTGGTCATTATGTTCAAGCCATACACTTGTGAATCTGGTGTCATGAACTTGAGTGGGGGGAGGGTCCCTGAGGCCTCCCCCTACATGAGGGAACAGTGGGAGGATGCTTGTGTCGAGCATAAACACCAGCATGGACCAGATGGGCCGAAGGGTCTGCCTCTGTGTTGTACACCTGATTTAGCAACGCTGCCTGCAGCAGGCGGACAGAAGAATCAATGCCACCCCCCATCCCGCACCCCACACCGCGTCCCCCTCCCTCCACCCCACCCCTCCCCCACACCGCCCACCCCCACCCCGCCCACCCTCCCCCACCTTCCCCCACCCCGCTCCTCCCCTTCCCCCGCCCCACACCACACCCCCTCCCCACCACACCCCTCAGCCACCCCACACCCAACACCGCCCCCCTCTCCCCGCACCCCGCCCTTCCGCCTTCCCCATGCCCCACACCGCCCCCCCTCCCCGCACCCCACCCCTCCCCCTTCCCCATGCCCCACACCGCCCCCACTCCCCCCACCCCACCTCTCCCCCACCCCGCAGCACTTGGAATTTGGGCACAAATTCTTGACTCTCCAAATGTGATCCACCTGAGTCAATTGCCCCCTACTCTTGGAACTTTGCGAGAGTTTAACCTAAAAACTCAGCCAGGTTTGAGTTGGATGGGGCGTAAAGTCTGAAAAATCTGTTTCCTGAGCTAAACCCAACTCCAAACTGCCAATTTCCGACTTTCATTGAGACTGGAAGCTGAGCCAGAAAACGACCTGATCCAAGATGGTAGGTTAGAAATTTAAATATGATAACGAGGCTGTGATTGTCATTCTCCTTTTTATTTTTAACAACCTTGAACTTTGGGAAAGCTGACAGCTTCAATCAGGCAAGGATTGTGGACTCATGAGGTGATTGTCTTCTCACCTATCCAAGTACTCGCCTGACAGTCGCTAAGGTTGTGCATGACCTGTATCACTTCCAAACTAATCCCACTGCCCCGCTCCCTCCCCATAGCCCTGTATCAATCCCAAACTAATCCCAATGCCCCGCTCTCTCTCCATCGCCCTGTATCAATCCCAAATAATCCCAATGCCCCACTCTCTTCCCATAGCCCTGTATCAATCCCAAACTAATCCCACTGCCCCACTCTCTCCCCATCACCCTGTATCAATCCCAAACAAATCCCACTGCCCTGCTCTCTCCCCATCACCCTGTATCAATCCCAAACTAATCCCACTGCCCCACTCTCTCCCCATCGCCCTGTATCAATCCCAAACTAATCCCTCTGCCTCACTCTGTCCCTATAGCCCTGTATCAATCCCAAACTAATCCCACTGCCTCACTCTCTCCCCATAGCCCTGTATCAATCCCAAACTAATCCCACTGCCTCACTCTCTCCCCATTGCCCTGTATCAATCCCAAACTAATCCCACTGCCCCACTTTCCTCCCGTAGCCCTGTATCAATCCCAAACTAATCCCACTGCCTCACTCTCTCCCCATTGCCCTGTATCAATCCCAAACTAATCCCATTGCCCCACTTTCCTCCCGTAGCCCTGTATCAATCCCAAACTAATCCCACTGCCCCACTCTCTCCCCATAGCCCAGTATCAATCCCAAACTAATCCCACTGTCTCACTCTCTCCCCATCACCCTGTATCAATCCCAAACTAACCCCACTGCCCCACTTTCCTCCCGTAGCCCTGTATCAATCCCAAACTAATCCCACTGCCTCACTCTCTCCCCATCACCCTGTATCAATCCCAAACTAATCCCACTGCCCCGCTCTCTCCCCATCGCCCTGTATCAATCACAAACTAATCCCACTGCCCTGCTCTCTCCCTATAGCCCTGTATCAATCCCAAACTAATCCCACTGCCCCGCTCTCTCCCCATAGCCCTGTATCAATCCCAAACTAATCCCACTGCCCCACTCTCTCCCCATAGCTCTGTATCAATCCCAAACTAATCCATTTCCTTCACTAAAGGACACAGGTGAACCAGATGGATTTTTACAACAATCAGCAATGGTTTTGTAGTCATCATCAGACTTCTAATTCCATATTTTTATTGGATTCAAACTGCACCATCTGCCGTGGTGGGATTCGAACCCTGACCCTCAGAGCATTACCCTGGGTCTCTGGAATACTAATCCAGTGACAAAATCCACTATGCTCCTAACCCCATTTCATGTCATGCTGATGGTTATTTCCCGGCTCTTTCTAAACACTTGCGTATGTAAGGGGTTACACGAGACACCATCCTACCAATTTAGTAAATGTCAACACAGAAGCCTGAATCAAGTGACCCTGTTATTTCCAGGGACTGTTTAGAATTGTTGCCTGTTTACAAATTACCTTTCTGGAGAGGGAGAATCAATGCTGAGTTTTTCCAGGTAATTCTGTTTTTGTTTAGAATCAATGCTGTGTTCACTAAGGTTATCTAAGGCCCTCTTTTCTTACACAAATCATTAAACATTTAGGAGTAACTGCTGTCTTTAGGAATTTCCTTGGCAGCATTCATCATGCGATACCTTAACAAACACGATTGGCTGAGAAATTAGTTTGCCTAATGCCCATTTTATACACGACAAATGAGGGTTGAAAGGTTCCAAGGTGGCCTCTGGAGAAGGTGCATTTGTTCTGCATCAGAGGTATGCTGCACACCGTATTGGTCAAGGCATCCAGTCATCTTCCATCTTCTGTCTGAAGCCCATTAGGCCCGTTTTCTATATTTCAGCAGTGTCAGTACCTGATCACTATCTGCAAGCTGCAGCACACACTGTGCACTGTGATCATTCCTCTCAGGTGTAAAGCAAACAAACAACAGCCTCATCTTTCCATTGAGACATGACACCGAGGTCCTGTCTTCCCTCTCAGGTAAATGTAAAACACCCTATAGCAGTATTTGTAGGAGAGCAGGGAAGTTATCCCCGGTGTCTTGGCCAATATTTATCTCAACATAAGGTCACACAAACTGATTATCTGGTCATAATCACATTGTGGGAGAAGTATAAAAAAAAGGAGTCGGCAGTTTAGCTCAAGTCTGTCCTACCATTCAATGAGACTGTGGCTCATCTGCAGCTCCAGGTCCCTGTCTTTTCCCCATATCCCTTAATACCTTTGGCTATAAGACAAATCTATTAATCATAGTTTTAAAAGTTACAATTCATCTAGCAATGATTACCAGTTATGGAAGAAACTTTTACCACCCTTTGTATGGGGAGGTATAGGCTCCTTTCACTCCTGACTCTACCTCTGGTCCGTGACTCCCAGCAGAACTAGTTTCTCTTTATTGCCCCTATCTATTACCCTCAAAATCTTGAAAACTTAAATCAAAACTCCTCTTTACCTTTCTAAATTCTAGGGAATACAACCCTAGTTTGTGTAATCTTTCCTTGTAACTTAGCCCTTGAGTGTAATTTTAGTGAACCTAAGCTACCCTCCCTCCATGGCTAACAAATACACCCAATGCTCCAGGTGTGGTGTAGTCGGGGCTGTGTATAACTGAAGCTTGACATCTACCCTCTTGGATTCTAGTCCTCGAGATAGAAAATCCAGCATTCCAGGATTAGCCTTCATGATGCTCGCAAATTGGCTGCTGTGTTTCCCACATTACATCAGGGGCTACGCTTCTGAAGCACTTTATTAGCTGTGAAGAGCTTTTGGAATATCCTGAAGTCTTAAAGGCGCTATATAAATGCAGGTTCTTTCTCCCTTCCTTTCTTTAAGCGGGATTCTGGAGAGCTGCCACCAAGAAGTGAAATAAGAGACGATAACCATACCTGAAAGTGGAGGCAGGATGAACAGTTGTGATTTCCCATCTCCACTCCACATCATAACTGAGGGCCAGTGCTGGCTACCTGTAATCCCGACCCCAATCTGCATCCCGATCCCAATCCCGATGTACCTGCTCCTCTCCCTATGTCACTCCACACCTCCCCCACCCCCGCCACAAACTACCATGGCTGCTAATCATTCGCTAAGACCTCAGCTTGCCAATTCGATGAGGTTGGTGAATCAATCTCTCGTGGTCCTGCCACCTGCTACATGAATGCATTCTTTGCTGCACCAGGATTGTCCGCTATTTCGGTGTACCTCTTTCCTAGGCTGACATATGGTGTTGCCTGTGTCCCATTAACATCCCACAGCTAAGAGGCTTTCCTGCTTTCTTACATTTCCCCTATCCAAGAAAATGCCTGTGGCAACCGTTCTTGTTCAATCTTCATTGAGCTGTAGAAAAATGTCAGATATCTGTGTGACACTGAAGTACTTTAAGAGCTGTATGCTGTAAAATGTGTGTCTGTGGGAGGTTCGATTTGAAGTTAATAATCTACTTCCATAGCAGTCCAGATGTAAGGTCCAGTTTCTTAGAGCAGATTTTGGAAAACCATGTCCACCCCTCACGTCTAACCCCATCTTGCCCATCTTGACCTTGTTGGCAACTACAAATAATGTTGATATTTGGTGTGTTCATCTTTCTCTCTCTGGCTACTTTCTCTTTGAGTCTGCATCTGTGCGCTGATCATCTTCACCTTCCAGCAGCTCTGTTTGAAACTCTCCTTTGTGTCTGCAGCTCTCCTTTGTGCCTGGCCATATGATGTCTGTATTGTAACTTCTTCCCTACTGGCACTGCTTCCAGGTTAAGGGTCGCCAGGTCACCTTTATCTATGAAAATTGCAATTTTTCCCTTCACAATTGGTGCAAAACTCTCAGAAGTCCTACAGATATTCTTAAATACGATTAGAGATTCCACAGACCTTTTCAAAAATTTAAACATTTTCCTTACAGTACTCTTTCTGGGTCAAAGGTCATCACACCTTTGATACCCTTACCCAACACAAACCTATCGATCTTAATTTTGAAAGCTCTGTCACCCAGCTTTCACAGCATTGTAAAGAAAGAGTTCCAGAATTCACCGACACTTTGGGCAAGATTTTACGGCCCTCCGCATGTTTTTGGTAGGGGAGGAGGGGTGTACATAAAATATGTCAGGTGGCTAGCCCCTTCCCACTCAGCCTTCATAATACGAGGAGGTGGGTAAGGCACCTACTAGCTCACCCACCTGTCCTTAGGCCTATTGAAGGCCTCATATGGTCAATTATTTCCCGCATAAAGCCCTCAGTCTGCTACCACTGCCATAATACGCTGGGCAATGGCACATGGGTTAGAATGGGAAGGCCGTTTTTTTAATAACTTTGGTGAAAAGACAGGAAAGCAGGGGAGGCACATCATTCGGGGGGTGTCCTGTGCCTATCAGAGTCACCCCCCTGCCTCCAAGATGTTACCCCTCCTTTGCGCCTCCCCGTCTGGCCTCCAAAACCCGCCCCCCTCACCCCCACCACCTCCCCTACTGACAACCTTGGGTGCCTGATGCTTTCCTGCCCAAAACGTCCGGGGCTTACCCGGGTCCGGGTGTCCATCTTCAAACTCCGTGGGCCTCCTCGCAGTCCGAGGAATACCCACTGCTGAGTCCTGGCACTGCTGGGATTGCCATGGCCAGCAGCTCTTGAGGGCAGGACGGCCGCCCACTGAGAGAGGTGCAAGGCCGACCTTCAGCTTGTTTAGGCTGCCTGGAGCGTGTCATTGCTGCGGGACTACCTTTTTAAAAGTCAGTTAGTTTGGAACCGACTTTTCAAAGGGTGGGGGACGTGCACCCCTGTAAAATCCACCCCTTTGTGTGAAGAAGTGCTTCCTGATTTTACCCCTGAATGCCTAGCGCTTTAAGATTATGCCCACCAGAGTGGTGGTTGGGGAGGAGGGTGGGAAGAATTCCTCTGGTACTCTACTTGAAGGGAAATCATTCATTTATTTTTCTTCGAATGTAGTTCTGATTCCATTACTCACGGTGACAAGATTCCCCTGTCCCTTTGCTGCATTTTTACTCTGCACTCAGATATTCACGAGATACTTGGCAGCAAAAAGCTTCTTCTGAAGGATGGGAAAAGGAAAGTCAAGTCAACATCTCACACATCTCCCCATCACAAGCCCCAGTGCGCCATTGGCAATGCCAAGCAACAAGCCATTATTCTGCCTACTTGTCAGTGCGAAGGTGGAGAGAGTGCGGAGTATGGAGACAGGGAAAGGTTCCAAGTGTCTTTGAATGATTGTATAATAGCATCTGTTTTTTGAAAGCACAGTAATAGTAGTTGGGAATATGCAGCAGGCCTGTCCAAATCGTAAACAAGAAAAAAGAAAGAACAAGTTATTTTTAAATTTGTTCATGGGATGTGGGTGCCGCTGGCAATCCAGCATTTATTGCCCATCCCAATTGTCCTTCAGAAAGTGTTGAGCTGCCTTCTTGAACCACTGCAGTCCATGTGCACACAGAGTGCTGTTAACGAGCAAGTTCCAGGATTTTGACACAGTAACAGTCAACGACCAACAATATAGTTCCAAGTCAGGATGATGTGTGACTTGGAGCTGAAACTTGCAGGTGGTGGTGTTCCCATGCATCTGCTGTTCTTGCCCTTCTAGGTGGTAAAGGTCAAGGTTTAGAAGGTGCTGTCGAAGGAGCCTGGGTGAGTTGCTGCAGTGCATCTTGAAGATGGTACACACTGCTGCTGCTACTGTGCGTCGGTGGGGGAGGGAGTGAGTGAATGTTTAAGGTGGTGGATGGGATGCTGCTCAGATGGGCTGCTTTGTCTTTTCATTTAGATAGCTCCTTTCTGAACCTCAGGATGCCCCAAAGCACTCTACAGCCAATGAATTATTTTTGAAGTGTAACAATTGTTTCAATGTAGGAAAGCACGGCAACTAATTGCACACAATAAGATCTCACAAACAGCAATAAATTAATGACCCGATAACGTGTTTTGAGGTGTTATTTGAGGGATAAATATTGACCCGGACAACAGGAAGAACTCCTCTGCTCTTCTTTGAAATAACAGCATGGGATATTTTACAGTACATCAGGAAGGGCAGACTGGACCTCGATTTAACATCGCATTCAAAAGACAGAACCTCCGGCAGTGCAGCATTCCCTCAGGACTGTACTTTAGTGGCAGCCCGCGTTTGGGGGCTCAAGCCTCTGGAGTGGGACTTTGAACCAACAATGTTTTGGCCTAAATGCAAGAGTACCGGCCACTGGGCCACTGCTGGCACTGTTTTTGCATGAGGTAGCGAAACAGACTGTGTAGCCCATCATCACATGAGATTAACTGAATTACTACAGAAGGATCTAGAAGTTAAATAATTCTCCCCCAAAGCGCCGCACTGCCATATCTTATTAGCTTGTTGAGCATTCCACAATAGCATTTTCTCTTTGAATAAATGCATTATAAAAATTATAGTGTGTTTAATTACCCCTCTGGCTATTTTGATTTAAACAGGCTTGGTGCTGTCATAAAATAGCTTGGCTGCTTCTCACTGCTATCCTCCTATAAAACTATCTAATTACCAGCATATATATAAAACCACCGAATAAAGCTACTCCCAGAACCCTATTAAACCCTGAGAAACACTCGCTAAGAGGCACCTTTTATATTAACCCACTAATTGGTAACTTACTTGCTTCACGTTGTCTCAGAACACCCGATTCAGGAATGTAGTAAAATAAAACAAGAGAAAGAAGCTGCATTTACATAGCGCTCTCCATAAGCTAAAAACATCCAGGAGCATTTTACAGCCAAATAAATACCTCCTTGAAGTGCAGTCACTGTTGCAATGTCGGAAAAGTGTCAGCCAATTTCTGCACAGTAAGATCTCATAAGCAGCAATGTCTTAAATGTCCAGGTAATGGATTTTTTAAACTAATGTTGGATGACAGATTTTTTTGGGGCGTTACTGGCAAGGGCAGCATTTGTGGCCCATCCCTATTTGCCCTTGAACTGAATGGCTTGCTTGGCCATTTCAGAGAGCAGTTAAGTCAACCACATTGCGTGGGTCGAGAGACACATGTAGGGCCCGACCAGATAAGGATGACAGGTTTCCTTCCTTAAAGGACATTAGTGACCCAGATGGGTTTTTCCAACAATCAATGATAGCTTCTTGGTCACCATTACTGGGATTAGCTTCCAATTCCAAATTTATTAATTGAATTTAAATTCTACCAGCAGCCGTGGTGGGATTTGAACCAATGTGTCCCAACATGACCTCTGGGTTAACTGTACCACCATGCCACCCACACCCCTAAACATTGCCAGGACACCAGGGAGAATTCCCCTGTTCCTCTCGAGATCTTTCTCGGTCCACCTAGCTGAGAAGGCAGAAAGGATCTCTGTTTAATATTTTATCTGAAAGGTAAATTAATAAAGGTTCTTGGCTTATGATGCTGAGGGGTTGGATCCGAAAATGTTGAGTCTTTTATATTGGCTTAAAAGTAGTTACTTTGAATTGTAAGGTTCATTAGAGAAAATGAAACACAATCAGTAGTTTTAAATAATGGCTACAGTGGGGTAGCGGTTACATTACTGCATTAATAACTCAAAGAAGCTGAGTTGATAGTCTCACCATGTTGGCAGCAGATATCAGTAAAACTGACCATGAAGCTGTCAGGCTGTTGTAAAATTATGTTGCATGAATTTCCTTACATTACAACAGCGATTATACCCCCAAGAATTTAATTAGCTGTAAAGTACTTTGGGGCATCACAAGGTCGTGAAAGGGGGTGAAAGGGGGTGCCAAGCCCTTTCTTATAAGAATCCAAACTGGTTGACAAATGTCGACCCAGGAAAGAAAACTGCCATCTTTACCAGACCTGGCCTATACGTGATGCCAGTCCCATGCCAACGTGCTTGCCTCTTAATTGATCCTTGAAGTGGCCTAGCAAATCACTGAGTTATATCAGGGACCCTTGAGATGGGCAATTAATGTCATCCTCGCCTAATTCCCAAGGCTGAATTTTTTTTTAAATGAAGCTGCCTGCGTAACATAGGAGAAGGATTCCACTGTCAGCTTAGGTGAAGTTACACATTGCGAACACGTGATTTACAGCCTTTGAAAGAGATGATTGCAAGATATGCAATTTTACGCTATGGGCTCTTAGCGGAATTCCTACCCCACAGTTATATGAAGGAATGGCTAATGTAATTGCACGTGTATCCTTTTCCATTGGATTCATAATATGGTGACACATACTAATTACATTATTGTGTTGTTGGGTTGGAGTAGTGTCAAGACTGCCAGCTGAAACTTTATTGTAAGATATTTACGTTTATGAGAACACTCCTTTACACCAGCTTCTTTCTATGTTGTTTTCTCGTAGACTCAGATCACCAGAGAATACGTCACTCCTTCTATGACATCACAGACTATTGCAGTTAATCCTTCATGGGACTTAGTCTAATGTATTCCATTATACTACATCCCCACCCCCCCCCAGCTAAGCCTTTGTTCAGATTTCAACATTCTCTCATGTTCCCGGAACTCCAATGCTTCAGTCTCCCAGTCATTCCGAACATTTGAGTGTTTTGAAGCCTCTTAGGCAATGGAGCATTTTTTTGCTCTCCTAGGTAAATGTAATTTTTCTTTCTCTCTCCATGTTCTCTTCTTGTCTATCTTCTCTCTCCTTCCTCAGGCTTTTGAGATTCTCACCTTCTCCTACACCGATAAGCATTTTGGTGCCTTTACTGGTCTACTGTACCTCGTTCTCCTCCTGTTTATAGGGAATAAGGCCTTCTCATTCTGCTCTGGATGCTGTTGAACAGAATTTGAACTAGTAGATGGTTTGGGTTTACCTGCTTCAGTATCTTCTTCCATTTCTGATGACTACGACCTCTCTGGTCTCTGGTTTTCACTCTGTTGCTCAATTGCAATCAAAGCTCTCCTGTTTCTTCTTACTGTGCCCTGTTCAGTTTGGACAATGTAAGATCTCAGGTGTGATAATTTATCCACTATTTCTGCAAATCTCAATTGATCTCTGATCCAAACCTGTTCTCCCTGTTGAAGATCTGATAATGTTCTTTCTCTGTGATGACTATCATAGTTTCATCTGTTTACTTTGGTAAGTTTTCTCTCTATCTTGTACTTTCTCTAAGTCTGTGCCTTTGACCTGTGGCATCAATGTGTGTGAAAGGATAGGAATCTGTGTCTGCAACCTTCTTCCCATTGAGTAACTTGCATGGAGCCAATCCATTCTACAAGGGCGAGGACCTATAAACTCAAGAGCACTTGTTAAAAATCCTCATTCTTTTTCAGTAGTTCCTTTACAGCTCTGAGACCCCTCTCTACTTCTCCATTAGCCTGAGGAAACCTCAGTGAACTTGTGTGAAAAAATCCAAATAATTCTGCAAACCCTTGAAACTCTATGTTCACAGATTGTGGACCGTTATCTGATATCACAACATCAGGAATCCCACGGACTGAAAATTTATTTCGATGACCTTATCACTGCTTCTGATGTGTGACCATGTAACTGTTTCACTTTAATCCACCTCGAGCAGTTATCTACTACTATTATGAACATTTTCCTTTTGTGCTCAAATAAATCCATTGCTAGGCATTCCAATGGACTTGTAGGAAAATAAGATGACATTAGTGGTTCTTTTGATTTCTGCCTGTGAATACATTAGGATATCATTCCTTCTGATGACCCGGCCACCAAACTGAATACTGTGCTTGGGGTCTGCACTTGGCAATATCTAAAATACTTGATGTAGGCAATGTAAGATCTCAAGCCTCAATGCTTTTGGGATTACTATTCTATCACCGTGCACCAGTAAATCATTGATCACTGTCAGATATGCTCTCTGCTCAAAATATGGTCTCAAGGTAGGACTATGTGGTATAAATGTTGGCCATTCTCTAGTGCAAAATTCTTTCATCTGCTTACATTCCTCATCTGATTTTTGAACCTCTTTAATTTCACTCAATCTTTGTATAGTTGCCAGTAATGTATGGACTGTCATTATAGCAAACTTCTCAACTTCTTCCACAAATTCGATATCGCATTTTTCTGGATTCTCTGTTTCAATGCAAGATAATGCTTCTGCTGTGCTCTGTTGTTGCCCTTGAACATATACTGGATGAGTATCAAACCTCATCAATCTTAATTTAAGCCTTTGAACTCTTGACGGCATCACTGCATGCTCTTTCGTAGTCAATAGTGTGACTAAAGGTTTGTCATTTGTTTCCATCGTAATGTGAAGGCCTTAAGACGTAGTCAGAAAACTTCTTGTGTGTCCATGTGGCTTCCTTTTCGATTACTGCTTATCTCTTCTCTGTGTCTGTTAATGACTGCGGTGTATAATAGACTGGTCTGCATTTTTCCATTTCTTTGGACCTGAAAAAGTACTATGCCCAATTCTGTAAAGGATGTGTCCACTGCTATTATTTCAGGTAATTCAAGATTGTAATGTGCTAGTGTCTCTGATGATATCTGTCGACCCATATATCAACCTGTCAACCATGTGGCAAACAGATTCGTGTAAGATAATTTGACATTGTTCTTTGAAACGACAATAAGATTAATAAGGTCGGAAAAATTAGAATTTGAGAGAAAGCTAGCTAATAATACAAAGGCAGATAGTATGAGTTTCTATTGATATTTAAATAAGAAAAGAGTTAACAAAGTGAGTGTTGGTCCTATAGAGAGTGCATCTGGGGAAATGACAATGGAAAGTAGGGAGATGGCGGATGAATTAAAAAGGTATTTTTGCTTCGGTCTTCACTATAGAGAACACAAGTAACATCCTGGAAATAGCTGTAAATCAGGAAATGAGAGGGAGGGAGGAACTCGGGAAAATTACAGTCACCAGGGAAGTGGTATTGAGCAAATTGTCGGGGCTGTGGGATGACAAATCCCCAGGTCCGGGTGGACTTCACCCTAAGGTCTTGAAAGAAGTGACTAGTGAGATAGTTGATGCACTGGTTTTAATTTTCCAAAATTCCCTAGATTCAGGAAAGTCTCCATTAGATTGGAAAATAGCAAATATAACTCCTTTATTCAAAAAGGGAAGGAGACAGTGTAGGAAACTATAGGCCAGTTAGCCTAACATCTATCATAGGAAAAATGTTAGAAGCTATTCTTAAGGTGTTATAGCAGGGCACTTAGAAAAATTCAAGGGAATCAGGCAGAGTCAACATGGCTTTGTAAAAGGGAAATCATGTTTAACCAATTTATTGGAGTTTTTTGAAGGAGTCACATGTGCAGTGGATAAAGGGGAACCAGTAGATGTACTATACTTAGATTTCCAGAAGGCATTTGATGAAGTGCCACATCAAAGCTTATTGCAGAAAAATAAGCTCATGATGCAGGGGGTAACATATTGGCATGGATAGAAGACGGGCTTGCTAACCTGAAGCTGACATCTGGCATAAATGGGTCTTTATCTGGTTGGCAGGATGTGATGAGTGGTGTGCCACAGGGATCCACGCTGGTACCTCAACTTTTTACAATTTATATAAACGATTGGATGATGGGGCCAAAGGAATAGTTGCTAAATTTGCCGATGACACAATGATAGGTTGGAAAGTAAATTGTGAAGAGGACGTAAGGAGGCTACAAAGTGACATAGATAGGTTAAGTGACTGGGCAAAGATCTGGAAAATGGAATATAATGTGGGAAAATGTGAAATCATTCATTTTGGTAGGAAGAATAAAAAATAAGCTTATTATCTAAATGTTGAGAGATTGCAGAGCTCTGAGATTCAGAGGGATCTGGGCGTCCTAGTTAATGAATCACAAAAGGTTAGTATGCAGGTACAGCGAGTAATTAGGAAAACGAATAGAATGTTATCATTTATTGTGAGGGGAAATGATTACAAAAGTAGGGAGGTTATGCTTCAGTTGTATAGGCCATTGATGAGACCATGTCTGGAGTATTGCGTACAATACTGATCCTCTTACTTCAAGAAAGGTGTAAATGCATTAGAAGCAGTTCAGAGAAGGTTTACTAGACCAATACCAGGAATGGGCGGCTTGTCTTATGAGGAAAGAGGAAAGGCTGGACAGGTTAGGCTTGTATCCACTGGAATTTAGAGGAGAAAGAGGCCACTTAATTGAAACCTTTAAGATCCTGAGGGGTCTTGACAGGGTGGAGGGACAGGGTCTTGTAGAGTCCAATCCGAGTGTTTACGTGGCTCGTCCACATTGTGTCTTAACTCCAGGAAACCACATCCAAGGGCAGTGAGGAAACCGCAACTGAGGGCAGTGACTCAGGTGGGAGCGGAGCTCTGGTAAATTGGTCTTGATTTTCAGTATGAAGCAAACATAATTTAGGCAAGCATGGAAGTTCATCACTTAGGTATTGATGAAACTGGGAAGAGGATGTTTCCTCTTGTGAACTAGAATTCGGGGTCACTGTTTAAAGATAATAGGGTCGCTCATTTAAGACAGAAATGAGGAGAATTTTTTTCTCTCAGAGGGTTGTGAGTCTTTGGAACTCTCTTCCTCAAAGGTGCTGGGAGCAGAGTCTTTGAATATTTTTCAGGCAGAGCTAGAGAGATTCTTGATTAACAAGGGGATGAAGGGTTATTGAGGTAGACATGTGGGGAATGTGGGGTCGAGGTTACATTCAGAACAGCCATGATCTTATTGAATGACAGAGCAGGCTTAAGGGGCTGAGTAGCCTACTCCTGCTCCCAATTGATATGTTCATATGTATCTCTGCTGTTGGTGTTATTCCAAAAGGTAACCTATTAAAACAGAATCTTTGTAATGGTTGTTATGAAAGATGTGAGATTCCTCCTCTAGTGGTATTTACAAGAATCTGCTGTTAGTTTGTAATTTAGAGAATATTGAGCTCTTCCCTAAACTGCTGCTAAACTCTCATCTACTGATACTATTGGATGGACTTCTCTTCATGACACACATGGCTCTGCTACTGATCTCTTCAAGCTTTCTATCCATTTATATATGTTCTCATGTGCCTAGTCTCAGTAAATGAACCCACAACGTGCTTACCCAATCCCTTATGAGTGATTGGTGCTTTTATATCATTATAACCACATGAAATGGTGATCAGCGGTGGTCAGTATGGCAGCAAGAGCAAGTACAGGTATGACATGGTGAACATTAGATCACGCTATATGGCAAGAGACAACTCTCGACATTTTGGCTACATCGCAGTGAGTTTGCAGCCATTGGAGTGTGTTAAAATCACAGTGTGGTGACTACACAAAAAGCTTTGAAGACACAGTGTCTAGATAGTGCTTAAGTAAAGAGCTGATAAGCAGACAGATCCCTCGTGATGAGATTGCAGCACATAGCTTGTCAGTTCCATGAGCAGGTCATTGCGTCGAAAGGATGAGCACCGGGTTATCTCAGTTGGGAAAGGTGAGTGACCAAGGTGTGGGCCTATTGATAGTGAGTAAGTGAGAATCAAACAAAAAAATGAAGCCATCATAAAAATAGGGCCAGAGAAGGTTGTAATTATAGCAAGTGGCTTCAGGAGATGCTGAACAACAAATAGAATAAAACAAGGAAGAGCGTCAAAGGAATATTATCAAAATGTCCACAAATTTCTCCAGTTTGAATTGGGGTGCAGCTGACCTGCTATCCAAATTCGGGACATTTAAACAGCATACAGAACAATGGCACCTTGAATCAGGTTGTCTGAACCAGACAAGCAAGCCATAAAAATTCACCTAGCAATTGGGAATGGAGGTCTAAAAAGGCTGAACTCATCAGTTAACAGCAGAAGAGCTAAAGGACCCCTAAAAGATATGGACTAAATTGGAAGATTGGTTAATAATCAGGTTAACCTTCCATATTCATCGATTTATTTGGTTGAGTTTGGCGAGAGAAGGAGTTCGCTGAAGAGGGAAGGAGGGATTCTCTCATTTTCTACCTTTCCTCAGTTAGAAGAGCCATGGCCTTGGTAAGTAGGACCTGGTGAGTATTCCTTGTGTCCTTAATATTCTCTAAACTAGAGAAAGTAAAAATAAAGGGAGTAATCTAAGGGTAAATCATGGTAGGGAAGCTTAGCTAAGTGGAATGCTCCGCCGGGGCAATGTGGGAAGTCAGGGTCACTTCCAGTGTCCAGGGTGACCATGTGTGTAGGAACCATGTGTCCATGTCTCCAGCTGCAGCTGCTAGAAGTCTGCATTTCGGAGCTGGAGCTGTGACTGGAGTCACTGTGGAGCATCATGAGGATGAGAACTTCACGGATAGCACGTACAGTGAGGTGGTCACACTGCAAGTAAAGAGTGCACAGGCAGAAAGGGAATGGGTGACCACCAGACATAGTAAAAGCACTAGGCAGGTAGTGCAGGATTCGATTCGGTCCATCTCCCTCTCCAAGAGATTTTACGTTTTGGATACTGCTGGGGGAGATGGTTTCTCACGGGAATGCATCAAGAGCCAGGTCCATGGCACCACAGCACAGTGGGGGTGAATAAAGAGTGGGAGAGCATTGGAGATATGGGATTCTATCATAGGGGGAACAGATAGATGTTTCTGTGGCTGCAAACGTGACACCAGGATGGTATGTTGCCTCCCTGGTGCCAGGGTCAAGGATCTCACTGAACAGCTGCAGGACATTCTGAAGGTGGGTGAACAGCCAGAGGTCATGGTCCATATTGGTACCAATGGCATTGGTAAAAAGGGGATGAGGCCCTGAAAGCTAGGAAATAAATTTAAAAATGGGACCTTAAAAGATAGTAATCTCAGGATTACTCCCAGTGCCATGTGCTAGCGAGATGAGAAATAGGAGAATAGACCAGATGAATGCATGGCTGGAGAGATGGTGTAGGAGGGAGGGATTTAGATCCCTGAGGCATTGGGATAGATTCTGGGAAGATGGGACTTGTACAAGTTGGACGGGTTGCACCCCAGCAGGATGGGACCAATATCCTCGCAGAGGCATTTGCTGGTACTGTGGAGGAGGGTTTAAACTAGACTTGCAAGAGGGTGGGAACCTGAGAAAACAGTGAATCATAGACCGGTTAGCCTAACACCAGTAGTAGGGAAAATGCTAGAGTCTATTGTAAAGGATGTGAAAACAGGACATTTAGGGCAGAATTTTGCCCTTGGCGTACAGGCTAGGTTAGGGCTGCCCGCAATCGGGCCCGGAAGGCAATTTCACACTGGAAGGCCAATTAAGGCCCGCCCAGCGTGAAACACTAGCAGCAACGCTGAGTGCTGCCTGTGCCGGGGTGGGGGGGGAGTGTAAGCAGGGCGAGTGCCACCTTCGTGCATGCTCGCAAGCGCCCGCTACATAATCTCCCTGAGGCACAGAGCTGCCTCAGGGAGATAAAGATAAGTAAAAAATGTAATTTAAAAAATAATAATGTAATGAAACATGTCCCCTCATGTGACTCTGCCACATGAGCAGGGACACCTTATTAATGAAAAAATAAAGTTTTTATCTGATTTTTATTTGCTTTTGAAAACCTCATTCCGCCCGTGGATGAGGTTTCCAAAAAAAGTGCAAAGGTCACTTGGCCTTTTCGCCTGTCTGCCAACCATAAGGTTGGATGGGCAGCAAAAAATTGGTATCAATTACCTTTTTAATGGCCTTAATAGGCCTTTTAATTGTCTGCAGGTGCGCTGCTGACTGAAATATCGCACAAGTGCGCAATGACATCAGGACACAGGCCCGATGTCGTTAAGCATCATTTTATGTTCGGTTGAGTCAGGCACGGGCCCGCCCGCCTGTCGAGCTAAAAATTTTACCCATAGAAAATATCAACGGGAGTAGACAAAGTCAACATGGATTTACAAAAGGGAAATCATGTTTGACAAACCTACTGGAGTTTTTGAGGATGTAACTAGCAGAATAGATAAGGGAGAGCCAGTAGATTTGGTGTATTTGGATTTTCAGAAAGCTTTTGCTAAAGTTCCACCTAAGAGGCTAGTGTGTAAAATTAAAGCATACGGGATTGGGGGGTAATATATTGGCATTGATGAGAATTGGCTAGCAGACAGAAAACTGGGAGTAGGAATAAATAGGCCTTTTTCGGAGTGCAGGAGGTGACTAGTGCGGTACCGAACGGATCAGTGCTTGGGCCCCAGCTATTCACAATATATATCAATGATTTGGATGAGGGAACCAAATGTATATTTACAAGTTTGCTGATGACACAGAAATTTGGTGGGAATGTGACTGGTGAGGAGGATGTTATGAGGCTTCAAGGTGATTTAGACAAGTTGAGTGAGTGGGCAAATACATGGCAGATGCAGTATAACGTGGATAAGTGTGAAGTTATCCACTTTGGTAGGAAAAACAGAATGGCAGAGTATTATTTAAATGGTGATAGATTGGGAAATGTTGATGTACAAAGGGACCTGGGTGTCCTTGTTCACCAATCACTGAAAGCAAGCATGCAGGTGCAGCAAGCAGTTAAGGAGGCGAATGGTATGTTGGCCTTCATTGCGAGAGGAATTCAGTACAGGAGCAAGGATGTCTTACTGCAGCCGTCCAGGGCCTTGGTGAGATCACACCTGGAGCAGTGTGTGCAGTTTTGGTCTCCATACCTAAGAAAGGATACACTTGCCATTGAGGGAGTGTAGTGAAGGTTCACCAGACTGATTGCTGGGATGGCAGGTTTGTCGTATGAGGAGAGATTGGGTTGACTAGGCCTGTATTTGCTGGAATTGAGAAGAATGAGAGGGGATCTAATTGAAACATATAAAATTCTGACAGGGATGGACAAACTGGATGCAGGGATAATGTTTATTCTAGGGGGGGTGGAGGTCTAGAACAAGAGGTCACAGTCTCAGGATACAGGGTAGACCATTTAGGACTGGAATGATGAGAAATCCCTTCACTCAAAGAGTGGTGAACCTATTGAATTCTCTACCACAGAGGGCTGTGGAGGCCAAGTCACTGAATATACTTAAGAAGGAAATAGATTTCTAGACTCGAAAGATGTCAAGGGGTATGGAGGGAGAGCGGGAGCTTGGCTTTGAGATAGAGGATCAGCCAGGATCATATTGAATGGCGGAGCTGACTTGAAGGGCCGAATGACCTACTCCTGCTCTTATTTTCTATGTTTCTATGACTAGAGTTCATGTCATTTCAACAAGTCTACAGAATCCATAGACCACTTCGTCAGCAGATGTAGATTAAAGGGTACGTACTGTAATTTTCAAATGCAAAAATAGCAGACAAAATTGTTGATTTGGTGATCACATCCACTCCCGTAGAAACATTCCAACAAGATCTGCTGGACAAGCCTAAAACATATAGCATCGAAAAGCTTCTCAAGGATGAACGTAAGTACAAAATGACCCTTGCAGGTTGACAAAGCTTACAGGTCCCAATTGTTGACGTACTCAGGAAAACACCTAACCCAGCAAGACATGTGGAAGGCATGCAGAAAATGTCCAGCTTTTCAACAATTCTGTAAGGCATGTGGCAGAAAGGGCTAATGGCAGTGGCAGTACACTCGAGCAAAGGCTGATACAGCTACAAAGAGCTGTACATTGATCCAAACTGACTGTTCACAACGGGTTTCTTCAAGCATTAAGAATGGCCGTCCAGCATCCCATCAGAAACATATCCATGAGGCGAGTGACAAACCAGAAAATGACGATGATGTGCAGGATGAGACAAAGAGCGGTGAACACATGTATCACTCCACCAACCTCGTAGAAAACAGATGCTTTCACATCATCTGAAGTGTTGGCCAAGATTCAAATTATCTGTCTTAAGAAAGTAGGTAACTATTCATCATTGGCCAAGATTAACACAGGTGCAAATGCCAACATACTACCCCTGCAAATTCTAAAAGACATGTATCAACAGATATGGAAGGCCATGGCAAAACTTACTACTGTAACAGTTCACTAATTCCATATGCAGGTTCCACAGTCCTGGAATGCAAGTACATTCAATCCTTCTGGGTGTCACAGATCTTCTACATCGTGGAAACTAAAAGTCCAGTGATTGCCGGTCTACAGGCGTGCTGTGACCTCGTGACCCCACACTAGTGACAATCTATGGAATTAGTCAGCCCTCACATGGCAGATTAACCTCAGAAACTACTCTTATCACCTGAGTTCATGACCTCATCAAAATATCCAAAGTATTTCGACAAATTTGGCAGTTTCTGGGGCGCTGCAACATTACGCTTGCAGTAGAATGCAAGCCTGTCAACTGATCTGGTACATTTTGTACAATGCAGATGTCAGCAGCTACAGGAAGAAATGGTGAAAGATTCCACACTGCAGAAGCTGTGGAAAACTATCACTGAAGGATGGCCTGATTCAATTCAGCATGTCCAAGAACATGTGAAACCATTTTAGCCTTACTAGGACAAGCTAGGCATCTCCTGGGGAATCATTTTTAAACACAAGCAAGTCATCATACCAGAATCTTCGTGACCTGGTATTCCTCAACAACGACATCACTCACACATGGGCATAGATTGGACTAGAAGGCTCGCAAGAGAAACAATCTATTGGCCGAGTGTGAACAATGACATTGAAGTGATTGTCAAGAAGTGCAAGGCATGTCAAGGGTATATGCCAAG
This sequence comes from Cetorhinus maximus, assembly GCF_964194155.1. Lineage (NCBI taxonomy): Eukaryota > Metazoa > Chordata > Chondrichthyes > Lamniformes > Cetorhinidae > Cetorhinus > Cetorhinus maximus. Next base: position 33,080,915 of record NC_135904.1, read on the forward strand.
TCAGCACAAAGAGCCACTGATTTCACATGAACCTACTACCCATCCTTGGTCCAAAATCACATCTGACCTCTTTCATGTCCATGGCACTTACTTCATTGTCATCGTCGACTACTTTGTCAAGTACCCCATTATTTGACAATTGCACAATATGTCAAGCACGACTGTTGTACACACTCTAAGTGCTATTTCCAGTTTATTCGATGTGCCTAGGGAAATCTTTACAGATCATGGCCCACAATTTATTGTTAAGTCTTTTCAGGATATGTGTGAGAAGTGGAATATAGAGCACACTACTTTTTCTCCTTATTACCCTAGATCTAATGGCCTAGCTGAATGAATGATTTGCAAGGTAAAAATCCCTAATTCTCAAATGTAGACAAACCAAGTAAGATCTACACATTGCAATGTTATATCTGAGAGCGACAACTTTAAATGCAATTATTCTATCACCGGCAAAGCCCATGATCAGCAGACCAGTGCACACCGATTTACCTACTCTGACCCATTCTACTCTCTCAGAAATGAGGGAGTAACTTTTAAAACTGCAAGAGAAGATAACCAACCTGCACGATAAAAATGTGGGTACAGAATTGCCAGTTTTACAGTTGGGACAACAAGTTCATATTCAGGATCCCACAGCAGGTATGTGGCAGTCAGCCAGTGGCCAGGGTTTGTTCAGAACGAAGGTCCTATGAAGTCAAAGGTACAAAAGTGAGGCATTGCCGAGGACAAATTAGATCAATTCCAGCACTTCAACCATCGTACAGTCCAATTGCATTTAGGATAAGATTCCAAATGCAACCAGGAACAACATCCAAGAATGACGATCCCACAGGTCACTGTGAGCAATTAGAGAAACCTCCAGGCAAGGTTACCATTACAAGATCGGGGTGTACCAGCAGATTACCTCTACGCTTTAGAGACTCATAGATTCATCAGTTCGAGAGATTCTTATGTTATGGTAACCAAACATGAACATGCACTATAAATAGTTATACTTCTTTGGAAGGAGGGAAAGAATCTTTAATAAGAAAGGGGAGTGTTGTAATATGCTTGTAGGGGATTGCAGCATGCCATCACTAGAAGGGAAGTGTGTCGTGCGATCCAGTCTCAGTTCCACTTTGACCTGTGAGCAGAAAATAGCACACACAGATCTGCTGCTGATGTCTTTAAGCTTTCTATCAATGTATATCTGTTCTTATGCATCTAGTTTAAATAAACAAACTCACAACATGTTTACCCAATCCCTTATGAGTGATTAGTGCTTTTATATCATTATAAAAACACAACCTCCTGTACCACTTTGGCCACGCCTCACCCTGATTTAGGCCTGCCACTTTCTAGAAACTCTCCAGTAGACGTAGGAATGTTTCTATTACCATGTTTTTTTCCCGCTTGCCACTATATATTATTGCGTTGTTGGGTTGGAGTAGTTTCAATAACTCCCAGCTGCAAAAATTTTAACTTCATTGTGACATATTTACAATTCTGAGAGCACTCCCAGATGGCACAGTGGTGCAGTGGTTAGCGCTGTTGCCTCAGGGGACCCAGGTTTGATTTTGACCTTGGGTGCCTGACTGTGTGGAGTTTTCATGTTCTCTGGGTCGGTTTCCTCCAGGTGTTCCAGATTCCCCTCATCGTCCAAAGATGTGCCGGTTAGGTGGGTTGGCTACAGTAAATTGTCCCCCAGCTTGTGCGCGTGTGAGCATGTGCCCTGTGATGGACTGGCTTCCCATCCTGGGTGTACCCTGCCTAGTGCCCATTATCTGTCAGGATAGGCTCTGACTCCCCATGACCTGAATTGGATGAAGCAGTTCTGCAAAAGTGAGTAAGTGAGAGAACACTCCTTTACACTAGATTCTTTCCATGTTGCTTTGTCCTAGACTCTCAGATAATATGAGTATAAGTCACTTCCTTCAGTGACATCACAGACTATGAAGTTAACCCTTTGTGGGACTTAGTCTATCATACTATATTAATCAAGTCCATTCATCCCCCTTCCTCACCTTTCACCCACGGTCTCCATCAAGCGAAGTTTTGATCTCAGCTGAAAAATTCTGGAGTGATGTGTAGGAAGTATAATTTTAACTCACATTGACTACCTACTGCAGACGGAACTATTGGTTATTCTATGCTTTAATGCAGAGCTCTCTTTTGAGGCAGGATATATTTAAATAATTCACACGCAGCTGTTAGCTCATTAGTTCCACAGATCTTCATCATGCAGGCCACAATTCAGCCTTCACGTCCACCCTTGAATTCCTGACACTTCTTTTGCACACAGCTTTGCTCAGGAAGTTTTAACTGGTCAAATGTCCCTATTCGCATTTAAATTCTTTGCTTACACTCCCAGGATCATCTGTCAGATAAAACGTTAAACCCAGGTCCCAACTGGTTTCTCAGGTGGGCTTTAATAGATCCCACAGCACCTACTGCAAAGAAGGACAGGGCAGTTCTGTCCGGGGTCCTGGCTAATATTTGGCCTTTGCACAACATCTAATTCTGGTCATTATCACATTGCTACGTGTGGGAGCTTACTGAGTGCAAATTGTCTGCTATGTTTTGTACATTACAACAGTGACTTCACTTCAAAAGTACTCAATTGACTGTAAAGTGTACATCTCACAATGAATGTATGCAGTGAATACAAAGTGTATTATAATTGTATTGAAGCACCTCAGAGTGTTACATGATGTATGTTGGTAACTCCAATCCCATTGCACTGTCTGACTGTCTGTAATGACCATATTGAAATGACTGTAATATTCATTGATTGTATTGAAGCACCTCGTGATCCATGTGTAAAAGTTGAATCTGATTGCACTTTTTGTGGTGGCCATTTAGAAATGTTTTGTAATGTTCTTTCAGATATTTCATGAATAAAGTATATTTTTCCAAAAAAAAAAATTGGCAGTAAAGTGAATTGGGGAGTTCTAAGGAGGGCATTACATAATCCAAGTTCTCTTTTCTTATAATATATATTTTAAAGTGGTCTAACTCTTTAGGATGGTTGGGATATTCAAGCTGAATCTAATGTCCTTTGGAGTGCATTGCAAGCACCCAGGGAAAAAAATCAAAAAGGCTAACAAGACTTTTAAAATGGACAGAAGAGAAATCATTGATACTCTATATAAATTTAAGAGATGTAGATGGTGTAGATGGTAAATGTCTATTCACATTCAAAAAAAACTGAGGAGCAGTCTAATTTAATAGAAAAGGAAATAGTACCAAAGGATTGATGGGCAACTAATGTAATTAATTGTCATTTGGTGATACAGAACTTGAGTATTGCTGAAAAAAGAGACAAGCTTTTTGTCTTATACTCACCAGGACACTTGGCAAGTGTTGGTATTCTAGCAGTGTCCTGATGAGTGCAAGGCTAAGAGATTCGACACTTCTCTTTTTACTGTAATACCAATGTAATTCCTATATTTAGAAAAGGAGACAAAATAAATTTTGTGAACTATAGACCAGTTAGCTTAATGTTGGTGGAAGGAAAAATAATGGAATCTTTACTCAAAGTTGCGATAGAAAATCATTTAGAAACTGAAAATATATTTAAGAATAGTCAGCGCAGATTTCAAAAGGTTGAATCCTATTGAATTATTTGTGAAAGTAACACAAAAAACAAACAAAGTTAATGTTTTAGACATAATATGCAAGTAATTATAATAGGCCTTCTGTAAGGTACTGTATGGTAAAATAAAGTCAGAGGGCGGAACTGTCCCAGATTTGCACTAAGTGCGGTAGCGAGCGGGTAAAACAACATTTTACCCACCAGCCGCGATAACGGGTTTTCCTGTCGTATTGTCCCAAACACTCCGCATTACTTATGCATTCCCAGGAAACACGGCGTTTCCATGGTGGGCAGGCTCTCATTCACCCACCACGCCATCACCACGCAGCTTCATCACGCCGAGCGCCATAATTAAAGTCCAGATGCGCGCACACATCTCAGCGCTTCCAGCCCACGATGACCACGAAAGACAAAAAGACTGCAGCCCCAGGTTTAATGACGCATCAGTGGAATGCCATTTGGATGCTGGGAAGGCCCGCCGTGATGTCCTCTACCCTGCCCTGGCCACAGGCAGGACAGCGGCATCACTAATCCAGCATGGCAGGTGGTGGCAGCGGTGGTCATCCAATGTAGATAGAGGATGAATGATGTCACCCGTGCAGCCAGGATATGGCAACCATCTCACCACTCTAAACTCACACACATTCACTGGCATCTCACTCACTGCCAGCTCAAGGGACATCACCACTCACTCTCTCTCACACCCTCACATGCCCACCTGGCCTCATCTCCTCTGGAGACTGCCTCCTCAGCCCTCACCATCTTGAGGCCACTTGCACAGGTCAACATGTGCCCCCCACACACACCTTGGGATACCCCCCTTCCCCAGTACAGCCCTCACCCTACAGCCCCTTCCCTTGCCTGAGGCCACTTCTTCCCCTTCCCCAAGCAAGCCCTAGCCCTGCAGTCATTGAAAAGCCACCCACATGTGTCTGATCTGGTAGGTAGAGACCATCTGTGAACCCCCCCTAAAAGTGATGTGGTGCTGCCTGTGAAGCCTGGCGCTGATGACTGTGAGCGCTGACCGAAGCAAGGTAGGCAAACAAACCTTGAAGTCCTGAATGAAGTGCAGCCCACCAGGTGCATGTCGCTTATGTGCTGTTGTGAAACACATCGGCGTGTTTTCCTGCCAACATGGACAGACGATCCAGCAGTGGGGTGGTTGGGGGAGGATGTGTCCAGCGGGCTGACCTTATAATGATATGCTGATGTATTACAATGAGGTACCTGACGTCCGGTGGTGGGAAAGGCGACCCGCCATTGTCAGGCTGAGTGGACAATCACAAACTGGCTTCACCCGGTGTGAAAACGATTCTTGGCCTTTTCGCCATGTTGCCTGCTCATGCCACCAAACACGCCTGATGCTGGCAGGCACGCAAAATCCCGGCCAAAGCGTGTGCAGTCAGGGGGCAGCTGGCCGAAGGGATAGAAAACTGGCTACAAACAGAAAAATGAGGCTCAAATTTTCTCAAAGAAAGAAGGTCTCCATGCCTTAGCTCAGAGGTGGGGGAACCTTTCTCTAATCAAGGGCCACTCACACACATGGACAAAATCAGTCATGGGCATAAAAAACAACTTAATTAATTTTTTTAGAGAGAAAATACAGGGATGTTCAACTCTCGCACTGCTTTACTGCAATGGCTGAGTTTGCTTTTCCTGAATGAGCCCCCTCATGATGCTGACACTGATGATGTTGCTACTCGCAACTGGCTTTCCGAATTCACATCCGTTAATCTGGCAGGTCAGTGGTCCTTTGCGAGAGAAAGTTTTGAAAAAGCTGCTCACAGCAGTGTGTAGTTCCAAACAGCAACGCAGTTTTCAGCCTGTGTCTCCTCAAGTTTGGAAATTCACCTGTTCCCTCATGGAGTCTGTCGAATTCCAGCAGACGCAGGTTCTTGTATTTAGCTCTAAGTTCAATGTTGCTTTGCTATAACTTCATGTTGAAGGTCTTCAGGTACATCAACTGCTTCGACATTGAGCGATGCAGCAAAAATTTTTGATTCCAGTTCCTTCACTTCTAGATCTTGAAACCCCTCACAAAATTTCTGAAGTAAATTTGCCCACTCCCTGGCGTACTCCACTGTTGCAGGTTTTTTGTTTCTGCAGAGTAGGAAAATGCACCGCGTTGCCCTTTTCCAGTTGCATTTGCCACGGCTTTAATTTGGCTTCAAATTATTTCACATTGAAAGAAGGGAGGTAAGAAGCTGGTTAGGCCCTTGCAATTTGACATTGAGCTCAGACAGATACTACATAATGTTGACCCTGAAAGCCAAGTCTCACAGCCACTTGTTTTCACTCAGCTTGGCCACAGGTTTTCCCTTCGTCTCCATGAAAAGTTTCACTTTGTTCCTCGTTTCGTAAAACCTCATCAGCAAACCCCACCCCCGCCCCCACCCTCACCAGCTGAATCATCGCACTTCACAATAGTAAACTAAACCGCTGTACTCTGATTCAAGGTCCTTCAATAATTCCTTAAACTGGCGGCTGTTTAACACTCTACTTTTAATGAAGTTAAAGCTCGATACTACTGTCGACATTATGTGGCTCAGTCGCACGGACTGCACGCACAGATTCTCCTGGTGAATGATGCAGTAACATGCAATCAACTTACTTGGATCAAGGTTGAGGAGATTCATTTCTTCCCTGATTAGAGCAACTAATCCCTTTTGAGATCCAGCCATAGTTGGAGCACCATCAGGAGTAAGAGGACTTAATTTTTCAAATGATAACTGAAGCCAGTACACAGCCCATGTAACCTTCTCAAACATATCTTCACCTTTGGTGGTGTCATGCATTGCTACTAAAACAAGCAAGTCCTTTCCAACCTCAGAACCTGTCGTGATTCCACGCAGAAAGATCACCAGTTGGAATGTATTTGTTACGTCTGTCAATAACCAGAGAGTAAAACTCAAAATCAGCCGCAGAATCTTTGAGACTTTTCAATGTCTTGAGTCATTAATTCGATCTGACACGGTCCCGCGAGGTAAGCTCACACTCACAAATAATTTGATTTTCTCTGGAGCCAGTAAAGCAGCGGTCACAACAATGCACTCGTTTACAAACCCTCCTGAATGAGGCCTAAGCTTTATTGCGATAAGTTCACTCACCACATAACCGGCTTGCATAACACTGTCCATCACCTTTCTCGGTCATGTGAAAATTGCTCGCTGTGCCCTCACGTTCTTTTTAAGTGCTTTAATTTTGTCCGCTGGCACTTGTCCTTGAAATTCTTCAAATTTGATATGCTTCGTGCTGTTGTGCCTTTCTGCATTGACTTTTTTCATGACAAGAATCACTTCTCCACAAATTAGGCACATGGGTTTGCTTTCCAACTCCATAAAAAAAAATCGTGTGTTGGTTTTTCATTCAAAACACGACACTCTGCATCCACTTTTCTCCTTTCGTTTGCAGTTTTTTTAAAAAAACTGGGAGAGAAGCACATGCAGCAAAACCCCAAGTACGTGTATTGTGTGGAAACAGAGGATTCCAGATAAAACATCAGATCAAAATAGCTGGAAGGAAGCAGTGGGGCACTTAAGAAATTCACCTAAAATGAGGATTGCTCAGTATTCCTGACAGACTTCAAGCTACCGGGGGGGATTTACATTAATCTCAACTCTGCCGACTTGTGTTCCATCAAAGGGGGAATCCAGCTCGTGGCCTGCCTTCCACAGTTATGCAGAAACCAACCACCCACGATCAATGCCTTCTCACGTCCAGGTTGTGCTGTTCAAGAGAAAAGCAGCCAGAAAACGAACTTGGTCCCCATGAGACTGAGCGTCCTTGTGCCTGGCAAGTGGAGCTGCTTCTAAAATGGCCGTGAAGTGTGTGCGGAATGGAGAAAGTCCTCACTCACAGGGGGTTGTGGCTGTGTTACCTTCAACCTACTCAAAGGCTGGAGCTCTCGCTCCTTAGTTTCCACAATGCAGAGTGGCTGAGCCCGATTTTGACAGCTCTCAGGAGATGGGCCGGGAGGTGCAAGGCCTAAAATGGCAGGGACCTACGCCTCACATGCACATGTTTGAAATCTCACTGTGGGGCGAATGGAAAAGTGCAACGGGCCAGATCTGGTCCCCGGGTCGGGGGTTCCCACCCTTGCCTTAGCCAAAATGATGCTAGAGTTCCAAATCCAGGAAACCCCAGGCCCCGTATCCAGCGCCCATCATTTTCACTGGGGGAGGGAATAAGGGTGGGTTATATTTTACACATCTGCTGTTCTCAGAAGCAGTGACACATTTGGAAGTGAAGCTGCCTTCACTTAGAAACAAGTTTCATTACCAAAATATGACTCGTGGCAATTATAAATTGGAGAAAAAGGTCTAAACTTACCAAACTTCTTGGGAGAGGTCAGATGCCCTTTTGGAGAAGCCAGGTACCACCTAGGGATTTTAGAGAGCAGGCATTAATGTGCGTAAAAGGCAGATGTTTGTTGACATAAGCCTGAGGGTTATCATTATAGCATTTGTGCTGCTTGACTGCTTCCACAAACTATCCTTATCACAGTTTGATTGACAGCTCAAAGAGGTTATTTAAGGATGAGCTATTTTTGATGTTGTGCTATGACCATAAATGTTTATTTTTATAGAGGATTATGTGCTTAAAGGGACAAAATGTATGGAATGGACTTTTATCAATGAATGTGTTTTTTATACAAATGATAAATTCTGCAATAGATATTTAGGGTGGTATTTTCCGTGCCTGCTGGTGTCAGGTGTTTGGTAGCGTGAGAGGACGACATGATGAGAAGGCCAAAAATTGGTTTCATGACATCGTGAAAGCAGTTTGTAATCGTCCGCTTTGCCCGTCAATGGAGGGCCGCGTTTCCTGCCGCCGAATGCCAGGGACCTCATTGTAATATATCTGCATATCATTACAAGGCCAGCCCACCGGAATCATCCCCCCCCCACGCTGGATCATCCACTCATGTCAGTGGGAAAACACACCAGTGCAGAACACGTCTTGACAAATGTGACGTGCAGAAGTCAGGATTTGTCGCCAGGGCCTTGCTCACGTCATAGACATCCGAGGAGCAGAAGATGCTGGAGCCCAACAGCAACGGGAACCTGGAGGAACGTCCATGGCTTGCTGGGTGGATTCTCATGGGCACGGCTCCATCGCGAAGCAGCTCACGGAAGTTGGAAAGTCACCGTTGAGGGTCTGCTCATATCAGATGATGATTGAGGGGTGAAGCTGAAGGTCCAGCTGTGTTTGGGAGAGGAAGATGTACCGGGGGGGGTGGGAGAGGAAGGTCTAGGATTGACTGGGAGAGGAAGGTGTGTCGGGGGGTGAGTAGGGAGGGGGGAAATTAAGGTATTAGTTGGGGGTTGAGGTTGGAAGGGGGGAACAAAGGTGTCAGTGGGGTGAGGTTGATGGGGAGAACAAAGGTGTTGGGGGGTGAGATTGGGAGAGGGCATGGATGACAGGGGAGGAGGGGGTAATGGGGGAGAAGATGGCAACTGGGGAGATAGGTGTAAGGGGGGTGGAATGTGTAAGGGAAGGAGTTCGTAGTGGGGAAAGAGCCCAGAGAGGGGAAAGGAGTCCAGGGTGTGGAAGAGTCCTGGGGGGAGGGATGGAGTGTGGAGTGTGGAGAGGGGAAGGATCCCAGGGGGATGAAAGAGTCCGAGCAGAGGAAGAAGTGTGGAAAAGGGAAGGAGTAAGAGTGACAGAAGAAATAAGGGAGTCTGAAGGAGTCAGGAAGGGGGAAGGACTAAGCGGGGGGAATACAGGGGAGGGGGTGGTGTGGGGAAGGAGTTCTGAGGGGGAAGGAGTTTCAAGGGGGTAAGGAGTCACAGGGTGGGATGTCCAGATGAACATGCAAGGGAGTGTCTGATGAGGACATGGCTGTCTCCTGGGGATCGAACTGAGGGTGGGCCTGGAATGAGGGAATGGTGAGAATGACTGAGGGCAGAGTGAGGCGGTAGAGTGGAAGGATGAGTATGTGACGGTGTTGGTAGAAGGGATGGCGAGGGTGGCTGGTGGGGACTTGGAAGCAGACACGGAGCCTGGGAATGAGAAGGAGGAGGTCGGGGAGGTTAATGTGGATGTGGGGGTGGATTTTCAGGAAGGAAGGGAATGTGCACACTTATCTGGACATCCCTGAAAGAAAAGGGTTGTGGCTGACAAGTCACAGGGAGGAGGTGAAAGGTGATGCCAGTGGGGGTCGACAGTGATGGGGGAAAGGAAACGGGTGACTGGGAGAGAGGAAAGGATGGGGGAGTGAGTGAAATATTCTATCGCCACCATGCTACCTAATTCGAAAGTGAAATGAGAGTCGTGTTGGGTGAGATCAGGTGCTGCATGGGAGTGAGATCAGTGGCTGGGCGGAGATGCAGCTCAGATGGACAACTGAAAGTGAACCCCAACAGGCAGCATTGAAAATGCTCAGGACATGGAGATGAATGTGATACATGAGGATCCATGTGTGTGGGAGAGGCTTGCACGAGGCTCCGAAAGGCCCTGCCACACACTCACACTTCTCCCTCCAGAATCACCCATGCGCCTGCTTTGTGCAGCTGAACCACAGGTGAGGGATGCAAGGGGAAGACTCGTGAAGCCTGTCAATGAAGCTGAAAGGCACCATTACAAATTATTCATTGAAAGTGAATTTATTTCCAGATTGTAAAGTGACAAAATGTGTTCACTCATACAACTAATTTTGATCACAATTTCTTAACTTTTGAATGCCTTAGACTTCTAGGTGCTGCCCTGACATCTGCAGCAGGGGTGGAGACAGCCTGTGCAATGGTTGGCCCTGTCCCCTCAGATGACTTCAGTGTGGGTCCCCTGGAGAGCCGAGGCCTCAGAAGCCCCAGCTTGCTCTGACTGTCCTCCTGAGGGCCAGCTGCTCCCTCTGCGGTGACAAAGGATGAGGCTGAGGGGGGTCACAGGCAAAGGGGATCCAGAGGGAGAGGACAGACTCTGAAATTCCTAAGTGGATGACCCAGAGGTGTCCAGCTGCTGCTCCTCCTCCCTTCAGTTGCCCGAGGGCCCCGGCCTCAACCCTTGAGGGGAAGAAGCATCTGGGGGACATCGAGTTTCCCCGTTTCCCTCTTGCGCTGCCACTGCAGGAACTCACCCATGGTTACTATGATGGAGCGCAGGTCAGCACACATCTCCACATGGACCAGGGTCTCCATGGCGTCTGTCATCCTCCCCACGGAGACCTCCATACACGCACACGGGGGCACACCTCATCAGAGAGCAGGTGGATGCACTCCTCTCACTCACGTGCCATTCTGCTGAGAGCTTCCAACAGCTCTGCGTGATGTCCCCACACCTTCTGCTGTCTCTCCACGACGGGTTGGAAGGCCAAATGACCCAGACCTCACAGATGCCTCTTCCCCAGCAGTCCCCCGAGTACTGGGGAGTTCGGATGAACCTGCCTCCTGCTGCTGCGGACACGTGTCCGTATAGTGACCACCAGATTGTGAACCCGAGCCTGCTCTAGATCTAGGTCCCACCGAGGTGTGTGTCTCTGCGCTGGTGCAGGGTGTGGGTAAGCGCTGTGACGGGTCTTCCAGGCTGCTTATTTCCAGCTCTTCAATGGAGGAGGTGTCCTCTTGGCTGGAGGTGAGGACATGGATGGAGCTGAGGGGCTGGCTGGCTGAGGGTGTCGGTCGCTTGGCAGAGCTCCCTGTGAACCAAAGTAGAGAGAATTAGTGCATGGGAGCAGAGTCAAAAGCAGGAGAGAGAGCATTCACATTTGCGTTGAGAGCGGGGGATGATGTGGTGCAGGATCCTCACCAGGGTGTTCACCATTGACCTCACCACAGGCACGGTCCATGGCCTCACCAGTCAGCACAATGGCTGCATCTGGCACCTATTCAAACCATCCAGGCAACTCAGCCCATTTAAGTTAAATAAATGTTTATATTACTTCATACGAACAAAGAACAAACTAAGTGTCCATCCCTAACACAAGAGTCAAAATAACTAACACAAATAATGTCACCCATGACAAGCTCCTGTTGTGCTCAAGGTGCCTTCAACTTATTCTGTGGGTGCTGCATCTTGGTGTCCCCGCCCATTGCTGACAGTGGTGTTGGAGACAGCTGCTGACTCTGCTGTCCGGGTGGCCCTGGTGACCTTGGTGGTCAACCTCTGGCCGCCGGAGTAGGCTCGGCCTGGGAGGGTGCGTCCAGCCCCATAGCCGGGCACTCCTCAGCCATCACGGCATCATCATATAGAGCAGCCATTGGCAGAGGGGCGAGGAGCTGGTACCCCCATCCTAAGACAAACCCACAGAGATGACAGGCAGCTCGTCTGCCACCGTGAGGTGCATTTGCACCTCCCTGTTCACCATCAATGGACAGGCAACCAGCAAGGAGACTTGGTGCCTCATCCACTTCTCACACTGGCAGAGACTTCCTGAGGCCATTGCCTGTGTGAGGCTTGCAGGTCCGAGTGCAACCCCAGGAACCCTTGAAGCTGCCTCTCCGTGAGAGTTGCCACTTTCTAAATGGAGAAGACTGTACGCTTCCTGTTCAGGGTCAACACAAACCCCATGCCCCACATGGACTCCTCCATAATGGAGCCCATGCCACACCGACTCTCATGGATCTCTGCAAGTTCTTTCTGCGCATCCCACTGGACATCCAGCATCTGCTACCTGATGGACGACTCCAGAGGCTCATCATCTGCCTCGGATGCAGCATGGTCCTGGTCTCCAGCTGTGCTCCCACTGACAGCTCCCTGGGACCTCTCTGCCTCTGCCAGCTCCTCATGCGAGTGTGATGTGTCCTCACCACTGTGCATTAACCACGGAGCCGAAGAACTAATGTCCACCGATGTGAGTATCTGCAGTGGTGACTGGTTCAGAGAGACAGTGTGACGCTGGTGTAAATGTGCTCAGGGTTCAGTGGGGGCTCCTTAGGGTCACCAGCAGCTCCTGCGGGAGGAAGGTAAAAAATCAGTAAATTCAATCATTATAGTCGCTATGCATGCTGGGCAGGCTGAGGAGTTAGTGGAGACCTGCCGCATCGTGCCATCTGCGTTGGAGCTTCAGTGGGCTCTCTGGCTACGACAGTTTAGTTTCTGACGAGAGGAGCCGGTTATGTTTCCAGTATCCACCCCACACTCATCTGTCACCTGCACTCTTACCCTCACCCGAGACCCCCGCCTCACCATGACCCGGGGAGTGAGCAGGTCAGTGTCATTCCAGCTCGAGTGTATTGCTCTCCTGCTTCGTGAGGAAGCACAGGTTTGGCTCCTCCACCCATTCTGCGGCGCTCCGCAGCGTTATGACTCCTCCTGACACCGAAAAATAGCCTCATTTTTGCTTCATCTCCCAGAAGGTCCTTTCCTGGTTACCACCCACCCTCCCACCCGGGCACTAGGTGGGCAATGTCACTGTGGCAAATCTCACCCTGCAATGCACTGAGGTCAGTCGCACTGACATCCCAGCCTTGGCAGGGCAGGCTTCAGTGCCAGTTGGCATACATGTTTTTGGACCCCTGAACGTTCCAAGCAATGGGTACCTGACTAAAGTTCTCCGCACAGGTCCATGCCATTTCTGCACTTACCCTTGCTGACCACAGCAGATCATTGAACCTTTTGTGGCACAGAATCCACATGCGGCGCACAACGTTTTGCCTACTGACCTGGGCAGCGACCTCTGTCCAGGCCTTCTTAGTCAAGTGGGACAGCCTTCTATTGTTGTCCCTGGGCATTATGATATGCTGCCTGGCACTGACCTCCTCGACCAGCACTTCCAGGCCTCATTGAGAAATGGGGATGAGGGACAGAGTGTCCACCCAACTTCCCCTCCTGCCTTCCATGACCACCAGTTGCTGAGGCCATATCTGTACACCAGGACACTTCTTGAACAGCTTCCAGACAGCTCCCTCAGCCTCCCCCACAACTCCTGGCAGCCTTCAGGGCGCTGCCCCTTATGTTTTTTAAACACAGAGTCCCCATTGGACCCAGTGCCCGGCTCACTCCCACTCCACACACGGAAAACACATCTGGCAGTCGCGTTTCACACTGGGTGGGCCTTAATTGGCCACCCAACGTTAGATCACATTCACAGCGCGAACCCGGCCAGGAGCTGGTTTTACATTCGCTTCCGGCTGTGTCAACTTCGGGCGCCCCCCCGAGGGTAAAATTCAGACCCTGATTTCCCCTTATCCCCGCTTCCGAATCCAGCCTTTTCAAACTGCGCCAACACCTCTTACCCAGCAAACCTGGTCACGTGGGCCTGTTTCAATGCCTCACCCTGGTTACGTGATCACTAGTTCCTCACGCCCTTTCAGAGACTGGGCTAATGCCTTCTCTGTTGTGAAGTTCACACTGGCGATCAGCTTCACTTTCCTCTGCAATAGACCGAGTGCTGGTAGGAATGAGGAGCTCCAGTCCAGGCCCACTCTTCCCAACCTCGGACCCCATCAGACACCTTCACGGAGGAACGAGAGGTAGAGGGGTGAGGAGGAATTAAAGGAGGGTATTCCAGAACTCGTGGCCGTGGTAACTGAAGGCAGTCACCAATGATGAGGCAATTAGAATTAGGGATGTGCAAGAGGCCAGGATCAGAGGAGCACAGAGGTCTCGGAGAATTGTGGAGCTGGAGGAGATTATACAGATACGGGGGGTTTGAGGCCATGGAGGGATTTGAAAACAAGGATGTGAATTTTACAATCAAGGCTTTGCTGAATGGGGAACCAATGTAGGTCAATGAGTTTAGGGGCGAACAGGACTTGGTGTGAGTAAGGACATGGGCAGCCAAGTTTTGAACAACCTCAAGTTTACAGAGGACAGGTTGTGGGAGGCCAAGGAGAAATGCATTGGAATAGTCAAGTGTAGAGGTAACAAATGCATGGATGAGGGTTTCAGCTACAGATGAGTGAGGCAGGGGCTAAAGTTAGACAATGTTATAGGAGTGGAGGTAGGGTAATCTCGGAGTGGGTATGTGGTTGAAGGGTCATCTTGGGGTCAAACATGGCACCAAGGTTGCAAGCAGTCAGGTTCAGTCTCAGACAGTTGTCAGAGGGAGGGATGGAGACGGTTGCCAGGGGAACAGAGTTTATGGTGGGGATGAAGACAATGGCTTCAGTATTCCTAATCTTAACTGCAGGTAATTCCTGCTCATCCAGTGCAGGATGTTGGATAAGTAGTCTGATAATTTAGCAACAGCGGAGGAGTCGAGAGAGGTGGTGGTGAGGTAGAGCTGGGTGTGTTAGTGTACACGTGAAAACCAACGCTGTGCTTTCAGATGATGTTGACAAAGGGCCACATGTAGATGGGAAATAGGAGGGGGCCAAGGATATAGATCCTTGGAGGTTAGTGGAGTGGAGGGGCCCCAGAGGTAACGATGCAGAAGCAGGATGAGAAACCATTGTAAGTGATACTCTGGCTATGATTAGTTGGATAAGAATAGAATCAGGTGAATGCAGACCCACTTTGCTGGGTAATGGATTTTTAGAAACTCAACGAAAATTGAAACAGCTGACACAAAGGATTGCAGAATTTTAAACACAAATTGTATTCATTGTAACTCAAGTTTTTTTTGATCTTTTGTGTTCGTTTTAAAAACATTATTAGAAGCCCCCATTAAACAGGCCGCAGTCCCAATGAATTCATCATCATTGGGAGTTTCAGTTAATCGTGCTCATTGACAGGTCGTCAAGGCGCTGTCCAAAAATTTAAGCGGGATCTTTTAGGCACAAGTAGGCACAGTTTAATAGGTTCTCAATATAATTTATTTTAAAAACTGATGACTGTAATATTAATTTAATGAGGAAATAGTTTTATATAATTTTAAAAAAAATAATTATCAGCAGTTTAAAATCGGGTTACTCACAGAAGCTGGATTGACATTGATGTAAAATGTTTTTTGTGTGATAAACCCATTTTCAGCTGTATGAATCAAACAGCACCAAGCTACTGTTGTGAGCTGATGACATATATCTTTAAGGAGGCGTATCTCAAACTACTGTCAATCAACACCACATTGACAGGATGTGATGTAGTCCCATGACTTGTCGGCAGCCAACAAGCAGTAAGATAGAGATCAGTGTCATGTAAAGATATGGGGAGAAAGCGGGAGCAGGCTATTGAGTTGGATGATCAGCCATGATCATAATGAATGGTGGAGCAGGCTCGAAGGGCCGAATGGCCTACTCCTGCTCCTAGTTTCTATGTTTCTATTTGCTGCCATTGCAACTGCAGGGGGCGCATTCACTGGACATGCAGTCGAAGTGCCTGTGACCTGACTGGCAGCCACAGGTAGCTGCCTGCATCAAGGAATAGGACCGTCCATAATATTGAGCAATGTAAAGATATACAAACAACTGCAGCATCAATAAAATGTGTTTTTTTCACCAAGGTTAAGGATTGCAGTTTTCACAGAATATTGAACCCCAAAACACCTGTTAAATTTCCTGGGATAGCAATTGCAATTTGCTGGCCGTCCTGCTCACTGCCTCACTGTCCGCCCCACTCCCGATCCCTCACAGCTTTCTTCTTACTTACCGCTGTGTACCCTCGCTGTCGCCAGCAGGGCGGCGAGCAAAGGGTTGGGGGTGGGGCAGTGAGCAAAGGGTTGGGCGTGGGGCAGCGAGCAAAGTGAGAAAATGGGTGGTGAGCATTCAATGGGCCAACAGCGATGACGTCAGCATCGGGGTGGAGTGGGTGCCGACTTCCTGTTCCAGACGTACAATGGTGGCATCACTGGCACCAACTTCCTGTTCCAGTGTGGTGGGAGGAGATACAGGGTAGTGTAAAGCGTTAATGTTAAATATGTACATAGACAGTCTACAGATGTAAGATCACATGACAACAGAGCATGCTGAAAGATAGTTCTGTGTGAAGCCTCGTGCTAAACTTTGTCCTATATATAATTAGAATAATATTTAATAAAAAGTAAAATTTACCAACAGCCTTGCCTTGAGCAGTCTCTATCAATCCTAACCAAGGGTCATGAAAAGATTAACGTCCATAATGTTATTGGAAATTATTTTTTTTTAAATAGAGCTTAGTGGTGTCTGTGTCTATGTGTTTTTGTGTGTCTTAATTGGATTAAAGTCAGCTGGTCTAGAGACTTTGATGTAAAGAAAGAAGTAGGTTTGAAATGGTAATTAGATAAACATGGGGAAGTTTAAAAGTCAAGGAGGTACATTTGCATTTGCTGAGTAAACCATTCAAGAATGTGGGTGAAATCTTGCACCTAGCTAGAAGACGCCAAACAATGTGTTTTTTTTTAGCTTACTAATAAAATTGGTGGAATCAAAGGATGTTATTGTTAGAAGAGGTACAATTAAAAACCTAGTAACACAATGCAAAAATCACATTCAAAGAGAACATTATGTATAAAGAAGAAGGGAGATTGTGTGTAAGGCAGAGGCATTTAAAATCTAACTAGCCTGTACACCTCCAACTGTCTCTGCAAGGAACAAACTTGCAAGGAACCTCATTCTGAATTTGTGAGGTCAAATGTGCTTTGCCTGGGGTCTTTTAAAATCTACAGGTTACTTTTGCCCTAATGGGGGTGTAACTGAGAGTCAGATTAATTAGGGGATTTTTGTAGTTATTCTAGTAGTAATTCTTTAGACATATGTATGTGCTTACAATTTTTCTTGTATTAATAAATGTTTAATTTAGTTTTATAAAAAAAAAACCTCTTGAGACTCGGAGGTCTTATTACCACTGAATGCAAAGCCTGCAACTCGAAATGTATAAATTGCAAAAATGGGTTATGATAGTTGTTTCAAGTTTCCTTCTGGATTTGAGCAACACAGCCTTTACCATCGGCTGTGTCATAATACCAAGGACAACCAAAGCTAAGACCATAACGATGATAACAGAATCAGATGTACTAAGCCTCCTAGTGAACACTTGTCTTAAAAAAGAACCCACATTATTGTTTAAAACAAGAACAGAGCGGTTAGCACTCTTAAATATGTCAAGATATGTTTTTGAAGCAAAATTTTAATATAGGTTTTAAAATGCTGCCTGATTATGCTGGTTCTCTTTGTGAGAAAAAAAACCAGCAAAGTTTCAAACTCGTTGCTAGATTTAATCAGGGAAAAAAAAAAACGGAATTACTTTATATTGCAATGCACATTATTTCTCCCTAAATAATCCAGAGTAAAAGATTGAAATACAAAAGTGGCTTTAATGCAAAACAGCTTTTACTATGTGATGTGAAAATGTTTTGAGGATCAATTATTGAATTAAAAACAGACAAATTGGTAGATGTATTGCACCACAGAATGCTTTAGCCTGAAGCTGCAGTCCATGTTTCATTGAGGTGTAGAGTTGCTTTTAGCTGCTGTCCTGTATTCCTGGTTAGTAATTGCATTAGGTCTTAATTGAATTCAACTACTTGCATTTATATAGTGCCTTTAATGTAGTGAAAAGTCCAGAGGTACTTCACAGGAGCATGACAAAATTTGACGCCAAGTCACATAGACCTTAGCTCAGGTGACCAAGAACTTGGTCTAAGGTAGATTTTAAGAAGCATCTTTGAGGAGACGGAAGCGGGTGAGAGGTTTACGGAGGGAGTTCCAGAGTTTAGGGCTGCGGCAGCTGAAGACGTGGCCAACAATGGTGAAAAAATTCAAGGATGAGCATGAGGCCAGAACTGGAGGAAAACAAAATTCTTGGAGGGTTGTAGTTTGGAAAGGGTTACACTGATCGTGAGAGCTGCGGCCATGGAGGGGTTTAAACAGCAAGGATCCAGCGTAGGCCAGTGAACTCATGGGTGATGGTTTAATAGGGCTTGGTATGAGTTTGGATACGGGCAGCTGAAATCTGAATGAGCTGAAGCTTTGCAGAGGGTGGAAGGTGGGAGGCCAGCCAGCGCAGCATTAGAATAGTCACGTCTGATTCCAATTTGGTATATTTTAATCAAGTTAATTGGTGTACGAGCAAGCAGGTGTGTGATAGTTATACAGACTTCCCAAAGTTTAATTTTGTTTGACATACAGATTGGAAACTGCATTAAAAAAATGCAAAAAAAAAACAATTCCAAGTGGCTGTTCAGCGTTTTGCAATCAGGACATCTGTCAAAAAATAGAGCACTGTTTAGCTGAGAGCTTGACTGTGCACTTAAGCATCATCTGTGCACCACATTTGTGGGAACTCAATGAGAGTTGAAAAGTGGCCTTTTAGTGGAAAGGCTAATTGCAATTACAGTCCTTGTAAGCCATAGTAAGCAGAATAATGTGCAAATCCTACGAGGCCTCTCGAAGCCTGGAAAGCTCCCCAAGGTCACTGAGCCATGTGTTACAAATGTGGGTTTTACTATAACACATTTTTTAACTAAATACTCAAATTAGCAAAGGCTTTGTTGGGTTCTGGTGATATGCGTGGATGTTACTCTAATGAAAGGCCATGCCTATCATTGGAAAATGTTGGCGCCCTTGGACTGCCATTGTAATGACTCTGCCCACCACCCAGTCAATATTTTTCGTTCTCAAACACTTGAGGACAATTGTAACTCCTCGGGGTTGGCGAGTGGAATCCATGGGTACATCTACTGGAAGGTGCAGAAACCGGCCTGGTTCATTTTAACAGCTGAGGCCTATTTATATGGAGCTAATGAGGTGCCCGACCCAAACAGGTATCCAGAGACACCTCATTGGATTCAGTTCAGCGCAAAATGGCTCCTTAGACAGCACCTTCCAAGCCCATGACCTCTATCTTCAAGAAGGACAAGGGCAGCAGATGCATGGGAACACCACCACCTGGAAGTTCCTCTCCAAGCCACTCACCATCCTGAATTGGAAATATATCACCGTTCCTTCACTGTCGCTGGGTCAAAATCCAGGAACTCCCTCCCTACACCACATGAACTGAAGTGGTTCAAGAAAGCAGCTCAACAACACCTTCTCAAGGGCAATTAGGGACGGGCAATGAATGCAGGCCTAGCCAGTGACGCCCACATCCCATAAGTTAATTTTTTTTTAAATGGCTGGCCCAGAGGGTACCCAAGGCGAGTCATTGATGGTGGGGGTGGGGGGTGCAGCGGGGGCGGAGGTAGAAAGTGGTAGCTTATTCACTGAGGGAATATTTCAAATAGGAGTTCAACACCTTAATGTGAATCCGCTGCTCTGTGCTCCTGTCCAGTGAGATTGGGGACACTCAAAACTACCCTGTGCAGTTCTCCAATGAACAGGACCATCCTGGTGTGATCAATCTGAATGGTTCTGAATGATGTCCATTGTTTCAGGCTGGTGTGGGATGCAAAATGAACTATTCCACAAACTGGTTCTTTAATACATTTTGCGCTGCATGTTTGTTGCTGCAAAAAAAAGACATTATATTGCAGTTTATATCACATTTGGGGCAGAATTTTCCTGCTGTCATGTGAGGGCAGGCCCCGCCCATCCCCGCATAAAATGACACGCGGTGATGCCGGGCGAGTGACCTGATGTCACCGCGCACCATCACGATATTTCACTGGGCGGGCGCGCAATGATGTCCAACACATGCCTGCCATTAATTAACGGGCCACTTAAGTGTTCAATTGACGCTGATTTTGCGGCACCCGTGCGATCATCGGCTTGGCACACGGGCGCAACGGGCAGGCGGGTAGGACACATTTGTATTAACCTCATCCACGGGCAGGATAAGAGGCTCAATGGGCTCGCGAGTGTGTTCTCTCAAGTATTTATTTATGAAATGTTTTCAAACTTGCCTGTGTGATCTGCAGCACTTCAAAAACCATAGCAACTGCTTTGTCTGGACTCTTAACCTTCAGGTCAGCACTCTGCAGTGAGGCATCTTTTCTGGGCCGACAGGTTTCAGGAAGCCTTCCCTTAGGCTAGGAATGGGAGCTGAACTGTCCTCTGGAGGCAGCTCCTCTGAGGTGGAAGGGAGGGCTAGAAGGGGGAGGAGGCCAGGAGTACACATCCAGCCTCCAGGGGAGCCGCCTTTGGGAGGACAGGCACAGCCACAAGGGGTGCAGGGCCAAGAGGTAGTCCAAGGCAGAAGGGGCCGCAGAAGATGCCACTATCCTGCTGCCAGGGTTTACAGGCGATGAAGCAGCTACCTCAATATGTCTGGGGTGCAGTGCCGAAGGAGGCTCCGACTCTCAAGGGAGTCAGTCAACTATATCTGTCAGGTGATAGGGCCTGAGATCTCCGTAAACTCTGTGGGTGGACACCCCATGCCAGTGGCTCTAAAGGTCACAGCTGCCCTCAACTTCTATGCCTCTGGCTCTTTCCAGGGCTCAGTGGGTGATCTTTGCAGTGTCTCCCAATCAGCTGTCCACACTTGTGTCAAGCAGGTTACAGACGCTCTATTCAGACGTGCATTGACCTTCATCCACTACCGCTGGGACCAGGCAAGTCAGACGGAGCGAGCCAGAGGCTTCGCGGCCATTGCTGGCTTCCCCCGTGTCCAGGGTGCTATAGACTGTACACATGTGGCCATCAAGGCGCCAGCAGGTGAGCCCGGTGCCTTCGTCAACAGGAAGGGCTTCCACTCCATGAACGTGCAGATAGTGTGTGATCACAGGATGCTGATTCTACAAGTCTGTGCAAGGTACCCAGGCAGCTCCCACGATGCCTACATCCTCAGACACTCCCAGGTGCCGGGGCTCTTCAGTGCTCCAGCCCGGCTGGATGGATGGCTGCTGGGTGACAAGGGCTATCCCCTCAGAAGGTGACTCATGACGCCTCTCCACCATCCAAGAACAGAAGCTGAGCAGCGGTACAATAGGACCCAGGGCACCACAAGGGCTGTGGTGGAGAGAGCCATCGGTCTTCTCAAGATGCGCTTCCGATGCCTGGACCGCTCAGGGGGCGCACTCCAGTACCCCCCAGATCGTGTCTTGGTGATAGTGGTTTCATGCTGCGCTCTCCACAATCTTGCACTGGAAAGGGGGGGCACAGTGAACAATGAAGATGTCGATGCAGTGGCTGCGGCTGCACACGATGAGTCCAGCAGTGAGTCCGAGGATGAGCACACACAGGGAAATGCTGAGGGGGTAGACGCTGACCCGGACATACTCCAGGGAGGCAGGGACACCCGGGAGGCTTTAATCCAATGAACCTTCAGCTAGCACAGCACAGATGGACCTCCAGGCCATGCCTGGGCTGTAGGCTCGATATTCGATGCCTAAGTGCCAAATCTTTCAGGTTAGCAACAGTAACTAAGGGCCTTGTTAATAAAGCTGAATGTCTAACAAAGCACTCATTACAGTTTTGGAAACCACACACATGCAGAAGAAAAGAGGCACCCTCAGCCATGGTGACATATCTGAATTTAACGTGTCAAGCAAAGCAACTTTTTACAAAAAAACAAAAGTCTTACAAATCAAATAAAATCATAAGGACCTCATCTCGGGCCAACACAAAAGCACCAGTGATAAACCCGTGGTGTGCCGAAGGTGCCTTATGTTTACGTTTTCCGGGTGCTACGTCTTGGTGCTGCCCCATCGCTCGGAGTGGCATCTGAGCCAGCCTACTGACTCTGCTGTCCTGTTGGCCTCGATGACCTTGGCGGTTGTCCTCTGACCCGTGGAGCCAGTGCTGGCCCCGCCTGGGAGGGAGCTGCCAGGTCCACAGCATCACCCCAGTCAGCACAGCCTCACCGGATGCAACGGTCACTGGGAGAGGGGCGGAGGAGCTGCCGTCCTCATCCATAGTGCCCTGAGAGGTACCCGTAGAGATGCCAGGCAGCTGCTGCGCCGACGTGAGGTCGCTTCAGACCTTCCTGCTTAGCGTGGATGGATAGGGAACGAACTGGGAAAGTTGATGCTCAGACCATCTCCCATACTGGCACTGACCAGCTGAGGTCAATGTCGATGTGAGGGCTTGCTGGTCCGAGCGCATCCCCAGGAAGCCCTGGCGGGTATCCTGGAGGAGCCTCTCCATGAGAGTCGCCACTCTCTCCATGGAGGACGCATGGCACTCGGACATGTGGCTCATTGCTTCGGCGATAGTCCGCGTAGACTCCTCCACCACGGAGACCAAGCCAAGCATAGCCTCATGTATCTCCCCCAGATGCTCCCGCACACCCGGCCGCATTTCCTGCAGCTGCTGCATCGCGGATGACTCCAGAGGCACATCATCAGGCACCGACTGAGCATGTGCCTGGTCCCCTGCAGTCCTCCGACTGTTGGCGCCATGGGCACTCTCTGTCTCTGCCAGCTCCTCCAGCGACTGTGAAGTGCCCTCACCACTGTGCCCCGGGACACTAGCCATTGTTCTAATTCCCACTGAGGTGCTAGTATCTCCGCTGGCGCTTGCCTAGCAGAAGTGGTGTGACGCTGGTGAGACTTCAGAGCCCTCAGGTGTGAGAGGGGGTCTCTGCTGCTCCTCCTGCCGGCCCTGCTCTGCTGATGCTGAAAGGAAGAACAAGGACAGTGGATCAGTTAACGTGGAGACAATGATATGCTCAGTCGGTGGCTGATGATGTGCCTCTGGAGCCGTCCGTCATGCAGCAGGTGCAGGAAATGTGGCTGGGTATGCGGGAGCATCTGGGAGAGATATGAGGTTATGCTTAGTGGAGGAGTCTACGCAGATGCTCGCCAAAGCAATAAGCATCATGTCCCAGCGCCATGCGTCCTCCATGGGCAGAGTGGCGTCTCTCGTGGACAGCCTCCTCCAGGAGACCGGATCATTATGCACTCATCCTTCTGTAACCAATGGTCAAGCCATGTTGCAAAATTAAACCATTTAACATTCAGCAGTATTATGGCTGTTGGGTGAACAATGCTGACCTCACTGTTGGGCATAAATACCTGGCCGTGGCACCCCAGCCTCACCGACACCAGTGGACCTTGGTGCCTGGCGCCTCTCCAGGTCCACGGCCTCCTGCACGAAGCAGCTAAGAATGGCGATCTGTGCCTGGTCGCCGCCAGTCCTCGCCCGCTCTGCCGCATTGAGTATTGTTCTCCTGAAAATGAGACACGAGCATTGATTAGTGCAAATTGCACATGGACTCTCTTCACGCAATGCCCACCCCAACCAGAGTGGGACATATCAGGGCTCCAGAGCCTCCTCACCCCGCTGCTGCCGAACACTCACACAAAGATTCTCAGCCTGCTCCAGAGCCCCCGCCCCCACCCTGGACACAGGCTGCCTACATCACATTAGGAACCACACGGTATATCTTCCCATAGCAAAGAGGCACAAGCACGTGGATCACAGAGCGCAGCAGATGGTTCGTTGCCAACGCCACTTTGAAGCTCCCCTCCCAGCATCTCATCACCCTGACTTGGACATGTCCTGGAGTTCAAACACAGCGCCTAGGTGCAGCTCCTCCAGGCTGCCCCCAAACCAGTATGTGGGACTCAGTGTAACACATGCTGTGGGGTCAAAACACATCTCATCACCCTCTCAGGCTGACCTCAGCATGGGCAGTACCTGCTGGCCCACCCAGCAAAGGACAAATACCGTCAATGATTCAATGCAGTCACTACACTCAGACTTGGGAGGGTGGGGTGGTAGGGGGATAAGCCGACCTGCTGGGTTAAATGCCCAACCCCAACATGGTCCTCACCCTGTCAGGGAGCAACAAGTCATTGAAGCGCTTGAGACACTGGACCCAAGTGCACCGCACCACGTTGCAGGAACTCATCACCTCCGCCACCTCCTCCCAGGCACGTTTCACCATGTGGGGTGGGGCCTCCTCCTCCCATCCTGGGGAACCAGCACCTCCCACCATGCTGCCACCTCCTCGAGGAGGGCAGCGAGGCAGTCATCTGAGAAACGAGGGGCACACTGGAGCCCCGCCCTACCCTCCGGCCTGGCCTTTCCTGCTGCCCTACCCTCAGGCCAGGCCTGTCCAGTTGCCCTACCCTCCAGCCTGACCTGCTCACCAGAAGCCCTCTGCTGTGGCCTTGCATTTGCCATTGTGAGCAGCCTAGACAAGGCTGCCAGGCCTTCGTTTAAACAGGCTGCCGGGTGGCCATTGGACCCAGTGGTCTGTGCACGCCCACCGCCACCCGCCCACTCCCGCTATCCTCAGGAGCCGAGAAATACGCTGGACGGCCCTTAATTGGCCCGCTCGCGTAAAATGGCGGCGCGGACCTGATCGCGGGCGGCAATCAGGTCCGAGCCCACCCACGCCCGCTCCCTCTCCTCACCCCCCTGCCAACCGGAAAATTCAGGCCTTGAAGACTGTTCCCGCTTTGTGAACAGAATGAGGCAGGATTTTGTACCGGCTGCCCCAGTGCTTCACATCCTTGTCTCACTGGGAGAAGCTGATCACTGGCCAGTATTTTCCGTGCCCGCTGGCATCAGGCGTGTTCGGTGGCGTGTGCGGACCAGATGGTGCCATCATTTTCGTGAAACCGGTGTGATTTTCCACTCTGCCCGCCAATGGTGGGCCACATTTACAACCAGCAGATGCCAGGAACCTCATTGTAATACATCAGCATATCATTATAAGGCCAGCCCACTGGGCTCAACACCCCCGCACTGGATTGTCCACCCACATTGGCGGGAATACACGCCGACATGTTTCACAGCAGCACGTAAGTGACATGCGCCTGGCGAGCTGCACTTTGCTCAGGACTTCAAGGTTTGTTTGCCCACCTTGCTTCAGTCAGCATTCGCAGTCATCAGCGCCAGGCTTTACAGACAGCAACACGTCACTTTTAGTGGTGCTTATGGCCGGTCTCCACCTACCAGATCAGCCGTATATGGGTGGCTTTTCAATGGCTACAGGGCTGGGGCTTGTTTGGGGAAGGGGGAGAAGTGGCCTCAGGCAAGGGAAGGGGCTGCAGGGTGAGGGCTGTACTGGGGAAGGAGGGTATCCCAGGGTGTGTGTGGGGGTCACATGTTGATCTGTGCAAGTGGCCTCAAGATGGTGAAGACTGAGGAGGCAGAGTCCAGAGGAGATAAGGCCAGATGAACATGTCAGGGTGTGTGTGTGAGAATGGGTGGTGATGTCCCTTGAGCTGGCAGTGAGTGAGATGCCAGTGAATGTGTGATGGGCTTGAGTGTGTGAGTTTAGAGTGATGAGATGGTTGCCATACCCTGGCTGCACAGATGAGATCATTCATCCTCTATCTGCATTGGATGGCCAACCTCTTCTATGCAACATTGGCACTGATCACCACTGCCACCGCCTTAGTGGTTTAAGTTCCAAGTGTTCTCCTGGATTGTATTGATACATCATTCACTGTGAAAGATCCCATGGCACTATTTTAAAGCACTGTGGGGTTCTCCCAGTGTCCAAGCCAATATTTCTCCCCCAGTTAACATCAGTAAAACAGATTGTCTGGTCATTATCCCATTGCTGTTTGTAGGCTCTTACTGAGTGTAAATTGCAGTGAAGTTTGCTGGATTATAACAGTGAGTACACCTCAAAAGTACTTCATTGGCTGTGAAACACATTGGCACACCCTAAGGCGCAATATAATTCCAAATCTTTTTTATGGGTTGTCACAGACCCAAATCCAAAATCTAAGCTCTTTCTGGTTTAAATTCACTTCTGCAGCATAATCTGTGCCATTGCAAAAGCAAAACCAGCAAAATAAAATATGAGCCATAATTATGGTTTGTGATATGTTCAGAATATGCCCATAAATTTTTCTCATATTTTCTAAGTGATATTTTTTATAATGACATACCCAGTTATTAATTTTAGGTCACAAACAAAAACAAAACTAGCTGGAAAAACTCAGCAGGTCTGACAGCATCTGCGGAGAGGAACACAGTTAACGTTTCGAGTCCGTATGACTCTTCATCAGAACTTAGGAAAAATAGAAATGAGATGAAATATAAGCTGGTTGAGGGGGGTGGGACAGGTAGAGCTGGATAGAGGGCCAGTGATAGGTGGAGGCAAAGAAGAGATTACCAAAGATGTCATAGACAAAAGGATAAAGGGGTGTTGACGGTGGTGATATTAGCTAAGGAATGTGCTAATGTTGACATTAAGGGTAGAAAGCAGGACGAGCAAGTGGCAGATAGCCCTAGTGGGGGTGGGGTGGGGGGAATGGATCGAAAAAGACTAAAAGGTGGGGATAAAACAATGGATGAAAAAAATTTAAAAATATTAGAAATAGGTGGGAAAAGAAAAATATATAAAAATATATATTTTTTAAAAATTAATTTTAGGTTCCTTGGTCCCACATAATTACAGTGAGGCCATTTGAGATCAGTTCAATTAATACTTGATTGATCCTAAAGAACATTTGACACAAAATTCACATTTTTTGAAATGATGTGCACATTAATGAGTTACAAATGTTTAGATCCCAGTACTTTGAAAGTTTAATATTACAGAAGTATCAAATGGAAGGAAAGGCCTGCATTTTATTTAGCACCTTTCACAATGTCCCAAAGTACTTTACAGTCAATTATTTTTAGAAACGTAGAAACATATTATGATTCTGAGGTGATTTCACAGGTGTGATGGAATACATGGTTTCAAAAGTTGTATTTTTTTGAGAGGGACCCTAATTGGGATGGGAAACTGGGCCTTGCAGCGTACAAGGAAACTAAGACTGAAATCGAGATTGCAAATCAAAACTTCCAGGGAGCCGGAACTAGTTGAACCCATATAAAAGGACACAAAGCCATCAGAGCTCAGATGATGATGATTCCAGTGGTGCAGTACAGGCAGGCTGAAAAAGACAGAGGCTAGATCCAGAAGTTGGGAATAAGCAAAGATATAGATGCTGCAGCTATTTCTATTACCTGAAGGTAACATTGGTGGATCTACTCCATCCAGACCAAGTAAGCAGAACTGAGGAGGTTCTGCAGATGTGTGCCATTTTCGATGAAGACTGTGCCCATCGAATTTGGGTTAGCTTTGCACTGCTGTCGGCTGAGGGCCAGGCTAAATCCTGGAAGAAGAGGAGCTGAAATTCTTTGCAAGCAAAGAAAGTTTTGAAGGACTTTGTGACTGAGATTGCTGACTTGTATGACAAGTAGACTGTCAAGACAATTTGTAAGATCTGTCTTAGTTGTACCTGCCATTTGTGTAATTTTATACTTTATAATCAACCACAATTTACCTGTTAATTCATGTTTAACTTACATTGATTCTGGGTTTTAGAATCTAGGTGGTTACCTAAGATAGTATTTAGTGTTTGCTTTGTTTGACTCTTGTATAGTTAAAATTATTTTGGTTTATACTGTGGAATCTTGTGGCTTCATTCTTTCAGTAAGTAACTGAATGAGCCCCTGAAAGTTGGTGATAAAGCTGGAGATGGGGTGTTTCAAGGGAGTCATAAAATTGATTGTGGGGAACAGTACAGGAAGAGATAAGGGAAGATAATGTAAAACCTAATTGATTTGCGGGTGGTTGTATGTATATTATCTTGTAACATTATTGGTGTTGTGTGCAAATCATAGTTTTGAATTTGTTTTTAGGAAAAGCAATTCTTTAAATGGAGATTGGGTATTATTTGCAGTTCCCACAAATCTTGAGTTAAAGAATCTTAAACCTGCAAGACACGGGAATGGAGCCTTACAATTTGTCTTTCATGATGTTGTTTGGAGGATAAATATTGACCAGTACACCAGGAGAACTCTCCTGCTCTGCTTTGAAATAGTGCCATGGGATATTATACATCCACCTGAGAGGGTAGACAGTGCCTTAATTCAATGTGTTATCTGAAAGATGGCACCTGTGACAATGCAGCACCCCCTCAGTACTGCAATGGAGAGTCAGCCTCATTTTGGGTTCACAAAGGTGGGGCTTAAACCCAAAACATTTGATTCAGTCAAGATCATTACTAACTGAGACATGGCTGCTACCTTAAGTTTAACCTTGTAATAATGCAATAAAATATGAAATAATTTATTTTACATTCCTGATCACAAGACTGCTGAGGCCAAAGGGAGGAACCTTGTGCCAGTGGCAGGTTCTCCGCCACCATTTTGAGAGCTGGCAAAGCCCCTACATTGCCTCATTGTGGAAGGGCCCGCCGGTAATACATGCCAATCAGGCAGTTGTCAGGCCAGTGGGTGGGCATTGCCCTGGGATCAGGACACTGGGCATAAGTCCCGCCTACTGAGAGATGCTAGCCAATGAGAGGTCAGCAGCTCTTCTAAACATCAGTGCTACCGGGGGAGGTGGTGGCTGCTGCCGAATGACACCCACCCGAGGCCCAGGACCAAGGCCGGAGGGTCTTGAGGGTGGGGTTGGATTGGTGGGGGGAGTTGGTGAGCAGCAAGGCAGGGGGGGTGGCCACCAGTCCTGATGCCAAGTCACTTGATCAGTTACCAAGTGCCTTTGAATGAGGGACACCCCCTGGCAGTGGGCAAGCAAATATGACAGGGTTTGCTTGTTCTACACGCCTCATAGTGAGTCCCATGCCCCCGCGACAGGACGAGGCCCTTAAGTGACGTTAATTGCCCACTTAAGGTTCTCAATTGACGGCAGGATTGAAAGGCCATCCACAGGCCTTCCCGCCAAGGATGTAATCAGGGTAGAAGCCAGAAGGAGGCAGGGTCTTCACCTGCCACCCTCCCGCCTGATTAAATGCCCCCCCACCACATAACTCACCAAGGGAGAGGACACAAGATTCTGCCCCATGACTCTATTACTGTTCATTTTACCTCAAGATATGAGCAGCACATGACACTGAAGCGTGACTACGCTAAGTCATATCACTCTCTCCTCACATGTTTGAATGTTATGAGTTTACATTTCACTCCAGAGGCTTGGGAACATAATCCAGGCTAACACTCCAGAACAATAATGAGGGAGAACAACACCTTTGAAGGTGCCATCTTTCGAATGAGAAGTCAAATCAAGACCCCCACCTGGCCTCTGAGGTTGAGGTAAAAGATCCCACGATGTTATTCTAAAGAAGAACAGGGTATTTTCCCCAGCATCCTGGCCAATAAGTTATACCTCAACCAGCATCACTAAAACAGATCGTAGTGCAAAGGGTTAATATTAAATATATAAATCGACAGTCTACATCATCAGCGATGTAAGGTCATACTACAACAGAGCATTCTGAGGGATGGTTCTATGTGAAGCCTCGTACTAAGCCTTGTCCTGTATATAGTTAGGGGAAAGTTTAGTAAAAGGTAAAGTTTATCAACAGCCTTGCCTCCTGCAGTTTCTATTGGTCCTGACCAAGGACA
Source organism: Cetorhinus maximus (assembly GCF_964194155.1). NCBI lineage: Eukaryota > Metazoa > Chordata > Chondrichthyes > Lamniformes > Cetorhinidae > Cetorhinus > Cetorhinus maximus. Next base: position 33,110,489 of record NC_135904.1, read on the forward strand.
ACTTAAGCTAAGACCCATAACAATGACAGATTATCTGTTTGTTATGTTTGTGGGGGCTTGCTGTGCAATTTGGTTGCAGCATTTCCTACATAATAACCATGGCAACAAAAAGAATACGTTCAAGCCTTGTGCCTTTTTTGAATTACATGGGGAACCTATATTTGCTTGTTGCACTTCAGCCAATCAGAGTTGGCTTGCCAACCAATCAGCATCCTTTTCTCCTATAGTATAAATTGTTATGATTGTTTGAAATTTGGCATTCTTGCATTTGTCCTGATAAGTGTAAGTTGAAAACGTTCAATGACATGTCTCTCTTTTCAGCAATAACAATGGCATCACATCAAAAGTACTTCATTTTTTCTGTGAAGTGCTTTGGGATGGTTTGAGGTTGTGAAAGGTGCTATACAAATGCAAGCCTTTCTATCTTATTAGTAAAAGCAGCACTTGGGACAGCACAAGCTCGGCTAGTTTTCCTGATGTGCCATTTGACAGTCCATTATATATCAGTTATGCTGTGTAAAAATATTTATATTTATAAATTAAAGGGAATGGGACAGGAAAGGTTAGATAAGATTAATCAATTTGAGTTCTGTACTTTTTTTTTAATGCTAACCCTGTTAGCATTTTTTCCCGTCCTGATTAAAGGAAATGTCTAGATAAATGGAGGAAGGTGATGGAACTGAGGGAAAGCAGTGAAGCAAACTGTGTGGTTTCCTGCCACAAAAATGGCCCTGAAGGGTTAGGTTTGTGAGGTTCAGAGTTTTGCTCGATTGGAGAGCATTAGGAGGACTTAAAAGTTCCCAAAGCAATACTCGAGAGGAAAATAAATCAGGGGATTTTCTCCCTGGTGCCCTGCCTAATAATTACCCTTCATTTGCCCTCATTAAACAGATCATCTGGTCATCTCTCTCATCGTTATTTATGGGACTTTGCTGGGTGCAAATGGGTTGCCACATTTCCCTACAGTGCAGATGTGACTGAGTTTGAAAAGTATTTCAGCAGCTGTAAAGTGCAGATTATGTATTGGTCATGCAAATAGAGACGGACAGTTTTTGCGGGAGAATGTGTAAAGCTGATCATTAGAGGGATTGCTGTGTGTCAATAGAAGCAAACTCTTTATAATCCCAGCCAGCAAGCAAGGCCCTGGAGTTGCTTTGTGCTTGTGCAATAGAATTTTAGTGGCATGTAGGGCCTGAACTTGAATCTTTGCATGAGCACCGATGGTTTAGGCTGAAAATGTCCCTTCACAAGGTCTACGAGCTTGGTGAAGGATCTGGAATTTGGCAGGTTTGGAGCTGTCGGACTACAGATTAGGCTATATGTTTTGCTTCCGCAGGCACTTAGGAGAATCGCCTTCTGTTTCTCCTCCACTGTTATTTCATTCACCACAAAGTAGAAACCCAGTCGCTCTATGTACTGCCTCCAGTCCTTGATGGATGAGTCGTACGGGTCAATTCTGCCAAAGAGAGGCATTACTGGTGAGTATACTCTTTGTCTCTTCACTTAAAAATCGAAATACTCACAGTCAGGAGGCGGGGTGCAGTGTTGGAGCTATTTATCCTCTCCGTCAATTGTAATAAACTTGGAATGCAGGGTAGGTTTCTTGGAAGAAACAGTAAACTTTATTTACCAAGTTCCTGATGAAGCTACATGCTTATTCTGAGACCAAGGCTAGAAAGTTCTGCCTGTAAGATTACCCATGCTTAGGGCTGATTCGTCTATACAGTCTATGATCCCCATAACAGTATGAAAGCTTTAATTTACAATTACTACAAGGTACTTCTGAAGTGTAGTCACAGGTGTCGTGTAGGAAACATGGCAGCCAATTTATGCACAGCAAGATCCCACAGGCTGCGATGTAGTAACTGACCGGATAATCTGTTTTTGAGATATTCATTGTAGGATAGATATTGGCCAGGACATCAGGGATAACTCACAACTTGTGCATCCATCTGAAATGGGAGGCAGGACCTCAGTTTAACATCTCATCTGAAAGACAGCACCTCCGAGAGTGCAGCATTCCCTCAGTACTGCACTGGAGTGTCAGCCTAGATTTTCCTTTTGGAGTGGGAGTTGAACCCATAATTTTCAGATTCACAGGTAAGAGTGCCAGCTGTTCTGGGGCTGTATGTTGCCTCATGAAGAGGCCTAAGAGCTTGTATGGTTGAACAATAACTGTTTATTAATAACACATAACGATATACAGACATACATGATCCTGCCCTGACTGTGTGTGACCTTCATGCTGACTTTGACCAGACTTACGACTGCACACCACAACTCCCATGTAACTCCCTACATCGTAATGTAAGCAGTACTGTTTCTCCAGTCCCACATTCACCCTTACACTCCTGAACACCCTAACACTACACTACCAACTTAGGCAGAGCTGCTATTGAGTGACAATGATGGGAAGTGTTTGGTGGAGATTGTCTTTTCTTCCCTTTTAACCAAATGGTTCATCAGCTCTTCTTTTGCAGATCCTCATGAAGAATGAGAATAGACATGGGGGAATGATTGATTTTGTAAGATTCATTAGGGGGAACTGGAAAGCAACCAATTAGAATAAACCTATAGTAACACTCCCTTCACAATCAAGCAGTTATTAAGCCACATAACAATACTGACGACAAACATTTCGAGTGGAATCATCCCAGATTTGCACTAAGTGCGGTAACGAGCGGGAAAAAGGACGTTTTACCCGCTGGCCACAATAGCGCCTTTTCATGCCATATCATCCCAATCTCACTTCATTAATTATGCATTCTGGGGAGACGCTCTCATTCGTCCACCACACCATCACCTCATTGCTTCATCATCCAGGCACCATATTTAAAGTGCAGCTACTTGAACATCTTTCAGTACTTCCAGACAAGGAGACCTACAAAGAGGACATGGCCTTGAACAGCAAGAAGACTGCAGCCCCCCCCAGTTTAATGACACGTCCCTCGAGCGCCTTTTGGATGTGGTGGAGGCCCACCATGATGTTCTGTACCCTCTGCCTGGTCGCATGAGGGGCAGCAATATCACCAATCCAGCATAGGAGGCGGTGGTCAGCGCCAACGCCCTGCGAAAGAGGACAGCCAGCCAGTGCCACAAGAGGATGAATGATCTCCTCCGTTCTGCCAGGGTAAGTCACTCCTTTCATCACTCTCACCTCACACCCTCACAAACCCACCACACATCCACAAGGCCCTCACTCGCTCCCTGTTCAAGGGACATCACCATTCACTCTCTCACACTCACTGTCATTGTCCTCATCCCGTCCATGGGACCACTCACCGCCCACACATGCCAGGCACACTTATCATCTGGACTGGCAGGCATCCTGCTTACACTTTCTCCATCTCTATCCATGCAGGACAAGCTGGCACACAACAAAAGGGAGAGGTCACAGACCGGTGGAGGAATGCCTGAAATCAAGGTCCTCACAGACTTTGAAAACAGAGCCATCCAGCTGGCTGGCGATGATCTGGACTGTTCCTGTGCTGACGGTGAGGACTCTACCAAGTGAGGATCCAGCAGTGCAACATCCATCAGACAACCATGCTGAAAGTTAACTCCCCTGTTCCATAGTCCCCTGCCAAGCATTGATATCTCTCTTTGCTTTTGCAGGAACATCTGGGAAACAGCCAAAGGAGTCTATGACCCAGGGCCTCAAATGAAGACCCGAAGAAACCTCTGGAGAGGAATCTGAAGGGACCTTCATTGAAGACCTGTCACAGCGCTCACCCACACCCTCCCCCAGCGCAGAGACACACACCTCGGTGGGACCTAGATCTAGAGTAACCTCGGGGTCACAATCTGCTGAGCACATCGCACCGTCTGATCTACAGCAGGGAGCGGCAGAGATTTCCCAGGTCCCCGGCACTCGGAGGACTGCTGGACACCAGAAATCTGCTGAGTCTGAGTCAGATGAGGAGCCTCTGGACTCGGTCATGTCACAGTTGCTGGAGCTGCAAAGGCAAGCTCGAGAACATCAGGAAGGGATGTCCGCAACACATCGATCCTGCACTGCTGCGCAAGCTGAACTCCATCACTGACGCCATAGTTGGCCTCCAACAATGTATACGTGAGCGCGGTGCAGGGTAGCTCGATCTCACTCCAGCTACACCTTCTCCTCAAGGAGCTAGCCAGGGGACCGCGGGCGTCCATAGGGAGGAGGATCAGCAGGTGTACCTCCTAGGGCCGTCCACCCAAGTGACTCCGGGAGTTTCTGGCCCATCCGACTCCCCTCCTCCGCTCCAGCTCCACAAGCTGAGGAGGGTGCCACTGCTACATGCAGGACCTCAAAAGCAGGCCTGGGCCCTCCATGTCTTGGCCCTCCAGGGGATCCCCCCCCCACCCCCCCACCCCCCACCGCCCAAAATCATCACAGACAGGGGGTAGCAGTCAGCAGGCTGCCTCCACCTCCGCTGTGGTTGTTGGGGGAACACCAGGATGTAGCAGCAGGGTTAGGAAGATTAAGGACAGGCTTGTCCGATCTTTTCGTCACATTTCAATGCTTTTCTCACACAAGGGACGATGAACAAATTTTAAAAAGATAAGTTTTGGTGCAACATTAAACATGAATCTCAATAAAATATGATGAAAGTATGATGAAAAGGAACGACTTGCTGAGCAAAAATAAGGTAATGTAAAAGCATTAAATCGATAACTTAAAATAATATGCAATTAATAAAGATGACCATTAGAGTGTGGGAAGGTCAAATTGTATTTTTCCAGCTCACTGTCAGTCTCAGGGGACTTATTCACTCACCCTCACACATTAACTCACACAGTGGGTGTGGGAGTGTGTTGGTGTGTGGGGGTAAGGGTGAGTGCGAACCCTGAATCTGGGAGTGAGCCACACTTTCTCACACTGTTGCTCGCTCTCACGCACACACACCTGCCCTGCGTTCGAAGGTAGTGCACAAGCACATGTTGGTGGTGGTGGAGAGGGAAGCAGCCACGCATTCGGGGAGCCTTGTATAAAGTGACCATTCTTCCGAGTGGAGAGAGTTCAGATGCAACCACATTGACATGGCTGGAGTCAGCCTCTAGCTTATCTGCCCACTGAAGCAACGCAGGGGCATGAAAGTGACACCAAGTGCGCCAGAGCTTTTCACCCCTCGGGCAAACTAATAAGTGTTTTAGTGGACTGCAGAACAGTTGGACGGTTGCACACATTGTACAATCTCCTTGCTAAAGCGGCCATGGAGCAGTCACTGGTGGAGGTGCTCACGGCCCTTTGCAATGTCATCATCCCAGTTTAGACCAGTCTCCCCCATGGGTCAAGCTAACAGTGCAGCCTTGCAGTGTGGGTTAGGAGAATGCCTGTGCCTGAGCTGAGAGCACAGCATGCAGTCCAGTGGGCAAAGCTGCTGCCAATCGGTCAGATGGAGTGGGGCAGAGGAGGGTGGAGTTTCGGGCAGCCATGGTGAACTAGCTGTATGCCTCGTGGCGTACAGAGACCGGGGACGATGGAGAAGAAAGCAATGGAAACGCCTGGCTGCGCAGAGGGAGGAACAGCACAGCACCCTCAGGAAGAAGGGGCGGCTGGGGCTCCTGCACATGCTGCAGAACAGCCACAGTGAGCCGTCACTGTTCAGGACCTAGCTAGACCTAGAGTGTGCAGATGCCGCCTTTCATTCCTGAAGATGACCGAGAACCAGCGTCACCAAAGACTGCCCATGTCTTGGCAACTGGCCGGTCACATCTGCCACCAGCTGCAGGATTTGGCACCACAGGGACATGGAGGGCAACCACTGCCAATGGCCATTAAAGTGACCGTGGTGCTCAATTTTTACGCCAGTTGCCCCTTTCAGGGCTCCACAGGTGACCACTGTGGAATATCACAAGCCTCCGCCCACAAATGCATCCATGAAGTCACAGATACCATCTTTGCGAGGGCACACAACTTTGTGCATTTCGCCCGGCACAAGGAAAGCCAGGATGCAAGAGCGATTGGATTTGCCCAGATCTCAGGTTCCCCACCAGGATGCAATTGACTGCACTCACACGACGCTCAGATCTCCATCGCAACACATGGTGAATTATGTCAACTGCAAGGGGTTCCATTCACTGAACGTGCAGCTGGTGTGCGACCACCACAAACACATCCTGCAGGTCTGCGCACAGTTACCAGGGACTGTCCATGACTCCTACATTCGCAGTCAGTCACAGATCCCTGACATCTTCCAGGGTCCACAGAAGCTGCAGGGTTGGCTCCTCAGGGACAGGGGTTACCCACAGGGGCCGTGGCTGATGACACCCGTGCGGCGGCCTCAGACTGCAGCAGAGCGACGGTATAATGAGGCTCATGTTGCAACTCACAACTTGGTGGAGCAAACCATCGGGAGGCTGAAGATGTGGTTCCGGTGCCTGGACCGGTCTGGTGGAGCCCTGCAATACAGTCCACAGAGGGTGTCACGCATCATCGTTGCCTGCTGCGCCCTTTACAACCTGGTGCTGCAACGGGGTGAGGAGCCGGCTGAGGAGGAGATACAAGAGCTGGAGGTCTCCTCGGATGAGGAGGACGTCACTGGTGATAAGGGTGAGGATGCCCTCAAAGGCGACGATGACAGATTTGTGGAGGATGAAGACAACATGCAGTGAGGAGACACCATAGATCCTCACAAAGCATCTATGAACATTTGACTCCAGTCTGGCTTATGGCAGCGTTCATACCCTCTGTGAAATGCCCCTGTTATGGAGATGCAGTGGAGGCCCTAACAGTCGCTCTATTGCAGGAGGATGATGACAACATGCAGTGAGGACACTCCATAAATCTTCACACAGCCTCTGAGAATGTCTGACTCCTGTCTGGCAGAGGGCAGCTCACTTGCGCTCAGTGATCAGGGTCGTATCACAGAGACGCAGCCGTGAAACTTTAAAAGTGTCTGATCTTTTGTCCGCCTTCAGCACCTGTTCCCTTCAAGATCACAGCGTCACTGGTCACAGATGCTGAAGAGATGGGGGTCAGCCCCACCTTAAAGGTGCTGAGAGCCACACAGAGAGAATGATGGAACTCTGTGACACCTGCCCACAACATTCTGGCAGCAATGACCAGCACCATCGAGGTGCAGGTATCAGTAATGTGTCCAGGGAGTGTGAAGCCGGACCATCACTTTGGTCTGAAGCTTGCACAGACACAGGGAAGAGGCCCTGGACTGAGACACCTGCCTTTATCTTGTGCAGAAAGGTTTCACATCTGAGTGACAAGGACACTGCTCATCAGAACAAGGAGCCATAGGCAGGGAGATATTGTTGAGAGTGTTTTGGCAATGGTGAACATTATGTACAAGTGATTAACACTAGTGTCCAGTTGTGCAACACCATCTTCCTAATCTTCCGCTAGGCCTTGGTGCTCCGAGGACATGCACAGCGGAGGTGGAGGCAGCCTGCTGACTGTGACACCCTGTCTGTGATGACCTTGACGAGCATCCTCTGGAGGGCCGAGACCTGGAGGGCCCCGGCCTGCTTTCGGGACCCTGCTGTGTGGCTGTGGCATCCTCCTCGGCCTGTGGAACTGGGGTGCTGGGTGTGACCCAGCAGGAGAGGGGGTTCAGATGGGCTGGACACTTCTGGAGTCACCTCAGTCAATGGCCCCTGGTGTGCACCTGCTGACCCTATGGGGGCCCAAGGGCCCCTGGCTGACTCCTTGAGGAGAAGGGGTAGCTGGAATGTGATCGGGCTACCCCACACCCCTCTCACGTACACACTGTTCGAGGCCAACTATGGCATTAGCGATGGAATTGAGCCCGCGCAGCAGGGCAGGAGAGAAATCCTGGACCAAGGTCCCCATGGTGGCCGCTATCCTACCAGTGTTGAACTCGGTGTGTTAGCATGCTGGCACTATCACCTCAGACTGAAGGCGGACGGAGTCGTCCATTGTGCCTTGCAATCTGAGGAGTGCAGCAGTAATCCCTTCCTGATGTTCCCGAACTTGCCTTTGCAGCTCCAGCAACTGTGACATGACCGAGTCCAGAGGCTCCTCATCTGACTCAGACTCAGCAAATTTCTGGCTTCCAGCAGTTCTCTGATTGCCAGAAACTTGGGAAGTCCCTGCCTCCACCTGCTATGGATCAGACAGTGTGATGTGCTCACCAGATTGTGATCCCGAGGCTACTCTAATGCTAGGTCCCACCGAGGTGTCTCTGCGCTGGTGAAGGGTGTGGGTGAGCGCTGTGACGGGTCTTCAGGGAGGGTGCCTTTGGATTCCTCTTCAGAGGTTTTCTCAGTGCTTGATTGGAGGCCCTGGGTCATGGATTCTGTCGGCTGTTTCCCAGATGTGCCTGCGAAAGCAAGGAGAGATAATTAGTACATGGCAGTGGCCTGTGAAACAGGACACATCACTCACAGCATGGTTGTCTGATGGGTGTTGCACTGCTGGATCCTCACTTGATAGAGCAGCGCCGACCTCACCGTCAGCACAGGAACAGTCCAGATCCTCGCCGGCCAGCTGGATGGCTCTGCTTTCAAACTCCATCAGGATCATGATTTCAGGCATTCCTCCACTGGTCTGTGACATCTCCCTCTTGTTGTGTGCCAGCTTGTCCAGCATGAATAGAGATGTAAAGACTGTAAGCAGGATGCTTGCCGGGCCAGGTGATAAGTATGCCTGGTATGTTTGTGTGGCAAGTGGTCCCATGGACAGGATGGGGACAATGAAGGTGTGTGTGAGAGAGTGAATGGTGATGTCCCTTGAACTGGCAGCGAGTGAGGGCCCTGTGGGTTTGTGAGTGTGTGAGTTGAGAGTGATGAGAAGAGTGACTTACCCTGGCGGAATGGAGGAGATCATTCACCCTCTTGTGGCACTGGGTGACTGTCCTCTTTTGCAAGGCTTTGGCGCTGAGCACCGCTGCCACCGCCTCCTAAGGCAGATCGGTGATGCTGCTGCCCATCCTGTGGCCTGAGCTGGGATAGAGGACATCATGGGCGAGTCTCCACTGCATCCAAAAGGCACTCGAGGGACGGGCCATTGAACCTGGGGGCTGCAGTCTTTTTGCATTTTGGGGCCATGTCTTCTGTGCAGCAGCGGTGGGCTGGAAGCACTGAGTGCGCGCGTGGCTGCACTTTAAGTGTGGCGCCAGATGTGATGAAGTGAGGTGATGGCATAGCGGGCGAATGAGAGCCCACCCACCATCGAATGGGCGTGTTTCCTGGGAATGCATAATTAATGCGGTGGGTTTGGGACAATAGTGTGAGAAGCCGCCATTAAGGCCAGCGGGTAAAACGTCATTTTCTCCGCCCGCTATTGCACTGAGTGCAAACCTGGGATGAATCTGCCCTCTGTCTCCCTCACAAGGGATTCCAGCCTCCACCTTCTCACCTTGGAATTCTATCCAAAATTCGCTTCAGCTCAGATGGCATCAACATTGGCCCACTTCACAAGGTTTCAACCTCATCACCCAGTATCCATTCCCCTGGATTCCTGAGTATACAGTTGAGCAGCAACTCACAAGCACAATTTCAGATCTTCAGCCATGATGAGTATTGCTCCAAAAGGGTAACTTTGCCCCAAAGGCCCGCAGCATGGAGACATCAACCTGCAGCTGCCTTCTTTGACCTGATAGGCCTCCTCTGAGCCCTCTTCAATTGCCAAGGCTTCCCTGGAGCCCTCAAGGTCTGCTCCCCACAGCCCTTTTCCTGTTTGGAGTCTTTTTTCTCTTCTCTTTTATTACCCAACTGAGACCTCTTCCTGTCTCTGTCGTCTCCCCGGGACCCTCCCTGTCCCCTGCCTGGGGATCTTTGTGATTGCACTCCACTCCCGGTCGCCTGACCTGGGTTTTCGTGCTTTTTTTGTTCTAGCACAGGTGCACTGGGTAAAAAGAACCTAAAAATGCCAATCTGCGCGTGTGAAGACTATCCTGGTCTGCGCGCGTGCAAAAGCTCTGAGGCCCAGCGGGAGTTGAAGTTCCCGACCTCCGCTCTCAATGTTAAGGTAAACTTGACTTTTATAACAGTCTTTGATATACAACTTTGGTATTGAATTCACCTAGCTAAACTTCAGGAGTGAAAAAGAATCTTGTCTTCACCAGGCCTGCACTGAGACGAGCCAATCACATGATGTACTAATATATAATAACTGTAACTTGTAACTGTAATGATATCGTAATTTTTAAAAGTGCATTATCCTTTTTAACTTATTTTCCTCGAGTTTGTGTATTATGAGTGTGTCTGTGTGTGTTCTTGTGCGTGTGTGTGTGGATGTGTGTAGGTGTGGGTGGGTGGGTGTGTGTGGGTGTGGGTGTGTGTGGGAGGGTGCGTGTGTGTGTGTGGGTGTGTGTGGGTGTGGGTGTGGGTGGGTGGGTGTGTGTGGGTGTGGGTGTGGGTGTGTGTGGGAGGGTGCGTGTGTGTGTGGGTGCGGGTGTGTGTGTGTGGGTGTGTGTGGGTGTGGGTGTGGGTGTGTGTGTGTGTGTGTGCGGGTGTGTGTGTGTGGGTGTGGGTGCGGGTGTGGGTGCGGGTGTGTGTGTGTGTGTGTGGGTGAGTGACGTAGCTTTAGATTTTCAGGGTGAATAACAATCCCCTTTATTTAAACCCACAAAAAGTTTGCTGCTGGTTATTCAAATTGACCACACACTCAGGGTTTAAAAAACACCCACGTCTTTCCTTTTAAAAAAAACACTCATATGTACAGCAAGGGAAGGGAAAAGGGGTTTCAGTTCTCTCTCATTCCTATCTGTAATAGGCATACTTTTTAGACCTTTCTAAAATAAATAATACAATTTAAAATAGGTTCATCATCACTCAGATTACTACAGGTATTATAACTATATTTTCTTCACAATCCTCTTGCTCCCCCTGGTATCATCTGTCAGGTTCAGTTTCCTTTAGTTACCTTTTCATCTTTTCTACTTTGCTGTGATTCATCGGTAAATGTCACTGCGAGGTCCCCTTTAATGAAAAGGAGTGATGCCAATTCATGCCTTATCTCAAGTCTATTTTAAGCTCAGAGCACTGAACTTCCCTTAACATCAAAACCCATAAACATTCAATTGGTCTCCACATCACCCTCCAGCGAGGGATTGATCAGTGCACACAATTCCCAGTAGCCTTCTCTATAATGCACTCACACGACATTTAATAAACTTGGCTCCAATAGCTGCTTTCATCATTGATTGACCAATAACAGTGAGATATTTTTGGCACTCTTGCAGTCTCTTATACTATTCGAGACGTAAGCAGTTTTATGACTTGTAAATCTCCTGTATAAACTCTGACTATTTTAATTTCATTTCCTAGCCTCTAAATACAAAACAGCTTACATATTAGTACAACTTGTGAGGTTTTAAACTAACATTATACAAATAGAGAAATGGTTTATGCAGAGAAAAAAATAAATCTACCAATAACCTTACCCACATTCATTACATGCAGTCAGAGTGCCGTCTCAGTGTTTTCCGCCTCCTCTCCTCTCCTTACTGTGAAGTGTCTGAATCAGGACAGTAAACCCTGCATTGCATGAGTCATTCCACTTTGAAATTGGGTCTAAGGAGGCTGGGGTGTCCCTTGACTGTGAAAAGCACAATAAACGTGCAAGCTCTTCTCTTCTTAATCCCTTCTATATCCTGAAGTGGGATAGGGTTAAAAATGTCCTGCCAATTGACTTGCTTCTTCCAGATTTCTCATGTCTCTTAAAAATCTGCTTAATAGCTTCTTACCTTTCAAGCTCCATCCTTAGTCCCTCATTTATTGACATTCTTGGCCTTGTTATCCATTCTCATCTCAAGTGAAATTTCCCCCATCACTTAAGCTCTATCCAAGAAATTTTGGTGTTGATATTAGCCCAAGCCAACTTCGTGGGTGTTAAATCTTTAAAAAGGAACTTCAGCCCCAACCAGCTGTGTGTGCAAACCATTCACAACAATAGATCGCCCCAAAGTGCTTTGCAGCCAATGAAGTACAATGGAAGCATTGGTGGAAAGATGGGTACATTGCTGAAGCTTTTTGCCTTGCACTCATCAGGACAAATGTAAGAATGCCAAATTTCAAATGATCACAACTATTTATACTACAGGAGAAAAGGGTGATGATTGGATGATGAGTTGATTCTGATTGGCCAAGGTGTTCTGTAATGTAGGAAATGATGCAGCTGATTTTGCGCTGCAAGGTTCCACAAGTAGCAATAAGATATCTGGCCAAAAGGACTTCTTTAAACACTTGGGATCCTTTGTGTTCACATAAGGGGCTTGCAGGGCCTCACTTTAATGTTTTAACTGAAAGTTGGCACCTTTGACAGTGTAATGCTGCATCAGTACTGCACTGGAATATCAGGTTAGATTATGTGCTAAAGTCTCCAGAGTGAGTTATGAATCCCACAACCTCCTGTCTGAAAAGGTGAGAGTGCGACTCACTGTACCACAGCCGACAGTGTGAAACCTGTGCTCTGATCAGCAATTTACCGCTCTGTGAGTGGTAGAATATTATTTTCAATTTTGTACATTGTCAGTTGGCCAGTGATGACATTTATTGTCTGCTGCAGGCATCAGCTTCCATTCGACAAATCAAAGATAAAACTGACAAGGCGCTTACAATTTTATGATGATGTAAAATAACATTATGAAATTGTATCCGGGGCAGCAAGAGAGCCTTGACATTTTATGCCCACTTCTCAGGCACCTAAGATGGAGGTTAGCTGGTTTGGAAAGAAGTGGTGAGAAGTTCATATGAATGGGCAAATCTACACAAGGACCACCTTACACATTGATTGCTCCACACCTGTCCCCTCCAAAAACCCACAAAAATACATCTGTCCCCACTAAAAATTCACAAAAACACATTTGTCTTATTAAAAATCCACTAAAACCACATCTGTCCCCATTAAATCACACTCAGATTATCTGACATTGAGAGTGCCAAGTTCCAAAGGATGCCAGGTGGTAACATTACATTTCTGTCTCCTCACCAGCTGAATGTGACCCCATGATAACGTCCGAGTTAAATGACAAGAACGCAAAAGCAGAGAAGTTTTGCAAAACTTGTATCAAACTTGGTTTGATGACACTTGGACTACTGTACAGTTCTGGTCTTTACAAAACTGATATCGAAACTCTGCATGGAGAAAGGGAAATGCCGATTCACCAGGTGACAACAAAACCTAGAGGGCAGCCAGGAAAGACTGCGCCTGCTTTCTGTAGAAAAGAGAAGGCTGGGGATGGCCTGATAATACCTGAGGAGTTTGAAGGGACTCGACAGGGTAGGTGAGGAAAGTTCCACTTGAGAAGGTGGAACCCCAAAACTAGGGGTCATAAATATAAATTGGTCACTAATAAATTTAATAAGGAGTTCAGAAGAAAAGTCTTTATTTAAAGAGTGGTGAGAATGTGGAACTTGCTACCACACGAAGTAGATAAGTCCAAGAACCTAGACACATTTAAGAGTAGGCACATTTAAGAGGACGTTATGAGAGCTGGAGAAGGATATTCTGACGGGGTGAGATAAGGTAAGGTGGGAGGCCGCCTTATGTAGAGCATAAACACTAGCTGAATGATCTGACTCAGTGCTGTAAAACTCTGCAATAACTAGAAGGATTGACGCACTACACTCACATTCATTATGTTCGTTATCAATTTTTCTTTTTAATACAATTAGTCACAGCATTTCTTTATGCTGTCTTTAATAGATTTCTGAGAGGTGTCAGCTGTGGCTCAGTCCATAGCACCCTCGCCTTTGAATCAGAGGGTTGTGGGTTCATGTCCCACTCCCGGAAACCAAGAACTGTGATTGTACTCGAAAGAGTTGCAATCTGTGACTGTTGATAACTCGAAAGAATTTTTAATAGATTTCTGATTTACTTTGCAGACCAAAGGCCTTTATTTAAACTTCTAACTTACGAAGGTACAAATTAGGAGCAGGAGTGGACCACTCGGCCCTTCGAACCTGCTCCACCATTCAATAAAATCTTGGCTGGGCTGATTGTAACCTCAACTCCACATTCCCACCTACCTCTGATAACCTTTCACCCCTTTCCACAGGAAACCAAGGCTTTTATTCAAAGGGTTCCCTAGTAAGACAGTTGTACCAGGTACATTTCTCAGTTAAAGCTGTATCTGTGGCTCCCATTTATTTGCTGATCTCCAGAGCTTTGCACACTCCTGTCTTTGTCGGTGTCTATTCAACTTTCTGCTTTGTTCTAAGGAGTTAGATGCAGGGAGCCACGGGGATTTAGAAAGGTAAACCCATGAGAACATGGACAAGTTGAAACTGGCCCAGATGAATTCCCAATTCTTTATGCCATGATGCAGAGCCTTAATGAAAAGTATTGACACAGAGATGCACTGAGTTTAAACATGAGGCGCAATGCATCAATTACAGGAAGGGGAGGGATGACTGAAGTCAGGCTAATGGAAGGACATTGGGAAAAATAACCATATGTAACGAGGAAGAGAGATTCAAAGCATTGAAAATCCCAGAAGAAAATGGGAAAGAGAAGGGGTTTGGGTAACACAGCAAAAAAATAAAGAATCTGAGGGAAGAGGTTAAAATGAATGGAAAGACCAGAGAAAGGTGTAAAGAGAGGAAGAATGCAAGCAGCTAAAAAGTAATAGCGACGGGGTAAAGGTACACGATGAAGCATGAAGGAAGCTCCAAGGTCCTCTCAGGAATGTGGTCACATACTCCTCGTGCCACCACAGGGAATAAACATGAATATCACTACACTGTCACAACAATTATGTTAACATCTGTCATAGTCTGACTTTATACTGGAGCGAGCTCACTGTTTATTTTGCATGTGTTGGAAATGACTAAGTACTGCCAAAATAAATACTATTCTTTATTTCCCATTAGCCACACTCTAAAGTATACTTTAAGCCAGTTCTTAATTTAATATATGAGTTATTGAAACCTAATGCAGACATAATAACACACAGACTAATGCACGGAGAATGCCAAATTCTAATGATTTTCTGTAATTCCCTTTAAAAAGCAGAAAGCTCAACAAACAATAAGAAAGAAAAGAAAGACAGGCATTTAAATAATGCCTTTAATGATCTCAGGACATTGTAAAGTACCTCACAGCCAATGAAATACTTTTAAAGTGCAGTCATTGCTGAAATGGAGGAAACTCGCCAGCCAATTTGCATACAGAAAAGGTCCCAGAGAACTACAACCTTCTTCATAAGAGTGCCGTGGGATCTTTTATAGCCGCCACCTGTGAATGCAGGCTTCATTTAACGCTTCATCTGAAAGATAGCACCTTCAAAAGTGCAGCACTGCCTCTCTACCGCACTGGAGCATCAGGGGATTTTGTGCTCAAGTCTCTGGAGTGGGTTTTCAGTTTGCAGATCCTGCCAATGGTCAACACAGTTTCTCCTTCCAACTGTGTCTTGTCCACCATCCAGCCCTGCGTAAGTTCCCGAAAATAGTTTCAAAATGTGCACATCTTGCCAGAAAAGTTACTTTTCCTTTCCAAAAGAAGGATGAAGATGGTTAACCACTAAATGAATAATGATGGTTAAAAAAATAAATCAGTAGAAGAAGCAACAGAAAACACGGCATTTTATAAACTGTTATTCTATGGCAAGTCAAAAAGGAAAGGCCCGTCTTTTATCAACATTCTAAGAGCATCAAATTGTTGATTTGTTCTTCATATATAACATAAATTAAATTGTTGGGGTTGTTTGAAATTTGGCGTTCTTGTGTTTGTCCTGGTGAGTGCAAGATGAAAAGTTTCAGCAGCACGCCTCTGTTTTTACAGTAGATGGATACGGTGATGTTTTTAAAAACCAAAGACAAAAAATGAGTTAGTTTGCAATAATCTGTGAACTCACCAGTTCTGCTAAATTGTTTTGCCTCTCATCCCTTTTACAACTGAGCAGTGAAGTTAGGATTGACATGCCCTTCCAACAACCAATGCAAACCAATCAATCTATAGATTGGATTTTAGAGCCAGTCCAGTCAATGCATATGCAGTATCCCAGCTCAGCTCTTAGCTTGTCACCAGCATTGTAGGGTTGGCTTGCAAGATTTCTCCGGCACTAGTGACATAATCCCAAAGGCACAGCTCATACACAACATGAACTGATTTTATTTCATGGAAACGTGTTTCCTATTTTAAATCTTTCAGCTGAAGGATTCCTTTGAAAAGCCTAATAGGTGATAATTTCCATTGATGGTAAAAGCTTATGATAAGTCTAGGGACCCAGGGCAGGAATTTAAAGAAACCTTTTCTGACAATGTGGCAAATGCAGTGACTTAAAACCCACTAATCAAAAGACTATGTGGTATATTGTGCAGGGTGGTGTTGCAAACAAGGCAGTCTCCTGCAGACGTGATTTTGTCTATTATCATTCTTGTCAACATGAAGGTATGTGATGTAAATGCCAGAGGAGAAGGCTGCTATACAGTGGGGAGACCGAGGGGTTGAAACGATTGGAGAAAGATGCTACTTGAGGACTTTTAATGAATTTAAATTGTTCTCTTCATAACAATGCATTCCGATAAAGGGCTTTTCAATGAGCTTATTCAAAACAGGTCCTGATTGTAAAGATCTAAAAGATTTTATCTGCTTCCTGTCACCACGGCCTTTGCTGCAGGTGTCAGTTGTGACTTACTGATGGCACACTTGCCTTGAGTCAGAAGGTCATAGGTTCGAGTCCCATTCCAGAGACTTGAGCACATAAATCTATGATGAACCTCCATTGCAGTATTGAGGCAGTGCTACATTCTTGGAGGTGCTGTCTTTGGAAGCAATGCTTAAACCAAAGCCCTGTCTGCTCTCTCCGATAGAAGTTAAGAACATAAAAAATAGGAGCAGGAATAGGTCATTCAGCCCAATAGGAGAAGGGTCTGGTATCTAAAAGGTTAACATGAGACTGAGTATGGTATCACCCACACGGTGATGTAAGGCGGCACATGACTTAGAGCTGGGGTCAGTCTAGGGATGAGTAGCAATGTGTAAGGATCTAGTGTGGAGTCCTCTCCATACCTACTGTAAATATGTAAATAATTAAGTACTGTTAATAAAGACTTCCTTGTAACTTATACAAGACTGCTTCATGGTGTCCAATAAACAGTGTCCTTCAGCGTCAACAGATAATATCAGTAAGAATGGTAGAATCCATCATGGTGGCAGCAAGGGGATAAAAAATCCACATCCTCACTACAATGCTGAAGAACTAAATAAAAGGACACCTTCAATGTTTTCTGCACTAGAGCAGCCTGGCTCCAGAAGCTGAGATACTGAGAAAACTCGCCAGAGAATCACCAGAGACACAAGAGCCTGGAAGCAGGAAAAAGGTGGAACTTTAAACTCAGGGAGAAGACTCGACTGAATCCCCCACAGGAATTCAGCTCCAGCCAAACAGATCCAGCAGCCTGCAGGGTGAGAGGAGATTATTTTAAATTTCTAGGTTAGCCAGCCCTGTCAATCCTCTCTTTAATCGCATCGGGCAGAAACACTGCTGTTAATGTCTGTCACTGGCCGGAACCCCGACTGGATGTCCTCCCCGCATTACGCCCGAGTTAGGAATGGAACAAAGTGAAACAAGAAGACGGAGGACAAGAACAAAAATAAAAATGCCTGGAAACACTCAGCAGGTCTGGCAGCATCTGTGGAGAGGAACACAGTTAACGTTTCGAGTCCGAATGACCCTTCACCGGAACTAAGGAAAAATAGAAGAGAGGTGAAATATAAGCTGGTTTAAGGGGGGGTGGGACAAGTAGAGCTGGATAGAGGGCCGGTGATAGGTGGAGTTTTCCAAAAGATGTCACAGACAAAAGGACAAAGAGGTGTTGAAGGTGGTGATATTAGCTAAGAAATGTGCTAATAGTGACATTAAGGGTAGAGAGCAGGACGAGCAAGGTACAGATAGCCCTAGTGGGGGTGGGGTGGGGTGAAGGAATCAAAAAAGGCTAAAAGGTAGAGATAAAACAATGGATGGAAATACATTTAAAAATAATGGAATTATTATCCAGAAGACGGAGGGTATTTTTTTCATGAAGTGATTCTTCGGCCTTCCGGTCAGCAAGAACCTCTGGACTCATTCCCGACCCACAGCATGCCGCTGTGGAGCGAGAAGTCCCTGGGCAGCCCTCTGACCCTGCAGCTATTTTCAGTTCTTCTTCTTCATCATTTGAAATTCGTGCTGAAATCCAGGAACCGCGCAAAGATCCCTTCTTCATCGATAACCAGTGACACCATCTTGAAACCCACTTTTCTCTTAAAGCTACAACTACACTTTAAGGATTTTAAAGACGGATCACAATTCCTCGCTCCCACCTATAATAGGTTTCATCCATGGCTGAGATCAGCCACAGATTCAGAGCCCTTGCACAAAAGTTCCTTTAAGGGACATCATTACTCCAGACCTCAGTACAAAGGGTGCAAACCTGCTAACCACTGGCTTCTTTACCCTCGACAAGGCCAACCAGCTAAATAGACTGTCGGAGCTGCACGAAACAGGTGTGACCATCCTATGGGGATTCAACACTTCATGGGCAGAAGCCACACCTCAGTTCACTATATCAAGCTACAGAGGCGCAGGGGCCACGCTGCTGAATGACCTTGCCAGTGCTGTGGTGGGAAGTGCCCTCACAGGAAAAATCGATGTCCTGCGAGTACTGCCCAGCACATCCACTGCCACAGGCAGGGACATTTCGGTAAGCTGCGCAATTCGAGACCACAGCACCCACACAGACCCGAGATACATCCACAAGGTGAAGGCCAGAGACCCAGGAGACACACAGCCTCTCTTTTTGGACAACATCAGGTGATGTGACTCTTTGTCCTGGAATGGAGACACCATGGTAAATGGCCATCTGACCAACTTTAAGTTAGATTCAGTTGCTGGAACGACAGTCCCATCCAACAAGTAACCATGGCTCCAACGCCTCTCGGTCCAAACGACAGGCATCTCACTTTGCGGCACAGGAGATGTCCAAATCCTAGCCATTGGCATGGTACAGGAAACCTTGAGGTACGGCAATAAACAGATCACGGAGCCCTTCTCTCTCCTCACCAGGGATGCCTGTGTAGCTCTTGATCTTCTCCAGCCAGCAGAAGAGGTGAAGACAACCATGGTCCCCACTCAGCCAGAATAGCCTCCTCCCAAAGGTTCAACCATTAAACAGCATTCAAATGTCGATTCCATTTGTAACCCCTCCTTTCTTTTCACAGTGCGAGTCTATTCTTCTCCATTCCAGGCCACCGAACCTTCCCAAAGGCCAGACCAAAATGCCGCGCAGGAGGCTACCACAGCATCCCTCGTGGAAGTGAAGCCAGAGCCAGAACGATCTTCAGAGAAGCTTCTACCTCCACCAGCGAAAGTAGACACAGCAACCACAGCACAAACCCGACAACCTCCAGCCAGTGGGCCAAAACCATAGCATCTGCTGCAGCCCGATAGTCTCACACAACCTGAACAACTAAACAAAGTCTTCTTCTATCCACAGAAAGGCTCTCCCTCAACCACAAAGAGCTTCCAGACACCCAAAAAGGAGAAAAAAGAAAACAATACCGACAACCTGATGAATACCAGTTTCCCGCCCACAAAGAAACCATCATGACTAAATAAAACCAATCATTGCCAAACCCACCCAGACTGACCAGGCTTGGGGCACCATCCATCAATGGAAGAAGTGAATGAAGCTATGTCTACATCCCAGTACCACCTCCAAACCACCGCTAAGAGCAAGAACCTCTAGAGCCCACCACTCTCCCCACTGGATGGCAAATGAGAAGTGGCAGGGGTACAAGATCTCCAGACCCTCTGAATCTATGATATCCAAGACCTGAAGGTGAGAGATGGGGTAGGTAAGAACATTGTTAATGCGTGCTGTTCATGTTAATGTTGTTAAGATTTATAATGAAATAGCATAGGGTTAGATTAGTTTATAGTTGTAACGCTTAAGTTGGTGTACAAGACTTATGGTAATATAAGACTTGAAGCAAACTGGAAGTAAACTAACGTCAGTCTCTGTCCCGGGATAAAAACTTGGAGGATGGGTACGATGTAGTAAAAGGATCTGGTACTTAAAGGGTTAACATGGGACTGAGTACAGCACTACCCACATGGTGATGTAAGAAGGCACATGACCTAGAGATGAGTAGCAATATGTAAGGACCTAGTATGGAAATCCTCCCCATACCTACCATAAATATGCACATAGTTCAGCATTGTCAGTAAAGACTTCCTAGTAACTTATACAACACTGCTTCATGGTGTCTAAGAGTGTCCTTCATCCATAGCAACAACAGAATATATCATGGTTAAAGCAGTAGAATCCATTAGGCCCCTCAAGCCTGCTCTGCCATTCAGTCAGATCATGGCTGATCTGATTGTGGACTCAACTCTATGGCATATGTGATTCATGCACATGGACTGCAGAAAAGTTATAAAACAGAAATCCTATACTCTACTGGCATCAATCTTTAGAAACATTAATGGAAAAACTTAATTCTGAGAACCAAACTATTTACAGAGGATTTTTGCAGCCAGCACACCAGGAGACCATTGAGAGCTTAACTCCTGATCTCTAATCAGCCAGGTACAAGGGCTCTGTCGGTGTAGCTCCTACTGCTAATTTCCTGCGGCCATGTGACCCAGATTACCTTGTCTCTCAGACACGAAGGGAATCTTCCTCTCCTTGGGACATCTCGGACTCAGGAACGCTGCCCAGATGGTCTTTCTAGGTTTCCAGCAGCTTTCCTCCTGCTCCAGTTCCCCTTCCTGGTTCTCTAGCCACCACAAGGGGCTTGGGGCTGCCTTATTTACGGCCTTGGATTCTCCACACTCTGGCTCACAAATCCCGAGCTCCGGCTTCTGCTTCTGTCTCTCCAGGACATCACTTCACATACTGAGGGGGGCCCACAAGGCCAATCAAGTCCCCTGCCCAGCAGGGGATGACCTCTGCTGGCAGGGACTCAGTGCCCTGCAGTGGGAATGCCCCACCATCCAGGTCCATACCAAAGTCGGAAGTCAGGATGCCAAGTCCCGCTCGCCTTCCCCCGCTACATCAGCTTTCCTACCTGCTCCCCATAACCCTTGACTTCCTTAGAGATCAAAAATCTGTCCAACTCATGCTTGGACATATTCAATGACCCAGCTCCCATTGCTCTAGCGAAGAGAATCGCAAAGATTCGCCGCCCTCTGAGAGAAGATTCCTCCTCTTCCCCGTCTTGAGTGGGAAGCCCTTATTCTGAAACTGTGCCCCACAGCTCTAGATTCCCCCACAAGAGGGCACATCCTCTGGGCATCTACCCTGTCAAGCCCCCTCAGAATCTTTTATGGTTCACGTAAGTTATTTAATCACTTATAAATTCTCATGACGCTCTTCAAAAAACTGGGTAAAACAGATTGTCTGCTCATTATCTCGTTGCCATTTTTGAGAACTTGTTGCACATAAACTGACTGTCATGTTTCAGCACAGCACAACAGCAATTATACTTCAAAAGTATTTCATTGGCTGTAAGGCACTTGGGAACACCAAGCGATTGTGAAAGGTGCTTTATAATTGCAGGTTCTTCTTTCCTGATTTGGAGATGTGTCAGTAGCGAAGATGTGTGGTGTAAGTCTGCTCACAACCAAGCAGATTGGCCCAAAACAAGTGACGCGGTGATAAGAGGGTTGCTAACTGTGATTAAGTGTATTCCTGGAGGTTTCATCATATGATTTGCCCCCACACTCCAGCCATTAGTCAGCCAACACACCCATCCTTCTGGCAAACTGCGTTCCTACGCCGATTTGAAAGCAAAAAGACTCATTACTCAATCGGATGGAGCTTCACTGTCAGCCAAACAGCCTTTTCCCCCCCCATTTTCAATACTTTTATATCTGGTAAAGAGAAATGCTCAAAAAAAACAGTACTTTTAATGTGCCGATGATTTTTCTCCAGGGTTACACATAGCAGTGTTCCAGTGATTGATCAATTCCTAGAGACTTCGGACCAATCCTGGAGGGTTGGCAACCCTAAGTCAAAGAAGTCGTGTGATGGCACAGTGCCTGTAGCATTGCCTGGAATATTTTTTGAACCTTTCACAGGATGTGGGCATCACTGGCAATGCCAGCATTTGGTGCCCATCCCAAATTGCCCTTGAACTGTGTGGCTTGCCAGGCCATTTCAGAGGGCAGTTAAAAGTCAAACACATTGATGTTGGTCTGGAGTCACATGTAGGCCAGACCGGGTAAGGATGGCAGATTTTCTCCCCTAAAGGACATTAGAGAGCCAGATGGGTTTTTAATGACTATCCTCAATAGTTTCATGGTCATCATTACTGAGAGTAGTTTTCAATTGCAGGTTTTATTAATTGAATTTAAATGCCTGAGTGGCTCATGTAACCTCCCATACTTGCTGTGATATACCTTTAAGGGCTGCAACGAAAACTGCTGTGCAGACAGGATGTGATGCATGAACTCAGGCAGAAGGTAGGAGCAACCCTAGAGACCAGACGTGTTAACTAGCCTCCCAGATATTGTTCTAGATAGTAATAAAAGAACCCATCTAATTGAGTTACCAATCCGCTTCATGTGTGTTTGTGTAAGAGAGAAAACACCTCCAGCATTGATTCCTATTGCTAATGATCAGCAGCAATTACCAGACACACGTCAATGTCCCATGGTAATGTCGGCATTCTGCAATGATGTCATCGCATCATGGTTGGCTATACTGTCATCTGGTTTCCCATTCTGAGCGAGGAAATGGTTAACATAATGATTTCAAACTGAGTCATGTGTTAAGAATTTCAATTACTCAAACGTAGAGCTGTTTATATGTACTGGGGCTCGGTACAAAAGAAAGAAAAAAAAGTCAAGGGCTCTGCACACAGATTACGAATACTTCTCTGTCTAGACTTGATGATTTCTAATGTAATGAAGCTGCTGCATCTTTCGCCACCTCAACATTTGCTCTCAATAATCAAGACGTTTCTGGCCAAACCAAGGAAACCAACTGGTGGAATTCTGAGAACTGAGCACTTTCAGAGTCTGGGGGTCTTTGCTGCAGTAAGAAACAGATAAATACAGGGTTATAAGATATCCCCTGATGCAAAATTTCCAAATTTGTGGACGGAATAAGCCTACTGGGTCAGGATAAACATGCAAGTTAAGGAAGCACATTAATGCTTACATTAACTTTCCTATTTCTGAGATTTACTGGAAACTGAGAAATGCTAACGCCAGTTTCTAATTTAAGGTTGAGTGCCCGAGAAAAGTGAATTATAGGTAACTCCCTGCAACGTAAGTGACTGCAGATAATATTCCAACTGCTAAGGTAACAAAGTAACAGAAGTACAGGATCAATAGTGCCTCCTGCAACTCGATCCTTTATGAATCATCAGCTCACACAGCGACTGCCTTTCCCCTATGTTTTAGGGGCAAAATATGAAGTAAGAATTTGAGTTTCTATAGCTCCTTTTACGCCCTCAGAGATCCTTAAAGTGCTTCACAGTCACAGTTGTTTTGTAGATGAACTCAGCAGCCAATCTGTGTGCAACAAGGGCAGACAAAAAGCAATTGAGGTGAATGATCAGATACTCCTTTTTGGCGGAGGGATGAATATTGGCTGCGATACCAGGAAAGCCTCATTGTTTTTCTTCAAATGGTGCCGTGGGGTCTTTTATATTCACATGAACGGATATATTTAGCACTGATCTAGCATCTCATCCTCTGACACCTCTCAGCACCTCCAGTGATTAGCACTACTTACTTCAGTACTGCATTCATGTCAGCCTAGATTATAGCTATGGGAGTGTAATGACTAGGCTACTGGAATTCATAAATCCACCAAGGCGGTTTAGAAATTTGAATTCAGTTTTT
The DNA here is from genome assembly GCF_964194155.1 of Cetorhinus maximus. Classification (NCBI taxonomy): domain Eukaryota; kingdom Metazoa; phylum Chordata; class Chondrichthyes; order Lamniformes; family Cetorhinidae; genus Cetorhinus; species Cetorhinus maximus. The sequence goes on from NC_135904.1 coordinate 33,134,227, forward strand.
GTAAAATCTGGAAATAAAACATCAGCTAGTCTTTAAAGAAAAACTAAAGCCAATGGGCAGAACCGTCCCAGATTTGCACAAAGTGCGGTAACGGGTGGGAAAAAGGATGTTGTACCCGCCAGCCGCAATGGCGGCTTTTCACACTGTATTATCCCATTCCCGCCTCATTAATTATGCAGCCACAGGAAATACGTCTGATTGGTGGGCGGTCTCCGATTTGCCTGCCACGCTATTACCTCGCTGCTTCCTCACCATATTTAAACTGCAGCTTGCAACCCAGGAGGGCACCGGTGAAGACATGGTCCCAAAAGCCAAGAAACGTGCAGCCCTCCCCAACCCTCACCCCACCACGATTCAGTGAAGCATCCCTGGGATGCCTCCTGGACTCTGTGGACACCCGCTGCGATGTCCTCCATCCTCGCTCTGGCCGCAGGAGGCCCATCAGTCTCTCCTCCGGCCTGGGAGGCGTTGGCAGAGGTAATCAGTGCCAATGCTGCACCCGAGAGGTTGGCCATCTACTGCAGAAAACGGATGAATGATCTCGTCCATGCCGCCAGGGTAAGGCAACCATCTCATCACTCTAAACTCACAAGCCCATCACACATTCACTGGCATCTCACTCACTGCCAGCTCAAGGGACATCACCACTCACTCTCTCACACACACCCTCACAACTCCATCTGGCCTCATCTCCTCTGGAGACTGCCTCTTCTGCCCTCACCATCTTGGGGCCACTTGCACAGATCAACTTGTGCCCGCACACACACCCTGGGATACCCCCCTTCCTCAGTCCAGCCCTCGCCCTGCAGCCTCTTCCCTTGCCTAAGGACCTCCCCTTTCCCCAAGCAAGCCCTAGCCCTGCAACTGTTGAAAAGACACCCCCGCCTTACGGTTGGTCTGGTAGGTAGAGACCTGCCCATGAGCCTCCCTAAAAGTGATGTGGTGCTGCCTGTGAAGCCTGGCGCTGATGACTGCGAGTGCTGCCCGAAGCAAGGTGGGCAAACAAACCTCGAAGTCCCGAGCTAAGTGCAGGTTGGCAGGTGTGCATTATTTATGTACAGTTGTGAAACAGGTCAACGTGACAGATGATCCAGCATGGGGGTATGATTCCGATAGTCAGAGCTTACAATTATATGCAAGTATTAAAATGATGCTCCCAATGTCGGGGGGCGGGAAATGGAGCCCGCCATTGATGGGCAGAGTGGACAGTTACAAATTGGTTTCACAGTGGCATAAAACCAATTTTTGGCCCTCCCACCATACTGTCCGCTCAGGCCCGCCACGATGCCCGATGCCAACGTGGGCAGAAGATTCTGGCCAATGTGTTGAACGTAACCCTCTCGCAATGCTTTAAAAACATGTAGAAAGTAGAAATAAGAACACATTTTGAACTGGGAGTGTGTGATATTGAGAAAATCTGGGATATCAAATTCCACTTTTACTGCTGATTCATATTGTCCATTCCTGTGAAATTTACTAGATTGGCATAAAAATTTATTTATAAAAGTTTATTCATGTCCTTTTAGGGAAGGAACCTGCCATATTTACCCATGTCTGATATATATGTGACTCCAGTTTCACATTAACATAATTGACTCTCAATTGCCTTCTCAAGTGCCTTAGCAAGTTGTTCAGTTACATCAAACGCTCAAGAAGATTGCCCACCACACCTTCTCAGCGCAATAAATTCCAGTCTCGCCAGCAATGCCCCCAAACCTGAGAATGTTGAATGTGAGGCTTTGAATTGACAATGTTCTGCGTCAGACATGAGAGCAAGACAAAACCGAGATTCTGGATAGTTCCTGAGTCAACAGCGACCTTTCATATTTGTCATAGACAAATAACTCACGGTGCCTCACAAATCTGGGACAGAATCACACACCGAGCCGGTTGTGGGAGGTGTGGGAAAGTGCCTAAAGTCAAGATCAGAGATTGAGAAGACCTTTGCCTGAAGAATAGAGGACATGTAAGAATGGAAAAGGATTTAAGAGGGGGCTTCCAGTGGGCTGGGGTATGACGGCTGAAGAATCTTTGGCAGGAGATTCAGGGCTTTTTAAATTTCACTGTAAAAGTGCTTACCGATTAAAGAAAGGAAGGACTTAGAATCATAGAATGATACAGCACAACAGAAAGCCGTTTGGCCCATTGTGCCTCTGCATTCTCCACGCAGGTTTCCCATCTTCACGATGTGCCAAAAACCTTTACAGCCAATGAAATAGTTTTGAAGTGTAAAAGGTGTTGTGAGATAGGAATTGCAGCAATCTTTGCACAGCAAACAGCAACGAGATTAGTTATCAAAGCACTTGTTTCAGGTGTTGGTAGAAGAACTCCCCTGCTCTTTTTCAAATAATGACATGGGGTATTTCATACCTACTTGAGAGGGCCTCAGTTTTAATACCTCATCCGATAGATGATACCTTTAACATGCAGCACTCCCTCAGTACTGCACAGTGTCAGGTTCGTTATGTTTTGCAGTCTCTGGAGTGGACTGGGAACCCATAACTTCCTGACTCAGGGGTGAGAGCGCTACCATTGAGCCAAAGCTGACCCAAGATTAAGAGCTGTTACTCTTCTTTCCTCATGTTAGAAAATACTCTTCAGTTCGAAGATTGGGGTCACTCAACAGTACCCCCATGGCTAATGTTTAACTCCGGGCTCAAACAAAGTAAGTGTTTAACTAGACTCTGGGTAACCTCAACGATTGTGTTCTACTCTTTAATTTTCACACAGTTGCTTTTCATTTTACCTTATATAAAACAGAATGTTTAATTCCTTAGTGTAAATTGTTCAAACCTCCAAAAATACGCTTAGTATCAGCAAAGTTGTGGGGGGCGGTGTGGGGGGCGGTGGGGTGGGGGGGGTGGGGGGGCGGGGGTGTGGGATGTGAGTAGGATTTCACCAAGAAATTTCAAGCCTATGTGCAGATCTCCTTCTACAGCTAGATTATGTAATCTACTGTGTCGACAGTATATTGGTGAATTCAAACATTTGTGTAGGAGTACCAGAATTTGGTCACTTTGGCTGACTCAAAGTTGAGTCAACATTAATGTTCATTAAATTGCCTCATAATTAGGAGGTAAGTGCTGAAGTTGCAGTGCATTCCATCAGTACACACAGTGAAGGCATATTTTCCACAGCAGTGGATCTGGCTTTAGTCCCAGTCCCAGGCTGGTGAATTTTTTCACAGTTTGGTCACTGATCTGCTATCAGTCAGTAAACACCAAGAGAAACTGCCTCACTTTAAGGAAAGTTTGCAACGGGTCAGTGCCTTTTATGACTCAAGGGGCTGAATTTTCACCCTGACAGGGGATCGGAATGGAGGTGGGCGGGCGCATACTTTCGCACTGCCAGCCAGCGTGCAGGTTTGCCAGCGCCATTCCACCCCCACAAGCAGTGAGTAGTCAATTAAAGTAAGTAACAGGTCAATTATCAGATGGTGACTGGAATTTCTGCATCCCCTCCCCAACCCCACCCCCCGCCTCACTCTGCAACCCCAGAGGCAGACCAGGGGACACAGCACCCTGTACAAGCTTTGATGCCCTGTCTGTCTAGCTGGGCATAGCTTCAGCCGCAGATCACAATGGTGGCTGGGTGGGCAACTGTGGCCAACTTTTACCTGAAAAATGTTAAAAGTGCTGAAAGGGCACTTCAAAATGGAGGTGCCCTCTCCCTCCCTTACCTCCAACAGCAGGCTGCAGCTCCTTCCATGCTGTAGGGCTTTCTAATGCCCCCCCCACAGCCTCACAAGCCCACCCGCTAATCTTCATTGCAAAGTAAATGTGCCATTTGGCCACTAATTGACTCATTCAGGGAAAATCACTGCCGGGTGACTTCTCCTGTCACAGTTTGGGGTCGGGACCCCCAGTTGACCCTGATGTTGGGGTCCTGAATCAAAGACAAAACCTCGCCCAAGATGTCTCAATGCATTTCACAGCCAGTAAACTACTTCTGAAGTGTTTTAATTTAGGCAGCTTTAGGCAGCTATGCCAGACGTTTTGCATGCAGCAAGGCCCCGCTGTAGTGATGAGATTAATGACCAGATCAGCTGTTTTAGTCAAGTTGCTCAATATCAGATCAGTGTGACATTCATTTGAAACACGTGGATACTATTCAAGTTCACAAGCAAACAAATCAATTTCCGTAAACTAGTTTCCCAAATGTGAATATAAGAATCATGTCTCTCTCTTGTTTAGTACGTGCTCAGTATAGCATGGCTTTGTTGACCATTTGGTGTCTTGTTTAGCTGTTGTTGTAGACTACATAATGTACAAGTTGAGCGTTCCAGACCTAAACAAACTAGGATGATGAAATGAATGACTGTTCATACTGAATCAGGAGCAGCGTCCATAATGTTATAAAGAGCCATGGAATCCACAATGGTTTGTTTCATTCCCATACAGAAGGGCCCTCGGATCCACACGATGACAGGCCTGGTGACCAAGCTGTTGTTTATGTTCCCCAAACACTGTCTCTGAATCAGTTTGCAACCTCAACCCTGAGCTGAGCCTCTGATCCCTTATCTTCTCCATCACAAAGATCGTTACATCCACCTCAGAGGGATCATCCATCTTCACCCCTGTTTCAGTTTATCTGTTGGTGAAACCTGACCCATGTCTTTGCCACCTCCAAACACAACCATTCCAATCATCTCCTTCTTGGGCTCCCATCTTTCATCGTTCATGAACCTAAGCCTTGCAAAATCCTGTTGCCCTTATCCTACCTGGAACTAAGTCCTGCTTCTCCACACTCCTGTTTATACTGACCCACATTGACTGCTAGACATCCAGTGTCTCATTCTTACCCAAAAGCCCATCAGAGCCTCACTTCTCTCTATATCCTCCTCCAACCTTAAAACCCTTCCTCACAAATTGTTAATTTCTCTAACTCTGGTCTCTCATGCATTCCCTCCTCTTTGCCCCACATTGATGACTGTGTATTCAACCACATAAAATCTCCTCTCTATAACCTCTTGGCCTCTCCATGTCATCTCCTCTTTTATGACTGTCCTTAAAACCCATCCCTTTAGCTAATATACTCATCACTCCTCCTGTATCTCCTTTTTGGGTTTGGCATCCATTTTTTCCTACGTCTCTGTGAAGAATCTTGGGACATTTTCTCTAAATGCACATTATAAATGCAGATTGTTGTTCCTTTCCAGAATGGCACTTACGCTCCTCTCCATTCTGGGCTATGGTTGGTGGCCATATAAGCTGGTACATAACAGCTGTGTGTATCATTGTCTCTATCAGTTCATGACTGGTATCCACAGTGAACCAAGGTTTAAGTTAAAGTCAGTCTTGTCAACTGGTTGAATGATGAGAGTACAATTAACTGACAGCCGTTAACAGGTACACTCGCCAGCAGAGCTATGGAATTGAAGCTAACTCATTAAATGATTAGCTTTATTGACGATCCAGGTCTAAACAGTCACTTGATCAGTGGATTAAACTCTCTTCACTGTCTCCACCAGCTGTGCAATGCTATCTTGTACTATCTGAAAGATGCACTGCAGCAACTCACCAGGGTTTCTTCGATACTCCCCAAAACCATGACCTCCACCACCTAGAAAGACAAGGGCAACGAGTGCATGGGAACATCATCATTTCCAAGTTTCTCCCCAAGTCACACACCACCCTGGCTTAGATATGTATATAATGTTCCTTCAATGTCACTGGGCGAAAATCCTGGAACTTGCTTCCTAGGTCCCCATGGGTGTACCTACACCATACGGAGTGCAGCAGTTCAAGAAGATAGTTCACCACTGCCTACTCATGGGCAAGAGAAGATGGGCAATAAATGCTGGCCTAGCCAGTGATGTGCATCTCTCAAGAATGAATAAAAAATTCATGTCAGATAAAAGTCAAGTCTCACATTACAGTGTGAGAGATTTGGCTTATATACTAGGTGATGTATTAATGAGTCAGCTGGGTAACTCAGGACAGAAAAAAGTATAAATAACTGACTGTGCAAATTGAAGCCTGACATAACACAGAGCGGTGATTCCAGAAAAATCTCACTGTAAGAGAGGTTATCCTTCGAGCATAATATGAGCAAGCCATATTTTCTCAGATTTGTTGAAATGTTTCAAGCAATTATTGTAATAATCCCAGCCTCAAAGAACAGCTGAGGACTGTACTACCAGAGTCTTAGATTCTTGGCAGTGGTTGGCTGATACTTTACAAATGATAGTTCCATTGGGCTTGATCATGTAACACAAGATTTAAATGCACACTTCAAACATGTGGTACCTATCACAAGGTAAGTGAGGTACGTGGTCATGTGGATGATTTGTGGCTTATACTTTACAACAGATGTGGAGCATGTGTGAAATCAGGTAACTGAGCCTAACCCAGTTGTTTGAATGGTCATGTGTTGAGATGCTGACTTCAATAGTGCCCTGAATTAGGCTCTTGCATTCTGTTGAATTTAGTTTTAGGCAGGTGGTGAGGGAATGAGGAAAGGCAGTAGATGACTAATGACATTGGTCCAGATTTTGTAGCAATATTACAGCCAGTTTAATGGTGCCCATCATTATTAATATGTGAATCATCCACCAACTTGTGGCGAGGAACAGATAACCCATGAATTGAGAATCGTCACAAGTTGCTGGATAACTTGCACTGCTCTGCCATTAGCTTTGTGAAAATAGCAGCATGCGCTCAATCTCACTGTGAGTTTCATGAAGTTGCTGCAATTGCACATTAATTGCCTATTAAACTCATCTCAGAGTTGGAGCTGGTAATTACTAGCATAAGTGACTTTTTAATGAGGAGATTTACGTCCCTGCAATAACACTTAACCTCTCTGACCCAGAAAGGGAACAACATAAACTGCGGAGTCTCATTCCTACAGTAGCAAATTGTTGTTAGAATTTTTTTTCAATTTTTTGCTTTTTCTTCCCGTCTCTTTTTTCTCTCTCCCTTAAACCAATCTTTCCCCCCTCATTATTTCTCTTTCTGTACCCTATTTCTCTAATTCATCTAATTTCCTTCTCTGTTGTTCTTCCTTTAATCTGATTGGTTATAAGGATTATAAGGATAAGCATCGTTGATCCTGTCATTCAGCAAGTCCCAGATGCTCCATTTTCAGCTCACACTTCCAGAAACTTGTTCTGTGCCAATGAATTTTCCAGCTGGAGGGAGAGGGGAAACGTCTATCAGGACATGTCAGCACAATCTGGGGCCATAGGATAAAAGTGAAATATAAAGGGGAAGCTAGTGATGAATGTCAGTTTCATGATTCAGCAGAGAATGAAACCAAATACCGAAAGTGCAGAGAAATGGAAAAGGAAATAAATAGAACAACATAAGGAGATGAGAAAAGATTAGTGCATAACATAAAAGCAAAACTCTTTCCTAAACACATGGGGCTAGAAATTGGATTACCTGTTTTCAGGCATGGGGGCCTCAATTCATCACAAGGCTGCTCTGCTTCCCCTGGGGGCTGGGAACAGGCAATTGTGGTGGTCCCACTTCATTTCCATGATTTAAGCATGATCCCAGGCAGCCCTCCTGTTTTAAAGGCACAGCCCCTGTAAAGGGAAGCTGCACCAGCAGAGTGAAGGCTGCTGAATAATCACTGAAGCACTGAAGGAAAGTATTAAAATGCTCGAAGGAGAGTGCTCTCTGATTCAGTGTCACCACCCTGAAGGCACTGGTGATACCAATGAAGGCCAAGAGAGAGATGCCATGTTTCTACTAGGTGAAGGGGTTGTGCACGGTAAACCTTTGAGACCGAGCCTCAGAATGGAATGGGAGCAGGTGGCAAGGGAGTTAATGTCCAGAGTGTCACAGCGAGAACATGGTAGCAGTGCCATAAAATGTTTAATGGTCTCACTTGGGTGGTCAAGGTGAGTGCATCTGCACATAACATCTCTCACCCACCAAACTGCCCACTTTTCATAAAAACAAAAAACTACTGCGGATGCTGGAAATCCAAAACAAAAACAGAATTACCTGGAAAAACTCAGCAGGTCTGGCAGCATCGGTGGAGAAGAAAAGAGTCGACGTTTCGAGTCCACACGACCCTTCAACAGAACTGAAGTATAGTTAGGAGAGGGGTGAAATATAAGCTGGTTTAAGGTGGGGGGCGGGGGGGGAGAAGTTGAGGGTGGGGTGGTTGTAGGGACAAGCAAGCAGTGATAGGAGCAGATAATCAAAAGATGTCACAGACAAAAGGATGAAAGAGGTATTGAAGGTGGTGATATTATCTAAGAAAAGTGCTAATTAAGAATGGATGGCAGGACACTCAAGGTACAGCTCTAGAGGGGGTGGGGTGGAAAGACTGACAAGGTATTAGTTGTAGATTTAAAAATAATGGAAATAGGTGGGAAAAGAAAAATCTATATAAATTATTGAAAAAAAAACAAAAGGGAGGGGGAAGAAACGGGGTGGGAATGGGGGGAGTGGGAGTTTAAGATCTAAAGTTGTTGAATTCAATATTCAGCCCGGAAGGCTGTAAAGTGCCTAGTCGGAAGATGAGGTGCTGTTCCTCCAGTTTGCGTTGGGCTTCACTGGAACAATGCAGCAAGCCAAGGACAGACATGTGGGCAAGAGAGCAGGGTGGAGTGTTAAAATGGCAAGCGACAGGGAGGTTTGGGTCTTTCTTGCGGACAGACCGCAGGTGTTCTGCAAAGCTGTCGCCCAGTTTGCGTTTGGTCTCTCCAATGTAGAGGAGACTGCATTGGGAGCAACGAATGCAGTAGACTAAGTTAGGGGAAATGCAAGTGAAATGCTGCTTCACTTGAAAGGAGTGTTTGGGCCCTTGGACGGTGAGGAGAGAGGAAGTGAAGGGGCAGGTGTTGCATCTTCTGCGTGGGCATGGGGAGGTGCCATAGGTGGGTGTTGAGGAGTAGGGGGTGCTGGAGGAGAGGACCAGGGTGTCCCGGAGGGAACGATCCCTACGGAATGCCGCCTCCTCTCACTTCCTCCAAATAAAAGGTGTGGCTATGGGTACCCGCATGGGCCCCAGCTATGCCTGTCTCTTTATGGAGTATGTGGAACATTCCTTGATCCAGTCCTACTCCGGCCCCCTCCCACAACTCTTTCTCCGGTACATCGATGATTACTTCGGTGCTGCTTCATGCTCTCGTCGGGACCTGGAAAAATTTATTAATTTTGCTTCCAATCTCCACCCCTCCATCATTTTCACATGGTCCATCTCTGCCACTTCTCTTCCCTTCCTTGACCTCTCTGTCTCAATTTCTGATGATGGACTGTCCACCAATATCCATTACAAGCCTACCGACTCCCACAGCTACCTCGACTACAGCTCCTCACACCCTGCTTCCTGTAAGGACTCCATCCCATTCTCTCAGTTCCTTCGCCTCCGTCGCATCTGTTCTGATGACGCTACCTTCAAAAACAGTTCCTCTGACATGTCCTCCTTCTTCCTTAACCGAGGTTTTCCACACACGGTCATTGACAGGGCCCTCAACCGTGTCTGGCCCATCTCCCGCGCATCCACCCTCACGCCTTCTCCTCCCTCCCAGAAACATGATAGGGTGCCCCTTGTCCTCACTTATCACCCCACCAGCCTCTACATTCAAAGGATCATCCTCCGCCATTTCCGCCAACTCCAGCATGATGCCACCACCAAACACATCTTCCCTTCACCCCCCCAGCGGCATTCCGTAGGGATCATTCCCTCCGGGACACCCTGGTCCACTCCTCCATCACCCCCTACTCCTCAACCCCCACCTATGGCACCTCCCCATGCCCACGCAGAAGATGCAACACCTGCCCCTTCACTTCCTCTCTCCTCACCATCCAAGGGCCCAAACACTCCTTTCAAGTGAAGCAGCATTTCACTTGCATTTCCCCTAACTTAGTCTACTGCATTCGTTGCTCCCAATGCGGTCTCCTCTACATTGGAGAGACCAAACGCAAACTGGGCGACCGCTTTGCAGAACATCTGCAGTCTGTCCGCAAGAAAGACCCAAACCTCCCTGTTGCTTGCCATTTTAACACTCCACCCTGCTCTCTTGCCCACATGTCTGTCCTTGGCTTGCTGCATTGTTCCAGTGAAGCCCAACGCAAACTGGAGGAACAGCACCTCATCTTCCGACTAGGCATTTTACAGCCTTCCGGGCTGAATATTGAATTCAACAACTTTAGATCTTAAACTCCCTCCCCCCATCCCCACCCCGTTTCTTCCCCCTCCCTTTTGTTTTTTTCAATGATTTATATAGATTTTTCTTTTCCCACCTATCTCCATTATTTTTAAATCTACAACTAATACCTTGTCAGTCTTTCCACCCCATCCCCACTAGAGCTGTACCTTGCGTATCCTACCATCCATTCTTAATTAGCACTTTTCTTAGATAATATCACCACCTTCAACACCTCTTTCATCCTTTTGTCTGTGACATCTTTTGATTATCTGCTCCTATCACTGCTTGCTTGTCCCTACAACCACCCCACCCTCAACTTCTCTCCCCCACCCCCCACCTTAAACCAGCTTATATTTCACCCCTCTCCTAACTAAACTCAGTTCTGTTGAAGGGTCATGTGGACTCGAAACATCGACTCTTTTCTTCTCCACCGATGCTGCCAGACCTGCTGAGTTTTTCCAGGTAATTCTGTTTTTGTTTTACTCACTTCTCATACTGCTCAATGTACCACACCCACACCACTCACTCAGCACCACACCCTAGCACACTGGACTCCCCCTAATATCTGTATATTACACCTCACCCAACACACCTTCCAATGATTGTCATCGGACACGCCTGTCTCCACACTCCACAGATCTACAGCTCCAGACAGATCACATTGACATAAAGTCATAACTCTGTCCTCTCTCTTTCAGAAGAAGGTGGCTCATAACTGGAGGGAAAGCCAGGATCCTAGCAGAGGACCAGCACACCTGCAGTGCCCTTGAGGAGGTGCTGCAATGAATAATCAGGACCAATGGTGGAGAACCAGGTGCACCTAGCAGTGCCAAGGGCATTGAGTGTGATAGGAAGTTGCTGCTCCCTGCACCCTCCCACTCCACACTCTTATGCTGAAAGGTGCCATGAAATGGAAACTGCAGAGGGTGTGACTATTTTATTTATTCTTTCATAGGGTAAGGGTGTCGCTGGCAAGTCCGGCATTTTTTACCCAACCTTGATTGCCTTTGAACATTGCTTGGCCATTTCAGAGGGCAGTTAAGAGTTAACCACATTGCTGTGGGCCTGGAGTCACATGTAGGCCCGACCAGGTAAGGATGGCCGATTTCCTTCCCTAAAGGACATTATTGAACCAATACCACCACACCTCCATCTCCTCCAAACTTCGGTTTTGCTCCCTGACCCCTTCCCTCACCCCCACCCTCCGGTTTCACTTCTGGGCTTTCAAATAGTCCGGAAGTGATAGTTTCTCAGCCTTGGCAGATCCAGAAAAACGGGCAGCAGCAACCGCACAACAGTGAAATGAGACTCCGTTACTTAACCTTACTCTCATAACTACCAGCTCAGATAATGTCACTGCATGAACTGTACAGGCTGGTGCAGACTTTGGATCAGCAGATGGTGAGTCAAAGCTGGGCTGCAGTCCAGCCAAGTGTGAGAGATCAGCTTTTGTGTGAACTCCCCAGAAGGTGAGTCAGATGAGGACCTCCTTGGTGCAGACTACTTGACAATGCTGATGATGATGCACATTGAATGCTTGGTGCATTTGCTGACCTGCCCAGACAGCCTCCACTCACTGGCTAAGAACATGGAGGAATCTGGTTCCTCTGTGCCCAGGACATTGTGCAGAGCTTGAAGCCCGTCCTTCTCACTGTGGCACTGCCCTGGCAGCATTGCCAGATGGACCCCATAATATAGCATCTTTCTGGCTGCTTTCTCAGCTTTCACTGCAGCACAGGGAGAAGCCTTCCAACATCTCACTGCTGCAGTGAAAGTTCAGATGGAGGTCACGAGGTCCAAAGATGCCATGTTGCCATCATGGGTGCGGAACTCAGTGTTCAACAGGGCAGGCAGGGTCTCACAGCAGCCCAGCAATCTGAGCTCCAGCAGATTACAAGGGTTGCTGATGTGCTACCCTGTGGCATGTGCACATGAACCCACTCTCCTCCCTCAGGATGACAGCATTCCTGCCCCTACCGCTGCCACTCCACCAGTGCCCCTGCAGTTGCCTGTCAACCAGCCAGTTCAGACTTCAGACATCCAGACTGAGGTGTCCTCCAAAGTCAGGCCTGGCTACTCAAGGGCAGCCTGCAAGGCCCATGTTTAGTCCCCACAACTGAAAGTCACAGCTGTCCACCTGGAAAGCCACTGGGGGAGCACTTTGTTGGGGCACTAGGGCAGGCAAGGACATAGAACCAAAGAACCATCGAAAAGTTACAGCACAGAAGGAGGCCATTCGGCCCATCTTGTCCATGCCAGCCCGAGGAAACCCAGGTGCCCTTTCTAATCCCACCTTCCTGCACCCGGCCCATAGCCCTGCAGCTTACAGCACTTAAGGTGCAGATCCAGGTACTTTTTAAAAGAGTTTAGAGTTTCTGTCTCTACCACCAACTTGGGCAGCGAATTCCAGACACCCACTACCCTCTGCGACATGAGCGGACAAAGGATACAGAAGCGTGATTAGGTCTTTTTTTTATTGAAATATTGCTGATAAAGTTGTTGGGTGAAGGATTTTGCTGTTGGCCTTTATTGAGTGATGTTGGCCAAGGGGACATTGTGACAGGGAGTCTGAAATGGGTGTACTGCTCGGGAATGGCCAGACAATGTTGGGGTGGGGAAGTTCCTATTAACTGAAGGGAAGCCTTGGAATACTGTCCCTGTCCCTGTCGCACAGAGTGGATGTTGTCTCCTCCCTCCATCCTCCTCTCCTCCTCCTCATGAGGTGGCCTCTGGATCCCAGGATGCAATGGCAGGACCCTCAGAATGGTTAGATTGTGGAAGATGCAGCACAGCACCACAAACATTGATGTTCTCTCAAGTGTGCACTGCAAAAATTCCCCCCAGTGATCCAGGCAGGAAAATAATTTATTGAGGTGGCCAATGGCTCACTTGATGGTTTGTTGGCCACTTCAGGGGGTAACTAGAACTTGGGGACACCGTTTAAGAATAAAAAGTCTACCTATTACGACAGAGATGAGGAGAATATATTTTTGTCTCAGGGGGTTGTGAAATTCTTTTCCCCAAAGAGTGGTGGAGGCAGGGTCATTGAATTTATTCAAGGTAGTGGGGTAAAGTGAGGTATCTGTTCCTTTAAGAGAATACAAGTGTACTGATCATGTGACATCACTGTACAGCGTGGGCAACTGGGAACTGTAAGTGTAGTTCTGGAGGTTTCTGAGTGAGCACATATGATCTGGTGTTCTGCCCTATGTCTCAATAAACCATCATTGTTTATTCTTACATCAGCCTTTCCCCATTACTGATTGCAAGTAGCAATTGATGAGAACACAGGAAGGTGTGCAGTTAGAGTTCAGTTGGCCAACGAACTCATTTACCCAACTCATAAAAGCTCTATTTTTGATTAACAAGGGAGTCGAGGGTTATGGTTGGGCCAGACAGGAAAGTGGAGTTGAGACCACAACCAGATCAGCCATGATCTTATCAAAAGGCAGAGCAGGCTCAAAGGCCGAATGGCCTACACCTGCACCTAAGCCTACATTCCAACGTTCCAATGCTTCATGGCTTTCATTTTAGGCCCTTTAACCTTGTGTGGTGGGATGGCAGGGAAGTGTCATCAGCCACCTGTGGAGGGTGTAATCCTTGTGTTGGGCAGCCATCCTCTGGTATGTCTTTGAGGCCTGGAGATGTTCAGTATTATAGACTAGCGCAGGGTAACTGAATGCTGGGTGCTGGCAGGATAACGGGTATTCACCAAGATGAATAAGTTGGTGTGGTCACACAGTAAGCGCGCATTGGCTGAGCAGATTTGGTACTGCTCCCCATTGGCAGGAGCCATGCACATGGTGCCCTGCGCCATTGGGAAGCTCATTATCCTGGTGGATCCATGTGCCCTTTCACCCTGCCGTTCCCTCTTCAGGGAGAAGAGATTGAAGTCCTCTCTCCTCACGGCTATAAACCTGACCTTTCAAAAAGTTTGTATCATTTACTGCATGGAGGAAATCTTGCCCCAGCACTCTCACTTTGCAGGGAAAAAATATTCAATCAACAGTTAGTATCATTGCAGGGTCAAAATTAACAAGAGTGTTTGGAAGTAATCTCTTCCCCCAGAGGAATTAATATCTTCACAGACTCCCAAGAAAAGCATTTGATACTGTGTTCACTTGAAGTCCTTCAAAAATAAAGATGTGAAAATATTTGGATTGGAATGAGATTGGAGGTTTTGTAAGGGTTACTCATCATTGTCTGTGGAGAACAGTCTGGCACAGATGAAAGAGAATCAGGGAATGGAGATATTTTCGATTTTTGATTGATCTCAGGGAGAAATTTTACTGACTCAACACTCATCGGAGAATCATTTCACCTTTGGAAAACAGTGTAACATGGGATTGGCTGCCTGTTATACACCTCACTAATTATTATATTGAAGTTAACGGGAACGAGAACTGGGAGGCATGTTCAAGATGATTCAGTATCACCTAATTTAACTGATCGGCCATGGCCATAATCAACCCCAATGCGTCAAACATGCGAACATTACAGTGCAGAGAAGCAATCATAAAAACAACAGAATTTTGAGCCCAATGGACAGCAGGGTAGAATGAAGCTTTCATGGAATGGTTACAACACAGAAAGAAGCCATTCAGTGCATTGTGTCCACGCCGGGTCTCTGCAGGAGCAATTCAGCTAGTCCCGCTCGCCAACTGTTGTAATATGTGCCGACATGCATTGTAATGTAGAGGTGCTCGGCAGAGCAAGGGTTAATGTGGGACTGGAGAACAGTATCAACCACAGTATGATGTAGAGCGTTACATGGTATACTCTCACAGGACTCTCTAGAAAGCAATACTCTGTGCGCCTACCTGCATGGTAGTAACAGCTCCTTTCATGATAGCAACCCGGGAACTGTAAATAGTTGAAGACCAACAATAAAGGTTCACGTTTAAACATACAACTCTGCAGCATCTCATCAATGGGACACTACAGCATTGAGACACCATATTAAGGAACGTGTGGCACTGGTGGGATCAGCGGTGATGACCAACGGCGATAGCACCATGGTGATTGGTGGTGGTGATCGACAACGATAATAAAGGTGGCAGCTAAATGCATGAGCCCAGAACAGTATCCCAGGGTATGGAAAACAGAAGCCTAACTTAGACGTGCACCTAAGAAGAAACATTGATGGACCCCCTGCATATTCCCCAGAGCAACTCAGCCCACAAGATGGGTGAGCAAAAAAAAATACAGATAAAGAAGCTGTACTTAGGCTCAGTAGATTAGAGTAGCTAGAAGGCAGCTGCAAATTAAAAAGGTTGGCAGAGTTAAACAAAGAAGCCTTCAGGGCATAGATAAATTAAAAAACAAAGCCTGCAGAGTTTAAAAGAGAGAAAAAAAAATCACCCAGAAAAGAGTTGCTGCAGTTCTCAAAGTTTTGAAAGTTTTGAAGAAAGTGAACGCCCACAATCGCTTGGATCCTCACCAGTTTGAAAAGCAAAGAGAAATTACCAGGAGAGGACCAACAGGCTGCAGACAGTTCCAAATTAATGGACACCTGCAGAGTAATAAAAAAGAGTAAGTACCACCTTGAAATCGATACTTACAGTCCAGAGGAGAAATTGCTGCCGTTTCCAAAGTTAACACAAAAGCAGCCAGGTTTGCCGATGAGCCCGCCAAAACCCTAAAAGTGCGGGAAACTCAAAGACAGAAAGCTGCAGAGACAGCCCGGACATCTACCTCATTGACAACTCTTACAGCAGCAACACATTGAGAGCGGTGACTGCAAAAAAAAAATACGGTTATGGACCGCAAATTAGAAGGGCCAGATGCATTTGTACTATGGAGAGGGCCAGACCAGACCCAAGAGCAGGAGACTTGCTGAAGACAATTTTTACCTGTACAGGAGAAGTACAAGATTAAACAAAGAGTCAAAAAAAGTACAAGTTGATAAGTTTTTATTCATTTTTGATTCTTTTGCTGGTGAAGTACTCCACAACCAACGGACAAACCAATACTCAGCAACATTTGGTGAGATGTTAAAAAGCTTTGGCAGATATTTTAAACTCCAAGTTCTGCAGAACATTGCAGAAAAACTAGCCATACTCCCAATAAAACACCTAGTGCAACAATCCAGAGCGAGGGGAGCAAAAGACACCAGAGTGAGAGTTAACTGAAAAGAAACAAAATGTGCAAAAAGAAAACGAAGCTTCTCTTCAGGAAAATGTTCACCTCAAAGCTGAACTGGAAGATTTAAAGCGCAAGATTCAAGCTGAGTATATACCTTTGGAAACGCACGATAAACTGAAGTCTTCAATGAAACCAAGCTGTTTGAGATCTGAACAAACAAATATCAGAGACGTCACAAAGGTACCAGGTTGACAGAATGATCCTCAATGCCACAGCTGGCAAATCAAAGCAGGAGTTGGGAAAACTCAACCAGATGTGCAGCCAGGCAAAACAGCGGGAAGAAAAGGCACGCAAAGAAGCTGTGGCCCTGACAAACTCCTTGAAGAATCAGTGTGTAGCCATGGAAACAGATGAGGAGCTATGAAGGACATTAAATATTATACTTCAGCCAAAGCCATGTTGGAACTATCAATGGCAATGGAACGACATACTGAAACCCAGGGTGAGTTTGGTAAGAGGTCAACAAGAAAATAAAGGGCAGGATTTTCCCCTCGTCGAGTGGGCACGGCGGGCGGGCCCGGGAACAGCCGCAAAACCGTCCGCCACCGGAGATTGGGCCCCGACATCAATTTCACACTGGCAGGCCAATTAATGGCCAGCTGAGCGCTGTCGGAGTGGGGGGCAGGGGGAGGTCGAGTCTGGAAGTGCGAACAATGCAAGGAGCTGCCTCAGGGAGTTGATGATTTTAAAAATCAGAAATAAAAAACTCAGCAATATTAGAAACCTCATGTGTGACTCTGTCACAAGAGCAGGGACATGTTATAAATGACATTTAAAAGTTTTTATTTAATTTTTAATTGCTGTTGAAAACCTCATCCCACCCGTTGTTGAGGTTTCCTAAAAAAAATCCAAAAGCCGCTTGGCCTTTGTGCCTGCCCGCCAACCATAAGGTTGGACGGGCAGCAAAAAATTTCATTCAATTATAACTTTAACGGACTTAATAGGCCTGTTAATTGTCGGCGGGGGCACTGCCAACTCCCGTGTGCGCACGTCGACTGAAGTAGCGCGTGAGTGTGCGAAGACGTTGGGACACTTGCCCAATATCATTGCGTGTCATTTTACGCTCAAGCGGGTCTGGTGCGCGCCCGCCCGCCCAACGCAAATTTCTGCCCAAACAGTTGAAAGAACGGCTGACAGTCCTTCAAGATCAAAATGCGAAAGGAATGCGTAACCATTCAGCAGCATGAAGAAATGAAGACTGACTCAAACAGCGGAATGGAAGCACAGCAGAAGACTATGCTGAATTACAGGAAAGCTCAAGGTGAAGCAAGCGAGCTTTGCAAAGAGAGCGAAAACCTGTTGAAAGACCTTCATATGTTACAAGAATTCCTCAGGTCAAAGTTTAATCCTCCGGAAAATTACGAAGAGAAGGAAAATGAATTTAAGACCACTCTGAACACACTGAAGAGCCAGTTGGCAGAGAAGACTTAGCGATGTTCAATATTCTGGGAGGAAGCCAAAACCTACAAGAAACAGACTGAAGAGCTGACAAAGCAGTTGAATGATAAAGGGGAGACATTGAATGGAAAAGTCACAGAACTTTCCAAGCTGCAAACAAATAATGAAGCCATGACTAGCACAACTGTAGAACTGAAAAAAATCATCACTTTGCCAGAGACAGACCTGGCCAACAGTGGAACCAAAAGGAAGTACAAGGATAAAGTTCTGTTGCAGATTGAAAAAGAAAAGACAGAAATGAGATCGGAAAATGTAACTCCGACACTAAAGCGCAAGGAGCTAGAAGCACAAAAAGCCCTGGATGTCTCAGACATGCTGAGAACCATTGAGCTGAGTGAAAAGATTCATGAGCTTGCAAAAGGACTTGAAAATAAAACAGCAAAAAAGTGTTTGGCTGAGATTGTGAAACAAGTGGAAATGAAAAATGAAGGTTCCATTTGCAAAACATCAACGTCCAGCAAGAACATAAAAACAAAAAACTGCGGATGCTGGAAATCCAAAACAAAAACAGAATTACCTGGAAAAACTCAGCAGGTCAGGCAGCATCGGCGGAGAAGATCAAATCTTCTCCGCCGATGCTGCCAGACCTGCTGAGTTTTTCCAGGTATTTCTGTTTTTGTTCCAGCAAGAACATGGCGGACACCACAGAAAAAGAAAATTCGAGTACACTCTAGGAATGAACGGAGTGCACATTCCCCTCGGAAGGAACAGGAGAAAGCTACAGTGTCCAACAAAAGCAGGCGAGTTGTTAACAAAGAGGAACACAACTCGAAGGGGTGCAAAAAGCAAATCAAATGGAGATCACCAAGTACCAGAAACACAGAGTATCACTGCCATTCCTCCAAACATGACAGGCCGAGATGTGGGAGAACTGTCAAGCCTCAAGACTGTCTGAATTTATAAAGCCAGAGACTTGAGATGGGGGAAGCAGGGACAGCAAAGATTGTATTGTAATACTCCATTGGTAGGGAAAGTTTTCTTTGGCAAAGAAAGGGGGATGTTGTGATATGTGCCTGCATGCTTTGTAATATAAAGGTGTTGGGCAGAGCATGGGTTAAGGTGGGACTGGAGAATAACACCGACCATGGTATGATGTATAGAGCCACATGGTATACTCTCACAGAACTCTCCAGAGGCCGCATTCTGTAAGTAAGCAGTCTACCTGCATGGTAAAACAGCTCCACACATGATAGTAACCTGGGAACTGTAAATAGTTAAAGACCAACAATAAAGGGTTCATGTTTAAACGTACAACCCTCCAGGATCTCATCAATGAGACACCACAGCATTGAGACACCATATTAAAGAGCCCATACCACGACACCAACCTTTTCCCTGTACCCCTGCAAACAGTTTCTCTGCCTTCACCACACTTTCAGGCAAGAGTGTGGTGAAGGCAGTGCATTCCAGGTCCTAACCACTGATTGCATGAAAAAAATTTTCCTCAGGTCATCTCTGATTCTTTTGTCAATCAAATTAAATCAGTTCTCAACCATTCCACCAATAAGAAGTCTCTCCCTATCTATTTAGTCCAGACCTCTCATGATTTTGACCACCTCTATCAAATCTCCTCCCAACCTTCTCTTCTGTAAGGAGAACAGTTCCAACTTCTCCAATCTATCCATGTCCTTCATCCCTAGAACCATTCTTTTAAACCTTAACTGCACACTCTCCAAAGCCTTCACATCCTTCTTGAAGCGAGATGCCCAGAATCAGATACAACACTACAGTTAAGGCTGAAGTTATAAATACTCACCATAATTTCCTTGATTTGTACTGTACAGGCGGAATTGTGTGGAGGCAGTGGGGTTCTCGCCTGTTACCTAGACAGCCAGAAAGAGACCAGCCTCCATTGGGGAAGACCCGTGAACCATGGGCCAATCAGGCTGTTGAGAGGCCACTGGCGGGCCTTTCCCCAGGATCAGGTGCTCAGCAGTGGAAGTACCGCCTACAGAGCTGCTGGCCAATCAGAAGCCCGAAGCTCTGTTGCTGAGCAGTGTCACCGGGGAGGCAGTGGCTGCTGCAGGAATGACACCCACTAGAGGCCCAGGATTGAGGAATGACCCAAATCAAAGATACGTCACGGTGGGAGGGGTTTTACAGGGTGGGGGGTAACAGGGGAGGGGGATGTAGAGGGGTGTAAGGGGGTCGGCAGCAAGGGCAGGGAGATGGCTCTCAGTGGGACCCCCTCTTCCAGATGCCATATCCCTCAATCAGGCATTGTGCCTTTGAAGGGTGGACTCACCCCCAACCACGGAAACGACAAGCAGCCCCCAAGATTTACTTGTCCTACTCCCTGAGTGGTGACAGGCCTGCCCGCAGCTGGGTTAATATGGCAACGGGATAAGACCCACAAGTGGTCAATAATTGTCCACTTTAAGGGCCTCAATTGGTAGTGGGATGGGAAGGCCATTGCTGCAGCCATATGAGGAGGGGTAAAGATAACCCCCCTGTCCTACCAACCCAAGTCTGACCGTAACAGGGCTTTCTGTGAGTTTTTAAGGTGTTTACTCACTGTCTGTGCTTAAAGGTTTACATGCTGGTTATAACAAAACTAGTCTGTCAGGCTTTCTTGAGTTTAAAACAAAAAGGGGTTAGATTTTATTGAGTTAAACACCCATCCAGGCAAAGATATAAAGAATATTTAAAAAGGTAAATCTGTGTCTCAATCTTCGCAACCCACATTCAAACACACGCAAGCACATGCAAAATTTACACGTTACACTGTAGGTAGTTACTTTCTTGGCCAAACTAAAGTTCAATGTTGAAAGGTAAAAAAAAAATTGGGAGTTCACTGTTTATGAATCTTTTGCTGGTATCTGTGGCTGCGGCAGAATTTTTTCACAATGATCTTTAAGTTCCCAGAGTGGAGTTAAAGCCCATGTAAACCTGCAATTGCTGGAGATAATTTATTTTCAAAATGTAATCCTTCTTTTTGAAAAAGTCGATGATTTTTTGCACCTGAGGTTCCTTTTGATGAAAAATTCTCTATCTCTGTGCCGATTTTTAACTTTAATAGTGATAGGACCTTGACTTGAGGGAGAAGGGAAGGGGGAGAATATCACTGCTCCACTGGCAGGTTTTTCCTAGCACTATTTTAGCAGCTTGCATCCTGTATTAAAGAGATTTCAAAATGGTTATTCCAGTCATATGGCCTCTCTCTCCCCATAATGATTTCTGAAGGTGTTTGTTTAGCTGATGTCTGAATTGCTGTGGCTTTTGCTTCATGGCTTACAATGCTGTTGAATGATTTGTTATGATGACATAGGAAAAGCATATAGCTATTGTCCTAATAGACTTTCTGTCTCTGCTTGAGAGGTAGCCTTATAGAAATGCAAATGTGAGGTCCAGTACGGTTTTAGTAAATCCTTTTGAAGTATTTTATGACATCAGCAGGTCAAAATTCCATGAGGATGTTGTGGCATGTCCGAAATGTAATTCACATTGGAACTTTCCAGAAAACTGGATAGCCTGCAACACCAGACATCAGGTAACTTGTGGCAGACATCTTAAGTCAGTGTCTTTGCTGGTATTTTAAAAGTCCTTTTAACCAGTTCAATGTATGCTTGGTCAGCTGATGAAATTACAGATTGATACCGTTCATGCACAAGTCACATCATCGTGACACCGTCCAGGGGTCTTCCTGTCCTGACTTAATTGGGATGGAGGCGGGAAGGCAGCAGGGCACTCAGCTACCACCCTCTAACACAATTCAATGCCCTCCCTGCCACGAACCACCAAGAGGGAACAAACCAGAGCCCGACCATAAAACCCCAGATGTGTAGACGCAGACAAGCACGGCAGCATCAGAGGAGGTGTCTAAGCATTTATAATATAGGAAAGACAGCAGCTAATTTGTGCACAGCAAGATTCCACAAACAGCAATGTGATAATACTCAGCTAATCTGTTTCAATGATGGCGATTGAGGGATAAATACTGGCCAAGCCACAGGGACCACCTCATCTGCTTTTCTTCAAAGTAGTGCCATGGGATCTTTTACATCTACCTGAGAGACAGGGCTTCAGTTTAACATCACATCTGAAGGGCAGTACATCCAACAGCGCAGCACTCCCTCAGAACTGCACTGCAATCTAAGCCTTGAAATTTGTGCTCAAATCCTGGAGCGCGTTTTGAACCCACAACTGTCTGACTCAGAGATAGGAGTGTTGCCAACTAATCCGTGGCAGAAATACCCCAGATTGGGAAATCAATACACTGCTGAGCTTCGAAATTCTGGATGAATGAGCTAAGCTGGATCGGATCACCTTCCTTATCTGCAATTTTCTTGTGATCCTGTGATTTATACAGAAGGCAGCATCACAAAGTTGAATGGGTGGGTGAGCCAAGACATCCATAAGCCTGTTGCAACAGCTGTGCCCAAGGCAAAACATTGCTTGACAGACAGTTTTCCCTCTTAGGTCTATTTCTCAACTGCTTAATGTTTATTCACACGAGATAAAGAGGTTTCAAGTGCTTGCAGTTTCTGCAACTGATATTTTAAAAGACTGGTTGATTGGCACTTTTATAGGGCTATAAGCAAAAGGAGATTTTTGTAAGAAAGTTATGAATGAATGACTGTTTTTTTAAATCCATTTCACAAATGACATTGTTACCATAGGGTCATTGGTTCTGTACAGAGTGTATACAGGGTAAATGGGCATTGAAGTACTTTGGCTTTCATGGAAAGTATGAGGGGCCATTGGGAGTAGGTGGAGGGGCATGGGTTGGCATGGAAAGTATGAGGGGCCATTGGGAATGGGTGGAGAGCATGAGGCTGTGTGAGTTGGCATGGAGAGGGCATGGGGAGTATATGGGGGATGGAGACAGGGTGTGATGGGATGTTTTCTGTTTTATTCTTTTTATTGTAACTGGGACGATGTCCTGGAGCACCAGGGTGGACCTTTTAAAAGCTCACCTCCACACCCATCAGCCCCCTGTGACTGCCTCCAAACTGTTTCTGGGGGGGCAGCGGGCCAACTCCAGTTAGCACCCACACCCCAGAATGAAAATTCTGCCTTTGCTCTGGCCCTTTCACCCAAGGCGGGCATGCCAAGCTGGGAAATTTCCCAATTCCTGCTACCCACATCTAAGATGAAAATCCAGTCCTCAGTGTACCAATGTTGCAGTTCTGTCTCTGCAACCTGGTCATACCCAGTGACTTAACTCTAAACAGTTACTACTGTTTATCCTTCTTTCTGTGATGCCTTCTTAAAGCTGCCGAAAAGGAAGGGAGGTTCTGATCTCAAACATGATCCACAGTGATCTAGACTGTGTTCAATTAGTGTAATTTTAACACATTTATTTCATATATGTGTGCTTTCCTGTTAAACACTGATCAAATACCTACAGGAACTGATAGATGGATTTCAGTCTGATTCCACCTCTTAATCATCTTCATCACTGTAATTTACAAAGAGATAGTTATGTTTCTGTTCTCCCTCCCCCTCATCATCCTCCCCTGTTGCTGTAGTGGATCTGCAGGAATGGGCGGGTATGATTGAAGAATGGGTCAACATTCCCCCTTTTGGGATTAAAGGGACAGAGAAGAAGGTGGAATCTTGTGATACTTCATACGGATGCCAAAATGACAGTGTTGGTGTTCAGTCACCAGACAGGTGGCAGGCAAAATGTAAATTCGGGAAATGCAAAGTGCTTCACAAGCAAGAGAAAATAAAACCTTGCATTTATAGTGGGCGCGAGGTGAACTCAGGATATCCTACAGCACTTTATAGTCAATGGAGCACTGTTGAAGTGTAGTCACTGATGTAATGTAGGAAACGTGGCAGCCAATTTGCATACAGAAAGCTCCCACAAACAACAATGAGGTAATGATGAGCTAAACAAAAACAGAATTACCTGGAAAAACTCAGCAGGTCTGGCAGCATCGGTGGAGAAGAAATCAGTTTCGATTTCCAGCATCCGCAGTAGCTTTTAGCTTTTTGTTTTTATAATGATGAGCTAATCTGATTTAGTGATGCTGGTTGAGGGATAAATATTGGCCAGGACACTGGTAGGAACAGGCCTAATGACGAAAGGAATTCAGATGTTGGTTTGTATTAAATGGTCAATTTCAAGTCAAATCAGTGAGGCAACCCTGACACTTTATAAATCATTGGTGTGACCTAACGTAGCACAGTGTGTACACCTCTGGCACAGGACAGAAGGGCATGATTGCTATTGAAAGGATTCAGAAAAGACCAATGCAAATAATTATGTTACGAAGAGGAATTATGTAAATTTCTCACTGGGAAGTAAAAGGTTGGTGAGTAATGTGATTGGTGTTTTTAATATTCTAAAGGGACTAGATAACATTAACTATGATAAGCTGTTTGATCTCGTCCAAAACAGTAGAGCTAGAGGGCCCAGCCTGTGTCCAAAGTGGGGTGAATTCAAAGCAAATCTATGGAAACAATGGCCTAAACTTTCCAGTCCTGCTCACCATGGGAACCGTCGCAAGCGGGAACATTTAACGGACCAGCAGAAGGCCCGTTAACTTCGGGCGGAAATTTCCGGTCCCGTGACAGGCGGGATGGAGAAATCCCGCCCAATATTTCAGTGAGTGGTACGAGGTACATCTATGGAAAAATAAATCTAGAGAAATGGTGGGAGCAGAGAGTACTGATTCATTCAAATGAAAATGAGATAGATTTCTTTCAGAAAATAGCATTTTAGGGTAGGGTATATGAGTAATTTGAGGCATGTGGTAAGTGTAGAATGCTTGGGAGGGACAGGTTATATTTGATGTTTGGTTCCCACGCCTCTTCATCAATGGGTGTTTTCATCACCTCACATTTGGGTCTGTTGTAGATTAATTCGTGGAGGGGTAATCAACAAATCCATTATGGTTGTACCATGTCACGACTAGGATGGTAGAGGATGAACTTGATGGACATTTATCTTTTTAAGTATAGCAATTTCAATGTTCCTAAACTGGAACCTGCAAAAGGCATCAGCTTCCATTGGAAGAGAAGAGAAGCCTTACTAAGATCTCCATGACCTGGTCCATATGATCAATGAGTTGTTAAAGGTTGGTGGTCAGCATGTAAGGGCATTGTGCGCAACTTCCCCTGCAAGAAGATGGAGTGAATCAGGGAAGCCTCTGCAGATTTTTTTGGGACAAGAGTTCCAGATTTCCACTACCCTTGTGTGACTGAGCGCTTCCTTAGCTCACCCCTGACTAGTCTAGCTCTCGTTTTAAAGTAATGCCCCTTTGTTCTGGACTCCTGACTACAAAAAATAGCTTTTCTCTATCAAATCCTTCAATCATCTTAAACACCTCAATTAGATCACCCCTTAATCTTCTTCAGCTCTCTGGCAGGCTCTTTGCAAATATTCACCGAACCACAGCAGAGTGTTGTGATCTCTTCCATGTGCGTAGCGTGCAGTCAGGCCCTGAGTCAACCTCAGCCAGAATGGGGATCAAACCCCCTGTTATTGGTGTTAATCTGACCCACGTGCTAGCCATCTAGCCAACTGAGCTAACTGTGTCCCCCTCCTTAATCTTCCACACTAAAGGG
This sequence comes from Cetorhinus maximus, assembly GCF_964194155.1. Taxonomy (NCBI): domain Eukaryota; kingdom Metazoa; phylum Chordata; class Chondrichthyes; order Lamniformes; family Cetorhinidae; genus Cetorhinus; species Cetorhinus maximus. The sequence goes on from NC_135904.1 coordinate 33,159,458, forward strand.
AATACAAGCCTAGTCTATGCAACCTATCCTCATAATTCAATCCTTTCCTCCTCAGAGTTATTTTCCATCATTAATCCATCATTCAGATAGTTGACCACAGCGCAACATCTCAAGTTAGGGCCATCTTTAGCCAGAGATCATTGTGAAGGATTAGCTGGACAGCAGTGATTTTGGGAGGGTGAAAAGTGCAGGTGCCCAGAGTGACTAAGGTAGATTATTTTTTATCTGTTTGCCTGAGGTGGTTGAGCTTCAACTATCTCTGGTCTAGAATGCTGAGAGTGAGAGTTGGCACTACCCAAATTTCATGGGCAGAATTTTGTCCTTGATGGGCTGGTGGGCCCCACCAGCTTGGCGGCAGGCGGGCAGCCGATCACCGCCGCCGAAACGGGTCATGCCGCCATTTTATGTGGGTGGGCCAATTAAGGTCCGCCCAGCGTGTCGCCCGATGGGAAGCGCTATGTGCTCCCTCTGTGGGCGGGGGGATTCCCCAAATGCGAGAGTGCGCTCTTTCACGCATGCGCACGGAAGAGCGCACATCTCCCTGAGGCTAAGTGCTGCCTCAGGGAGATCGCTGAAAGGCTGTCAAATATAAAAAATAGAACAATACAAAATTCATTAACATGTCCCCTTCATGTGAAAATGTCACACGAGATGGGACATGTTAATGAAGTACACAAAACCTTTATTAAACGTTTTTAAACCCGATGTCAAACCTCATCCGGCCACTGGATGAGGTTTGTAAACAAAATCACCTACCCGCCTGCCCGTTGGGCCCGTGCGCTGACCCGAAGTTCGCACGGGCCCCTCAAAATCCTGGTCGATTGGAGAGTTAATGGCCTTAACAAGGCCTTTAATTAATGGCGGGGGCGCGTCCCACTGCATAGCGCGCCCACCGACCGAAATATCGCGATGCCGCGCGTTGACGTCGGGATGCTCGCGCCACATTTTAAGCGCTGGCGTGTGGACTCTGCCACCCACACGCCAGCCAGAAGATTCTGCCCCATGCCTTTCTTTTAATTTTTAAAAATTATTTGTTCATGGGATGTGGGCGTCGCTGGCTAGGCCAACATTTATTGCCCATCCCTCGTTGCCCTTGTTCAGAGGGCATTTAAGAGTCGACCACATTGCTGTGGGTATGGAGTCACATGTAGACCAGACTAGGTAAGGACAGCAGATTTCCTTCCCTAAAGGGCATTAGTGAACCAGGTGGGTTTTTACAACAATCGGCTATGGTTTCATGGTCATCATCATACGTTTAATTCCAGATTTTTTTTATTGAATTCAAATTCCACCATCTGCTGTGGTGGGATTCGAACCCTGGTCCTCAGAGCGTTACCCTGAATCTCTGGATTACTAGTCCAGTGACATTTGAAGCATTTTTCCAATCCCTGCATGTGCAACACTTTCTACCAAACAAAGTTTTATCATGTGATTGACGCCCGAAATCAGGAAACTGAAGAATAAAAATTAAAACACGTGTTTTCAGACCTCTTTAAACCTGAGGGTTTTCCCACATAGTTAACTGCAGTGAGGTGAGACAGTCAGACACTGCCCTCTACAGGTTACTGTCAGAGCGCTGCCTTCGCTGAAACTTGTCATTCACTGCAGGAAGTTCAGCCTTTGAATGAAAGATTTGCCGCAGAAAGTTACCAGCACAGAGAACGTGGCAGGCCTGGATCTGGTGCTAAAGCACATTGAATACCATTCTGTGATCAGGGATGTGATTTCCCATTGGGAAATTTGCAGGATGAAAGATTGACAAAGCTAAAGGACAATTGCCTCCGCGCTGCAAATTTAGAATGAGACGATTGTAAAGCAGCTTTCAAAGCTTCAGGAGATCCCAAAGTGTTTCAGAAACAGACATCACTAATGGACCTGTATCCTCTACATCACATTCTTCCACCTTTATACCATCATCTTTTTCCATCTCATCCATGCTTTATTCCACCACCATTGCTCTCGTGGTTCATTCGCAATGAATATTGGTTCATCAAAAATTCTGCTGCCCAGTTTTTTTTATTATGCGTTCATGGGATGTGGGTGTCGCAGCATTTATTACCCATCCCTAATTGCCCTTCTTCAGAGGGTATTTAAGAGTCAACCACGTTGTTGTGGGTCTGGAGTCACATGTAGGCCAGACCAGGTAAGGACAGCAGATTTCCTTCCCTAAAGGACATTGGTGAACCAGGTGGGCTTGTACAACAATCAACAATGGTTTCATGGTCATCGTTAGACTTTTAATTTCAGATTTTTTTTTATTGAATTCAAATTCCACCATCTGAACCCAGATCCCCAGAGCATTACCCTTGGTTTCTGGATTACTAGTTCAGCGACAATACCGCTATGCCATCGTATCCCTGAACAAGTATCAATTCAACCATCACCCCTATGCTTGCTGATCTACATTGCCCTCAGCCCACTCACCACCACCCCCACAATCCTTCCACTTTAAAATTCCTATCCTCTTATTTAAATCTCTTCATAGTCTTTTCCTCTCCCTATCTCTAGTCTTCTCCAGCCGTACAACCCTCCAAGAATTCTGTGTTCCTCAAATTCTGGCCCCCAATCCTTTTACCCCATCATCATAGAATCACAGAATTTTTACAGTGCAGAAGGAGGCCATTCAGCCCATTGAGTCTGCACTGGCTCTTTGTAAGTGCATTTTGCCTAGTCCCACTCCCCTGCCTTATCCCTGTAACCTTTTACATTCTTTCTTTTCAGGTAGCAATCCAATTCCCTTTTGAAAACCTCGAGCGAACCTGCCTCCACCACCCTCTCAGGAAGTTTGTTCCAGACTCCAACCACCCTCTAGGTGAAAAAAATTTTCCTCACATCACATTTACCCCTTTTGCTAATTATTTTGAATCTGTGACCTCTAGTTCTTGATGGTCTCTTGAGTGGGAACAGTTTCTCACTATTTACCCTGTCCACACCCCTCAGAACCTTGGATACCTCTATCAAGTCTCCTCTCAGACTTTTTTTCTCTAAGGAAAACAATCCCAACCTCTCCAATCTATTCTCATAGGTACAGTTCTTTATCCCTGGAATCATTCTTGTGAATCTCCTCTGTACTCTCTCCAATGCTTTCACATCCTTCCTCAAGTATGGCACCCAGAACAGGACTCAGTACTCCAGATGAGGCCTATAGTGTCTTATACAAATTCAACATGACTTCCTTACTCTTGTACTCGATGCCCCTAATAATAAAGCCTAAGAGACTAAATGCTTTATTAACTGGTCCCTCAACATGCCCTGCAATCTTCAATGACTTATATACATATACTCCGAGGTCGCTCTGTTCCTGCATCTCCTTTAGAGGCTCTCCCTTTATTTTATACTGTCTCTCCACATTCTTCCTGCCAAAATGAATCACCTCACACTTCTCTGCGTTGAACCTCAGCTGCCACTTGTCTGCCCAATCGACCAACATGTCCATGTCCTTTTGAAGTTCAAGACCATCCCCATCGCAGCCGACAATGTTTCCAATCTTCGTATCATCTGCAAATTTTGAAATCAGGAAGAGCAAGTGTCCCAACACTAAATCCTGGGGAACCACTGCAAACCTTCCTCCAACCTGAAAAACAGTTATCACTACTCTCTGTCTCCTGTCACTCAGCCAATTTCTTATCCAAGTGCCTACTTTCCCTTCTATTCCAGGACCTAGAATTTTGTCACAAGTCTGTTGTATGGCAATGTATCAATTGCCTTTTGAAAATCCATATCTGTTGCCCTTATCATCCTCCTCTGTTACCTCCTCAAAAAACTCCAGCAAGTTAGCCGAACATGATTTTCCCTTAAAGGATCCAAGCTGGCTTTCCTTAATTATCCTGTACTTGTCTGAGTGAATATTGATTTTGTCCCGAACTACAGGGCGGAATCGTCCCAGGGATCAGCAAAGTCCAATATTGGGCAGGGAAAGCGGTGTTTGGCCCACCGATGGCAATGGTGGCTTCTTCTGCCATATCGTGCAGCACTTTGTTTAAAAAATGCGGAAGCACGGGTTTCACATTGGATCGTTGGCGGGACTGGCCTCTGATTCGCTTGCCCCGCTGTCACCTCAGGCCTCATCATCCAGGCGCTATATTTAAAGAGTGCCCTTGCACAGAGCTAGCACCCTCTAATGGGATCGGAAACCGCTGCAAACCATCACTGCCAAAGGCAGGAAACATGCTGCCACCTATTATGGCACAGCCGATGGTAAAGGCTGAGTTGTTCAAATCCCAGAGGGAAATTTGAAATAACTGTCATAACCTATATTTTCAATTTGTGTGTTTCTAGATGCAGGCTTTGAATTCAGTAGTAATAAGACCACAGAGTCTCAAGAAGTTTTTTTATAAAACTAAATTAAGCATTTATTAATTTAACAACAAATTAAACACACACACATGGCTACAAATTCCTACTGTAATAGCTTTTAAACAAATCCCCAAATTAACCACTCCCAGTTAAATCTCCGTTAAGGCAACATGTGATGGATTTTATACTGTTTAAGAGGGGGTGGAGCAGGTGAAGCAAGATGGAAGGTCAGGGATAGGCAGGAGCTAAGGAGAGACTGACAAAGATGTCATGGACACAAAACATAGGGAGTGTTACTGGTGGTGATAAAAATGAAAGAAGATTCTGACAGTGACATATAGGCAAGAGCAGAATGTATTAATAGCAGAACAAGCATCAGCGCCACCATATCTGTCACATTTCTACTTCTCTTCAGCTCTGAAGGAGAGTCATACGGACTCGAAACATTAACTCTGTTTCTCTCTCCACAGATGCTGCTGGGCCAGCTGAGTTTTTACAGCATTTTTTGTTTTTATTTCATTGTTGCTACTGTTTTCCATGTGCAAGAAGTGTAATGAAATTAGCTGTATTCGCTTTGAAAGCTGTGTCCCCTTTATTCATTCGTTTCATGTAAAATGAAATCAGTTGATGGTTTGAAAGTTTCACTTCATCAAAGTGTTAATTTTGGATAATGAAAGCAGAATTCATACGGGCACTACATGGCCCACTCCCAGAGCTGGTTACAGGGTAAGGGGTCTTCTATATGTCCACTGAGCCTTGCTATTGGTTAATTAAATATTGGGCAGGAAAGGTGCACTCCAGATTATAGGGATGTGAGGTCCATTTAAGGCATTGACTGGTGATTCTGGACTCCAAAAATATCTAGTGTACAATCTAAATCAATGCAACACTCGTCTTATTAATTGCTGTCACACAGTCATTATCCACAACATAGACTGCGTTGCCTCTACCTGTACCTTCTGTGGATTCTTCAGAAAAGCCGCTCAGATTAGTCAAGAGCAAATTGATCTTTGCAAATCCATGTTGACTACCCTGGCTTTGTCCATGAGTTTCTTAGGTCAGTCCAGTCCATTTTGTTAATTAAAGCATATGTGTCATATTTAAGTTGACTTCCTTGTTATATTTTCAATTAATCTAATAGCTATCTAATTACTTTCAGAGCTTTTTGTACCAAGAATAACTCACCAGAAAAGCAGTTTTCATATTCAATCTACCAGTATACATCAGGCAAAGATGGTCACTTACATGCATCCACTTCGAATCATTCTCACTTAATATCCTTGTCTTGCAGAGCATTCACTCCTCAGAAATGTCCATCAGACCAGGAAGCATTTATTCATATGAAAGGCCTTATTAAGTTGAATGAACCATATTTTGCTCTATCACTTCTAAAATAGTCTGCAAGGTCAGTAACTGCTGATAACTCTACTCCTAAAGACCTCATTTTCAGGGGCATTATCTAAATTGCTTCCTCATGGAATCTGTGTGTATGAACATATTTATTTGCACCGAGGTACAGCTGAAACGTTCCTAGAATTTCTTTTGGGAAATTATCTTTAAAAACTCACAATCTACTGGTTGCTAAGCACCTGTTGTATTTTGATGTCTCTTATGTCATACTCCATATTAATATTTGTCCTTGGTATTGTGGTGACTTTATATTAACTTGGTTATACAGAGAGTGTTGATAATCAACCATATCATGTGGAGCTGTGGACACCCCCTGATTATGGGATCAATGCATCGTGATTTTGGATGCAACCACCACTTGTATTTCTAATACTGCCAACACAGTAAAATGCTCCAAAAATTTGACTCCAAACCACATATGGAGATATCATGGAGACCAAACGCTTGATGAAAGGGAAAGGTTTTAAGTAGCATCTTAAAAGAGAAGAGAGAGAGAAGCAGAGAGGCGGAGAGGTTTAGGAAGCAAATGCCAGAGCTTAAGAACTTAGTGGCTAATGGCTCAACTACCAATGTTGAAACTATGAAAGTCGGGGTGGTCCAGCCCGATGAATTGGAGGAGCTCAAGGACCCCCGGGAGTTTGCCGGGCTGGAGAAGTTTCTAGATATTGGGGTGGGGGGTGGTGTCAAGGCCATGAAAGGAATTGAAAGCAAGGAATAGAATTTTAAAATCGAGGCATTGCCAGACTGGGTGTCAATGTAGATCAGCGAGAACAAGGGGTACTTGGTGTCAGTTAGGGTACGGGCAGCAGACTTGTGGATGGACTCGAGATTGCAGAAGGTGCCAGGTGGGAGACCGGCCAGGAGAGTATCGGGTGGATAAGTTTTCAGCAGTAGTTGAGCTGAGGCGGGCCGGAGATGGGTGGAAGTAGGCAGTCCTGGTGACAGAAAGGATGTGAGGTCAGAAGCTCAGCTTAGGATCAAAATATGCACTAAGTTTATGAACGTCTTCAGCCTCAGCCAGTTGCCAGGAAGAGGGATGGAATCAATGGTTAGCAAACTGAGTTTGTGACGGGGACCAGAGACAGTGATTTTTGATCCTCGCAATATTTATTTGGAGGAAATTTCTGCTCATCCGGTATTAGATGTGTAACAAGCCAGCTGATGCTACAGCACATTACTTGTCGTGAATAAACATGGTAGTTATTTCAGTCTGTCAACCTGAGGTGAAGTCAAAGTGCTCGTGGCATTGTAATACAAGACAATGTTTAGCCCGGAGAAGAGATTACTGCAGGAAGAGTAATTGTTAATTTGCAGATGTAACCCGGAAAAGAGTGAATTATTTATAAACCATTCAGCTTCCCGATAATAAGCAGAGCAAAGTCTGTTTATAAAACTCTTGAGAGAGAAATCCTATGAAATGCAAATATAAAAGGTTCTTCTATAACATGTAAAAGTGACCAGGAATTCAGTGTCAGTTAACAAATTCTCTCCTGATCTTCTGCAACAATACTTGAATAAATATCCAATGGATGAACATTTGAACTTCCTTTGAATTCCATTAAGAATACATGTACAAAATATATTTTGCTAAGCAAGTGACTGTACAGCAGGTATAAATAATTCACTGTGCGAAATGTGTTGGGTTGTTTGAGGTGATGAAGTGCTTCATAAGTGTATATATCCCCATAAGGAGTGTGAATTTATAAAAGTTATGACTATGATAGCTACGTAAAAATTATCAACCCTAGTTAGATATATACCTGGAAGTTTCATTATATGACCTCCCCCTCCAACACAGTCAAACTGTTACTTTTCCCTATTTTCAATATTTCTTTAAGTAACAAAGAAATGTTCAAAGAAAATTTAAAAAAACACATCAATTTTCCTAATGCCCCTATGATTTCAGGAGGTTAATATTCATTTCCTATAACCTTCAGGGCTAACACCAGCCTCATTGTCTCTGCGCTGACCACACAAATAAAGCCTTGGTCCGAGGTATGTGTGAACAGGTTTCATCTGGGCTCTCGCAATGTAGTAGCGAAATCCTATCAATGGCTTCAGGATAATTTCAGGTAGACTGAAAATTTCTATGCAAATTCTTGCAATAATGCCCTTTGTCACAGTTACACCAAGTCTGCCCTGAGCTGTAATAGAAAATTAATTAAACAGTCACAAGTTGACCTCCCCTGGTTAACCTATACATTACCCACAGTACGTTGCAGTCAAAGAAGCCTATAGTTGCAATGTTTGCTAAGGAATGTCGTAAGGGTCATCTGGTCTTGGATTAGCAGATGTTCACTGTAGAATAGCACTGAAAGAGGCCATTCAGCCCATCGTGCCTGCACCAGCTCTCCAAATGAGCAATTACCTAGTACCTTCTCCCTGTAACCCTGCACATTCTTTCTTTCCAATTCCCTTTTGAACACTTCAATCTGCCTCCACCACACTCTCAGGCAGACCTTAATCACTCACCACGAGAAAAAGATTTTTCCCCATGTCGCTGTTGTTTCTTTTGCTAATCACTTTAAATCTGTGCCCTCTCATTCTCGATCCTTTCATGAGTGGGAACATTTTCTCCCTGTCTACCCAGTCCAGACCCCTCATCATTTTGAATACTTCTATCAAATCTCCTCTCAGCCTTCTCTTCTCCAAGGAAAACAGTCCCAACCTCTCCAAACTATCTTCATAACTGAAGTTTACAGAGTTATTTTATATTGCTTTCATGGATGCTATAGACTTTTGCTGATCTTTTTTCCAGCGCTCCTCTTGTCCAATAACAGGTTTACCTATATCACATGACTAAATAAAAGCTCCATGATGGTATATGCATAAATTTAGACCATATATTAGACCTGCAAGTAATTAATAATCAGCAAGGAGCTCATTATTCTGTCAGTCACAGATGCTTTATCAAGCATTTTATCATAGACATTATATGATACTGGAATGAGGATGTGAGTGGAATGGGGATGAGAGTGGAGTGTGTCTAAGCTTAGAAAGTCTGTCATTATTTTACCTTACTAAGTTAGTAACTATTTAATTAACTAATTAAATAAATACGATTAAGCAGATATGGCAGGGTAGGTGCATCGTATGGGAGTTTGTGGAGTGTGTTGTGGTCCCAGACAACTATATCTGCGGTAAACGTCTACAACGAGCAATTTCGACTCAGAGTCATTGAGCTAGAGTCCGGGCCTTGGACATTGCAAGGCATCATGGAGAGCGAGAGTTACCTGGACACTTATTCCAGGGGATGGTCAGACCCCTGAGGTTAAGTAGGACTTTAGAGTTGTTCAGTGCTCAGGGACAGGAGGATGTAACTGTGTGTCTGTCTGGTATGGGGCATATAGTGATGGAGGAGCAACAGCCCTTGAGTTTGACCAACAGGTATGAGGTACTTGCTACCTGTGCGGAGGAGAACAAGGACTGCGGTGTGGATGGGAAAACTGCCCACAGTATGGTGCAGGAGGCCATTCAAGTGGGGAGGCTGTGAAAAGGAATGTAGTAGTGACAGGAGACAGGGTAAACAGGGGAATAGATATTGGGAGTTTCCAAGGTTGTGTTGCCTGCCAAGTTCCAAGGTTAAAGACATCTCCTCATGGCTGGAGACAAACTTGGAGCGAAAGGGGGAGGATTCAGTTTATGTGGTTCACAAAGGAACCATAGACATGAGTAAAACTAGGAATTATGTTCTGCTGAGAGCATTTGAGGAATTAGGGTCCAAATTAAAATGCAGAATCTCAAAGGCAATAATCTCTGGATTGTTACCTGAGCCGTGCATTAATTGGCATAGGGTCAAGCAGATTAGAGAAGTAAATGCGTGGCTCAAAAAGTGGTGTGGGAAGAAGATGTTCCAATCCCTGGGGCACAGACTGCAGTGTTGGGGGAAGAAGGAGACACAGTCATTCTGTTGGGATGGGTTCCACTTAAACCAGACTGGTTTAAGAGCAAGTTGAGATAATAGAGCAGTGTAGCGATACAAAAAGCAGGGTGAGACGGGTAGGGACAGAACGTTTAATGGTGTTGGTGCATCGGTGAATAAAGTCCATGGCCAGAATTGGTGTGCAGGGGTGGGCCCCACACGCCTACACGTAAAATGATGCGCGGTGACGTCGGGCGTGAGTCCTGACTTCACCGCGTCCCATCACAATATTTGGGAAGGTGGGTGCGCTATAAGTTGGGATGCGCGCCCACCATCAATTAACGGGCCAGTTAAGGCCCTTGAGGCAGCAACTGATCTCGATTTTTCGCAGCCCGGGCGATCTCCAGGACGGCGCACGGGTGCAGTGGGCAGGTGGGTAGGAGACATTTGTGTAAACCTCATCCACGGATGGGATAAGAGGGGTGAGTGGGGTCGCGAATGTGATGTTTGAGGTATTTAAGTGTGAAAGTAACTTATACTTGCCTGTGTGAGCAGGAATACTTCAAAACTCATACCAGCTGCTAGGACAGGAGTAAAAGTCAGGACTCTACAGTAAAGATCATTTTTGGTGCCTGCAACTTTCAGGGAGCCTTCCCTTAGCCTGGGAATGGGAGCTGAACTCTCCACTGGAGACACCTCCTCTGAGGAGGAAGTGAGGGCCAGAAGGGGGAGGAGGCCAGGAGTCCACATTCGGCCTCCAGGGCTCCCACCTTTCGGAGGACAGGCGCAGGCACAACAGAAAGTACAAGGTGGAAGGACCCGCAGAAGACACCGATATCCTGTTGCCGGGGTATACAGGCGGCGAAGCGGCTACCTCAATATGTCTGAGGTCCAGTGCTGAAGGAGACTCCACCTCTCAAAGTAGACAGTCACCTCCATCTGTCAGATGATAGGCCCTGAGATCTCCACAAACTCTGTGGATGGACATCCCCATACTAGTGGCTCTAAAGGTCACAGCTGCCCTCAACTTCTATGCCTCTGGATCCTTCCAGGGATCGGCGGGTGATCTCTGTGGGGTCTCCCAATCAGCTGTCCACACTTGTGTCAAGCAGGTTACAGACGCTCTGTTCAGGCATGCATTGACCTTCATCCACTACCGTTGGGACCAGGCCAGTCAGACACAGCGAGCCAGAGGCTTCACGGCCATTGCTGGCTTCCCCCGCGTCCAGGGTGCTATAGACTGTACACATGTGGCTATCAAGGCGCCAGCAGGTGAGCCCAGTGCCTTCGTCAATAGGAAGGGCTTCCACTCCATGAACGTGCAGATAGTGTGTGATCACAGGATGCTGATTCTACAAGTCTGTGCAAGGTACCCAGGCAGCTCCCACAACGCCTACATCCTCAGACACTCCCAGGTGCCTGGGCTGTTCAGTGCTCCAGCCCGGCTGGATGGATGGCTGCTGGGTGACAAGGGCTATCCCCTCAGAAGGTGGCTCATGACGCCTCTCCACCATCCAAGAACAAGCTGAGCAGCGGTACAATAGGAGCCAGGGGACCTCAAGGGCTGTGGTGGAGAGAGCCATTGGTCTCAAGATGCGCTTCCGATGCCTGGACCACTCAGGGGGCGCATTACAGTACCCCCCAGATCGTGTCTCAGTGTTAGTGGTTGCATGCTGCGCTCTCCAGAATCTGGCGCTGGAAAGGGGGGACACAGTGGACGATGATGCCATAGACGCTGTTGCTCCGGCTGCACATGATGAGTCCAGCAGTGAGTCTGAGGTTGAGCACACACAGGGAAATGCTGAGGGGGTAGACGCTGACCCGGGCATACTCCAGGGAGGCAGGGACACCCGGGAGGCTTTAATCCAAAGAACCTTCAGCTAACACACCACAGATGGACCTTCAACACACACCAGGGCTGCAGGCTCTACACTCGATACTTGAGTGCTAAATTGGCCTGGATAATAACATTAACTAATGCCCTTGTCAATAAAGTTCAATGTCAAACAATTCATTCATAACATCAAGGCTTCCCATCCACCTGCAGAAGTAAGAATCACCCTGGGGCTTGGCAACATGTCAAAATTTATTGAGAGAACAAATGTAACTTCATAAAGCAAAACAAAAACGGTGTTGGACATCACACCAAGTCTTCCACAAAATACTATGGGCCAACATAAAAGCACCAGTGAGATACCTGTGGTGTGCTAAGGTGCCTTAAACTTATGCTTATGGGTGCTTCGTCTTGGTGCTGTCCCCTCGCTGGCACTGCCATCTGAGACAGCCTGCTGACTCTGCTGTCCTGTTGGCCTCGGTGACCTTGGCGGCCGCCCTCTAGCCCATGGAGCCAGTGATGGCCCCGCCCGGGAGGGAGCGGCCAGTGCCATGGCTGGCTTCTCCCCAGTCGCTGCAGCCTCATCAGATGCCACGGTCACTGGCAGAGGGATGGAGGAGCTGCTGCCCTCATCCGGAGTGCCCCGAGAGGAGCCCACAGAGACGACAGCCAGCTGCTGCGCCGACGTGAAATCGCTTCGGACCTCCCTGCTCATCGTGGATGGATGGGAACCAAGCTGGGATACTTGGTGCCAAGACCATCTCCCACACTGGCACTGGTCAGCTGTGGTGAATGCCACTGTGAGGGCTTGCAGGTCCGAACACAATCCCAGGACGACCTGATTGGTCTCCTGGAGGAGCCTCTCCACGAGTGTCGCTACTCTCTCCATGGAGGAAGCATGGTGCTCAGCCATGACGCTCATTGCATCGGTGATGCTCCATGTGAACTCCTCCAGCACGGGCACCATGCCACGCATAGCCTCATGTATCTCCGCCAGATCCTCCCACATACCCTGCTGCACTTCCAGTGTTCACTGCCTCATGAACTTCTCCAGAGGCACATCATCAGCCACCAACTGAGCATGTGCCAGGTCCCCAGCATTCCTCTGACTGGCGGCACCCTGGGCACTTTCTGTCTCTCCCGCACCTCAAGTGAGTGTGAAGCGTCTTCACCGCCGTGCCCCGGGACACCAGCCGAATATCTAATTCCCACTGAGGTGCTAGTATCTGCGCTGGTGCCTGCCTGGCTGAGATGGTGTGACGCTGGTGAGTGGATTTGCTCAGCGGCTTCAGGGGTGAGGGGTGGGCCCTCTGCCTCCTCCTCCCAGCCCTGCTCCGGTGATGCTGAAAGGAGGAAAAAGGACATTTGATTAGTTACAGTGCAGACAATGTCAACTTGCTCCCCTGGATCATTATGCGCTCATCCTTCCACAATCAATGGTCAACCCATGTTGCTGGCTTCAATCACTGAACATTCAGCAGTGTCATGGCTGCTGGGACACACATGGTGACCTGACTGCTCGCCAAACATACCTCCCCGTGGCACCCCAGCCTCACGGCCACCGGTGGACCTGGGGGCATGGCACCTCTCCAGATCTCTCCTGCTGTTCAAAAGCTGTTGGGATGGCCAACTGGGCCTGGCCTCTGCCAGTCCACATTCGTACAGAGACAGTGTGCACAGTCTTCTCCTGAAAAGGAGAGAGGAACATTGATTAGTCCAGCCTGTACCTGAATTCCCATCACATCTCTGCCACCCCAGCCAGAGTGGGACATTGCAGGACTCCATTTCTTCGTCACCCAGCAGCTACCGCACACTCACCCAAACAAACCAGGGCTGACCCCCACCCCCATTGCCCAAATACTGCCTCCTTCACATGTGGCACCACAAGGTGTCACTTTGCTAAGTAAGGAGGCACAAGTACATGGAGCGCAAACACTAGCAGATGGATCGGTGCCCCGCCAACTGGAAGCCCCCCTCCCAGCACGTTAGCACCCTGACTTTGACATACTTCACATTTCCAGCTCTCTGCCTAGGTGCAGACACTTGACTTTCACCCCCATTCTATACTCTGGGTGTCAGTGTCACACATGCTGCGGATGCAGAACCCATCCCAGCTCAACCCTCTCAGGATGAACTGGGCATGGGCAATCTCTGCTGGCACACCCAGCGAGGGATCCATGCTGTGAGGGGTTCAATGCCGTTATTGTACTCAGAGCTGATGGGGCGGGGGGATGGGGGGGTGGAGGGGTGTGGCACTGTAGGGGGGGTTGCGGATTGGGGGAAAAGGGTGACGGCTGCATTAAATGCCTTGACGCAACCTGGTGCTCAACCTTCCCGAGTGCAGGAAATCATTGAACCTTTTGCAGCACTGGAGCCATGTGCGCCGCACCACATCCTGGGAGCTCACACTCTCGACCACCTCCTCCCACGCACGTTTAGTCAGGTGGGGAGACCTCTGCCTCCCGTCCCTCGGAATCAGGACCTCCCATCGTGCTGCTGCCTACTCCAGGAGGGCAACTAGGCACTCATCAGGAAAACGAGGGGCACACTGCCCCGCTGGCCTACCCTCCGGCCTGGCCTGCACCGATGGTCTACCCTCTAGACTTGCGTCGAGCACATTGGCCCTCTGACCTGCTCTTCTCCCAGCCATTGTGAGCAGCCTTGCAAAGGCTGCCAGGCCTTCGTTTAAATAGGCTGCAGGGTTGCCATTGGACCCGGCAGTCTGAGCGCGCCCGCCGCCGCCCGCCCACTCCCGCTTTCCACAGGAGTCACGAACTACGCTGGGCGGGCCTGAATTTGCCTGCCCATGTAAAATGGCAGCACCGCCCACTCCCACATGGCCCACCCAACATGGGGAACATTCTCCCCCATGTGAAGAATAGAGGTTAAAAAAAAATAAAATTAAAGGCTCTTTATCTGAATGCATGAAGCATTCATAACGAGATAGTAAACTCGTGGCAACAATAGAAATAAATGGGTTTGATATAATCGCCATTGCAGAGACATGATTACAAGGTGACTAATGTTGGGAAATATAATATTCCAGGGTACGCATCATTTGGAAAAGGTAGGCAGAATGGAAAAGGAGGAAGACAAGTCTGATAATACAGGATGTCATGAGGACACTGGTGAGAAAAGATCTTGACTCAGGAGATCAGGAAGTAGAATCAATATGGGTAAAGATCAGGAATAAAAAGGGTCAGAAAGCATTGGTGGGAATAGCTTAAAGACCACCCATCCCAAAACAGTATTTATATCACTGGACAGAGCATTACGTGAGAAATGATTGCAGCTCGTAACAAAAGCATTGCAAGAGTCCTGACTTTAATCTTCATATCGACTGGACAAATCAAACTGGTGAAGGTAATCTGGAAGGTGAATTTGTAGAATGCTTTCATAACAATTTTCACATTGTGGAACCAGTTAGGAACAAAGCTATTTTAGGTCAAGTATTGTGTAATGAGGCAGAGTTAATTCATAATCCCATAGTAAAGGATCTTGTAGAGAAAAATGATCATAATACATACAATTCCATATGAAGTTTGAAGGGTGTTTTGTGGCGCAGTGGGTAGTGTCCCTAAATTTGAGCCAGAATTTCTGGGTTCAAGTCCCAATGCAGATCTTGATGGTCATGGAAGATGTATTCATAATGTTACCGAACAGGATGGTTATCAAGCTGTGAATCCTTCCAATATGTCTGATGGCAGACGGTAAGAGTAGGAAAGATTCCTGGTCAGACATACTGCAGAAGGCAATGGCGAACCACTGCAGCTCAGTGGTTGTGGATCACATAGGAACCATAGACATAGGTGAAACTAGGAGTGATGTTCTGTTGAGAGCATTTGCGGAGTGAGGGTCCGAATTAAAATGCAGCATAACCATGGACCAATACATGGGAGTCCATGGTCAACAATGCCTTCTTAGGGCATGGTACAGGGAGAGAGAGATTAAGTTTGACAGCAACATACACGAATCCCAAACAAAAACATTAACCTTAAACAAAGCCAATTACATTGGTATGGGGAGAGCCAGCTAAGGTCACTTGGGTAAATAAACTAAAATCTAGAGCAATAAATAAACAATGGAAAACATTTAAGGAACTGATTCAACATGTTCAGCAAAATTGCATTTCAATAAAAAACAAAAACTCAGACAGAAGAATCCATTCATGGCTTAGTAGGCAAGTTAAGGATAGTATTAGACTTTAAAAAGGGGCATGTAATGTTGCCAAAATAGTAGCAAACATGAGGATTGGTCGAGGCTTAGGAACCAGCAAAAGGTCAACCAAAAGTTTTTTTTAAAAGAGAAAAAATATATTGTGGGAGTAAATTGTCCAGGAAGATAAAACAAATTGCACAAGTTTTGACAAATATATAAAAAGGAGGAGAGTAGCTAAGTAAACTTTGGTCCCTTAGAGGCAGAGACAGTAAAAGTTATCACGGGGAATGAAGAAATGACAGAGACATTGAACAAATATTTTGTGTCTGTCTTCACAGTAGAAGACACAAATTACATAACAGTAATGGAAGATGACCAAGGGTCTAATAAGAATGAGAAGTTAAAGTAATTAATATCAGCAGAGAAAATGTATTAGGAAAATTAAGGGACTAAGAGTTGACAAAACCCCAGGACCTGATAGTCTACACCCTAGGATGTTAAAAGAGGTACCTTGCAGAAAAGGTGGATGCATTGTCCAAAATTCCCTAGATTCTAGGATGATCCCAGCAGATTGGAAGTTGGCGAATGTAACACTGCCGTTCAAGGAAGGAGGGAGAAAGGGAACAGAGAACTATCATGGGGAAAATGCTATAATCTATTGTTGAAAAAGTCTTAGTAATGCATGTGGAAATTCATAGTATGATCAGGCAGAGTCAACATGGTTTTATGAAAGGGAAATCATGTTGGACAAACGTATAGAGTTTTTTTGAAGATATAACTAGTAGGTAAGGAGATCCAGTAGTTGTAATATTGGATTTCCAAAGGGCATTCAAAAATATTTATTATGTATATTCTTTCATGGGATGTGGGCATCATTGGCAAGACCAGCACTTGTTGCTCATCCGAAATTGCCCTTGAACTGAGTGGCTTGCTGGGACATTTCAGAGGACAGTTAAGAGTCAACCACATTGCTGTGGGTCTGGAGTCACATGTAGGCCAGACCAGGTAAGGACAAAAGATTTCCTTCCCTGAAGGACATTAGTGAACCTGATGGGTTTTTATGACAATTGATGATAGTTTCATGGTCACCATCATTGAGATTAGCTTTAAATTCTAGATTTTATTTGTTGAATTTAAATTCCACCAGCTACCATAGTGGCATTTAAACCCATGTCTTCAGGGAATTCACCTGAGCCTCTGAATTACTAGTCCAGAGACATTACAACTATACCATCATCTCCCACATTCTGCCACACACAAGGTTAATACACCAGTTAAAAGCTCATGGAGTTAGGGTTAATGTATGAGCATGGATGGAGGATTGGTAATCGGAAAGAACACAAGGAGCAGTGTTAGGATCCTTGACCAGGCCCTGGGACGAGAGGGGAGATCCATTTAGCGACCAATAACATTTTGTTTGAAGTAAATAAAGATTGAAATTTAAGACGCCTGCTTTTGGAATGAAGCCACAAGATTCTGTGGGTTTTGAAGAACCAAACAAAGCTTACTATATAAGTTCAGAAAGATAAAGTAATTTACAATATGTATCTTATACTCTAACATTCAGGGTAAGTATGAGGTACATGTGAATTAACAAATGAACGGTGGTTGAACACACCACACTACCGATTAAATGATAGATGGAACCAGTGGGTTTCTCAAGAACCTGCTCAGACGTTAGTATTTATTGTGAATTACATAATCTCTTTAAACTCTGTCTTCTTCACCGGGGATTCCAATTCTGTACTCTCAAAGATCTAGCCTCGGAGCTCCCTCAAAGCCGCTCCAACTTGACTACCTCAACTACTGCTCACTTCCCAGTTTCAATCTCATCTCCCAAGATTATATTCCTTTGGATTCCCGAATTTGCACTCCAGCCTTTAATTACTGGTGTAATTTCAGCTCTCCAGGGCTTCTCCCAAGCCCTCTCTACCTGGAGCACGTCAACTCAGCTCCTGAGAGCTAACAACAGAACGTCAGCTGGGTGGGGCTAACCATCTTCTTTGTCGACAGCCCCTGACTAACTCTGACTGACTAAAATTGCTGACCCTTTTACTGATCAACCCACTTCCATAGCGTCCCACCCTGTGGCAGGAACCAATGTAACATCATTGGAACTTGCAGCATTTTAAATGTTACAATCACCACAGGGACACGCACATCAATGGATTTCATAACAGTTGGGATAAATGGGGTATTCTCAAGTTGGCAGGCTGTGACTAGTGGAGTGCCACAAGGATCAGTGCCAGCTATTCACAATGACTCAGACGCAGAAACAGAGAGTAATGTATCTACAATACAAAGCTGGGTGGGAATGTAAGCTGTGAGGAGGATACAAAGAGGCTGCAAAGAGAGACAGGTTAAGTGAGTGACCAACAAGGTGGCAGTTGGAGTATAATGTGAGGGAGCGTGAGGTTATTCACTTTGATCCTAAGAATAGAAAAGCAGAATCTTTTTTTAAAAGACGTGAAACTTGTAAATGTCAATGTTCAGAGGAACTTGGATGTATTCATACAAGGATCACAGGAAGTTAGAATGTAGATAACAGCAAGCAATTAGGAAAGCAAATGGCATGTTGGCCTGTTTTGTAAGGGGACTGGAAAATAAGGAAGTCTTGCTACAATTGTACAGGGTTTTGATGAGACCACACCTGGAATATGGAGTGCAGTTTAGGTCTCCATATCTAAGGAAGACAATACTTGCATTGCAGGAGGTACAGTGAAGGTTCATTAGATTGGTTCCTGGGGTGAGAGGGTGTCCTGTGATGAGAGGCTGAGTAAATTGGGTCTATATTCTCTGGAGTTTAGAAGAGTGAGAGGTATTCTTATTGAAACATACAAGAGTTGGAAGAGGCTCGACAGGATAGGCACTGAGAGGTTGTTTCCCCTGGCTGGGGAATCTAGAACATGAGGGGCACAGTCTTGGGATAATGGATGACTAATTAGGACTGAGAGGAGGAGAAATTTCTTCACTCAGACAGTTGGGAATCTTTGGAATTTTCTACCACAGAGGGTTATGGATGTTCCATCGTTAAGCATATTCAAGGCTGAGGTAGACAGGTTTTTGGCTCTCAGGAAATCAAGGGGTTGGGGGAGCAGATAAGAAAGTGGAGTTGAAGCCTAAGAGGCTCATGGGGCCATAAGGTCTACTCCTGCTCCTATTTCTTGTGCTCTTATTGTAATGGTAGGGTTATGAAAGTGGAGGGGGGAGGATACTGGTGTGTGTCTGATAATGGGCTGGGTAAGTTAGAAGAGTGGGTATGTTACTGATTTGGGGATGAGGTTGGAGGAGAATGGTACTGAAAGTTGTTTTCAAACCTTTCTTTACTTGCAGCTGTGTGCAAACTTCTCTAACCTACTGATCCTGTGGGGCTGCAGCTTATTTTATAATAAAAGTACAGATTCTCTGTTCCTTTTGCCTATGCAGATCCTCTTTATTTTTAAATGTTGGGAGTGCTCTGGGAGATTTCTCAGCCATTTGGATCAGGGCCCATTTCTTTCTTTAACTTAAAATGACACCGCTTCTGTTTCTTCTGTTTGATTTCTGCAGCACACATGGTGAATATATTTTCCTCTTCTTCTGTTAAAACAGGAGATACTCACAGTTGCTGGGCAAGCAACAACGCCGGACCCGGTCCCATCCTTGTCGCCAGTTTGTTATGGCCTTGATTTTCCAGACAGGTTTCTCCTTAGAAATATTGAACTTTATTTACAGGCTGCATCAGCAGTTACATGTGTCCATCAAGCTCCATAACTAGAAGAAGAAATCCCACTTTTAAGGTTCCCCGTGTTTAGGGCCGATTCGTTCACACTGTCATGTGATACTAAACACAATAAGTCTTAAAGCTACATTCACTACATTCCTTAAAGCTACAATTGCTGCATAAACCATTTATTCACACAAATGTAATGGTTCATTTCTTGAAGCTAGAAATTAAGAGACCAAGACTAACAATACAGAGAATGAGTCAAAATCCTGCCAGCAGTTTGAATGGATAAGTTCAGCTTTAAAAATTTAGAAATAAAGAACTCTCAGCCAGTTAAAAAAAAGTGATGATGAATCTGTTGGGTTGCCCTAAAAACCCAACTGGTTCATTAATGTCCATCAGGGGAGGAACGTTGCCCTCCTTACCCGATCTAATGTATATGTGATGCCAGTCATACACCAAGGGGTGGAATTTATGGGGGGATGGTGGGTGCAAAACGTCCACACCAGCCAGAAGCCCAGCTTCTCCACGGTGATGGAGCAGCTTTAATTAGATCGGAGTGGGACTTCCGCCCCCATCTTGGAAGAAGTCCCACCTCAGAGAGCTGCCACCAGTCTGATTGGCTGGCTACTCCGTAGTCCGAAGTAGTGCCAGATCGAGTAGTGGCCACTGCTGGGACTACAGGCAGTCCACAAAGATGACAAAGTGAATGATACCGAACTTCAGGTTAAGTCAGGTATTTTGGGCGGGCCTACCTAGCAAAGTCCAGCGACAAGAGTGGAGGACACGGGTGGGTGGGCGGTTGGGTATTAGAGGCCAAGGGAAAGGGATAAAGGGGGGGTATGATCTTAGTGGGGGTGCCCCCAATGGGCATAGGGAACCCCCCAATGGAGATACACCCCTGTTTCTGCCCAACAGCAGCTGTGCACCAAAAGCTGCCAGGCTACCCACCTTGCTTCTGCCTTCCCCTGCCACATGTAGAATAGTGGTGCTGGCAAAATAAGGCCCTTAAGTAGCCACCTGTTTTATTCTATGAGCACCCCTGCCTTCAAATACACCAATGGGTGACTGTAAAACTCACTCCCAAGATATTTTAAGTCTTAACATCCTGAGAATGAGAACGAATAGTAAAATTAAAAAAATAAGAAGGCACACTACACCCTTTCCAGCTTACTAGAACAAGGCAGCAAATTCTGAGCACAGATATTTATAACCTGTCCACATCGCTTCCTGTCTAGAGTCTAAAAAATCATCTGGATTGACAGGTCACTGAATGGGATTCTGCAGAATTTCAAATTGCTACATTCTGGCTTGAAATCTTTAGGGACAAATTGTAAATGGATTAATGCACTCAACGCGATAAATAATCGGCTACTTCCTAAAACCCAGTCATGTGCGTCTTACCGAGGCTGATGGCTGTTTAAATCATCAGCTGCCTCCACTCAAGTGGGATTTTGGTAGGTCAGGAGTGTGAAACCCAAAGTGTACAGATTATACCTGGTAATAGATGGTTTGAATTTAGTGAATTTAATTGGACAGCCAGAGTGACACTTTGGATCTGGCCCCAGGGCACCTTCAGTGGAGGTCAGGTGCTCTTTGGAATTGTTAAAATAGGTGTAAATGTGCAGAAAAAGTGCATAAACTCTTTATCATCAATCTCACTGGAACTGACGCCAGACCTGTCAAAATCAAATGCCAAAACAGCTAGAAGCAATTGTCAAAGGGAGCTGTCAAGGCATTCATAAGTCCTGCCCTTTAAATCTTTGAACAAATGCCTGGGGTGTTTTTTAAAAAGTCACTGCTTGCTACTTCCCTCTGTTTGTTGACATAAGCCTGAAGGTTGCCATGACTGGACTACTGCCTGTGGCTGATTTCACAATCACCCATTATCACAATAGGGTGCCTGCCATTTCATGATTTGATTGACAGCTACAAGTGTTGACAGACTCTTTGGGACTGTGAATTTCATTGTTGTTGTTATAAGATATTGTGTACTTGAATTAAATGTTTGTTGTTATAAGGCTTCATTTAGTTGAAGGGATGTAAATGTAGTATGGTACATTTTTTGCGGGAGTGTCTGTTTCATTTTTTTGTGAAGTCTGCTGTAGATACCTAGAACATTATAGAATTTTATTTTATCTTATCTCTGCATGGCCAGGGCCTGATAATCTATACCGCAGGGTACTAAAGGAAGTGGCCCTGGAAATATTGGGTGCATTGGTGGTCACCTTCCAAAATTCTATAGACTCTGGAGCAGTTCCTACAGATTGGAGGGTGGCAAATGTAACCCCAGTATTTAAAAAAGGAGGGAGAGAAGAAACAGAGAATTACAGCCCAGTTAACCTAACACCAATAGTGGGTAAAATGCTGGAGTCTATTTTAAAAGATGTGGTAACAGAACACTTGGAAGGCATTAATGGGATTAGACAAAGTCAGCATGGGTTTATGAAAGGGAAATCAAATTAACTAATCTACTGGAGTTTTTTGAGGATGCAACTAGTAGAATAGATAAGGGAGAACCAGTGGATGTGGTGAATTTGGATTTCAAGGCTTTTGATAAGGTCCCTCAGAAAAGGCTAGTGGGCAAAATTAAAGCACATGGGATTGGGGGTAATATACTGGCATGGATTGAGAATTGGTTGACAGGCCGGAAACAGAGAGTGGGAATAAATGGGTCTTTTTCCGGGTAGCAGGCGGTGACTAGTGGTGTACTGCAGGGATCAGTGCTTGGGCCCCAGTTATTCATGATATATATAAATGCCTTGGATGAGGGAACCAAATGCAATATTTCCAAGTTTGTTGATGATACAAAACTGGGCGGGGTTGTGAGGAGGATGCAAGGAGGCTTCAGAGTGATTTAGACAAGTTGTGTGTGTGGGTAAACACATGGCAGATGCAGCACAACACGGATAAATGTGAAGTTATACGCTTTGGTGCGAAAAACAGAAAGGCAGAGTATTATTTAAATGGTGATAAATTGGGAAATGTGGATATACAAAGGGATCTGGGTGTCCTTGTACACCAGTCAATGAAAGTAAATAGGCAGATGCAGCAAACAATTAGAAAGGCAAATGGTATGTTGGCCTTCATTGCAAAAGGATTTGAGTTCAGAAGTAGGGATGTCTTACTACGGTTATACGGGGCCTTGGTGAGACCACACCTGGAGTATTGCGTGCAGTTTTGGTCTCCCTACCTAAGAAAGGATATATTTGCCACAGAGGGAGTGCAGCAAAGGTTCACTAGGCTGATACTGGGGATGGCAGGACTGTCGTATGAGGAGCGATTGGTTCGACTGGGTCTGTATTCACTGGAGTTTAGAAGAATGAGAGGGGATCTGATTGAACCACATAAAGTTCTAACAGGGCTAGACAGACTGGATGCAGGGAGATGTTTCCCCTGGTTGGGGAGTCTAGACCAAGGGGCCATAGTCTCAGGATACGGAATAGATCATTTAGGGCTGAGATGAGGAAATATTTCTTCACTCAGAGGGTGGTCAACCTGTGGGATTCTCTACCACAGAAGGCTATGGAGGTTGGGTCACTGAGTATAATCAATTGAAAATTTTTGAATATTAGGGGCATCAAGGGGTTTGGAGAGAAAGCAGGAATATGGCGTTGAGATAAAGGATCAGGCATGATCATATTGAATGGCGGAGCAGGCTCAAAGGGCCAGATGGCCTACTCCTGTTTCTAGTTTCTATGTTTCTCTGTTTATATGGGTCCTGAGGTCTGCCCATGGTGGATACTGGGTGAGCTGGCATGGTAGGTGCAAGGGCAAAGGGTGGTAGATTGGGGGGCATGGGTTGAGATGAGTTGGAACTAAGTTGGCACAGGGGCTATAAAGGGCCATGGGGTGCATGTACAGGTTGGCATGGGGGGTTTGAGGAATCATGGGGTGTGGGTAGAAGGGCATAGGTTGATATAGGGGATATATAGGACTATAGGGGTGACTGGAGGACCATAGATTGGCATTGAAGGAACTGGTTCCCATTAACTGGAATGGAAGGATGTCCTCTCATAAATCTCTCATTGACACAGGACCTCCTACAAGTGCCACCTCCACTTGCCCCATAGGCAATTATAAAGGTTCCACGTAAAACAATGTTAGCTAAAATCAAAGCTCACTGAACTGAAACCTATTAGTTAGACAGTAGAGTACAGGGAGTGGGGATAATGTGCATGCACTCAAATCAGAAGGAAGGGACAATTGGTGTCCCACAAGGATCTGTCCTGTGCCTCAATATTCACCGTATTCATCAATGATTTAGATAACACAATAGAGAGCCTTATATCCTTATTTGACGATGGCACAAGATTGGTGGAATAGTGGTACTGTAGTTGGGTGCATGAAATTATTAAGAGACATTGATAAAGTGAATAGAAAAATCTATGACAGCTGGATCTGGACATAGTTAAGTATAAGCCCATCCATTTTGAATCAAAAAAGGAGAGATCCAAATATTTTTTGAACAATGAAAATCTGGGAATATTGAAGGACCAAAGAGGTTTTTAGGGGTCCATGCACAAAATCTAAATATGTAGTCTAATGGAATGTTAGACTTTGTCATTAGCGGGCTGGACAATGAAGGGGAAAACATTTTGCTTTGATTATACAAAGGCCTGGTTAGACAATATCTGGAATAATATGTACAGTTCCAGACATCGCAACTTAAAAGAATATATTGACCTTGGAAGGAGTGGAGTGCAAATTAACCAGAATGTTATCATGGCAACAAGGGTTAAACTATAAAGAGAGATTGCATAAATAAGGCAAGCACTTTCTGGAATATAGAAAGTGATTCGATTGAGGTTTTAAGGATTTTGAAGGGTTCAAAGAGAAAACCTTTTTTTCCACTGGTGGGGGAGTCTAGATCAGGAGTTCATCTGTCTCATTCCTGGGGTTTATCCTATGAAGAAAGGTTGAACAGGTTAAGCCTATGCCCATTGGAGTTTAGAAGAATGAAAGGTGATCTTATTGAAACATCTTGAGGGGATTTGATGGGGTAGATACCGGGAGGATGTTTCCACTTGTGGGGGAGACTAGAACCAGGGGACAGAGTTTAAGAATAAGAGGTCTATCATTTAAGTCGGAGATTAGGAGAATTTTTTTCTTTCAGAAGGTTGTTAGTTTGTGAAACTCTCTTCCCCAGAGAGCAGTGGAGGTTGGGTTATTTAATTTATTCGAGGCTGAGTTAGACAGATTTTTGAGAGATAAGGGAGTCAAGGGTCATGGGGCGAAGATGGCAAAGTGGAGGTGAGACCACAATCAGATCAGCTGTGATCTTATTGAAAGGTGGAGCCGGCTCGCAGGGTTGAATAGCCTACTCCTGTTCTTATGTTCCATCCCCCAATTTGTCACAACTTGATTCCCTGTCCTTGGGTCTGAAGGGTGTTTTCCTTTCAGTCCGTTCTCTCATCCCTTAGTTTCCTTCATTAGATTATTCGCTCATTTACATTTTTAACATTAATTGTATAGTGAGGAAAACTTCTCGGCATGTGTGCGGGCACCTGATGGGTTGAATTTTACCGTGGGCTTCGGGACCCCAACACCAAGATGAGTCCCAAGGCACGCTTGCCAGCAGTGGGCTCGGCTTGGCAATTTTTCTAATTGGGCGCGCCATCCGAGTAAGGGCAGTGGGCAACCCCCTGATGCTGTTGACCCAATCAGAAGGCTGGTGGCTCTGAAGATCCAGCAGCGGCTCAGGAACAGATGTGTCGGTGAGTTCAGGGTGCCTCCAGTCGACAACATCAGCAAAAAGAATTTAGGGGGCCAAAGGTTAGAGGGAAACCCCTCCAGCAGTATCATTGGACTCAGAGGGGCTGCCTTCCCTGTCCGTGGGCCCCTCTCAATGGCCCCCCAACCCCCATTGGCACAGAGTGGCCGTCTCCAATAGGTTCATGGCCATGCTTGCTAAAGTGGCTGTTAATAGTGCCTTTAAGTATGTAAATCGGCTGCCTTTCCATTTCCTTGGAGTGGGCAGCCAATCCTCACAGCCCATCTCTGGGAAGGTATCCCGGTGGCAGGATTGCATTGAGAAGCCATCCCAACCTGGATTCCCGCTAGTCCACTGGCTCTTCTGCCTCTGTTCCCACCTGCCTGATGAATCTATACGGGATTATTGGTGATAGTTTATATTAGTCGGAGTCATTCCACACTCCAATGCTCAAAATGGTGAGAGAGTCTCAGAGTGAACTTATCTCAACCCTTCGTGGGTTAAAAATTTCCATCTAACTTTGGGTTATACCTCATAAAGTTATAGAAATGACTATAAAGTAGTCCATTCGGCCCATGCGTCTAGCCCTTCAACCGCACCAACTAGTCCCATCTAATTCCTCTTTTCTCGCTACAATCTATTGAGGAAAATTTCTCTCTGAATCAAAAGATTAAAAAATAAATGTTATAACAGATAACATTAAAATGAAATGAAGTCTGTTTTACAGGGCCGTGTGTCAACTTTCTGGACAACGATAAGGACTGGATTCCATAGTGAAACGGCTCTCATCCTATACAGAGCATTTATTCTGAGCTTTGGGAAAAGTTAAATTGGAATTCGACTGGAAAAGCTCCAGAAACCTTTGAAAATCAAGGCTGCCTGAAACCCTTCCGCCTTATTGCAGATGTCAAGCCAAACATCTCTGCGTGAATCTGGTGATCGGTAAGTGTAAAAGCAAAATACTGCAGATGCTGGAAAACTAGAACAAAAACAAAAATACCTGGAAAAACTCAGCAAGTCTGACAGTCTTAGTTCTGATGAAGAGTCATACGGACTCGAAAGGTTAACTGTATCCCTCTCCGCAGATGCTGTCAGACCTGCTGAGTTTTTCCAGGTATTTTTGTTTTTGATTAGTAAGTGTTTCCTGACTCTACTCCCAGTGACCAGGGCTGTGTAAAAGCTTCCTCTCAAGCACAGTGAAACAGGAGAAAACGATCCTCTTCAAGCTGCTAGCAGTTTGATCCATTTGATCGCACTCGATCCGGCTTTGAGCTTTTAAGTGGCATGACTGAACCAGACTAAGACTTCTGGTCACTCCTGGGGAACTCATGTAGTGACAGGAAACCCCATCCGGATGCTTCGAGTAGATATTTAGGATCCCACGGCCCAATTTGAAGAGGACCGTTGGGTTTCCCATTGACCTGAACAATATCCCTCCCTCAACACACACTTTCAATACCAATTCATCGATCATTTATTTCATGCTTTTTGCAAAACCTTTGTTGCATTGCATTTAACATTGTGGCTGAATTTGCCTACATAACGACAGTTAAGTTGCATTTCAAAGTGACTCATTCTGAGCTGTTCCTGAAACGCAAAAACAAGACTTCCGCCCATCCAAGAGTTGTTGGTGGAATTTTCTAAGATCCCCAGTGGGCAGCTTATCTGAAGGCCTGTGATTTCCTGTCTGCTGGTGTTAACAGTTGAAGATCACACCCCTAAGGTCTTCCCAACTGTGAGCCAGGCAGGGTCGATGGTGGGGACGTCTCAGGAAATTCTGCCAGAGGTAGAGGGGTCCAAATCCTTATGTACTAAGAGATTACGTTGTTGCTTCAGGGTCAGGGTCAGGTGGATAAAGAATTCAGTCTGCAGACTCGCAGCGAGAACAGCTATTCTCACAGCTGTTGGAGCACAAACCATCTATGGATTGCCCGTTAGTTTGATATATAACATCCCATCAAATCAACGGTAAAACCTCACAAACACTAGGAACAGGAGGAGGCCACCATGTCTGTTCTGCCATTCCATCAGATCATGGCTGATCTCTACCACCAATTCCATTTGTCTGCCTCTCTTCCATATCCCTAAATGGCCTTACCTAACAAAAACCTATCTCAATCCAAAAGCTCTCAATTGAGCTTTCGCCGGGTGAGAAAGTGTTTCCTAATTTTATGGCCAATGGGAAAAGCAAATAAGAAATGACCACAAACTAAAATATCTGGAAAAACTCAGCAGGTCTGACAGCATCTGCGGAGAGGGAGACAGGTGACGTTTCGAGTCCCTATGACCCTTCATCAGAACTAAGACATATAGAAATCAGATGAAATATAAGCTGGTAGAGGGGGTGGGACAGGAGAGCTCGATAGGGAGCCAGTGATAGGTGGAGGCCAAGAAGAGACTGCCAAAGATGTCATAGGACAAAGGACAAAGGGGTGTTGACGGTGGTGATATTATCTAAAGGATGTGCTAATGGGGACATTAAGGGAAGCAAGCTAGTGGCAGATGGCCCTAATGCGGGTGGGGTAGAGAGAAGGGATCGAAATGAGCTAAAAGCCTCCGCATTAAAAGGATCATCCTCCGCCATTTCCGCCAACTCCAGCCTTATGCCACTACCAAACACATCTTCCCTTCACCCCCCCCGGCGGCTTTCCACAGGGATCGTTCCCTCCGGGACACCCTGGTCCACTCCTCCATCACCCCCTACACCTCAACCCCCTCCCACAGCACCTTCCCATGCAACCACAGAAGGTGCAACACCTGCCCTTTTACTTCCCCCCTCCTCACCGTCCAAGGGCCCAAACACTCCTTTCAAGTGAAGCAGCATTTCACTTGTATTTCCCCTAACTTAGTCTACTGCATTCGCTGCTCCCAATGCGGTCTCCTCTACATTGGAGAGACCAAACGCAGACTGGGTGACTGCTTTGCAGAACACCTTCAGTCTGTCCGCAAGCATTACCCAGACCTCCCTGTCGCTTGCCATTTCAACACTCCCCCTGCTCTCATGCCCACATGTCTGTCCTTGGCCTGCTGCATTGTTCCAGTGAAGCTCAACGCAAACTGGATGAACAGCACCTCATCTTCCGACTAGGCACTTTACAGTTTTCCGGACTTAATAATGAGTTCAACAATTTTAGATCATGAACTCTCTCCTCCATCCCCACCCCCTTTCCGATCCCCCTTTTTCCAATTATTTATAATTTTCTTACAACTATATATTTTATTTCTTTTCCCTCCTATTTTTAAATTTATTTCGATCTATTGGTTCATCTCCACCTTTTAGCCCATGTCGATCCCTTCCCCCCCCCCACCCCCCACCCCACCCCACCCCCACTAGGGCCATCTGCCACTAGCTTGCTTCCCTTAATGTCCCCATTAGCACATCCTTTAGATAATATCACCACCGTCAACACCCCTTTGTCCTTTTGTCTATGACATCTTTGGCAATCTCTTCCTGGCCTCCACCTTATCATTGGCCCCCTATCGAGCTCCTCCTGTCCCACCCCCTCTACCAGCTTATATTTCATCTCATTTCTATAGGTCTTAGTTCTGATGAAGGGTCATACGGACTCGAAACGTCAACTGTATCGCTCTCCGCAGATGCTGCCAGACCTGCTAAGGTTTTCCAGGTATTTTTGTTTTTGTTCTCGATTTCCAGAATCCACAGTATTTTGCTTTTAAGAAATGACCACAAAGTCCACACGCGACCATAGACATCTCCCTCCGTGAGAGAGAAACACTTGGTTCTATATCGCTTGAGGGTCACCAATCCACAAGCGTGGGGCAAGATGAGGAGGCAGGTGTCCATGAAGTGCTAAGTTCTTTATGCAGGAATGATCTATAAATTAGGATAATAATGTGTATTCGCTGGTCTTTGCAGCCACCTTGTGGAATCTTAATGGTAATGCAGTATTTCAGTAACTATTGCAGAAATCATTTCTTCACATGGGCTGCAGTGGTTCAAGAAGGCAGCTCACCACCACCTTCTCAACAGCAATTAGGAATGAGCAATAACTGCTGGCTTAGTCAGCAATGTTCACATACCGTAAGTGAATAAAAAAAACCTGTTTGGATAAATCTCTCTAATTACATATTGATTGCAGTTATATGGATGAGGTTTTGTTAAGTTTGTTGTATATCATGTACTTCCTGCAAATGTTAGAATGACTTCCTCCTTTATGATATTGATGATGATGTCATTATAAATCAGTGAATGCTCCAACCTACTAAAAGCAAAATTACTTTAACTGCCAGGCTTCATTTTAATGTTTGCAATAAGTCTGCTCCTGAAGCCTTAGGAATGAGGTCAGGGTCAGGGGATTGAGGTCAGGGTCAGGGGAATGAGGTCAGGGTCAGGGGAATGATGTCAGGGTCAGGGGAATGAGGTCATGGTCAGGGGATTGAGGTCAGGGTCAGGGGAATGAGGTCACGGTCGGGGGATTGAGGTCAGGGTCAGGGGATTGAGGTCAGGGTCAGGGGAATGAGGTCATGGTCAGGGGATTGAGGTCAGGGTCAGGGGAATGAGGTCACGGTCGGGGGATTGAGGTCAGGGTCAGGGGATTGAGGTCAGGGTCAGGGGAATGAGGTCAGGGTCAGGATGGAAGGTGAAATTGGAGCAGGAGCCAGGCTGAACAGGGACCCAGCAGGAAGATGCTGGAAGTGTTGGATGGGGCGGGTTATCATTTTCCTCCTGAACTTCAAAGAATCCTCCCCAAGTTAAAAAAAAGACTGAAATCAGCCTCTTCAGCTGCAAGGCTGCCTCCCAACAGGTTTCTGTTATAGATTTATCACCAAGCACCCTCTCAGTCCCTGTTAAAACATCATGTTCAGAATAAACCGTGTACAGAGCATAGAGTGTAAGATGTATAGAGTGTAGAGAGAATTGAGCGTACAGAGAATAGAGTACAGAATGTAGAATGTACAGAGTATACAGTGTACAGAATACAGAGTGCAGGGTATCCAATGTACAGAGCACAGAGGGCAGAGTTTGCAGTGTACAGAGTATAGAGTGTGCAGAGTGTACAGCGTAGAGTATACAGTACAGGGTATAAGGTGTAGAGTATACAGTGTACATATTATACAGTGTACAGAGTGTCAAGTGCAGAGTATAGAGTGTGCAGAGTATACAGTAAACAGAATATATACTGTACGGAGTATAGAGTTCAGTGTATACAGTGTACAGATTATACAATGTACAGAGTATCATGTGCACAGTACAGAGTGTACAGAGTATAAAGTGTACAGAGTGTACAGTGCAGAGTATACAGTGCAGGGTATAAGACGCAGGTGTATACAGTGTACAGATTATACAGTGTACAGAGTATCGAGTGCAGAGTATACAGCGTAGAGTATACAGTGCCGAGTATAGTGTGTACGGAGTATAGTGTACAGAGTATAGAGTGCAGAGTATACAATGTACAAAGTATACTGTGTACAGAATATAGAATGCAGAGTATAGAGTGTACAGAGTATAAAGTGCACAGTATACAGTGTATAGAGTATAGAGTGTCATGTATACAATGTACAGAGTATACAATGTACAGAGTATTAAGTGCACAGTATACAGTGTATAGAGTATAGAATGTCGTGTATACAATGTACAGAGTATACAGTGTACAGAATATACAGGGTACAGAGTATAGAGTGCAGAGTGTACAGTTGTGAGAAATGGAGGTCTTTAATAAACTGGTATTTTCTGTACAGTGGAAAACTCTGATGAGGTTAGCTAAAACTCCTCTTTCAGAAAGGCCATTTCTAAACAGTCCCTGGAAATGTCAGGGTCACCTGGTTCAGGTTTCCGTGTTGACATTCCTAAATTGGTAGGATGGTGTCTTGTGTACCCCCTTGTCCATGCAAGTGTTTAGAAAAGGTCAGGAAATGACCTTCCGCATGATATAAACTCAAAAGCTGACCTCGAGCAGGGTGACGAGTAGCAGAGGAGGTGACCACCCTGACATTTTGGGTATCTGTCTTATATCCATTGGTCAGAAGGGTTTGGATAGATGATTAACACTGGGTAAGCTACCAGCCCCCAGCAAAAGGGTATATTAACAAGTGCTCAGGGACAGGGGTGGGGGGCGTGGAGTGCTTGCCAGGTAGCAGTGCTCGTCTTCTTCAGATGGAAGAGGAAGAAGAGGAGGAGGAGGACTGAGGGAAGAGTTCCCTCACACTTCGACTAGAGAGAAGAATGCTGCTATCACAAGCTGCTGAGATCGACACACTCTGTGCCAACTGACCATTTCCCCTCTGGAATCAGTAAACCGCTCTCAACTGTCACAGCTCGTGTACATTTTCCTTCTAATTAATTAACGCATCTTATCCAAACTGTTGCTTCTTAATAAATGATCTTAAAAATTACTTACAAATAGTCGGCTGCCTCTCTTAGATATCTGTGATCCCCCAAGTCCAAAAATCTTACACAGCGTACAGAGTGTGGAGCGCTGAGTTTACAGTGCAGGGTACACAGAGTAAAGAGTTTCTAGTGCACAGAATGCTGGATTCTAACCACCAGTGAGAGCTCATATTTTACAAAAAGATTATCACTTCACCCATAGAAGAGGAAAATAGTGCAGATGCTGGATATCTGAATTAAAAACAGAAAATACTGTAAATACTCAGCATGTCTGGCAGCCTCTGTGAAGAGAGAAACAGAGTTAAGATTTCAGGTCGATGACCTTTCATAAAAACAATGGCTTCAGCCCTTGTTCTAGTAGGTGAAGTTAAAAGTCTAATATTATGGGTGGGTCAGTACTCCTGGAAAAGTCTCAGAAGTTGACTGGTATCTCACGCCACATCAGAAAAGGAGGTGGTATGAATGTTTATAAGCCACTAGCTTGGTTATGTCGGGGAATTGTGCTCAATTCTGGGCACCACACTTTAGAGAGGGTGTCTAGACCTTGGCAAGATCCAGTGGAAATTCACTCAAATTACACAGAAACGAAGGACTTCAGCTATACGGAGACACTGGAGAAGCTGGGACTGTTCTACTCAAAAAGAACCAGAAAGGATTAATCGAGGTCAGCAACTATAATGGGTTTTGAAAGATTAAATAAGGAGAAGCTAATTCCAGTGGCAGGAGGGATCATTAAACCTACTGATTTAAAATAACTTGCAAAGAACCAGAGAGGAGATGAGAACATTTTTCTTTATCGGCAGTGGGTTGTTCTGACCTGGAATTCACAGCCTGAAAGGGTGATGGAAGCAGATTCAATAGTAACTTTCAAAAGAATACTTACAAAGGAGTTACGGGAAAGAGAGACGGAGTGGTATTAATTGCATAACTCGTTCAAAGAGCTAGCATGGGTACAATAGTCAAATGGCCTCCTTCTGTGTTGTATGATTCGTTAATTCTAAATCTCCCCGCCCTAGTCCCTAGTTTCTCTCTGATTTCCCTCCATCTCTGATCTCTGATGACCTCTCTGGGTATATCTCATCCAGGAGACCTATGTCATGCTTTCTTGAATCAGCTGACCACTCAACTTCTCTTCCTGCCCTGTCAATTCTCCTATCGATGTCACTCAGTCATTTACCCTCCTCTTCCTCAGCTATAGGCTGTCCTTTGTGGTTAGTTTCCACACACGTCAACACCCAGCTTCACCTCCCCACCATCTCTCTCACCCCTTGACTCGTTTTCAGCCTTTTTACCAAAGTCCATTGCCACCTGAACCGCAGTTTCCTCCAGTTAAACATCGGTAAAGCTGAAGCCGTTGTCTTTAGTTCCCCCCACAAACTCCCTACCAGCCACCCACCCACTCACACTGTTCACAACCGCAGTGTCCAACTCAACTCAGAGCTGAGCTTTCAATCCCATCACCAGGAAAACCTGCTTTCACTTCCTTAACATTGCTCATTTCTGCCCCGCCTCAGCCTACCTGCTGCTAAAGCCCTCAGTCATGCTCCTTTTAATTCCAGGTTCAATCCCAGCACTTTCCAGCATTGCCAGTATCACACCCTCTACAAACTTCAGCTCCTATGCTCTATTGCCCATACTGTATCGCGCATCAAGTCACACTCACCTTTCACTCATCTTTGTTAACCTACCTTGGCTCAAATTTAAGGTTCTGAGCCCTGTGTTTAAATCCTGTCGTCTCATTCCTCATGATCCCTGACATCTTCTCCAGCACTACAATTCCCCAGTTCCTCTCACTCTTGTGCACAATCCATTGTGGCTGTGCCTTCAGCTGCTAAGGCCCTAGTTTCTGAAATTTCCTCCTTACAATCCTCGGTCTCTCCACCTCCTTCCTCCCCTTGAAGAAACTTCTTCAAACCCACCTCTTTCACCAAACCTTCCCTCTTCCTTCCTAATACGAGCGTCCATTTTGTTTTTGATTCGATAGCTGAAGTGCTTTGGAACATATTTTCTGTGTTAAGGGCGCCTTATGAATACAATTGTACGATGTCTGTTCTACACATGACTGCATATACATCTTCGGGTGTGTGTGTTTGCATGTGTAAGTGTGTCAGTGATACGTACATGTGACCATGCTTTCTAGACTGGTCATGCTTCACACAAGGCATGTTATACTTGGCTGCCTTAGTGGAAACAACTGGGTTTGCACAGCAGTTCCTTCCTAGCAGATGTCTGGTGTGGCCTTTAAAGAATTCAGAATCAGAGTATTAAAAGACAGATCCAAAGAAAAGCAGGGCTATCTCCGGGTGTCCTGGCTAATGTTCAATGAATATCAGATTAACTGGAAACTTGCTGTGTGGGATGTGGCTGCAAACAAATTGTCTACACGATGACAATGACTGTCATTTGGCTGTGAATCACTTTGGAACATCTGGAGCACATGGTAAGGCATCAACTGATGACAAGCTCTTTACAACCCACATTGCGGTCAAGAGCTTTATGAAACACTCCCGCCTAACACTGCTGGTTCACCTGAGCAGACAGAACTTACCTGCTTATCTGAACAATGCCATCTCGAAGAACACAGCAGTCTTTCAGCGCAAGGCTGAATTATAACCAGAGCAAGGAGTTCAAGTTGAGAGTCGGAGGTGTACCCACAACTTTTTGATAAAGTGGCAAGCCAGCTACTCGTTGAGCCAAGTTGAACTTTGAACTTTGAACTTCATCCCACCTATGAAAGGAAGAACGAATACAAGAACTGCTGCTTCAGATAAAGTCACTGCCACTTAAATGAGGAAAGTGCTCACATGTGGGACTGATTACAGTTGTGAGGGGAAGCAGATGATTGTCCGTTTAAAGGTTAAATGCAATGGAATCAACACTAACTGGAGAGTCGGCAGTGGGAGAGCAGATGGCAGGCCTGTGATTTCATTTCCTCCTGTCCCTTTAAGTAAATTACTCAAATAAATTTGGTGAATTATTTTACAACATCTTGGGCCGAATTTTCTGCCTGTCGGGCAGGCTGTGCGGGTGAGGGCGGGCGCGGACCTGATCACTGGCCATGATCGGGTCCACGTCTCCATTTTACATGGGCAGACAAATTAAGGCCCGCCCAGCGTGAATCGCGGCCCCCGAGGACACGAGAGTGACCGGGCAGCGGCGGGACTGCAATGACCGCTGGGTCCAATGGCGACCCGGTGGCCTGTTTTAAAAAGCTCTTGCAGCCTTTCCAAGGCTGTGAATCACGGCCAGTGGAAGGGCTGCCCAGAGCACTGCTGCTGAGCAGGCCAGGCCAGAGGGTAGGGCAGGGGGACAGGCCAGGCCGGAGGGTAGGGTAGGGGGACAGGCCAGGCCGGAGGGTAGGGCGGGGGTCCAGTGTGCCCCTCGTTTCTCAGATGACTGCCTTGCTGCCCTCCTCGAGGAGGTGACAGCATGTCGGGAGGTGCTGGTTCCCCAGGATGGGAGGAGGAGGACCCCCCACGTGGCGAAACGTGCCTGGGAGGAGGTGGCGGAGGTGATGAGTTCCTGCAACGTGGTGCGGTGCACTTGGGTCCAGTGTCGCAAGCGCTTCAACGACTTGTTGCTCCCTGGCAGGGTGAGTACCATGTTGGGGTTGGGCATTTATCCCAGCAGGTCGGCTTATCCCCCTACCACCCCACCCTCCCAAGTCTGAGTGTAGTGACTGCATTGAATCATTGACGGTATTTGTCCTTTGCTGGGTGGGCCAGCAGGTACTGCCCATGCTGAGGTCAACCTGAGAGGGTGATGAGATGTGTTTTGCCCCCACAGCATGTGTTACACTGAGTCCCACATACTGGTTTGGGGGCAGCCTGGAGGAGCTGCACCTAGGCGCTGTGTTTGAACTCCAGGACATGTCCAAGTCAGGGTGATGAGATGCCGGGAGGGGAGCTTCAAGGTGGCATTGGCAATGAACCATCTGCTGCCCTCTGCACTCCACGTGCTTGTGCCTCTTTGCTATGGGAGGATATACCGTGTGGTTCCTAATGTGATGTAGGCAGCCTGTGTCCAAGGGGAGGGTGGGGGGCCTGGAGCAGGCTGAGAATCTTTGTGTGAGTGTTCGGCAGCAGTGGGGTGAGGAGGCTCTGGAGCCCTGATATGTCCCACTCTGGTTGGGGTGGGCCGTGCGCGAAGAGAATCCAGGTACAAGTGGCACTAATCAATGCTCTTCTCTCCTTTTCAGGAGAAGAATGAACATAATGCCCCCGAGCGGGTGAGGACTGGCGGAGGGCCGGCCCAGTTGGCGATTCTCAGCCGCTTCGAGCAGGAGGCCCCAGATTTGGAGAGGTGCCATGTGTCCAGGTCCACCGGTGTCGGTGAGGCTGGGGTGCCACGGGCAGGTACGTTTGCCCAGCACTGAGGTCAGCATTGTTCTCCCAACAGCCCTGGCAGTGCTGAATGTTCATTGATTGAAGTTTGCAACATGGCTTGACCATTGCTTATGGAAGGATGAGCGGATAATGATCCGGGGGACAGGGATGCACATTGACATTGTCTCCACATTAACTGATCCAATGCCCTTGTTCTTCCTTTCAGCATCAGTGGAGCAGGGCCGGGAGGAGGAGCAGCAGAGACCCCTCTCACACCTGAGGGGCCTGAAGACTCACCAGCATCACATCATCTCTGCCAGGCAGGCACCAGCGCAGATACTAGCACCTCGGTGGGAATTAGAACATTGCCTCGTATCCTGGGGCACAGCGGTGAGGGCACTTCACAGTCGCTGGAGGAGCTGGCAGAGACAGAGAGTGCCCATGGCGCCAGCAGTCGGAGGACTGCAGGGGACCAGGCACATGCTCAGTCGGTGGCTGATGATGCGCCTCTGGAGTTGTCCACGACGCAGCAAACGCACAAAATGCGGCCGGGTGTGCGAGAGCATCTGGGGGAGATACATGAGGCTATGCTTGGCTTGGTCTCCATGGTGGACGAGTCTACGCGGACGATCGCCGAAGCAATGAGCCTCATGTCCGAGCGCCATGCGTCCTCCATGGAGAGAGTGGCGACTCTCGTAGAGAGGCTCCTCCAGGAGACCCATCAGGGCTTCCTGGGGATGCGCTCGGACCAGCAAGCCCTCACATCGGCATTGACCTCAGCTGGTCAATGCCAATGTGGGAGATGGTCTGGGCACCAAGTTTTCCAGCTCGGTGCCCATCCATCCACAGTGAGCAGGGAGGTCCAAAGCGACCTCACGTCAGCGCAGCAGTTGCCTGGCATCTCTGCGGGCACCTCTCAGGGCACTCCGGACGAGGGCGGCAGCTCCTCTGCCCCTCTCCCAGTGACCGTAGCATCCGATGAGGCTAACAGTGAGCCTGAGGATGAGCACGCACAGGGAAATGCTGAGGGGGTAGACGCTGACCCAGGCATACTCCAGGGAGGCAGGGACACCCGGGAGGCTTTAATCCAATGAACCTTCAGCTGTGGAACTGGCAGCTCCCTCCCAGGCGGGTCCAGCACAGGCTCCACGGGCCAGAGGACGACCGCCAAGGTCATCGAGGCCAACAGGACAGCAGAGTCAGCAGCTGTCTCAGATACCACTCCCAGCGATGGGGCAGCACCAAGACATAGCACCCGGAAACGAAAACATAAGGCACCTTCGGCACACCACGGGTTTATCACTGGTGCTTTTGTGTTGGCCCAAGATGAGGTCCTTATGATTTGTCCTGATTTGTAACACTATTGTCCTTTTTTTTGCATAAGTTTGTTTGTTTGACATGTTAAATTCAGATATGTCACCATGGCTGAGGGTGCCTCTTTTCTTCAGCAGGTGGATGGTTTCCAATAATGTTATGAATGACAAAACAAAAACAAAACTACCTGGAAAAACTCAGCAGGTCTGACAGCATCGGTGGAGAGGAACACAGTTAACGTTTCGAGTCCGTATGACTCTTCAACAGAACGGGTTGAAGAGTCATGCGGACTAGAAACGTTAACTGTATCCCTCTCCACAGATGCTGTCAGACCTGCTGAGTTTTTCCAGGTAGTTTTGTTTTTGTTTTGGATTTCCAGTATCTGCAGTTTTTTGCTTTTATCTTAATGTTATGTGTGATTTGTGGGACATTCACCTTTATTAACAAGGCCCTTAGTGACTGTTCCTGTCCAGGCAGATTTTGCACTGAGGTGTCGAGTATGGAGCCTGTAGCCCAGGCTTGTCCTGAAGGTCCATCTGTGTTGTGCTAGCTGAAGGTTCGTTCGATCAAAGCCTCCCAGGTGTCCCTGCCTCCCTGGAGTATGCCCGGGTCAGCGTCTACCCCCTCAGCATTTCCCTGTGTGTGCTCATCCTCGGACTCACTGCTGGACTCATCGTATGCAGCCACAGCCACTGCGTCGACATCTTCATCATCCACTGCGTCCCCCCTTTCCAGCACAAGATTGTGGAGAGCGCAGCATGAAACTACTATCACCGAGACACGATCTGGGGGGTACTGGAGTGCGCCCCCTGAGCGGTTCAGGCATCGGAAGTGCATCTTGGATGTAGGCGTCGTGGGAGCCGCCTGGGTACCTTGCACAGACTTGCAGAATCTGCATCCTGTGATCACACACTATCTGCACGTTCATGGAGTGGAAGCCCTTCCTGTTGACGAAGGCACCGGGCTCACCTGCTGGCGCCTTGATGGCCACATGTGTACAGTCTATAGCACCCTGGACGCGGGGGAAGCCAGCGATGGCCGTGAAGCCTCTGGCTCACTGTGTCTGGTTTGCCTGGTCCCAATGGTAGTGGATGAAGGTCAATGCCCGCCTGAACAGAGCGTCTGTAACCTGCTTGACACAAGTGTGGACAGCTGACTGGGAGACACCGCAAAAATTATCCACCGAGACCTGGAAGGAGCCAGAGACATAGAAGTTGAGGGCAGCTGTGACCTTCAGAGCCACTGGCATGGGGTGTCCACCCACACAGCGGAGATCTCAGGCCCTGTCACCTGACAGATATAGTTGACTGTCTCCCTTGAGAGTCGGAGCCTCCTTTGGCACTGCACCTCAGACATATTGAGGTAGCTGCTTCACCGCCTGTAAACCCTGGCAGCAGGATAGTGGCGTCTTCTGCGGCCCCTTCCACCTTGGACTACCTCTTGGCCCTGCACACCTTGTGCCTGCGCCTGTCCTCCCAAAGGCGGCTCCCCTGGAGGCTGAATGTGCACTCCTGGCCTCCTCCCCCTTCTAGCCCTCCCTTCCTCCTCAGAGGAGGTGCCTCCAGTGGAGAGTTCAGCTCCCATTCCCAGGCTAAGGGAAGGCTTCCTGAAACCTGCAGGCCCAGAAATGATTCCTCACTGCAGAGTGCTGACCTGAAGGTTGTGAGTCCAGTCCATGCAGCCGGTATGTGTTTTGAAGTATTGCAGATCACACAGACAAGTATCAGTAACTTTGAAAAATCAATATTTGACAGAGCACAGTCATGACCCCACTGAGCCCTTTTATCCCGCCCGTGGATGAGGTTTATACAAATGTCTCCTACCCGCCTGTCCGTTGCGCCCATGCGCCGACCCAAAGATCGCATGGGTGCTGAAAAATCACTGTCAATTGGCGCCTCAAGGGCCTTAAGTGGCACATTAATTAATGTCAGGCGCGCGTCGGAGATCATCGCACTCCCACCCAGTGAAATATTGCAATGTCGCGTGGTGACATCAGGACGCTCGCCCGACATCACCATGCGTCATTTTACACATCGGCGTGCGCCCCTGCACACCAACGGGAAAATGTTGCCCTATATTTAGATAGGGAGATCTAGACACCTTCCAATTCACCTGAATCAAAAGAAATAGGATAAAAAGCTTTCAGCTCATTATAATTAAAGTAACCTTATAGAAAGACTCTTAAAACCATTGCCATTTTATGCTCTATATATCACTTTTATGGCTGTATATAATTTTAAGTTTAACCTCTCCCTCATTATCCAGTTGTGATTTCATTAATTGTTGTGGAAAGATCAAGCATTCTGGGCTGAATATCAACATCAATGAAATGAATGAGGTGAATCGAATCAAAACATAAAAAGCCAGGAACCTCTTTTATCACCTTTACCGAGGCATAAAAACACCCAGAACAAGTTTAATTTTATTGAGCCAAACTACTTTGAAATGACCAGCTGAGTGGGTTGTACAGCAATCGATTCCCCATTGGCGTAGCAGACCGGACATGTCTGTCACCCACCCACTCCTCGAGATTCCAGTCAACTTTGTTTGTTTTCCCATCGGACTCCCATTGAATTGGGCTGAATAAATGCAGCGGCTTTGGAGTGGCTGCCATTAGACTGATGCAGCAAAGGAGGCCATTCAGTCCACTGTGTCTGTGCTGGCTCTTTGAAGGAGCTATCCAATTATTCCCATTCCCCTGCTCCTTCCCCATATCCCCGCAATTCATTTTTCCTTCCCTTCAGTTGCATATCCAATTCCATTTGGAAAGTTACTATTCAGCCTCCTTCCTCCATCCTTTCAGCCAGTGCGTTCCAGACCATAACAATTTGCTGTCTAAAAAAAAAATCCCCTCATGTTGCCTCTAGCTCTTGTACTAATCATCTTAAATCTGTGTCTCCTGGTTACTGAACCTTCTGCCACTGGGAAACAGTTTCTTCTTATTTGCTCTATCAAAACTATTTATGGCTTTGAACGCCCCAAACAAACCTCTCCTTTAACCGTCTCTGCTCTAAGAAGAATAGCCTCAGAAACTCTAGGATGTAAAAGCTCAGTCGACTGGCCGGCTGGTTTGTGGTGCAGAGTGATGCCAACAGCGTGGGTTCAATTCCCATGCCAGCTAAGGTCATCCATGAAGGCCCTGCCTTCTCAGCCTCGCGTGACCCTCAGGCTAAACTCACCCACCAGCCGTCTCTCTCTCTAATGAGAGAGCAGCCAATGAATCTCTAGGACCATGACAGCCTTCATTTCACTTCATAAAAGTAAAATACCGTGGATGCTGGAAATCTGAAATAAAAACAGAAAACGCTGGATAACCCCAGCAGGTCTGGCAGCATCTGAGAAACAGAGTTAACTTTCCAATACGACTCTTCTTTTCAGGAACTCGAGCCTCTCCAAGTTGCTCTCATGGATAATGTGAGTTCAGTGTGTTTAAAGCTCCATTTCTTGTATCCATCAGTGGATTTTAGGGAGTAGAGTATAGAGATCAATCAAATCGATTGCCCCATCGTAAGGTGTGCTAGGCCCAGACACTGTTTTACACCACGACCGGCCATCATTTTAAATAAAATTGATCTCCCGAGATCAGGTCAGGTCCAATGGATTTTCAGGTGGGTGGGAGAGCAGGGTGGGCGTAAACCATACTTTCCTGCCTAAATTTCAGACCCATTTTAACCCTCGGTGTTTCATTTAAATCGTACTACTTCATTTCCTCCCGGGAATGAGTGTAAAGAGGTGGTAGAGTGGCTGGCACCAGGCAACAAACAGGAATCCCCTGGCTCCCTTCCAGCTTCTGGGTAAGAGCGGGGAGGAGCAATCATTGCGGCGGCTGAAGGCAGATTTTTGCTGGACTCCTGGCTGAACGTGTTGCCCAGAGCCCAAGATGTCCCATGCAACAAAGAGGAAACTGCAACCTTCCTAGGGAAAGAGCAACAGTGGCTTCTGTGCTTAAGCAGGCCCTGGTTACACCAGCATGGTGGTCTTCTTGACATTATCTGACCATGATTTGCAAACATTAATGAGGCCAATATCTTCCTTAGCCAGCCACCTCATTTGCCTGCAGATTTTAGCAAGCCAAAGGTATTGAGAGATGTGAAGCCAAGTTTGGTAAGTGGAGTTAGGATGTAAATCAGCTGTGATCTCATTGAGTGCTGGAACAGACTCGAGGGGCTGAATGGCCTACTCCCGTTCCTATACTCCTATATCCTGGTTTCTCTTGCTCATATAGCCTCTGTACTAATTGTGGAGCTTGGTTAATCGAGCATTCTGAATGAAGCCCAGCTACATTTTGTTTGTTCAATCTTAGCATGAAATAAATTTGTTCTGAATACTTTTCTTTATTGCTGCTGGACATGTGCACAGAATACAACTGGTGGGCTTTCAGCTGAGCAATCTCCATCACCACAAAAACACTCCTTCTCTGGCTTAACACAACTCATCCTGCACAGCTCACTCTCAAAGACCTATCGCTGCAAATAATTTCCACAGATAGGTGTCCCCAGAGATCGGCAGAAATCCAGTTTCCAGATGTCACATTACGTGACCTCCCAATGACACGAGAGGAACATCAATCACACTGTCCCAACATGTGAGATGAGTTGCAGGCTCAGACAATGAGGTCAGGTTTACTCAAACTTTAACTTACAGTGAGATTGAACTCATAAAACATCAGTCTCAATTTTCCTCTCAGACAAAACGAAAAACCCAAAAGGACATTATTGTGCTCCTTTGAAATAATTGTCCTGAATTTTATGTAGAAACTGAATGGAGGTCAGCCTGACATTGGGCTGGAGTGTGAAATGAGGGCTATCAGATCAGCTACTGTTATATATCTCACCTATTTTCATTTCTGCTAAAGTGAATGCAAATTAAAATGAGGAGAGATGTATACCAGGGTAAGATACCTGTGAGAGATGTATGCCTATGAGAAAAGTAAAACCTGCGAGAGATGTATACCTGTGAGATATGTATACCATGGAGATTGTACACCAGGGAAAGATGTATACCAGTCAAAGATGGACACTGGTCAGAGATGTATACCAGTGAGATATTTATACCAGAGAGAGATGTACACTGTGGAGAGATGTATGCCAATGAGAGATGTATACCAGGGAGAGATGTATACCAGGGAGAGCTGCTCACCAGGTAGAGATGTACACTGGGGAGAGATGTATACCGGGGAGAGATCTATAGCAGGGAGAGATGTGATCCAGTGAGAGACGTACACCAGGGAGATATGTATACCAGGGAGAGATGTATACCAGGGAGAGCTGCTCACCAGGGAGAGATGTACACTGGGGAGAGATGTATACCAATGAGAGATGAATACCAGGGAGAGACATACCCCGGGGAGAGATGTATACCGGGGAGAGATCTATAGCAGGGAGAGATGTGACCCAGTGAGAGACGTACACCAGGGAGATATGTATACCAGGGAGAGATATACACCAGGGAGAGATGTACACCAGGCAGAGATGTACATCAGGGAGAGATATACACCAAGGAGAGATGTATACAGGGGAGAGATGTACACCAGGGAGAGATGTACACCAGGGAGAGATGTATACCCAGGAGAGATGTACACCAATGAGAGATGTACACCAGGGAGAGATGTACACCAATGAGAGATGTACACCAATGAGAGATGTATACCGGGGAGAGATGTACGCCGTGGAGAGATGTACGCCGGGGAGAGATGTACGCCGGGGAGAGATGTACGCCGGGGATTGATGTACGCCGGGGAGAGATGTACACCGGGAAGAGATGTACACTGGGGGGAGATGTACGCCGAGGAGAGATGTACACTGGGGAGAGATGTACACTGGGGAGAGATGTACACTGGGGAGAGATGTACGCCGGGGAGAGATGTACGCCGGGGAGAGATGTACACTGGGGAGAGATGTACACTGGGGAGAGATGTACGCCGAGGAGAGATGTACACTGGGGAGAGATGTACGCCGGGGAGAGATGTACACTGGGGAGAGATGTATACCGGGGAGAGATTTCCTCCAGAATTTCCT
The DNA here is from genome assembly GCF_964194155.1 of Cetorhinus maximus. Lineage (NCBI taxonomy): Eukaryota > Metazoa > Chordata > Chondrichthyes > Lamniformes > Cetorhinidae > Cetorhinus > Cetorhinus maximus. The sequence goes on from NC_135904.1 coordinate 33,202,442, forward strand.
TTTGAATTTATTGGTGACTATCTAATATTCATGACCCCTGGTTTTGATTTCCCCATAAATGGAAATATCTTCTTTACATCTACCCTGTCGTGAGTGAGAGGAGACAAAATATAGGCGGACCCGATAATTGGTCACAGGCCATTATCTAGGCATGATTTGTACCGAAATCTGTAGCCTTTAGGCTTGAGGGTGGAGGAGGAAGAATTGGGTCAGGAATAACAGTAGAGTGAAGATATAGTGAGACCAGAAAATTTGGTTTGACCATTCTAAGCTCTCCCTATTCAGAGCAAAGTCATCCACCTGCTCCATGAGCATCCTGGAGGGCAAAACCAATTCAAGACACTTCTTAATGACAAATTGCCCCTCCTGGCCCCTTTGCTTGACCCTTCAGTTTTACCTTTACCTCCTGGTGATAAAGGAACTTATCAACTTTTTTATCTCAAAGAATATTATCCACTTGGTGTGCACAAGCATATCAACTAGAACCAAAGGAACTGTTGAGCAGTCTAACAGAGCCAACAGAGTCTTGGCAAATGGACAGTAGGAGGAGGTGTTGGGTGTTTATATAGTGTTTTACTGAGGGAACTGAAAGAAGGCTTTTCTAAGTATGAGAGGAGTGGGATTAGAGATGAAGTGATCAGAAGAAAGGGTAAAGGTAATTTTGATGAACAAGTCACTGGGTCCAAAATCAAGGGAAGAAAATGGGAGGAGACCTCAATGAAGATGCAGGCTTGGGAGGACAATAGAGGACTATAGATCCTAAATCTCCATGGGGTTGTCACCAAATCGCCTGCCATTGCCTCAGGGGAAATAAGCAACGATTCGAGAAAAAAACATCAAAAATGGCTCAAAAGCTAAAGAACTTCAGGGCTTTGAAGGAGAAGCAGGAGGTTACAAAATAGTGAGGTTCTCAAATGAAAAGAAGGTGTGGGTGGAGTAGAGGGAAAGGGAGCGGTGAGGCCCACTAACACGATCCTCATTGCTATTTGATGGTCTCGGCGGGGAACATTGTGAATGTGCACCAGGAGGGTGCACATTGCAAGGTGGAGTCACAGGTGGGAGAGCCTTTTTTGGAAGGGAGAAAATGTTCCGATAAATCAACGTTTGCAGACCTACTCCAGCGGTTTGACAGAGGGAGAGTGAGGGAGGTAATTAGCCTCTCTGATAAATAAATTGAATTAAATGTTTGCTGGGGTAGGGGTCGGGGGGGAATGGTTGGGAGTGGACATGGAGGAGATGAGGGAGTTGGGACTGCTGTTCTGTGAGAGGGAGGTGGTGGACTAGGGTGCAGGGAAGGGGTCATACCTGGAGTAACAGCAGGAGAGGAGCACACCTGGAAATGGTGCCAAGTGACTGGCGAGTCGAAAGCAACTGCAGGGTTTTTAAGCTACAGCAAGTAGCGTTTACAAAGGAGCTGAAAAGTATTGGATTCTCTCACTGTGGGATCCCAAAGACCTAAAGCACTCTGATTAAAATGGAACTGGATATTTACATCAGCCAGTCATAGCTGGAAGAAAAACAATTCTTTATTTACTGTGAATTTTCCAAAAAACCATGATGAATATTTCAAGTCCCGTTGGGTTAAATGATGAATGTGGCGCTAAGAGTCTGGTAAAAGTTACTTCACATCATTGTGAGATTAACACGAGTTCACAGTTGGCAGTAGGGAGGAATTGCAGAGTACAAAATTTATGGAAGTGTTAATTGTGCTTAGGACCTGAAACCTCACAGGAAAACCTTTTATTTACTAAGCACAGGGTTAACAATCAAAATTAATCATCCTAAAACGGCACACTTAGCATGTACAGTGTAAGGATTTAACCAAACCATCAAGAGTACATCAGTGTGTGTCATTTTAAAATGTTCATGTGAACACACCTACCAAATAGAGTTACCAACATTCCAGGATTGTCTTAGGTTCTCCAGGAATTACAGATTAATCAGCTGGATGCTGGGAATGAGCTAGGAGGAAAATCATAGGGGCTTACAAAAGAAAATATATCTTTCTAAAAATTATTTTGATCACTTTTCTTTATTAGTTTTAAAAAGTATTGGAGATGGGTAGAAATGGCTATTTGACTAGATGGGAGAGTTGAAGGTCATGTGATGAAATCTCCAAGAATAGGCCAACCAAGGGTTGGCAACTTCACACCAATGGCCTTCCAGTGACCTGTCTGTGCGTTAGGATAGTTACCCATGTGTTCGAATGGATTGCCTGTGTTTCGAGTTCAAAGGCTGCTGTGCTTGCTCTGTGTTTTCTCAGTGTCTGTCTCAGTGAGAGTTCTTTATTGAACTGATTGTAATATGGCAGCTTACTGAGCTTCTCTCATGGCAGAGGTCACATGACTACAGCAAGTCAGATAGGACACGTGGTACTGTTCAATTTCAAAATTCAAACATCCCCTTTTCATAACAAACAAAAGATCCAAATATCCCCTTTGTCCTAATGAACAGAAGATACATGTGCATGCTCGATCACGTGTAACAATGAGTTACCCAAATTACCCACTATATAACCACTGTTCTCATGCATTAACAACTGTTTGAACTACAAGCCTGTATGCAATGCAAGTGCAGAGACTTTGGCCGGGATGTTCTGGCCCCGCCATGGTGGGACCCGCTGTGGGGGTTGCAGCGGCTCAGCCAAAACTCCATTGACTTTCGGCAGGACTGGACAATCCTGTCCTTGGTCTTTATAAATCATGCATGTTTGGATCTTTGGGAGTGATGGTCGTTCTGCACTCTGTACCGCTGGTGAGATCCCATTATCCTGACCGGCCAACTACAACAAAGGAACAGCTTCGCTAGTCGTTCGTATAGGCCTGCAGTTGCACTGATATATTGGGCCATTCACTTCCACCGCGTACGATTGAAGTGACAATTTCTCCATGCAGGTCCCAAATTTCCACGTGGGTTGACTCCTGTTGAGAGCGTTGAAGGTTTGTACCCTGACTAGCTCTCCAATGCTCAACTCTGGCAATAGTTTGGCAGTTTTATCAAAATAAAATTTGGTTTCCTGCTGTTTCACCTTGATTTTTTCACTCACGCCTGTTACTACTTCTGGTTTCACTAGCTTCTTTGCTATTGGAAGAGTAGTTTGGGTGCAGCATGACATTAGTCTTTGGACTGGACTACTTCCCATGCCTTCAGTCGGCAGGTCTCTCCACCCGAGGATTGCCTTGTATACATCTGTGCTAGATTTGCTCGATTTCCTGATGATTCCTTTGGTGATTTTCACTGCCACCCCAGCCTTTCCATTCGACTGGGATAATGCAGAGATGATATCTAGTGTTGAATTTCCCAATCCTTTGTGAACCGGCTGAATTCTTCACTTGTGAACCAAGGGCCATTGCCACTCATCACTGGAACACCGTAACGACTAGTGTGTACTTTCAGGCATTCTGCTATTCCTCTTGTCATTGTTGAAGTCAGCTGGTCTAACTCCCAGTAGCCAGAATTGTAGTCTACAGTGACAGGATAATCAGTTCCTGCTATAGTGAAGAGGTCTACGCCCAGCTTCATCCATGGTCTGTCTGGGATGTCACACATCACCAATGGCTCTCTAGCTTGTTTAGCTTGGCACTCGTTACAAGCTCCGCACTGGCCTACGTGGTCTTTACTTTCCTGTTTGGCCAGTAGAGCACTTCTCTTGCTTTTCTCGGACTTGATTCGATTCCTTGACGGCTTGCATGAATGTGCTTCAGCATGTCTCCTCTCATCAACTTAGATTCCTCTATTCCCTTTGTACAAGATGCCATCTCGGGCTGTCAATTCATCTCTGTATGCCCAATACGCTCTTGTGAGCACAGCTGTGTCCTGGTTGCCCTCAGGCCATCCTTTCACCCTACTTCTTGCAGCAGGTGGAGAGTTGCATCTTGTTGGGTAGTTTGTTTGTTTGATTTGAGCAAGATGCTTGTCTGTCAGATTCAGTGGCTCTGCTGGGCTGATGACTTCTAGATGATGTCCAGCTGCTGCTTCATGTTGAATCTTTGTCGGCACGTTTAGGGTTAGCAGCCCAAGCATTAGACTTGCTCCAACTGAGATGAGCGGCTGTTATGTCCCATCTATGATCTAAATCTTTTTTCTTGCCATTGTCCTCTCGGTATGAATATCATGCCATCGTATAGCTTCAACCTCACTTTTGAGGGCTTCATTCCTGGATCACCGTGTTGAGCTACTTCACACAGGTCTGTGAAGGTCATGACGTTGCATGATGCACCCAGTGTCTAATTGTTGCTTCTTGTTCACTTGATACTGTCCTTCTGTGGTCATCATTGTAACAGTCACAAAGCATTTCACACCCATGGACTTGACTGAACCAACCTGTTGTATGGTATATAGTGCTTCACCAGACTTTTCTGCTGATATCTCTCCAGTGGATATCTGCTTTGGTTTGTTTTGCTTCTTTCTGGTCAAACATTTGTGTGCAAAATGATTTTGCTTCTTGCAGTTAAAACGCTGCTTTTCCCCATGCTGGTCAATCCTCCTTCTCCCATGCATGCTGTACTATTAGCACCCTGCCCTTCATCTGCAATTGCTCTGCTCCTTCAGCTTGGACTGTCTCTCAGCAAAATGTATCTCCTGGTCTGCTCTGTCATACATATGCTCTAGCTGATGTTTTACAAGCTCCGCATTTCTACACACATTTATCACTTTCCTGGGCACAAGTTTCTGATCTTTCAGTAGAGTTGCTTTCATTGAGGGATTCCCTATGCCCAAGAGCATTTTCTTAAATCAGGTCATCTTTTATCTCCCTGAGTTCACATGATTCTGCAAGCTGTGTTATTGCAGTCACATACTGTTCAATGGGTTCTTTGTCTCCTTGTGCTGTAGTGTTGAGGACATAGCGTTTATAAGTTACATTCACTTGGGGTTCAAAGCATTTATCCAAGACTTTCACAGTCTGTTTTCTTTGTTTGTCAGTTAGATTTAGGGTGGTATACAATTTGTAGTAGATCCTCCCCAGCAGTGTTAAAAGTGTGGCTACTCTTATCAGTTCCAGCTGTTAATTAAATCTGTTGCTAGTTCATAGTTTTGCATTGCAAGTGGGAAAACTGCCAGTTCTGTCACATATCGCTTTTCATTTCAATAGGAGCTAGGAGGGAGAAGTTTATTGCCATGTTCAGTCACCTAGTGTTTTACTTGCAAACTTGCCTTCAGTATGCGTTTGCTTTTGCTTGCCCTTTTTTAAGCAGCTTATAGCAGATTTGGACATTTCTGTGAGACTTTCTGAGCTGTGTCTTCTTTGCACTGTTTCCAGGATTTCAAAACTCTATTTTATCTCCACTTCCTGACACCGCATTTTGAGTTCACAGGATGCATTGCTTTCTCTGTGCTTTCTCAGTGAGAGGTCTTTATTGAACTGGCTGTACAGGCAGCTTACAGATCTTCCCTCATGGCGGAGGTCACATGACTACAGCAAGCCAGATATGACATGTAGTACTGTTTCCCAACAGGCTTCTGGTAACCCCTCCATCGGGGTCAAATTTGGATCAGAACCCTGCACCGTGTGGGAAAAGAGACCAGGCTGCAATTTTCCACAAATTGGCCAATTAATGGCCAAAGGGTAGGCCCTCCATCCAATTAAGGATGGCTAATAGTCTCTCAAAGCTGGAGATCCAATAGGAGGCCCTCTAGCACTGAAGAAGCAACAGGCTTCTTTTGAGGCAAGTGAGGGAGAGAGTACCCAAGATGGAAGCATCCTCTCTCCAACATTTTTAACTGTAAAATACAATCTGGCTACAGCAGCTGGGTCATCATTGTGGAGGAGACTGTACCCTTAGAGCGGCCTGCAGCTGCAGCTGAAGCTAGGCAGAAAACAAGGACCTCAAACCTGAAGAAAATTCCAGTCTGCCTCTGACAATAGGTGGTTATAGATCTTTAACAAAGTCTACACTAGGATATCAGGGCCTATGGTCAGAGGCAGACTGGGATTTGCGGGCAGGTCACCTGGCCACACCACTAAATCCCACCTCCGGGAAAATGGTCCAGATGCTGTGATGCAGCTGGGCACCCAGCACACAGGCCTGCTGCTCAAAATTAAGCGCATTCGGGCCAAGAAGATTCACTGCAATCGGCAGATTTAAAATATTCAATTCCACCTTCATGAATGACCACATCAACATATTTTAGAATATTTTCTTGGTGCTAGATACAATTATACCGCACCCCAGCGCTTGGCTGGAAACCTTTCTGAAGTGCCGCAAGGCAGCGCTGTTATAGGGGGTTATTTTGGGGAAAGGGTGAAAACAGGCACTAAGTGTCTGCTGTGCGAATAAGATGTGTCTGTGTCAAGGCTTTGTTTGGCCTGCAACGCTGGGTGTGCAGGTGATCATGCACGGGAGGTGTCGGATAGGCCCATGTCTGCCTCCTGGGGAGCAAACTGAGGGTGGGCGTGGTATGGAGGAAGGGTGAGAATGACCGAGGGCAGAGTGAGGCGGCAGGGTGGGAGGGTGAGAGTGTGACGGTAGCGATAGAAGGGATGGCGAGGGTGGTTGGTGGGGACTCGGAGGCAGACACGGATACTGGGGGTGGGAAGGAGGAGGCCGGGGAGGTGAATGTGGTTGGGCCTCTTGCTGGATGTTTGGGAAGAAAGGGAACATGCACGTTCACCTGGACGTCCCCGAAGGAAAAGGGTTGTGGCTGGTAGGTGACGATGTGGAGGTGGAAGGTGATGCCAGGGGGTGGTCAACTGTGACGGGGGGAGAGGAAATGAGTGACCGGAAGGGGGTAAAAGATGGGGAAGCGCACAATGCAGTGAAATCAGACTATGCTTCCTAAATCAAAAGTGAAACAAGAATTGTGATGGGTGAGATCAGGTGCTGCTTGGGAGTGAGATCAGTGGGTGGGTGGAGATGCAGCTCAGATGGACAACTGAAAGTGAACCCCAGCAGGCAGCATTCAAAATGTTCAGGACATGGAGATGAGTGTGAAACATGAGGATCCGTGTGTGTGGGAGAGGCTTGCACGAGGCTCCAAAAGGCCCTGCCACACACACACTTCTCCCTCCAGAATCACTCGTGGGCCAGCTCCTCCCTCTGCACTGACGGGTCTTCAGGGCTGCTTATTTTCACCTCTTCACTGGAGGAGATGTCCCCTTAGCTGCAGATGAGGACTTGGATGGAGCTGAGGGACTGGCTGGCTCAGGAAGTGAGTGAGGGGCCTAGTGTGGGCCACTCCACCCCTGGCCTGGGATCTCTCCTTGCTGTTGCGAGCAGGCTTCTCCTGCAAGGGAACAAATGGAGAGAGTGTGAGCAGGACACATGGCACTGTGTGTAATGTTTGTGTGGTGAGCGGAGCCATGGACAGGAATGTGGATGTGAGCTCGAAAGGATATGAGCCTGATGGAGATGTGAGGGTGTGTGTGAGAGTTAGCGTTGTTGTCCCTTAAGGTGTGAGATCCCTGCGGATGTGTGATGGGTTTGCGAATGCGAATGTCACCCTGGTGGAACGGATGAGACCATTCATCCTGTAGTGGCAGTGGGTGGCTGTCCTCTTTTGCAGGGCATTGGCGCTGACCACCACCTCCCAAGCCTGGGTTGGTAACACCGCTGCCCATCCTGCGACCAGTGCAGGGGTAGAGGACATCCCAGTAGGCATCCACGGCATCCAAAAGGCATTCCAGTGACATGTCATTAAACCGGGAGGGCTACAGTCTTTTTGCCTTCTGTGGACATCTTCCCTGTAGTAGTTGTGGCCTGGAAGCGCTGAGATGTGTGCGTGTGGCTGGACTTTAAATATGGCGCCCGGCGTGATGAAGCAGCGATACGATGGTGGGCGGGTGAATGAGAGCCCGCCCGCCATGGAAATGGCATGTTTCATGGGAATGCATAAATAATGTGGCGGGATTGGGATGACGGTGTGAAAACCTGCCATTGTGGGCAGATAAAATGTTGTTTTACCCTCCCGCTACCGCACTTTGTGCAAATCTGGGACGATTCCGCCTTCTGTCTTGTTGGAGATGGTCATTGCCTGGCACTTGTGTGGCATGAATGTTACTTGCCACTTTTCAGCCCAAGCCTGAATATTATCCAGGGCTTGCTGCATACGGACAAAGACTGCTTCAATATCTGAGGAGTTACGGATGGTGCTGAACACTGTGTAATCATCGGTGAACATCCCCATTTCGGTGATCTCTTCATCACGCTGCAGGATGAGCTGAAACCAGTGGGAGGTAAGGGTCATCCAATCTCAGTAGCTCTGAATGTCACCGTGGTTTTCAACTTCAGCTTCAGGGCCCTTGCTGGATTTCCCCGGGTGCAGGGTGCGGTCAACTGCGCGTTCACACAGGTCACTTAGACTCCCATGGACCAGCCAGCAGCCTTCATCAACAGGCAGGACTTCCATCCACTCAATGCACAACAGGTCTGTGAACACTGAAAGCGAATCCTTCAAGTGGGTGTACTATTCTCGGAAAGCAGCCCTGACACCTACAAATTTCAGTAGTCCCAGTTGCCACAGCTTTTCTGGACTCTTGCCTTCTGGGTGAATACTCAGAGATAAGAGCCACCCACTAAAGATATGGCTACTGACACCTGCAGGGAATCCATTCACAGATGCAGAGGACAGGTACAACACTTCTCACAGGTGAACCCAGGTGACCATCAAACAGGGCACTGGACTTGTGACAATACAATTCCATTGCCTAGACTGATCTGGTGGAGTCCTCCTCTGTGCCAGTGACTGTCTTGTGGATCAGCGTGGTCTGCTGTGCCTTGCACAACCTGGTACTGCCAAGGGGGCAGATTTTGAATCATGATGCCATCACTGCTCGTGATGCCTTCTCAAACGATGAGGATATGGAGGAGGATGTTGATCAGGACCACAGGCAATGCAAAATGAGACATTTGGAAGGGAGGCTCACGACGCCCTAATGCAGAACCTTTTCCTGTGACATTTTCAGAAAGATTCCAATGAAGCTTTAACTTTAACCAGCCCTGCTGCCACCTTCTCCATTTGGCACTCTTTAGCTCAGTGCCCAGGCAGCGAGGCTGAGGAGTTGAGCAGATGTGCCTTCATCCACAGCCCCTTCAGGGGGGAAGGGTATAGATGTGATCTTACAGGACACCAGGAATTAGAATTAGAAGCAGCAACACAGGGTGAAAGATTTATTGAGACTTAAAACAGACACAAGACTTAGCAACTAAATATTGTCATTGAGTTGGCATTGAGTAGGCATGGAGAGTATGAGGGGTCAAGGGAAGTGGCTGGGGGGAATGAGTTGGCAATGAGTTGGCATGGATGGCATAAGGAACCATGGGGTGAGAGGGTATGAGGGATGAGGGATCTAAAATCTTCCAACACAACTCAGTTACAGGGAACTGAAGCAGGTCTTCTAACCAGCCAACCTTGGCACTTACCCATCCCCATGGCTGCCAACATTCTGCTTCTGGGGTCGGTGGGCCCAACTCCCCATCACACCAAGCCCCCCCCCGGAGCCAACATTGTATGTATCAGGGTACCTTTTAACCAAGTCGGATCCGGCAAGTCGAGACATTTCCCAACTTGAGCTATCCACCTTGGTGGCCAAAATCCAGCCCCGGGTCTCCCCAGCTGCAGCTTCAGCCTTTCCTCCTGACTCCAGCCCCCAATCATAATCGGCCCCTCTGCTCAACACAGCACTTACCTGACTGGCGGGGATTGTCTCCACCGGGGTCTGGCAGTGACCTCCAACTGCCTGAATTGCCTCTTCTGTCCATCAACCTGCTGGTGACTCCTGCTGGGTTTGGGCATGAGTCAGGATCTGGATATGGAACTGAGGCCTTGGAGCTAAAACCTGTGTGGGCTTTGTCCATGAGCTTGTTGCTCACCCTGGCCTCCTGCACGTTCTTGTCCACTGGTAACATGGGGGCTCGTGGTGCCTATCTTTTTGCGCCTTCTTTGAAGTTTATGTGGGTGAATGAACCCAAAAATGGTTCAGAGATCTATAATACTGGGCTGCTCCCCAGTTGCATGTGGCGCTCTCTCATGTCTGATTACAGATAAGGACACAGAGACAGGAAAGATTGTCTCATACATTTGACCCAATTGAGACACTCTGCAGCTCCATACACCATTGATCCACCTCCAACTAGGTCATCTCCTGGGAAGAGGTAAAAAGCTCAGAGCAAAAAGAAAACCCTGAACTGTGGCAGCCAACTGGCACCTCAGTTGACCCCAATTCCCTAAGGCAATCGAGCAAAACAGAATGGCAATGACCCATAAATTCTTCTATACCCAGTTGTATTCTCTGACTCCTCTCAGAAGCTTGAGCAGTGGTCTACGTCTGCATGTCCTGTTAGGTCTGCTAAAAACGGTAATTTTAAAACTTACTGGTGTATCTCCCTCTCCATCTTTTGCAAGTGCTCGCTTTAGTTTTATGGAGTTAGTGCCTCCAAATATTGGGCAAGGCAATGGTGAGATTTTCAAAGGCATATTGCCTCCATGCTTCGTGGCAGCCATACCATTGCTAGGTACAACATTTCAAATTGGACTTTTGACTGCATTATTATCGGTCAGAATATTTGTGCCACTTGGCTGGACAGCAAGTTTATTCGTGGGGCTGGTGCCTATGATCCCTGGTGGCAACTGCTTTACTTGATCAGCCACCACTTCTAATGTATCATAGAGTTCTGGGGTGCTAGGGGATCGGCTGAGGCAGACTTACTTAAAAGGACATTTTAAGTCTGCATTATTTAAATATTAAAGTGCACAAAACAGGAGCAGGCTGAAGAGGCTGTTCTTTTCGCTGACAGGTACAGCTGTTGGATTGGCTCTAGTTTGGCCATTATACTCTTACCTTATTCTTTTACGGGACGTGGGTGTCAGTGGCAAGGCCAGCATTTGTTGCCCATCCCTAATTGCCCTTGAATTGAGTGGCTTACTAGACAATTTCAGGGGGCAGTTTAGAGCCAACCCCATTGCTGGAGGCCTGGAGTCACTCATAGTCCAGACCAGGTAAGGACAGCAAATTTTCTTCCACAAAGGACATTAATAAACCAGATGTGCCTTTAAAACAATTAATGATGGTCCCCATTTCTGAGACTAGTTTCACAGTCTATATTTATTGAATTGAATTTAAAACCCAGCACCCAAATTCAATGAACCTCAGGATTACTAGTCCACTGACATTCCCACTATGCCACCATCTCCCCATGTTAAGACCTTGTACCTTCCCCTGTGACTGTTGGTTACTATAATATACCTGGCTTGTTCCCTTCCTCTTGTTAGTCAATGGTAACTGAATGCCCTCAGGCATTCCTTTGTAAAGAATCGGAAAGCAGCTGATGTACAGAATATAACCAGGATTTGCAACATAGACGCAAGGAAAGTGCACAGCACATACTGCTTGAAGCACAACCCTACGTATGGTAATAACTCAGCATAATCTGTATAAATTAGTTAAAGCTCAGCAATATTTCTACCTGCCCCTTTATTTTCAAACTGTGGCATTTGTCCCAGAACCCGTCCATCACAGCAATGCTCAAAGCCAGGGAATGTATTCACTCAATCGGTCTCTTTTGATTGGATCCTTCAGAGCTAACGTGGGCATCGCTTCTGTTCCGCCCGTCGTTTGGGAGCGAGTTTGATGGGCATAATGGAACGTGTAGGTCGGTGATCGGTCCAACAGTCATCAGCCCCCGTCATCGCCTGGTGGTGCGGACATCTTCCCGATTCCGGGCATGGTGTCAGGGTATTAATCTCAAAACAGCAATGACAAGTCTCAATGAAAGTAAAATCTATATAAAAGACAACAGCTGAATGTGCTCCAGGAAATTACTTTGAAGGGAACTAAAAGTTTTTAAATGTTACATTTTAGCAGATTATATGTTACATAGGAAGATGGTTGTGGCTGTTGGAGGCCAATCATCTCAGTCCCAGGACTTTGCTACAGGAAAGTGTCCTAGGTCCAACCATATGAATATAATATATAAAACAAATTTGGAGAAATGCGCAGATCATGGGTTTATCATCATCAATACTCTGTCTCTCCAGAAGAACAATTACAAAATGTCATGTTAACACCAATGGTCCAAGCACTGGCACCTGATCGATTACATCATTGTCCGTGCCCGGAATCGGGAAGACGTCTGCGCCACCAGGCAGTGACGGGAGCTGGTGACTGCTGGACCAATCACCGGTTTACTCGTTCCATTATGCCCATCAAACTTGCTCCCAAACGACAGACGGAACAGAAGCAAGGTCCACGTAAGCTCTGAAGGATCCAATCGAAAGAGATCGATTTCAGCGATGCCTTAAGGAAAAACTTTCAAACTTCAATCAAGAACAGAAGAAGAATGTCCCCAGCGCTTGGGATGTCCTTAAGCCCAATATCATCAATGCCTGCAATGAAGCACCTGGATTTCCTGTCAGGATTGGTTTGATGAAAATGATCAGGATATCAATGAATTGATTGATCGCAAGCACAAGACTTTGTCCACCCAGCAGAATGACCCAAACTCAAAGCAAAAGAAACTTAGGAATAAGCGAAGGCCAAGGTACAAAGGTGCACCCATGACATGAAGAACATGTGGTGGACAGATAAGGCAAAGGAAATTCAATATCTCACTGACATGAATAATATCTGTGGCTTTATGGCCACTATGATCATTTATGACCCAAATTCTCAAGGACCAGCCTCTCTGAGGCCTAAGGGTGGAGGGACATCTGGCCAAGGAAAGGGAAGCTGTTAATGCTTGTTGGAGGGAGTATTTTGAAGACCTTTTCAATCAGGAATCAGTTGTTGATGAAAGTTTTCAACTCCATCCCACAACACCCAATTAGCTTGGAACGCCAACGCTTATGGAGATGATGCAAACCATCACACAAATGAAGAACAACAAAGCAGCAAGAAGTGTTGGAATCCCTGCTGAAATCTTTAAGCACAGAAGAGAGGAACTAATATGACAGCTCCATGTCCCTATCCTACGGATCTGGGATGAAGAGGAAGCCCTGAATGATCTCAGGGATGCCATGATTGTGACAATCTTCAAGAACGGGGACAAATCTGACAGTGGAAATGACAAAGGCATCTCCCTGCTTTCCATTGCAGGAAATATCATTACAAGAACCTTTCTGAACTGACCCTATTACACTTGCTGAAGAGCTACTCCCCGAATCTCAATGTGGGTTTTGGTCATCAAGCGGCATGGCCGACTTTGACAGCTCGCCAACTACAAGAAAAATGCTATGGATAACATCAACCTCTCTACATAGCATTATTTGACTTGACTAAGGCCTTCAACTCTGTAAAACACGAGGCAGTCTGGAAGATTCTATGGAAGTATGGATGTCCTCCAAAATTTTTCACCATCCGTCACCTGTTTCATGATATGTGAGCGGTGATCCTTAACAACGGATCCATTACAGACCCTTCTGAGGTTGAGACAGGAGCAAAACAAGGCTGCGTCCTCGCTCCAAATCTTTTCTCGATTTTCCTTGCTGCCACGCTCCACCTGACTAGGGACAAGCTCCCTGCTGGAGTGCAGCTTATTTATTGAATGGACGGTAAACTATTTAATCTCAAATGACTCCAAGCAAAAACTAAGACCACCCCGACCTCAGTCATTGAGCTCCAATATGCTGATGGTGCTGCAGTAAGTGTTGTGTCGGAAACGGATCTCCAGAGAATCGCTGGCGTATTCACTGAAGCATATGAGAAAATGGGCTTACAGTCAACATTCACAAGACCAAAATCCTTCATCAGCAAACTCCAAATCCACACACCCTAGTCCCATTGGTTAGAATTCCTGAGGAGTGCCCGGAAAACGTGCAACACTTCCAGTACCTTGGAAATGACCTTTCACAGACGGCTGACATTGGAGACGAAATCCACCATCGCCCGAAATCTGTTGGTGCAGCCTTTGTTCACCTGAGGAAGTGAGAGTTTGAAGATTGTGACATCCAAACTAAAAACAAACCCATGGCCTACCATGCGGGTATGTGATCCCTCCCTTACTGTACAGGGACTGAAACATGGACAACGCACAGGATGCACCTCAAGCTCTGGAGTCATAACATCAACCCTGTCTGCAGAAGACCTTACATATGAAGTGGCAGGACAAACACACTAACATCAGTGTCCTCTCACAATCAGGCACCACAAGCATTGAGGCAATGATCATTTGCCATCAGCTTTGTTGGATTGATCATATAGTTCAAGTGTCAGATACTAGACACCCAAAGCAGGTCTTCTCCTCCCTGCACAGCCAGGGCAGATGCACAAGAAGGGTACGTAGGAAGAGCTTTAAGGATGTGCTGGAAGCCAACACGAAGAATTGCAACATTGACATCGCCCTGGAGCGAACCAGATGGCAGCAGAGTGTGTGGGGAGGATTCCAGCATTTTGAGACCCAATGGCGACAAAATGAACAGGAAAAGCGAGAGCGGTGAAAGAAGCACACCAAGACCTGACTGATAATTCACGACCAGACATCCCACATGGTAACAAGTGCCCTACGTGCCATAAAGAAAGCAGATCCTGAGTCAGCCTCATCAGCCATCTTTGGACTCATGGAGGATAGTCGTCCTTGTGAGTGAGGGATAGCCAATATAAAACAAATCATTTCTGTGGTAGCAGATGCAAGAAACAAAGTTATTAATTTGACCTTCATTGCAACACCCTTCAGTATTGCTCTGGACTCTCAGATCAGATTACATGTTTAAGTTCCAGAGTGGGACTTGAACACAGAATCTTCCAACTGAGAAGCAAGAATGCTGCTACACACTGATCTGCATTGTGGGCTGATTCAGGTGTGGAGATCAATGCCCCAGCATGACTTTCCATTGATTCAATTTCATGGGCAAATGAGAGAGCCACAATTTACATTCCTATTTTGCAAGACTCTGCATAGGGAACACTTGTCATGCTCCTGTGACCCAAGGAGCAGGATCTGTGTTAGATCAAAATGGCCATTGTTGTGACTTTGATTAAAAATGCTGCCACAGGGGCCTGCCCATGAACTGGGGCTGGCTAAGTGTGGATTCGGGGAGGGGTGTGTTGCCACCTGTCCTTGCCCGATTCCACACCTAGATGTCAGCCTGATTGACAGGCTTGCTTCTAGTCAAGCGGGAAGTACTTTGAGGCAGGCCGCAGGAGCAGATAGATCTGATCCCTATCCCGTGGGGTCTAATGATTCTGTACAGGGGAAAATAATCCCGTATAGATCTGATCCCTGATCTTGGTGGAGAAGCCAACCCCAGTGGTGATGGAGAGGAGTCCAATTCCTGATCCTGGGAAGAGTGCCTGATACTGGAGGTGGGTCTGATCCTGGGCGGGTGTGATCTGAGCCCTGACCTTGTGGGAAGTGGGTGGGGAGTTTGATCCCTGACCCAAGTTAAGATGTCTGATACTTGAGGGAGTCTGGTCTGAGGGGGATCCAAACCCCAATTCCTGGCTCTTTGTATGGGGAGAGTCTCTGATGCGGAGGGATCTTAGGGGGCCAGGGGGTAGTGGGGGAAAGTATTCTTGTTCCTCTTGGCCCACAAACAGTGATGTAAAGGCACATACCTTCTCCCCAAAACTGTTCTCACCTCCCTTCAGCTGCTCGGTTTCTTGAGGTCTGGGAAACCCAGCCGGCCACTGCTAAACCTGTAGAACAGGTTAAAACAGAGGCTGCAGCTTCATTCAAATATTTCAATTGCCAATCTACTTCCTGGGAGCAGTTTAGCTAGCTGCCCCACTATTCCACCTACTTTAAACCACAAAGCGAGCAGCTGGAGACAGGTTGGGGTCAGAGTTTGAGATTTTTAAAAATTTGGTGGTTTTAATTCCCCCAGTATTGCTGAAATGAATCCACCCAAAAATATTGCGTTAATGGAGCAGCGCAGCATGTGGTGTTTCTTTGCGCTTTTTAAACCATGTTGGAATGATTTCTAGATCAATGTTTTTCACAATGTACGTAATTAATATTCTGGGGTTTTGGAGCTTCTTCCTGAGACAGGGTGAGAATTGTCCATCTGAACCATGGCTAGCAAAATGAAAATACATTGTATATTATATTTCACCTCTTTTCTATTTTTACTTAGTTCTGTTGAAGAGTCATACGGACTCGAAACGTTAACTGTGTTCCTCTCCACCGATGCTGCCAGACCTGCTGGGTTTTTCCAGGTATTTTAATTTTTGTTTTGGATTTCCAGCATCCGCAGTTTTTTGATTTTACATTGTATATGGTCTGTTTGAGGTTCTGTTCATATTTTCCCTTACACTATATAAAACAGAGTAATGAATAATGGTCTGATAGGTACTGACTGCTATTTCCTTTCTAATGGGATTGAAATCCCCTTGTGCATTATTGTCAGGCTATCTCCAGCTGATAATGTTCTGCCTTCCTTCACATTGCAGTCATAAGTCAAGGTCGTGTAAGACAAATAAAAGCCCTCAGGAAGTCCCAAAGTGCTTCACAGCCAATGAAGTACTTTTGGTTAAAGGGTGATTTGATCAATGTTTAAAGCAAAACTGATAGGGTAGATAAAGAGAAACTATTTCCGCTATGTGGGGAGTCTAGGACAAGGGGACATAGTCTAAAAATTAAAACCAGACCATAGGAATTAAATTAGAAAAGATTTCTATGCACAAAGGGTGGTGTGAACTCTTTTCCGCAAATGGCAATTGATGTTAGATCAACTGTAAATTTTAACTCTGGGTTTGATAGACTTTTGTTATCTAAAGATATTAAGTGGTATGGGGTGAAGGCAGGCATGTGCAGTTGGGTTGCAGATCATCCATGATCTCATCAAATGGCAGAACAGGCTCAAGGGGCTAAATGGCCTCCTCCTGTCCCTCTGTTGAAGTATAATCATTCTTGTAACATAGAAAGTATGACAGTCAATTTGTGCACTTCAAGATCCCACAAATGCTAATGAGATAACTGGCCAAATATAATCTGTTTTAGTGGTATTGTTTGAGGGATAAATGTAGGCTAGGACACTAGGGAGAACTTCTGTATACTGCTTCGAATAGTGGCATTGGATCTTTTGTACTCAACTGAGAGAGCAGATGGGTCTTCAGTTTAATGTCTCATCTGAAAGATGAAACTTCTGACGGCACAGCGCTCGCTGTGGGTGCCCTGACAACATGACCAATCAGTTTCTGAGGCCAATGGGTTTGATTTTCACTGCCCTCATCTGATGATAAAGGGGCAGTAATGGCCTCAAAATATTGCCTTCCCATTCGATTAGCATTGGCTGACCCATCCGACTCCATTTTGAAATGGGCATACCTGCCTATGGGTACCCACCTGTTTCAGCCAATGGACTCATTCTGATGTAGAAATCAGGATCTTATGACGTAAACAGGACCCCAATTTCTATTTTCGTTTGGAACTGGCAGGGACTGCACATTCCGCACTTTGACCAGTTCCACGAGAGATGGATGAGAAGAGGCACAGCAAAGATAGTGCTCAATTATCCTGCGATCGCTGGAAGTGCAGGAGTGTTCCTCTGGGGCCTGCAAAAGTAATTGGGGCCACTGCTGCCCCAGGACCCCCACCACCCCCGCACTCACAAGCTTCCCCCAACCAGCCCCGGCAATGTAGCTTGTTGGCAGCAGCGATTATAAGGTCTGAGGTGAGCTGCACTCTTTTGTGCCCCACAAGCCACCGGCCAGTTTGAATGAGGCCGGGGTCTCAAAATTATGGGATGCAACCTCACTGCTGGAACAGGTGGTCGAGAAGTGGGCTCCTGCAGTCGAACCCCAAAGGTCGGAACGGACCCCAATATGCACTCCCAGGAAAATCACTGCCCATGTGATCGGGGTTGATTTTAATTGTAACCCTCAGATCCAGTAGCAATGAACGAGAATTGTTTGCATGCAGGATGCTGTGGTTTCTCAACCAGAATTTCTGAATGGCATTGCGGCTTTCAAAGGGTTTGTGCCAGAATTCAAAATTGCGCAAAGTTATCAGATGTATCAAATGCCCATAAAACATAGTTACAGATTGTATAAAAGAGGTAAATTGCTCTCTGTGCTGTTAAATGGAACGTAACTGCCCTTGATTTCATGACCTCAGAACACGTGACCTGGCGATGATTCAGTGTTGATTTTGTAGTTTGGTCTGATGAATGGTTCATTTGTCACTTTTTTGCGCTGACATTAATTGAAAATTGACTGCCACAGTGCGTTTCAGCCGATGCCTTTACCAGCTATCTTCAGAGACGCTCGTGGAAATTGTAATTACATTTCGCTTCATTTCAGCTGTTATTTATGTGCAGCCTATTTTCACGACAAGGAGGTGTAAAGCTCTATGATAAGGTGTCACGCATAGCAAGATTTAAAGCAGCTGTGCTGTTAGAGTGGACACAATACAAGGATCTTCAGGGTCATTCATTAGGCAGATTGTTTACAGGTCAAACCGGTAGTTAGACTATCTCGCTGGTAATGTATACATAAGCACTTTTGATTTCTGCGTGGTTTGCTAAACATTTGGAGCTCAGCGGAGAATACTGATTCAGAACGATGCCCGAAATCCTTCCCTTTGAAAAGGCTTCCAGTTATTTCCACCATTTCACTGCTGAATGCTGACCCTAAACCTATATATTGTGAGTCCTTACAAAACACTGGCTTGGTCTCACCTGCAGTATTGTGTGCAATTCTGAGCAGTTTAAAGGATATCAAAACAGGGACGATTTATTGGAATGATGTCCGGTCTGAGGGATTTCAGTTATCCAGAGGGATCAGGAAGCTGGGATTGTTCTCCTTACTGCAGAAAATGGTAAGCGGAAATTTAATAAAGGTGTTTAAAACTATGAAGGGTTTTAATAGATAGAGTACAATGCAGGATTTTACAAGATGGCTATGTTTTAAAATGTCTCCTTTAACTTAAGGTAAAACATAATGTTCTGGATAGGGTGGGGGGTGGTGATCATACTAAATCTCTGCCCAGAGTAAGGCCCATGTGATCTGGTTGTCATGGTAAAGAAACCCAAACCATAACCTATTGAAAATCAAGTGACAGTTTTCACACCTTGACACAGAAAAAGGGATAGCTGCTTTTTTTGGATACAGAGACACAGAAAGACTGAGAGAAAGAGAAATGTAGTTGCTGCTGTAAGGAGCAGAGAAAAACTATTTTTGTGTTAGCATCCAAGCAGGATGCTGGTGAGAGTTCGTTCTCTGTTTGAAAAGAAGAAGACAGAACAGATAAGTCTTTTGGAGATTTAAAGAACAAGGGGTCACTGAGGTAGGCCTTAGGAACATAGGAACATAGGAGCAAGAGTAGGTCATTCGGCCCATCAATCCTGATCTATCATTCAAATAGATCATGGCTGATCATTTGCCTCAATGCCACTTTCCCCCGCTTTCCCCATATCCCTTGATGTTACTAGTATCCATTACTGTCTTGAACGTATTCAATGATTGAGCTTCCACAGTCCTGTGGGATAGAGAATTCCAAAGATCAACAACCCTCTAAGTGAAGAAATTCCTCCTCAGCTCAGTCTTAAAAAGCCTGCCCCTTAACCTGAGACTGTGCCCTCCACCCCGCACCCGGTTCTAGACTCACCCGCCAAGGAAAACATCTTACCTGCATTTACCCTGTCACGCCCTGTAAGAATTTTGTAAGTTTCAATGAGGTCACCTCTCATTCTTCAAAACTCTAAAGAATTTAGGCCCAGTTTTCTCAATCTCTCTTCATAAAACAATCCCACCATCCCAGGGATTAATCTGGTGAACTTCCATTGCACTCGCTCTATGGCAAGTATATCCTTCCTTAGATAAGGAGAGCAAAAATGTCCACAATACTCCAGGTGCAGTCTCACCAAGACTCTATACAATTGCAGCAAGACATATTTTATTCCTGTACTCAAATCCCCTTGTGATGAAGGCCAACACCCCATTTGCCTTCCTAATGTTTTCTGCACCTGCATACTAGCTTTCAGTGGCTCATGAACAAGGGCACCCAGATCCCTTTGGACATGAACATTTCCCAACCTCTCACCATTTAAGAAATATTCTGCTTTTCTGTTTTTTCTACAAATGTGGATAACTTCACACTTACTCACGTTATATTCTATCCGCCAATTTCTTGCCCTCTCACTAAGCCTGTCCATATCCCCGTGAAGCCTCCTTGCATCCTCCTCACAACTTAAGTTCCCACCTCGTTTTGTGTCATCAGCAAATTTTGTAACATCACATTTGGTCCCCGCATCCAAATCATTTATATAGATTATGAACACCTGTGGCCTCAGCACTGATCCTTGTGGTACCCCCATTAGTAACAGCCTGCCATCCTGAGAATGATCCATTTATCCCTACTCCCTGTTTTCTGTCTGCTAACCAGTTCTCAATCCATACCAGTATATTAGGCCCAATCCCATGTGATCTAATTTTATTTACCAGCCTCCTGTGTAGGACTTTAAAAGCCTTCTGAAAATCCAAATACACCACATCCACTGATTCCCCGTTAACTATGCTACAGGTAACATCCTCAAAAAAACTCCAACAGGTTTGTCAAACATGATTTCCCTTTCATAAATCCATGTTGACTCTGCCCAATCATATCATTATTTCCTAAGTGTCCAGTTATCACATTCTTCATAATAGATTCTAACATTTTCCCTAGTACTGACGTCAAAATAACAGGCCTGAAGTTCTCCATTGTATACCTCTCTCCCTTCTTAAACAATGGGGTTACATTTGCTACTTTCCAGTCTGCAGGAACCTTTCCAAAATCTATAGAATGTTGAAATATATCCAATGCATCCATTATCTCTATAGCCACCTCCTTCAACACTCCGGGACGTAGCTTATCTGGCCCAGGGGATTTATCAACTTTCAATCCAATTACTTTTTTGAGTAATACCTCTTTATTAATACTAATTATAATATAAGTTAATATGGGACTGGAGAACAGCACCACCCACAGTGTGATGAAAAGAGTCACTTGACAAGAGACCTGCGAGGAGAGCAGACAGGTTAGGACAGGGGACAGGGTTGGATGGAGAGACTCCAGTAGAACTCAGCATGAAGTTAGCTTGTAGTCTGGGCTATACTTTGTACATAAGTGTATGGTTATGTTTTAATAAATTTAGTAATAAATGCTATTGTTCAACCTTACAAGCCTCTCAACCTCTTTGTGAGACCTGCTGAACAAACCCTTACAACATGGTGGCAGCTAATGAAAGAACCCAAGATCCCAGAGAAGCTGGACCAGGACCCAGGAATCTGAGAAATTGAAGGAACAGCACCCTGGCCTGACTGAGGTGCACCTGAACTGAAGGCACAGCTGGAGATCACATAGGGGGAAGGCTCCATTGTGGAGGCTGAAGGGCGAGAGAGAAATCCACTGTGCAGCTGGGGGACTCCACCGGACCAGATAGGGTTCCATTGTGAATCCCCATCGATTGCAGAGCCAAAGGACCTAGCAAGGGTGAGCGCAAATTCACTTCTAAGGTTGAACTAGCCTTTAAGGAATAAATCAATCTTCAGATAAGTTTGAAGAGGTTCTGAAATCCTTCATTACCTACTTTAATTTAAGAAGTAATAAAATTTTAGAGTGAACAAAATTCAATAAAAGCCAGTCCAGCAGCCTAGAAAACCCACTGACTCTTGCATAAATGAATGATACAGATTGGCTGAAGACTGTGTCTACGGTGACCTTAAGTCACAACTCCTTCAAGACTGGACAGTAGTTGTAGTGGCTGATGATGCTCCAACATCAGGCTCCGGCAGTTGCTGTCACACAACCGGGAACACTGCAATGAAACTGCACTCTCCAGCAGAAGCACACAGCAGCAAGATGATGCTGGAGCAGGAGAATGGCGACTATCAGCTCACCAGGGCACACCTCCGTGAGATACAAAGGCATGGGAAAAGAACAAAGAGTGGCGATGAAAGCCAACCTGCAGATTGAGTTCACGGACGAGTAACATTCAAACGGCATGGAGATACACATTCAACTCCCAGAAAGATCATGGCAGAGCCCAGAGCCCACGGAAAAAGAAAACCGGTGTTCATACTGTGAAGGAATTGATTGAACGTTCCCTCTGGAAGAAACAGGACAAGCCCATGGTGTCTGAACAAAGCAGATAGGTTGTTGATAAGGAAAAGCTCAACTCCAATGAGTACAAAAAGTGAATCAGATGGAGACAACCAAGCGCCAGAAAAACAAAATACCACGATTTCAACTCCATGCCAACAAAGCTTGCCTAAAGCAACTGGGTCTACAACTCCTCCAAGAACAAGATCTGGAAGAATTGTTGAGCCTCCAGACTGTCTGTATTTATAAAGTCAAAGGCTTGAGGCGGGGAGAAAGGGTAGCAAATAAAGAAAGATTGTACTGTAAGTATGTTGAGTAAAGACTTGCGGGAGGTGTAGTATAAGGGTGTTTGGCATAGCAAGGGTTAATGTGGGACTAGAGAACAGTACTGCCTATAGTGTGATGAAAAGAGTCACATGATGAGAAACCTGAGAGGAGAGCAAACAGGTTAGGACATCGGACAGAGTTACATGGAGAGACTTGAGTAGAAGTCAGCATGGAGTTAGCTCGTAGTCTGGCTATTCAAACAATTGATGTTCACCCTTATGAGCCTCTGAGCCTCTTTGTGAGACTTACTGAACAAACCCTTACAACACTAATTTCTTTCAGTTCCCTATTTTCACAAAGTCCTTCGTTCCTTAGTATTTCTGGGAGAGTTTCTGTAGTTTCCTCCATGAAGGTATACACAAGGTAATTGTTTCATTTCTCCACCATTTGCCTATTCTCCATTAATAATTCTCCTGTCTCTACCTGTAATGGACCCACATTTGTCCTTGCTAATTTTTCCTTTTCACATACCTAAAGAACCATTTTACAGTCTGCCTTTCTGTTTCTTGCTAGCTTGCATTTATATTTTCTTTCCCATTTCTTTATCCTCCTTTGCTGGATTGTAAATTGTTCACAATCCTCGGGTTTACCACTTTTTCTGGCAAGCTTGTAAGCTACTTGCTTTGATTTAATGCAATCTTTAACTTCTTATGTCAGCCATGGTTGAGTCACCATTCCTGATGAGTTTTGTGTCTTAGAGGACTGTATATTTATTGTAGACTATGTAAAACTTCTCTAAATACTAGCCATTGTCTGTCTACCATCAAATTTTTAATGTATTTCCCCAATCTGCTGTAGCCAACTTGCCGCTATATCGTCAGTTTCCTTTGTTCAGGTTTAAGACCATAGATTCAGAATGAAGTATATCACTTTCAAACTTATTGTAATATTCTATTATAATAAGGTCACTATTGCCTAAAGGCTCCTTTACAACAATATTATTAATGAGCCCTTTCTCATTACATAATACTAAATCTAAAATAGCCTGATCCCTAGTTGGTTCTTCTATGTATTGCTTCAGAAACCATTCTCCTACACATTCCAGGAATTCATCCTCCACAGCATTAGTGCTAATTAGGTTTACCTGAAATAACCTGAAATCACCCATTATTACTGTATTATCCATGCAACATGCAGTTTTAATTTTTTTGATTTAAACGGTGCCCAACGTCAGTTTGGTAGCCTATAAACAACTCCCACCAATATTTTCTGACCTTTTCTGCTTCCTCGCTCCACTCAAACTGATTCTACATCTTGATTCTTTGATCTAAGATCCTCCCTCACTAATATGCTGATCTTGTCTCTTATTAAAAGCACTACCCCACAACGTTTTCCTTTTTGCCTTGTGGACCATAACCTCTGGCTGCTCACCATCCCCCAGAAGAATGTCCTGCAGTGGCTCTGTGACATCCTTGACACTGGCACCAGGGAGGCAACACACCATCCTGAAGCCACGTCTACAGCCACAGGGACATCTGTCTGTTCCCCAAACTAATGAATACTCCATCACTATTGCTCTTCCACTCTTCTTTCTCCCCTCATGGTGCCATAGACTTGGCTCTTTCTGCACTCCTCTGAGGAACCATTGCCCTCACCAGTATCCAAAATGGAAAACCGGTTAATGAGTAAGATCGACTCAGGGGCTGCTGTACTACCTGCCTGGTTCTCTTAGCCTGCCTGGTGGTCACCCATTGCTTCTCTCCCTGCATGCTCCTAACCTGTGGGTGTAACCGCCTCCCTGAACATGCTATCCACATAGTTCTCTGCCTCGTGGATGCACCACAGCAACCCCAGCCACTGCTCAAGTACTGAAACCTGGAACTCAAACTTCTGCAGGTGGAGACACTTTCTGCAGGTGTGTTTTCCTAGGACACATGGTGTGTCCATGACTTCCCACATGCCACAGGATGCACATTCCAGCCAGTCAAGCTGCCCTGCCATACCTTAACTTTACAAACTATTTATTATCAGTTACTCACCAATCAGCTTCTTCCTTTATACCAAAGTAAGAACCAAACTCCCAGTTCCTCTCTCTGTCCAAGCCCATACTCCATTTTACTCCTTGCTGCTAGAAGTCAGATCTTGGAGACTCAGGCTCAGTCGACCAACTTTTGAAAGACACTCGAAGTTGCAACCGGACATGGCAATGAGAAGTGAGCCTGCTGAAAATCTGGGAGCAACTTGGACTCATTCTTGTAATGTTATTTCTCTGCCAGAAGTGTGGTGCACAACCGAAGGGGCTGTAAGGCATATCTTGACTGGATTAGTTAGTTAATGAAAAAATATCTTTTCTTTAGTTCAATGGATTAGTTGCCTGTGAAGTAATGTTTTATTTATGCTGACTTTAGTTTGTTTGTTACAGTAAAAGTCTTAAAATGTGAAATCTTGTCCCTCGG
Source organism: Cetorhinus maximus (assembly GCF_964194155.1). Lineage (NCBI taxonomy): Eukaryota > Metazoa > Chordata > Chondrichthyes > Lamniformes > Cetorhinidae > Cetorhinus > Cetorhinus maximus. The sequence continues at coordinate 33,227,118 of NC_135904.1, forward strand.
TTTATCTTTGTTGGTTGTATGGAAAATCCACACCTTTTTAAAAGTGACCAGTCTCTACAGTGGTCGTAATGATAGGGAGAAACTAATTTTACTGGCAGGAGGGTCGGTAACTAGAAATTTAAGATAATTAGCAAAAGAACCGGAGAAAGATGAAAAAAGAAAAAAATCTAAAAGAAATTTGTTTCTCTTCCATATTCTCCTGTTTAAATTCTCTTTTTTTTTTAAAATGGACAATTGCTGGGCTGAATAAATGGCCACAGCTGATCACACGCTGGTATTTCTGTAAAATACTGAACAATTCCAATGGACAAAGGTGAACTCATCAACCTCCTGGAATGCGACTTGTGTTGTATGAACATTCCAGCCAAGCCAACACAAAAAACTAGTAGGCGAGATGCCTCCATCAGCCAGCTGCTGACAAAGGCAGAGCTATTTGTGACTCCTCATCTCCAAACTTCTGCTAATGGTTCTACAATGGCCTGCTCAAAACAATGGCTTTAAACAAGGGGCCTCATTAGCTGAATAGATTGGCCCGAGACCACCCTGTCACTTGACCAAGACTTGAGCCGTTTGTATTGCTTTAATTATACAGCCTTTGGGTTCTATCTTCAGTTGTTGTTTAACGTCATAGACTTACAGGACATGGGCATCGCTGGCTAGGCCAGCATTTATTGCCCATCCTGAATTGCCCTTGTTCAGGGGGCATTTAAGAGTCATTGCTGTGGGTCTGGAGTCACATGTAGGCCAGACCAGGTGAGGAAAGCAGGTTTCCTTCCCTAAAGGGCATTAGTGAACCAGATGGGTTTGTACAACAATTGACAATGGTTCCATGGTCACTATTAGACTTTTAATTCAAGATTTTTATTGAATTCAAATTCTACCATCTGCCATGGCGGGATTCGAACCCCATCTAAATTACTAGTCCAGCGACAATATCACTATGCCATCGCCTCCCCTTCCATGCAAAGAAAGTTGGAGGACCCAAAAGCGGTGAACTATAATACTGTAATACCTAATATACAGCCACCCCAAATTTCATTTGCATGGAGTGCTGCCTAGAGGACAATCTTGCTTACTCATTTGCACTAGTAAGGAAGTGATCTGTGCTCGGCGCTGGGGATGTTTAGAGTTGAGCCATCAGCCTCTTTGCTCTGTTTACAGGTCAATCTCATGCAGATAGTCTTTTTTAATGGGACAGTTTGAAAGGATATAGAGGCAGGTAAATGCAGTTAAGGTCACAGATCAGCCATGATGTAATTGAACGGCGGAATAGGCTCATGGGGCTGAATGGCCTCCTCGTGCTCTTATGTTCCTAGAGGACCAGGGCAAGCAGGAAACCCACCACCATAGACCAGCTGATGCCGCATGAGGAACCAGCCTTGGCCCTCTACATCAGAGACTGGAAGTCTGCTACCACCTTACAGTAAATCTTACATTTATTAAGCACCTTCATTCCTTGATTATTTTGTTTAAACCCTACAGCAGGTGTTGCACTAACTAAACAGCTGCAGGACATACAAGTGTTCAATGGTATTCCTTTTCACTGAAGCCATTGCCATAGGGTATAAATTGTAAATCATTTTCCAAAGGCCAGGAACTGCATTTTATGTGCCCCCACTGGGCATGTTTCCAGCAGGGCGTGAGGGGGGGAGGAGAATATGTAAAATAGGGTGGGTGCCAATCCCACCAACTTCCTGCCCACCCCAACACGGTCAGGGGGGCGTTGGTGAGAGGGTGCCAAAATCAGCAGCCCGCCCACCATATTCAAATAGATAATCAATAGTCGATTAGGCTTGTTACCAAGCCAATAGGCCTCAATAATACTCTGCCCATGCAATAAAATGATTGGCGTGGGCAGACAGGCAGGAGTGGCAGCCCGATTTTTCCATAAACCTTCTTCAAAGAGCGGGAAGGAAGGGGGGTGGGTTCAATCTTTGAGGGCTGCCCTTTGCAGATTGAGGGGCAGCCCCCCCATAAGATTGACCACCCCCTTTCTTCTTAATGCCCCCAGCCTTAAACCCAAACCTCTTCCACACCCTCCACCAACCCCCCCCCACCCCCACCCCCCACCCCCGACCACCACCCAGCCCCGTCCCTGACCTGCTGAAACGCTCCGTGGACAAGACCCCAGTCTTATCGGCTTCAGGGAGCCCTGGACCTCCTCTGTCTTCTTCTTGCCATCCTGACAATGAGCACAAATGTGCCCTTGGCGCTGCCGGGACTGATGGAGCTGCTGGCCAATCAGATTGGCTGTCAGCTCCAGAGGGCGGGGTTCCCCCACCCCACCTCCAGTGAGGGGCGTAAGTCCCACATTGCCCTTGTTAAGGCTGCCTGCAGAGCGGTTCGGCGGCGGAGCGGGCCAGCATAGAGCAGGTTGTCTCCACATCGACTTTCCTTCCGGAGCTGGGTGTGTGGGGGAGGAGCATGAGCAGTATTCACCCTGCTCATATCATTCAGCCCCAGGTCTTTCAGTCTCTTCAAAAACGTGGTCAGGCATTGCAGTCAAACACTTCACATCAGCTTGGTCGAGCCCTGCCCGTGAGCCCCCCATAGGCGATGTGGTGCTGCCTGTGAAGCCTGGTGACTGCGAGTACTGACTGAAGCAAGGTAGACAAACAAACCTTGAAGGCCCGAGCAAAGTGCAGGTCGCCAGGTGCACGTCGCTTGTGTACAGTTGTGAAACATGTTGGCGTGCATTCATGCCAATGTGCCCGGGTAATTTAGCCGGGGGATGATTCCAGTGATGAGATGCTAAAGTATTGAAATTAGGCTCCCAACATGTGGTGGGAAATGCAGCCCACCATTAACAGGCGGAGCAGACAATCGCAAACTGTTTTCACAATGGCGAGAAACCAATTTAATATCTTCTCACCATATTGTCCCCCCCACCCCCCTCCCACCCCTCCCACCACACCCCCACTCACCACGATGGCCAATGCCAATGGGGCCCAAAATTCTCAGCCTAAATGGTTGGATATTCATTAAAGGTGCGTGATACATAAGCTAAACATTTTTACTTGGCCTTAGTGCGCACCTCGTCAATGCAATCCTTCCTGAGAACCTTATCCTTCCTGAGAACCTTATGAAAAAGCAGAATAGCCAGAGGTAAACTGAATTCTCACTGGCAGCTGCAAGAAGCACCAGGCAGTAAATAAATTAATGCTCACCATCATTCTCTGACCAACGCTGCTTTAACTGAGCCCATGGGCACTCAGCGACAGGGGCTGGTTTATCTCCAAAGGTTAAGTTGACTGCCCCCCATTTCTGAGAGTCGATTTGAAGTCTAGGCAACTCTGGCACTAAAATAAAAGCAAAATGCTGCAGATGCTGGAAACCTGAAGTAAAAACAGAAAATGCCAGACAGCAGCATGTCTGGCAGCAGCTATGGAGAAAGAAACAGAGATAACGTCTTGAATCTAATATGACTCTTGTTTGGAACTGGAGAGAGGTAGAAATATGATGGGTTTTATGCTGATATACAAGGGGGCAGGGGCAGGTTGAGCAAAATGGAAGGTCAGGGATAGCTTGGAGGGCAGGAGAGATTAAATGACAAAGATGACATGGAACACAAGTCTAAGGGAGTGGTAGTGATGCTATTAAAGACTAAAGCAGGTGTTAATAGCATAATAAAGGTCAGCACTGTCTGAAAGTAAAATAGCAGAATGTGTTGATAGCAGAAAAAGGGTCAACACTATCTTAAAGCAAAAAACATGCAAACAAGATACAAACTGGCACTTGGGGATATTTGAGGTGGGGGGGAGGAATAAAAAAAAATCAACATTGAGAAATCAACTGGAACATTGAAGCAGACCAAGGACAGAGATGTGAGCATGAGAGCAAAATAGTAAATTGAAGTGGCAAGCAACTGGAAGTTTGGGGTCATGCTTGGGACTGAGCAAAGGTGTTCCACAAAGTGGTCACCCAGTGTGTGTTTAGTCTCCCCATTGTACAGGAGAGCATTGTGAGCAGCAAATACACTTCTTCAAATTTAATCTATTGTAAGTAAATTGCTGCTTCACCTGGAAGGAGTGTGCACAGGAGTTCCCAAGCTGGAAGAACAGCACCCTATCTTCCAATTAGGCATCTTACAGCCTTCTGGACTCAACACTGAGTTCAACAACTTAAGTCCATAAAGCACGACCTCCATTTTGATTTTTTACCCCCCCCCCCACCACCTGATCCCCACCCACCCCGACTTTCGAGTGCCAGTCTGTATCTGATTCTCATGTTTTGCTTTCAGACAGTACTGAACCTTTTTCTGCTTTTAAGGGGAGGGTCTTCCAGTCGGTGAGCAGGGCCGGGGCCCACTCATCAACACATAAAATGACGCGGGATGTGTCGGGCGGAACTCCTGACGTCACCCCGTGTCATTTCCATTTTCAGGTTGGCGGGGGCGCAGCCGAATCAGCTGTGCACCCACTGCCCTATCAACTGCCAATTGAGTAATTAACATAATTAATGGACCTGCCCGTCCAACCTTAGGGTTGACGGGCAGGCCATGAGCTCTGGCGGGCTTAAGAAAAAGCATGAAACCTCATCCACAGGTGGGATGAGGTTTCATGAGGGTTTATAATTATTTAATAAAGGTTTCAGTTAAAATGATGGACATGTCCCAACTCATGTTACAGTGTCACATGAGGGGACATGTCAGGGAAATATTGCTATCATTGGTTTAACATTTTTTTAATTTGGAGCCGATCTCCCTGAGGCAGCACCTAGCCTTTCACCTGCATGCGTGAAAGATCACACTCTCGGCTGAGGGAATCCCCCACCCCCCCCCGCCCCCCCACAACCGCCCGCACAAGGAGTGCATAGCGCTTGATTGGCCCGCCCACATAAAATGGTAGCACGCCCCCAATTGGGGGAGCCAATCAGAGGCACGCTTGCCCACGCCCGCTCCTGCAATGACGGTGGGAAAATTTTCCCCTAACACATTTTGGTCTTTTGCTTTCAGACAGTGTTGACCTTTATTCTGCTATTTACACCTGCTTTAATCTTTAATACCATCATTACCACTCCCTTAGTCTTGTGTTCCATGACATCTTTGTCATTTAACCTCTCCTGCCCTCCAACTCATCCCTGACCTTCTATTTTACTCCACCCGTCCCTCCCCACTTTGCCAACAGCATAAAAACCCATCACATTTCTTCCTCTCTCCAGTTCTGAGGAAGTCATATTGGACACAAAACGTTAACTCTGTTTCTCTCTCCATAGATGCAGCCGGACCTGCTGAGTTTTTCCAGCATTTTTTGCTTTTATCTTAGGGCCATTCTGGTGATAGCCGTAAAAAAAAATTATCGGTTTGAATACGAGAATTTAGCAGTGTTCCTTTAACCAATTAAGCCAATATATCTCCTATGGGTGTCAGTCAGGTGGAACTTACCTAAGATGGACTGTGCCTGAACTGGCCTGGATGTTGTCGTATTTGAGAGCTCAGGACATTTATATTGGTTTCACAGACCCCAGTCTGTTTGAAAGCACTTGATTCCTGTCACTAATCTCAGCATCAAGGGCATTTGAATTTATTAAGTGGGCAAATGTTTCACAAAATTCAGAGCAGATCTCTTGGGTTACTGGGTCAGAAACATAACTTTCACATTCCTCACCCTGATCCAAATTTATTTGGCAGTTAAAGCCTAAGTGACAGCTTTGTCAAAAATCAAAGAAAATTGCATGAGGGCACTCAATAAAGTTAATAAGATGTAAAATCGAAGAGGCGGGCTTAAATAAAATGAACTGTGTTTGTCGATTGCAAGCAGTCTCTCTCGCTGTGATCGGTTATACTGGGAAGTTCCAGGACTTTTACAATCTGACCCTCCTCCAGCCCTGTTTACGTCTGGTCCTCTAAAGGTAACTTCTTGCCCAATGGCCACAGCTCTTTGGGTATGACTCGCTTGGGGGTCTGGAGATAAGCATTTTATTTTAATGTTGCTGGACTAGTAATCCACAGGCCCAGGCTAATGTTCTGGGGACACAGCAGCTGGTGGAATTTAAATTCAATTAATAAAATCCGGAATTAAAAGCTACTCTCAGTAATAGTGACCATGAAACAATTGTTGTAAAAACCCACCTGGTTCACTAATGTCCTTTAGGGAAGGAAATCTACCGTCCTTACCTGGTCTGGCCTACATGTAACTCCAGATCCACAGCAATGACTTGCCTAGCAAGCCACAAAATTCAAGGACAATTAGGGATGGACAACAAATACTGGCCTTGCCAGAAATGCCCACATCCCAGGAAAGAGTAAAATAAATTCATAAACTGGGAAAACTAGGTTGCTTTCAGTTGTTTTGTTTATTGAATAATTGATGTAATTTTTACAATGTGAAAGCTTTGTTGGATGTCTCTGGCGTCTGGTTTTACTAAGGGTGTAAATGCAATAATTACGTCATGTGATTAAATTCCTGAATTTGCATGTCCTCCAGCCTTCCCATTTGCCCAACTAAGCCCCCAACCCAAGAGGGTTGATGTTATGTTCCTTCTGTCGGGTCACTTTGCTCAGTGAACACAGTTGCACACCTATCTACTGGTGAGTGAGTTGATAAACAAGGTACTGCAGATGCAGAGACCAATGTAAGATGAAGCACATGCTGTTTATTAACACAATTAACAGAGCACTAACACACGTGTGCTTCTCCAACCACTTATTCTAAACTACTGATTAACATTGTAGCCTGCCCTACACAGCGATTGGGTAATACAATCACATGGTCAGTCTGCTCACATTCTCTTAGAGGTGTATTGCACCTCAGATTGCCACAGTTGGAGATTGTGTTGGGTCCATTGGGTCCCATTCCAATGGTCATGACCAAGCATCACATGTTATTGTGGTGAAGAAGGCAGGGAAATTCAGTCCCATTATCTCTTCAAATGAACTGACCAAAGTAATGAGAAAGAGGTGGTTATTTGAATAGCATTTGACATTTTTCCCTTTGTGAATATTTCAGCCTGAAACTAACACATTTCTATTAATATTTTCATACACAGGTAGATTTTCCTCTTCAGCACCTGGTAGGTAATCTGAAGGGAAGAAATGGTTTCATTTAGGTAGCATCTTTCACAGCCAAAGAAGTGCTTTTTAAGCATCATCTCAGTTGTAACATAGGAAATGTAGAAGTATTTTTTACACAGTAAGATTCCACAAACAGCGATGGGATAAATGACCAGCTAATCCGTTTTTCTGATGTCAGTTGAGAAATAAATACTGGTCCAGACACCCGTGAAAACCGCCCTGCTCTTCTTCAAATTATGGGACACTCTCCATCCCCGTGAGAGGATGGGACCTCAATTTAATGGCTCACCTGAAAGAATGCGGCACCAAAGTGCCAGCCTAAATTTTGTGCTCAAGTCTGTGGGTTGAGATTTGAAGGCACCGCTTTCTGATTCAGAGGTAAGAGTACTACCCAGTGAGCTACAGGCTTTGTCTAGGACCAGCATCTGCACACATGGAATGAAACTCAGAATGGTTTCTAACAAGCAGAAAATATACTCCATCGAGTTACCAAAGAGGCCCTCAAGATGCAAATCAACCCCTGCTCACTATCAGTCTTTGCCTTTTTTTTTATGTTTAATCTACAATTCACGCTCAATTTGAAAACATGAGTATTTAATCAGTGGGTTATGTTAACCGTATTATTATTATGTTCAGATACGGAATTGGGAATTAGGGACTGTTATTTAACTGCTGGAGTTTCCATCTTTTGCCTCTCTCATCAATTTTTTATGCAGCAAGGAGCACCTTGCGTTGGCTTTACTCAGGTGACGGCCCATCATTCATTGCTCTGACAGGGCCTGACAGAGGGTCTATTGCAATTTGTTCTTTCATTTCTGCTCCATTTTAATGCGCCTCATTCTGATTGCTTTTACAAACCATCTGACCTTGAAATCTAATTATATTGTGTATTTTAAGAGGACATGCTACCACTGGAAAGAAACAGAGCTTAGTATTTCTTTCAAACATTGCTGTGTCCAGTTGCAATGTAAACACAGTTTGTTTCTCCACTAAAAACAGATATGATTAATTTGCCACTAAAAATCAGTTGTCTGATAGTACAGAACATGAGTATTGTTGAAAAAGACATTTTGTCGAAGCTTTTTGCTTTGCACTCATCCGGACAATGTCAGGGGAAGCAACGACTTTATAGTACATGAGGAGAGAGTGCTGATTGGTTATCTCTGATTGATACCAGTGTTGCCAGAAAGAATGCATCAGTGAATGGTGACTGACAGTTAATTGCCAAACATTGTTTGAAATTTAAACCAGGCAGATTCACTCTGATTTGTCAAGGCATTGCCCTGAGGAATAAACCAGCGAATGGCTGTCATTTATTTTGTTTAGCTGAAACAGGCTCAATGTGTAATTTTTAGCACACTGAGGGTCATTTAGCAAATGTAGTTCAATTGCAGGATTACATCTGATGTTGGACACTGTGTTTTGAGTTTTGCAAGTGTGTGCTGGTTTGGTACCTTGCCCGTTGCGAACAGTGAAAGGGACATGCTGTTTGATACGATTTGCCAGTCTTTGGGACATACGGCCTACATATCTGGCATCACACTGGCACTGAAATTCATATACCACATTTACTAAATATCAATTATCACACCGAATAATAATAACAATGAGATGGAGATCAGAAACAGATTAAAACAAACAAACCCCAAGGGATAGATGGTATTTATGAGTGGACAAAAAGTGTTGACAGTCCATCATACTGGGGATGAACTCTGTAAAAAGAAAGACTTGCACCTGCCAAGACCTCAGGATGTCCCAAAGCACTTGATTGCCAATGAAATACTTTTTGAAGTATAGTCACTGTTGTAATATAGGAAATGCAGCAGCCTATAAGCGCACTGCGAGGTCCCGCAAACAGTGATAACAACAGTGATGGGTGTCGTAGGCCCAACCATTTTCAGCTGCTTCATCATGAACTTCCCCTCCACCACCAGGTCAGGAGTGGGGATGTTCACAGATGATTGCGCAATGTTCAGCACCATTCACTGTTCCTCAGATATCGAAGCAGTCCATGCCCATGTGCAGCAAGACATGGACAACATTCAGGCTTGGGCTGATAGGCGGCAAGTAACATTCACACCACACAAGTGCCAGGCAATGACCATCTCCAACAAGAGAAAATCCAACCATCTCCCCTTGACATTCAATGGCATTACCATTGCTGAATGCTCCACTATCAACATCCTGGGAGCTACCATTGACCAGAAACTGAACTGGACTTGCCATATAGATATTATGGCTACAAGGGCAGATCAGAGGCTAGGAATCCTGTGGTGAGTAATTCACCTCCCGACTCCCCAAAGCCTGTCCAACATCTGCAAGGCACAAGTTAGGAGTGTGATGGAATACTCCCCACTTGCCTGGTTGAGTGCAGCTCCCACAATACTCAAGAAGCTTGGCACCATCCAGGACAAAGCAGCCCGCTTGATTGGCACCCCATCCACCACATTCACTCCCTCCACCACCCCTGCACAATGGCAGCAGTGTGTACGATCTACAAGATGCACTGCAACAACTCACCAAGGCTCCTTCAACAGCACCTTCCAAACCCACAAAATCTACCACCTAGAAGGACACAGGCAGCAGATGCAACAGAACACCACCACCTCGAAGTTCCCCTCCAAGTCACTCACTATCCTAACTTGGAAACATATCGCCATTCCTTCACTGTCACTGGGTCAAAATCCTGGAATTCCCTCCCTAACAGCGCTGTGGGTGTACCCTCACCTCATGGACTGCAGTGGTTCAAGAAGGCAGCTCACCACCATCTTCTCAAGGGCAGTTAGGAATGGGCAGTAAATGCTGGCCTAGCCAGCAACACCCACATCCCGTGAATGAATAAAAAACAATATAAATGGCCACATCATCTGTTGTAACATGTTGGTTGAGGGATAAATAATTGGCAGGAGATTTCCCTTTGAAATAGTGCCATAGGATCTTTGCTAAAATCTCATCCAAAGTATGGCACTTCTGACAGTGCAACACTCCCTCAGTGCTGCACTTGACTTGTTATAAATACCTCGTCCATGGCTCATTGTAATATTTTAGAGGCAATTTTTAGTTCTGGGAAGATAAAAATTTAAATGTAGAAAATGGGATAAATGCAACTAAAGCAGCTTGAAGACTATTACACTTAAAAGGTTGGGGCCATGTTGAATTAAGGGGTTAACAGCTAGAAAGGTGAGTTCATAAAACTGCAAAAGTGGGCTTACTTAGTTGGAGAAGTGAAGATGAGGTCTCTGCACTTCTTGCAAAGAAACGTTGCCCAGAGAGTTGTTTGTTTTGGAAATTAGAACTACAATTAGTTTAAAAGTGTTCAGTCAGCCCTGGAAAGCTACGTTGTCATGGGGATGGATGGAGCTTAAGAACATTCTAGGGTTTTAATTTACCTGGGTGTTTGCTGGGGGAGTGAGTGTTCTGCAGCAGGGGGAGATTGCTGCTGTTAGCACCCTCCAGGCAGCAAAAGTGTTACTGTTAGTCGACTTTGTGTGTTTGGGGCTCAGGAGAAGTCTCAACAGTTGTTTGATACTCATTGCAGTTAGGACAAGTCCCAGGAAGCTGAGTAGATGGCAAGTCGTCACCGGTTGTGTGCTGGAAAGGGTTAGGGCTCAGAAGAAGCCCTGGGAGCCATTCATAGCTTGATGTAGCTGGGGAGATTGGAGCTTGGTGAAATTCAGGGGCAGTGCCAGCCTAGGGAAGCTAGCTGGCTACTAAAGAGCTGAAATTATGCCAGTAAGTAGAGACCGGAGTGCAGTCTTGGAAATCCAGGGGAACGGAGTCTCAGGAGACGGGATTGAAACCCTGGGAGGCGTGCAGTCATCGAGACAGTGCGAGTTGGAAAATCTTTGAGGGAATTCAAAGGCTTGATCTTTAAAAGTGAAAAGTTGGAATCCCTCATGAGAGAGATAGAGTTTTAATGAGGTTGGTCGACTCACAGCTTTTACTGACATCTGGTTGGGTTGCTGAAAATTCCATGAGATCTCTCTTGGTCACATTTTCTACATATTGTGTAGTGTGGTGTGTTTGGCCATATTTTGACTGTTAATTCACATGAACCTCATGTTAATTCTGAATATTAGAGTATAAGATAGATATTGTAAATTGTTTTATCTTTCTGACCTTGCATAGTAATAGTTATTTTTGTTTGTTCAAAACCCAGTGACTCTTGTGGCTTTACTCTCTCAGACAAGGTTTGAGCTTCAAAATACTTGCTACTTTAAACAAAATGTTATTGGTCCCTAACTGGATCATACCCAAAAAACTTGGGGATGTGGGCAAGGATCCTAAGAGAGCGTCAACCTAGATTATGTGCCCAGGTCTCTGGAGTGTGACTTAAACTCAAGACCTTTGAACTCAAAGGCATGAGTATTACCCATTGAGTGAACTTGACTCAGTTGAATATAGAAACAATTATTATTCAAAAAGATAACAAGACAAAATTAGGCAACAAGAGACTAGCAACAGCCACACGTAGATTGAAATGATTGATTACTGGGGAAAGCCAAAGGGTGAGTTATTTAGTGGTAATTGAGCAAACAGCAGGAAACACACTTCCTAAAGGTATTATCCTGAGTGACCAACCATTTTGAAGTATGTGGCAACTCCAGTGAGTTGCGGGATTCATGACACCGTAGTATGTAAGATGTTATCAAGCATCACAGATTACCACAAAAGGTCAAGGAGTCACAAGCTGTTTTATTGAGCAACACATTATCAGAGTAGGTATTGTAGGCATATATCCCCCCAACAGGTACGTGAGAATGGTTTAACAACCCCAGACCAGACAGATAGAAAGAGACTGAATAGTTTGAGCTTTGCAGCCTGCGGTAACAATCTTTTCTTTGTCTCTTAAAATGGCCGAGGTGTTAATCCAGAGGTAGCTTGGATTCTCCATCTCCCTTCCAGTCTTGACTGTTAATAGTTTAATTATATTGTTAAACTACACGGGTGAAGGGCATTGATTAATGAATGCAGATTTAAAAAGGGTGTTTGGTTAAATTTAGACTTGATTTAGCTCAGTTGCATGCAGCCTAATTACTGGATCCCAAATTACCCCTTTAAACTAGTTTAGTCTGACAGAGATATAACCATCAGGTAAAATCTGCAGACATTGGATTAGCCAATTATACCAAACTTCATTGAGCATAAGCAAATTAAAACAATACACTTGTCAATCAATGAACTAAAACTTATCAACTAACCATTACGAGGAAACAAAGATAAAATACTTATCAACAAAACCCTACAGATTTGGAACCATAGAAGTTACTATGCAGAAAGAGGCCATTCAGCCCATCATGTCTGTGCCAGCCAAAGAAAAGAAAAAGAAACCAGCCGCTCATTTTAATACCGCGTTCCAGCTCCTGGCAACCGTGCAGCTTTCAGCATTTCAGATGCAGATCCAGATCCTGTTTAAATGAGTTGAGCGTTTCAGCCTCAACCACTGTCAGGCAGCGAATTCAGATGCCCACCACTCTCTGGGTGAAAACACTTTTCCTCATGTCCCCTCTAATCCTTCTACCAATCACCTTAAATCTATGCCCCCTGGTAATTGACCCCCTCATAATTTTGTACACATCAATTAGGTCACCCCACAGCCTCCTCTATTCTAAGGAGGACACCCTAACCTATTCAATCTTTCCTCATAGCTGCAATTTTCAAGTGTTGGCAATATTCTTGTAAATCTCCTCTATACTCTCCCCACGGCAATTATGTCCTTCCTGTAATGTGTTGACCAGAGCCATAGACAAAATTCCAGCTGTGGCCTAACCAGCATTTTATACAGTTCCATCATTACATCCCTGCTTTTGTATTCAATACCTCATCCAATAAAGGAAGGCATTCCATTTGTTTTCTTAACCACCTTGTCCATCTGTCCTGCCACCTTTAGGAACCTGTGGACATGCACTCCAAGGTCCCTCATATCCTCAACCCCTCTTGATATCCTTCTGCTCATTGAATATTCCCTTGCTTTGTTTGATTTTTTGCACATCTTCAAATGAATGGCCCATCCAAAAGAAGCAGAAGACAACCTTAACCCTTAGGGCCATCAGACATTCACATCTAACCCAAAGGAAACTGCACCATGAGGGATCCACACTGACAGAAATTTTCCCATGTCCTTGGCCTAGGCCCCAGGAACTCTCTTTTTAAAATAAAAATTAAGTCAACCAACCTTAGCCCATGTTGTTGTAAATAGCTGATTGGTCAATAATGTGGTAAGGGTTAATTTCATTGGTTCTAACTGATTTTAAGGCAATGTGCACACTTAAGCAATGAATTGCTTCAAGATGTATTCCTTATCTCAGTGCCTTACAAGTACCTCATTCATCAGACCAGTACAAAGCCTGTCAAGGCCAATGTGTTCTTAATAGGCCAATACTGGATTTCTTCCTCACAGCTCCTGTTACAGCACTTTTAAGTTTCAAACTTAAAATTCTAACAGAAATAATATAATTTGCCTCTTATTAAATATTTGATTATTAATTACTTATCTTTCAATTACAGGGTAATTGTGGTACTTTCTTCCGATACAGTCATCTGGTGCTGGTTAGTGACCACTTCACATCAATATATCAGGTTAGCTTGTTAAAGAAGATTGGCAACATCAGCATGGCTTCTTTATTGTTCATATGTTGGTATAAAATGGCAACTTGGCCTGATTAGTTTGTTCTAAAATATGTTTTTGTAAAAAGCCTTTAATAAAAAAAATAAAAAGCCTTTTTAATAAAATGGCCACATTAAGCAAGCGCACTAAATCCTACTGAAATAAAACCTAAAGTCTAGGCCAGCTTACATTAAGTACTTAGAGCGCTTCTAAAGGGAAACTGTTGGGACACTGGGTTGTTGGGCCCTTTGTAAATAAACTAATTGTCAAGAAAAGGATTTGTGTCTGATTTCCTACTTCACCAGCTGGCTTTGGATCCATTTAACAGACTAGCCATTTACATTCCTTCTTTTAGAGGCCATTGGATACCTCACATCAATCATTCGGTTAATTCCATGTACACATTCAATTTTTTGTTATTCATTGACAGGATGTGGGCTTCGCTGGCTAGGCCAGCATTTATTGCCCATCCCTAATTGCCCTTGTGAAGGTGGTGGTGAGCTGCCTTCTTGAACTGCTGCAGCCCATATGGTGTAGGTACACCCAGAGTGCTGTTAGGAAGGGAGTTCCAGGATTTTGACCCAGTGATGGTGATATATTTCCAAGTTAGGATGGTGAGTGACTTGGAGGGGAACTTCCAGGTGGTGGTGTTCCCATCTATCTGCTTCCCCTTTCCTCTAAATGGTAGTGGTCATGGGTTTGGAAGGTGCTGTCTAAGGAGCCTTGGTGAATTCCTGGAGTGCATCTTGTAGATGCTACTGTGCATCAGTGGTGGAGGAAGTGAATGTTTGTGGATGTGGTGCCAATGAAGTTGGCTGCTTTGTTCTGAACAGTGTCAAGCTTCTTGAGTGTTGTTGGAGCTGCACTCATCCAGGCAAGTGGAGAGTATTCCATCACACTCCTGACTTGTTTCTTGTAGATGGTGGACAGGCTTTGGGGAGTCAGGAGCTGAGTTACTCGTCACATGATTCCTAGCCTCTGACCTTCTCTCTCAGCCACAGTATTTATATGGCTAGTCCAGTTCAGTTTCTGGTCAATGGTAACCCCCAGAATGTTGATAGGGGGCGATTCACTGATGGTAATGCCATTGAACATCAAGGGGCGATGGTTGGATTCTCTGTTATTGGAGATGGTCATTACCTGGCACTTGTATGGCACAAATGTTACTTGCCATTTGTCAGCCCAAGCCTCGATATTGTCCAGGTCTTGCTGCATTTGGACATGGATTGCTTCAGTATCTGAGGAGTTGCGAATGATGCTGAACTTTGTGCAATCATCAGCAAACATGCCCACTTCTGACCTTATGATGGAAGGAAGGTCATTGATGAAGCAGTTGAAGATGGTTGGGCCGAGGACACTACCCTGAGGAACTCCTGCAGTAATGTCCTGGAGCTGAGATGACTGACCTCCAACAACCACAACCACATTCCTTTGTGCTACCCTAATTACCATTTTGCTAGGGCTCCTTGATGCCACACTCGGTTAAATGTCAAGGGCAGTCACTCTTACCTCAGGAGTTCAGCTCCTTTGTCCATGTTTGAACCAAGGGTCAGAGTGGCTCAGGCAGAACCCAAACTAGGTGTCATCATGGATGTGGGCATTTATTGCCCATCCCTCATTGCCCTTGCCCACAGGGCATTTTTTAAGAGTCATCATCAGAGTCAGATGTAGGCCAAATTTCCTTCTCTAAATGACATTAATGAACCAGATGGGTTTTTGCAACAATTGACAATGGTTTCATGGTCATCATTAGACTTTTAATTCCAGATTTTTATTGAATTCAAATTCCACCAACTGTGGTGGGATTTGAACTCAGGTCCCCAGAGCATTACCCTGGGTCTCTGGATTACCAGTCTAGGACAACACCACTACACCACCACCACCACCACCACCCCACTTTGCAAGTGCCGCTTGATAGCGTTGTTGATGACCACTTCCATTAGTTTACTGATGAGGGTAGACTGATGGGGCGGTAATTGGCCAGGTTGGATTTGTCCTGCTTTTTGGGTACAGGACATACCTGGGCAATTTTCCACATAGCCGGGTAGATACCAGTGTTGTAGCTGTACTGGAATAGCTTGGCCAGGGGCACAGCACGTTCTGGAGCACAAGTCTCAGTACTATTGCTGGAATGTAATTATAATTATCCAATTGTAGGGAAATAGATACCCAAGACCACTCCTAAACTGGGCTCCAGTACCATAAGATCAATCCTTCGAGTATCTCTTGTGTGGATATTTTGTTACCTTCTCCCAGACAAGTTGTTTAGATATGCGGACCATGAGGCTCCTTTCCTAACCTCGTATCAGGCGCAGCTATGCCTACGCAAAGGCCTGTGTCCGTTTATGTCCTTAAACATATAACAGGCCCTT
This sequence comes from Cetorhinus maximus, assembly GCF_964194155.1. NCBI lineage: Eukaryota > Metazoa > Chordata > Chondrichthyes > Lamniformes > Cetorhinidae > Cetorhinus > Cetorhinus maximus. The sequence continues at coordinate 33,243,109 of NC_135904.1, forward strand.
GTGAAAAGCTTTTGTTTGACATGATTAACATTGGTCTGTGTCACTTTGGACAGGCTGCTAAGGAATTTCCCTTAACTAGCTTATGATTCCGTAATACCATTATTCCCTGCAGTAAAATACTGCAAGAATGTTCTGCAGAAAGGACACTTACATCAGCTTAAACAGTGAAGATCCAAGGCAAAGCAAGGAAAAGGTTGAAGAACTTGGCTAGGGCAGAGATCACACAATCCAGAAAGAAAGTGTTTTTACAGGTAATGCATGACCCATCTGATCTCCTGAACGGGTTTTGATCACCTTAGGGGATCATAGAGGAATATTTCAGAGTATTTATTTTCCCTTATTAACTCTGGGTTTTTTTCCTCGCCCAGGAGATGGCATGGCCGTGTATGGGTTGTCACTGGCGACTAGGAGGAAAGGGAGGGTCTAGTCATGTTCCTCCAGCCATCGTGAGCATATGGCAGTTTTGATGGTCTTCTCCATTCCATTGTTTTTGTGTGTTCACATATACGAGGGCAAAGTCATGGATTTTTTTTGGTGGGGTTGGGAAGAATTAGGAGCAGAAAATCCTTTGGATTGGTGTTAGGACAAATACTTTTTCTAATTAACATTAACAACTTGGGGCTGGATTTTACCATCCTGTGTTGGCCAATTTGAAGATGGGGTGAACTTGTAAAATGCAAGGGGTGGCCTCCCTGCCCTTGACCTGTCTCAAATTTTACAGGGCTCACAAGGATTCAAGAATTAGGAGCAGGAAGGCCATTCGGCCCCTCAGGCCTGCTCTGCCATTCGATAAGATCACGATGATCTGATTTCTGCCTCAACTCCAATTTCCTGTCTGCCCACCCAGCACCCCCCACCCCATAACCCTTGACTCCTTTGCCAATCAAGATTCAACAGTATCGCAATGGAGGCCCACACACCCTTGGGCCTAGTGAGGCCCTTAAGTGGCCAATTAATGGCCACATTGGGCCTCATCCGGCCCCCTTTACCTTCAGCAGTGGGAGGCCCACACTAGTTGAGAAGCCCAGCAACTTAAGCTGTGTGGGCTGATGTCCTGTAAGGAGGGGGGTGGGAAACCTCCTTTTGCGTGTCCTCTGTACCCATCAGTGGCACCCCTGCCCCAAGGTCATGTCCGGTTCGTGCCCAACCCCATCGCTGGGCCTGTCAGCCTGGCCCAGCTGATACCAGGACTTACCTCAGTATCCAGCCTCCATTAGCCCCTCTTGTCTGAGGATGGGCTGTGGTCCCAGCAATGGCAGCCGCTTGAATCTGGCACTGCGAGGACTGCAGAGCTGCCAGCTGCCTGATTGGGGTGACCCGAGACAGGGGTGGGAAGCCTTGTCTTAAGCCAATTAACGCTGCTCTCAGTTAAACTGCTGTGTGGCAGCCAGCAGTATCATGGGCAGGCTCCCCCTAACTTTTTAGCCGGGGGTGGGGCTGGGGGTGAGGGGGCAGGCGCAGTAAAATTCAGCCCTTGGATTCAGAAACGTAATGTAAATGAACTGAGCTTGCTATAATAATACACCAGGTGGTAAAGGGAATTGGATGACAACACCAAGACCCTGCAAAGCGGACAACTAAAATCTGCTAATGTTTAAAACTGCAAAAGGGAAGGACAGCATAATAATGAGCACAAAGAGTGGCTGAATAACTGAATAAAGATCAGCAGGATGGCTGATATGAACATGAGCAGAACAATTGGAATAAAGGCCCTTAGAAAACCCCAGGACTCAATGGCTTCCACTCCTCTCCCTTTTTCAGGTACCATGTCTTAAGAGGGCATTGGCGACCATAGACCACCACTGGATTGGTCCATGATAATGCTCAGCAGTGGTTTGTTGTTGCCTTCTGTGGTATGCACGACCAGGAAAGTCTCCCACACTTACCACCTGCCATCAGACCTATTAGAAGGATTTGCAGGCTGATAATCAACTTGTTTGGCCATTTTATGAAGGCAGCTGCCATTAAGTCCCGAGGTGGGAACTGCTACTGTCCTACAAGCCCTCTGCTCATGGCCTCTGGTCATGGCCTCTGCTCATGGCCTCTGGTCATGGCCTCTGCTCATGGCCTCTGCTGCAGAGTGAAAAGAAAGATGTGAGGAAATCGTTGTGGCCAGAGTCATCAGATCTCTCGGTTCAGGAATTATTCTCTTGGATCGGAAAGCTGCCAATGCCATTCCAGGATTTAAGAAGGATAGGAGAGATAAATGAGGAGATTATAGGACAATTAATTTAACATTAGCTGTGGAAATGTTACCAGAATCCATTATTAGAGACAGAGTGACTGAAGATTTGGTGAAATATGAGCTGATCAGAGAGAGGGTGAACAAATTTGTAAAGACTAAATCATGTCTAATAAACCTGGTTGAACTTTATGAGGTGGTAACTATAGTATTCATTGTTCAGTGTTTGATTGTGTGTGTCTGTCGACTCTTTTCTGTCCTGTGCGCCATTAGTCAAGCCTGGTTGTGGTTAGAGAGAAACAGAAACTAAACTGACAGCAAGAACTGTAAGTATGAGAGCAGATGTTTCAAAAAGCACTTGTAAATAAAACTCCTGTTTATGGCGAAAAAGTGGTGTGTGTCATCTCTGCATATCTCCAAGGCATAAAACACAACAATTGATGATGAGATGGAGAGTTGTTTAAATTTACTGACCATAGCACCTTTCCTTTCTTGGCCAGGAGATCCACCCATGCCCTGACATTGAGAGGTTCAAGACCTATTTGCTCACTACAGGGATGGGCAGTCCGGTTGTAGCACTGACCCACAAGAAGGTGATATATGTACACTACCTCAGGGCAGAGTACCAGCAAATACTCAAACGGCTCACCGAAGACATTTGATGTGGCAGTAAGTGCTTTTGAAAAATACTTTGGACCAAAGAAAAGTGTGATAATCAAATGATATAAATCCCACCTGAGATACCAGGAAAATAGTGAGCCCATTAAGCAATATGTGGCAGCATTTTGGCAATTGGCTTCTATATGTAAATATGGTATGCCAACCAATGAACTAACTCATGACTAATTCATTGAAAAGACTTTGACAAGTGAACAAACACAAGGGAAACATAATTTGGAGATCTGGTTTGCATCAAAAGGCCAAATTGCAACCACAAACCTGCATCATCTTTATCAAGTCCAAAGGATATCAAGCGGTTTCTCAGTACCAACACTTGTCTATTGGATGACAATATAAAGTGAAACGCAAGACGCTTGATCGTGAGCAGACCAGGACATTTCGAGGACAGCGATTATGAGGATACACTTCCTTTTCCGATCAGTGAGATTGAGCATCTGCCTTGTTGAGCTGATCACACAGAACCACAAACTCAGCTTCAGAGATTGCAGCAGCATCACCAACAGCCTTCAGATCACAAATAGTCAAAGGCTATTTCTGTACTTAAAGAAAACGGAACTGTAAGAAATGACTCAATGTATAAATGCTTGTTGTTTATAATGGTTTAATTTAAAATAAGGTCTTTTAATTTTACAAGGGGAAAAGGATGTGGTATTCCATTGTTCAAATGTTCAGTGGTTGATTGTGTGAGTCTATTGACTCTTCTCTTTTCTCTATGCTGTTAGTCAAACCTGGGTGTGTTTAGAGAGAAACAGAAAATAAATTGAAAGCAAGAAGCTGTAAGTGTGAGAGCTGAGATTTCAACAAACATTCTAAATAAAACTCCTATTCAGACATTGACACTGGTATGTCTCATTTCTGCATGTCTTTGAGTCATAAAACACAAGCTAATGTGGTAGATAAGGGAGTGTCTCTGGATGTTAGTATATGGAGTTCCAGAAGGCAGTCGATCAGGTTCCACATAAGAGACTGTCAACAAAAATCAGAGCCCGTGGAATTGGAGGCAACCTATTAGCATAGTTAGGAAATTGGGTAGGAGGTAGGATTCAGCGAGTAGGGTGTACTCTATGGGTATGTACTCTAATTAACAGCGGGCCAGTTAACTCAGATGGCTAGATTGTGCTGCAGAATGTCGCCAACAGCGTGAGTTCACTCCCTGTACCGGCTATGGTAATTCATGGATGCCCTGTCTCCTTGCCTTGCCCCACACTTGTGGAATGATGCCCCTCAAGCAATGAGTAGCAAAAATGTCTCTCTCTAATGGATAGAGTTGCCTTTTGTCCTTTGGGATGATGGCTAGATATACACATACTCTAATTAACAGGATGTGCCTAATTGTATCCACCGGGCCTCCTCCTGCGGACTCTCATTGTATTTGTAAGTGACACGTGTAAAGGAATAGAGAGCTGTATCCAAGTTTGCTAGGGCAATGGCACTAGGTCATAATGCTCATTTGGAGAGCTGGTGCAGAAACGATGGGCTGAATGGCCTCCTTCTGTGCCATTAAAATTCTGTGATTCTGATGATACCAAGTTAGGTAGCACAGTAAGTAATGCAGATCGGAACAGAAGAAAGCAGGATATAGGGAACTAGGGAATAAATTGAAAAGCAGGACCTCAAATATAGTAATCTCAGGATTACTCCCAGTGCCACATGCCAGTGAGGTCAGGAATAGGAGAATATACCAGATGAATGCGTGACTGGAGAGATGGTGTAGGAGGGAGGGATTTGGATTCCTGAGGCATTGGGACCGACTCTGGGGAAGATGGGACCTGTCCAAGTTGGACGTGTTGCACCCCAGCAGGACAGGACCAATATCCTCGCAGGGGTATTCGCTAGTGCCGAGGGGGAGGGTTTAAACTAGAGTGGCAGGGGGATGGGAACCTGAGCGGGGAGACACAAGAGAGGGAAACAAATATAGGAATGAAAGACAGAAAAGTAGAAAGCGAAAGTGGAAGGCAGAGGAAATAAGGGCTGGCAGCAAATAGGGCCATAAATACAAAAAAAGTTTTTTAAAAAATCTTAAAAAGACAAGTCTGAAAGCATTGTATCTGAATGCAAGGAGCATGCTCAATAAACAGTGCAAATGGATATAAATGGGGCACGATGTGATTGCAATTATGGAGACATGGCTGCAGGGAATTGAATGTCCCAGGGTATTTGATCTTTAGGAAGGACAGGCAAAAAGGAAAGGAAGGTGGAGTGGGGTTGTTGGTAAAGGATAACACCAGCTCAACAGTGAGAAAGGATATTGGCTCAGAAAATCAAGATGTAGAATCAGTCTGGGTGGAACTGAGGAGCAACAAGGGGTGGAAAACATTGGTGGGAGCTGTCTATCGGCTTCCAACAGGTAGTGGTAAGATAGGGGACGGCATTAAACAGGAAATTAGAGATGCATGTAACAAGGGTGCGACAGTAATCATGAGTGACTTTCATCTACCGGAAAACCAAATTAGCAATAATACTATGGTGGATGAATTCCTGGAGTGTGTATGGAGGATGGAATCGTCCCAGATTCACACTAAGTGAAGTAACAGTAATGTCACTTTACCCGCTGGCCGCAATGGAGCCTTTTCACGCCATATTGTCCCAAACCTGCCACATTAATCATGCACTCCCAGGGACCATGCTGTTTCCATGATCGGTGGGCTCTCATTCACCCACCACAGCATTACCTTGCTGTTTTATCACACCCAGTACCACATTTTTAAAGAGTAGCCACATGCACACCTCTCAGTGCTTCCAGCCCAGGACTGCCACACAGAAGATAGTTTCATGGTCACCATTCCTGGAATTTGAAAGCTAATCTCAGATATTTTTACTAATTGAATTCAAATTCCACCAATGGCCATGGTGAGGTTTGAACCCATGTCCCAGAGCATTTTCCTAGTCCAGTGACATTATCACTGTGCCATTGTCTCCCTCTAGTCAACTACAAGAAGAGTTCCAGGGATGAGGAGCTTCAGTTACATGGAAAGTTTGGAAAAGCTGGGGTTGTTCTCCTTGGAGAAGAGAAGATTGAAGGGAGATTTGAAAGAGGTATTCAAAACCATGAAGGGTCTGGACAAAGCAGATAAAGAGAAACTTGTTCCCATTGGTTGTCGGATGATGAACCAGAGGACACTGATTTAGGTGGAATGGCAAAAGAAAAAATGGTGACATGAGGAAAATCCTTTTTACGCAGAGAATGGTTAGGATCTGGAATGTGCTGCTTGAGAATGTGGTGGAGGCAGATTCAATCATGGCTTTAAGAAGGGAATTGACTAAGGAGAAAAACTTGCAGGGTTATGGGGAAAGGGCAGAGCAGTGGGACTAGCTGAGTTGCTCTTGCAGAGAGCTATCACAGGCATGATAGACCAAATGGCCACTGGCTATGCTGTAACTATTTTATGATTCTAGGCCTAAAGGTAACAATGGTCTAGATGAGGGTTTTGGGCAGGGGTGAAGTCAGGTGAAGTTATGGATGTAGAAATAGGCGGCCTATGTCATGTCACCAGTGTGTGTTCAAAAGCTCATCTTGGGGTCAAATATGACATCAAATTTGCAAACGGTTCAGTCTCAAACAGTTGCCAGGGAGAGGGATGGAGTTTGTAATACAAAGGGTCAATGTTAAATATGTAAATATATAGTTTACATCATCAGTGATGGAAGATCACATGACAATAGGTCATGGGGAGAGAGCCCATATTGCTAGCATACTGTTCAATAGTTTACCAATCGCCTTGTCTCCAGTAGTATCTGGAAAGATCATGAACAGCCCTGCCTAAGACCCACAATGGTGATAACAGTGTTAATGGCTAGAAAATGGAGTTTGTGGTGGAATTTTCCAGCTCCACCCACCACCAGGATCACCGCCTGGGCTGCTGGATATCCCACAATGGGGCTGGAATATTCCAGCCAATGGCTTCGATCTTTTCAATGTTTAGCAAGAGGAAATTTCTGCTCATTCAGTACTGGATGTTGGATACAGTCTAGTATCTAAACCTGACAATTTAGAGGTAGTGTTGGGGTTGAAAGAGGTGGTGGCGTGATAAAGCTGGGTGTTGTCAGTGTACATGTGGAACCTGACACTGTATTGCTTCTTTGCTTTTATATTCTATTCCCTTACTTCGGAAACCTGAACCTTTGTTAGCCTTTTTACAACCAGCACAAGTACTTTCAGGGAACTATGTAATTGAACTTCCTGTCTCTCTGTGCACACACTTTCATCGATTGTATGCTCTCATTTCTTGCTCCTTTTATCAAATTGTATGATCTCACATTTATCCATATTAAATTACATGTTCTACCTCTCTACCCAATCTGCTAACTCACTACTAGTCCTTCTCACTGTTTACTAAACGCTATAATGTTGTGTCATCAGATGTGTTCATTATTCTCAAGTTCAAATCATCTATATTTAACTGAGAACAAAATTAGGCACAACCCAGAGTACACACCCTCTAATCCTTCTTCAATCACAGCCACACCCATTAACCAAACTCTTGTTTTCTGTCCATCATCCAACTGTCCAGCCATGCTGTTTTTGATATTTATCTGAGATTTTTTGCTAAGCCTGCTTGTGAATTGGGTGGTTCTTGTAGAGCTGGCTTTATCAAAAATCAGCTGAAAATCTATTAACAGCTAAATCTACTGCATTCCTCTCATCTATCTAAATAGTTATCCTTTTAAGAAAACCATCATAAATTTATTAACCATAACTTGCCTTTAGCAATTGTGCAGTGACTGCCCTTGATTAGCCTATGCATTTTTATTTGACCATGTGTAATAGATAATAAGAAGCTCACATCAAAATGACCTCATCCAGTTTTATTTTAATATCCCCAATTTCACTTTTTTGAACATGGATAGACAAGCCATGTGCAAAATATAAAACCTCAGGTAACACTGATCTCTCCCAGTCTTTTGCTCCATTGTATCCTGTGTTGATCTGAAAGTCAGTATATTTAATTGTGGGGAACAATTTGTTACATTCTTGAATTCAATATAAGCGTACCAATTATACCATAAGGATTGATAAAACAATAACCTGGGTTCTTTACTTGAAGATAGGAATATAAACAGACAATGTTCACTGGGAGACTGTGTACACATGCCTGACCTTGATGGCTGCTGCTGTAGGCTGAGCTCAGAGTGTTACGACCACTCCCCGGGCGAGGCCCCCAATTTATGATCCCCAATTTGTTAACTTCCCAAATGGGACCCCGATTTTGTTACGCTCCCAGATGAGGAGGGATGAACTGCCTCCCCTTCTTTATTCAACCCCCTCGGTTGGTTGCAACAAGGTTAATTTAAAAAGGATCCCTTCCCTCGCGGATACCTTTTCCCAGTCTACCTGTATTTGTTTTAGAAGGAGCCAATTTAGCCAGGCTTTCTTGAGTCAGAGGGTAAGTTTTTATTAGCTACTAAAACCTGAGGAAGAAATAATAAAAACGCAACACACATACAGACAGATTAGAAATGAGTAGTTAAATCTAAAACTAAAAGTTAAAATTATGCAAATCAGTCTTTGGCTTGTCTGTATGTACATGGTGAAACGTTGCAGCTGTTAAGTTGGGTGATTCCAGTAGAGATGATTTTGGCAGTTGAGCAGTTGGTTTGGAGACACTTGGTTCTGCAAGTTAGCTGAAGGGGTTGTTCTGGTTCCTTTTTGATGGCAACTTTGCTGGCTTGCCTCCAACCAGAGGGAGAGACTTTTACCTGTAAGCTGCAGGGATGTCTAGTTGCTATTCTTCTGCTGTGACCATCACAGCACACACTAGCACACCAGAACACTAGAACGCACAGATTGGGTCTGCAGCTGGCTTTTTAACCCCATTATGTATTCCTGGAATGGGAAAAAGCAAAAATGCCTTCCATGCAGAATCTGCTTCCTTTCAGCTCGGACCATTTCCACATTGAGAGAACTCAACAGGAGATATTTTCTGCTGAGATGATAATCAGCCTCCATTGTCTCTGCAACCACAGGAGATTGAAATCTTTTGCATTTCAAGTGTCTCTGTCTGAAGTAGGCCTCGACACCTTTTTAGGTAAAATGTTCCAGAGTGCCTCTGGACTAGTTGGTCATGTAAAATCCACATAGGAATTTTCCAGAAAGTGGCTACTTCACATTCCCAGCCATTTTTTTCTCAGTGTCTTTGCTTGTATGTCCTTTTTAGAAACATGTCTTCCTGTAAAAGTTCTAAATGCCAGTAAGTAATTTGGGCTCTGATCCACTATCATGACAAGAGTCATGGGAGCACTACATCACATCCTGTCTTGGTGGTAGTGAGTGCCTGCAGTTTAAGATACACACCCTTAGAGGTACATGTACATCATATCACAGCACAATTAACAAAGCAAATGGAATGCTGAATATTTTCAGATTCAACATGACCAGCAGACAATATGTCATGGGCTCAAAGCAATTACCGATAAGTTTGAGTTAGTCATCAGGAAATGCCCCTTCAACAGGAGGTAATCAAAGTGTTTATAGAGTGGGTGAGTGTAACTAAAACAGCACAGTGAAAAGATGTTGAGTTGACCATCTGGAAGAATTAATTTGAATGGGTTAAGGGGCATTCTTCATCTGAACCCATTTTGTGGTGTTGTGAATGTTTTTTTCTAAAGCAGGGTCCAAGAACAAGTCTTATTTTCAACAGCAGTGGACCAAGATCGAAGGAGAAGATGCAGTTGTTCAAAAGTGAAAGGAGGTAACTGAACAGAGACTGAGGGAATGTTTGAGAATCAATCCCATATCAATCCAAAACACTATTTCATGTTGAGCCATGACATCATTGATGGGTCCAAATCCTGGAACTCCTTATGTAAGAGCATTGTGGGAGGGATCCTCAGCATATGGATTCCAGCATTCGAGAAGGTGGCAGACCACCACCTTCTCAAGGGTAACTAAGGGTGGGCAATAAATGACAACTTTGCCAAGGACACCTGTATCCTGAGAAGGAATATAAATAAAAGTTGATGTTGACATGGGCTATTGGCAAAGGGCAAATTTGGAATCTAGATGATCTGTCATATATGGAATGGACTTCTTGGTAGTTTAATGGAGGCCACAAACCTGCATTCTGTTAAAACCCAGTTTGAAGGTGATGGGAGGCTGATCTCTGTTCAGTTACCTCCTTTCACTTTTGAGCAACTGCATCTTTTCCTTCGATCTTGGTCCACTGCTGTTGAAAATAAGACTTGTTCTTGGACCCTGCTTCAGAAAAACCATTCACAAAACCATAAAATAGGTTCAGATCAAGGACACCCCTCAACCCATTCAAATTAATTCTTCCAGATGGTCAACTCTACCATCTTTTCACTGTACTGTTTTAGTTACACTCACCCACTCTAAAAACACTTTGATCTCCTCCTGTTGAAAGGGCATTTCCTGATGACTAACTTGGCTGAGCTAAGATGGACTGACTGACTTTCCTCTTCCATATCTATCCTGTTATCCAGTGGTCTTGCAAACATTGACTTTGTGAAACGGGTGTTTAGTTTTGGCAGGTCAGCTGAATTAGTCCCAGTTGCAGGTCAGAACAAGAAGCCCAAATTACTCAGGGAAAATACTGTGCTGATGAAATGCAAAGGAGACAATCGGTCTGCAGTACAAGCTATTATTCTTGGCATAGCCCCTATCTTGCTCCATCTAACTGATCTTTTTGCCTTTACCCTGGCACCAAAAAATCAATAATGTTTTAATTCTGAAAACAAATGTTGAAACCAGAGAGAGACAATCGATCTGTTGTATAGAAAATGATAAATTAAAGTAATACAGCCAAAAGAACATGTTATATTGTCAGTCTGAACTGTTCATGATACCTCGGTTGCTTTGGTGAAGATCAATATTCACAAAGCATGAATTTTGTTTGATAATGCTTCTGTGAAGTACCTTGGGATGTTTTACTATGTTAAAGGTGCTATATAAATGTAAGTTGATGTTGTTACTTCACAATTCAAATCAGGTTTCATGTAAGAAGAATCATTATGGGGGATTCCACTCACTATAGGGACAAATCCGATCAGTTGAGTTTCACATAATGAAATAAAAAATGCTGGAAATACTCAGGTCAGGCAGCATGTGTGAAGAGAAACAGAGTTAATGTCATGTTTGACCTGTGTATTTCCAGTCACTTCTGTTTATATTTCAGGTTTCCAGCATCTGCAGTATTTTGCTTTTATGGATATCCTGACATTGACCTCACCTTCTCCTGTCTGATTAAAACTGCAAACTTAACGTTTCAGGTGAAAAAAAAATGAATCAAACTCAAGCGTGAAAAACTTCAGTAGCAACCTGATCTCTGAATTAATCAGCGTGACTCACCCAATGCTCCATGGCTCTCAAGCGGAAAATAAGACTTGCCAGCTATGAGGCAAAGGGATGTATATCCCAATTTCTACACCGGGAGTCATTAAAAGGGAATTCAAGATCAGAGATAGGAATTTCACGGAAAGGAATGGGTTTCTCATCAGCCTCCGAAATATCTGCAGCAGCAGACTCAGCGATGGACCAATGGTACCTGAAAGAAACTGGTGTTTCAATAGCAAGTGAAGCTCTGAATCAACGGATTTAAATAAGTTAACTTGGATTTTTTGGGATTTAATTTTGGCTCACAAGATAAACTTTCCTGAACTAGGGTCCGTGGTTTAAAAACTCCTTAGGAAAACATTTTTTGGAGTTTCAGGGGAACTAAATGGATCAAGTACATAATCTTGTGTATAAATTGGCATTTGGTAGCACAGAACTTGAGTATTGCAGAAAAAAAGAGACTTTTTTTGTTGAAGCTTTTCGTCTTGCACTCATCAGGACAATTTGCAAGAAAATACCAAATGTAAAGGGAACCACAATTTATACTAAAAAAGAAACAGAAAAACTCAGCAGGTCTGGCGGCTTCTGTGGAGAGACAAACAGAGTTGACATTTCGAGTCTGTATGACTCTTCAGAGCTAAAGAGAAACAGTATGAAATCCATCAAATTCCTACCTGAGATGGGGTGGAGCGAGATAGAAGGTCAGCGACGGGTGGGAGCTAAGGAGAAATTTGACAAAGATGTCATGTACACAGGACAAAGGGAGTGTTGATGTTAACGTTAAAGACAAAATGTGCTGATAGTGACATAAATGTAAGATAGCAGACCAAGTGTCAGCACCCTGTGAAAGCAAAGTATAAACAAGTGATAGATGGCTCTGTAGGGGAGGGGGGAGAGATTTGGTTGGGGAAAAAGGAATTTAAAAATGAATAAATAAAAATAATTGGATTAAAAAAGGGGGTTCGTGTCTGAAGTTGCTGAACTCAATATTCAGTCCGGAAGGCTGTAAAGTGCCTAATCAGAAGATGAGGTGCTGTTCCTCCAGTTTGCGTTGGGCTTCACTGGAACTTTGCAGCAGGCCAAGGTTGGACATGTGGGCATGAGAGCAGGGTGGTGTTGAAATGGCCAGCGACAGGAAGGCCTGGGTCATGTTTGCGGACTAAGCGAAGGTGTTCCGCAAAGCAGTCACCCAGTCTGCATTTAGTCTCCCCAAAGCTCCCCAATGCTGCTCATTGGTAGCAACAAGTACAGTAGACAAAATTGGAGGAGGTACAAGTGAATCAATTCTTCACCTGGAAGGAATGTCTGGGGCCTTTGATGGTGAGGATAGAGGTGGTAAAGGGCCAAGTATTGTATCTTCTGTGATTGCATTGGAAGGGGATGAGGAGTTGGGAGTAATGGAGGAGTGGGCCAGAATGTCATGGAGGGAATGGTCCCTACAGAATGCTGATGGGGTGGGGTGGAAGTTGTGGGGGGGAACGAGAGGAAGATGAAACGTTTTTGGTGGTGGCATCGTGCTGGAGCTGGCAGAAATGGCAGAAGATGATCATTTGAATGTGGAGGCTGATGGGGTGACAAGTGAGGACAAGGGGATCCCTAACATGGTTCTGGGAGGGTGAGGAAGGGTTGAGGGCAGAGGTGCGGGAGATGGGTCAGACACAGTTGTGGGCCCTCTCAACCACAGTGGATGAGAAACCTCGGCTAAAGAAAAAGGAAGACATGTCAGGTGTGCCATTTTGGAAGGTAGCATCATTGGAACAAGTGCGATGGAGGTGGAGGAACTGGGAGAATGGGATGGAGCCTTTACAGGAAGCAGGGTGTGAGAGCTGGTGGGCTTGTAATGAATATTGGTGGACAGTCTATTACCGGAAATGGAGACAGAGGTCAAGAAAGGGAAGGCAAGTATCGGAAATGGACCATGTGAAGGTGAGAGGGGGGTGAAAACTAGAAGCAAAGTCAATTAAATTTTTCCAGATGAGAACGTGAAGCGGCATCAGTCCAATCATAAATGTATCCAAAAAAGAGTTGTTGGAGGGGGCCTGAGTAGGACTGGAACAAGGAATATTCCACATACCTCCCAAAAAGACAGGCATAACTGGAGACCATGCAGGTACCCATAGCCACACCTTTCATTTGGAGGTAGTGAGACAAGTTAAAGGAGAAATTAAGTGAGAACAAGTTCAGCCAGGTGGAGGAGAGTGGTGGTCGATGGGGATTGTTTGGGCCTCTCTTCACTGAAGAAGCGGACAGCCCTCAATCCCTCTTGGTGGGGGATGGAGGTGAAGGAACTGGACGTCCAGAGTGAAGGGGCAGTTAGGGCCAGGAAAAATTGTTGATATAACTACACTATGAGAAGAGTGCTGATTGGTTGGAAAGTGGACTCTGATGGGCTTTTCACCAATCTTGTGTATATGAAGCCTGGCATCTTGCTGTGTAACCCTTGTTTTCTGTATTATCACACTATCACCATCTCAGTTGATTGACCCAATTGAACATGGAAATGAAAAAGAATGGAAGTGGTGAGAGGGGGATTGATGACAAGGTACTGAGCACATGGAAACAACCAATGCTGACAGCAGTAGGGAGAACCTACCAATAAAAGAAGGAAGAAGGTGAGCCAATCAAATAGCTCAAAATGTTTAAAGTTTCAGTAACTGAAAGTCCAAAACAAAGATTGTAATGTACAAAAAGACAGTAAGGAGTTGAGATTCAGTTTCCTGCAGAACTGTCCTTCCATGTGAATCAAACAAGCCTGTTGATATCTCCATCATTCTCGATCCTCTTTTCTGACAGATATCAATCCCATTCCTTTAAAAGATAGCACTTGATGCTTAATGAATTACTTTTTCCAGGGCTCTGCTCCACATGATCACCACAGCGGGGGAGAAAGAGGATGGATTCTTCTCAACTCTGCACCTAGGAACAGTCAGTATCCAAATGCAAGGCAAATGAGAAAGGGACAGAAGTCCATCTGGATCTCCAGCTCCTTTGCATTGCCCAGTGATCTGCTGGAGTTTGTCTGAGGGGGTGTGGAGTGGCACTTTCTCCTGTCTCACCAGCATTCTGATTCAAAAAGAGCGTCCCAAGGATTTTCGCGATCAGGTATGTGGAAAAGCAATAAGGAAGAGCTGTCACTTATGGAGAACTCTGAAGGCGGAGGGAGAGGTGTGGAGGTGGAGAATTTAATGAATGGAGGGCCGAGGAAACAATTGAAGCAATTTAAGGCTTTCCCACCAACCAAGTAGATGAACAAAGTATTAAAGTAGAAATGTCAAGGGAGCAATGGTTGTAAAGAATGGGTTGGGCAAACCATGGACAAGTTTGAAGAAGAGGTCACCGATTTTCAATTTAAGGTGTTGGATAAGGATGGGCCAGCAAGGAAGGGTGGGGGAAAACATGCATCAGGCGGAGTTTGTGATAAGTAAGGAGTTTATAGCGGTGAACGTGAGAGGAGAGAATTAGAAAAATTGAGTCTGGAAGTGACAAAACTTGGAACTTACTGTAGAGTGTTCAACAAACGTAGATGAGCTTTGAATCAATCATCTTATGTACACACTGCGACTCTGTAAGACAGTGTTTGGACTTCATTCCCAGTTAATTTTTAAATGTTCAGAGTTGGGATGGGCACAGCAAGTAGTACAGATGGTAACTGTAAGTTGCAAAGGGTTAGGTGAGTGGGAAAAATGGTGTCAAAGTTCAGTGTATTGACTATGGATCCAAGAAAGACAGGTCAGACTGCTTCCTAAATGTTGATAAATTAGAAATTAAGGAGGAGGAGATTAATAGAGAGGGAAAAATTAGAGTATGAGAGAGCCAGCTAGAAATATCAAAACAGTAAGATATTTAAATAAGAAAAGTTAACAAAGTGAGTGTCAGTTCTATAGAAAGTGAGCCTGGGGAATTAATAATGGAAAATAAGGAGATGACAGTTCAGTTTCGGGTCAGTGGTAACCCCCTATCAACATCCGGGGGTTTGACCATATAAAGACTGTGGCTACAAGTGCAGATTGGAGGCTAGGAATCTCTTGGCAAGTTACTCGCCTTCTGACTCCCCAAAGACTGTCAAAGACAGGTCAGGAGTGTGATGGAATATTCTCCACTTGCCTGGATGAGTGCAGCTCCCACAACACTCTCGAAGCTTGACACCATCCAGGACAAAGTAGCCCCCTTGATTGGCACCACATCCACAAACATTCACTCCCTCCACCACCGACACAAAGTGCAGCAGTGTGTGTACCATCTACAACATTGCACTGCAGCAACTTACCAAGCCTCCTTAGACAGCATCGTCCAAACCTACAACCACTACCATCTAGAAGGACAAGTGCAGCAGACACATGGGACCACCACCGCCTGGAAGTTCCCCTCCAAGTCACTCACCATCCTGATTTGGAAATATATCGCTGTTCCTTCACTGTCGCTGGGTCAAAATCCTGGAACTCCCTCCCTAATAGCACTGTGGGTGTACCTACAGTTCAAGAAGGCAGCTCACCACCACCTTCTTAAGGGCAATTAGGGATGGGCAATAAATGGTGGCCTAGCCAGCGATGCCCACATCCCATGAATGATTTTTTTTTAAAGAATTGAACCCAGGTATTTTGCATCAGTCTTCATTATAGAGGATACAAGTAACATTCCAGAATTAGCTGTAAATCAGGGATTAAAGCACTTAGAAAAATTCAAGGCAATCAGGCAGAGTCAACATGGTTTTGCAAAAGGGAAATCATGTTTAACCAATTTATTGGAGCTCTTTGAAGGAGTCATGTGCTGTGGATAAAGGGGAACTGGTAGATGTACTGTACTTAGATTTCCAGAAGGCATTTGATAATCAAATCACATCAAAGGTTATAGCAGAAATAAAAGCTCATGGTAGAGGGGATAACATATTGGCATGGATAGAAGATTGACTAGCTAACAGGAAACAGGAGAGGCATAAGTAACGAGTGGTGTGCCACAGGGATCGGTGCTGGGGGCTCAATGTTGTACAATTTACATAAATGACTTGGATGAAGGGATGGGTGGGTTGGTTGCTAAATTTGCTTATGACAGATAGGTAGGAAAGTAAGCTGTGAAGAGGACATAAGGAGGCTACAAAGGGACATGGATAGATGAAATGAGTGTGCAAAGATTTGGCAAATGGAGTACAATGTGGGCAAATGTGAAATTGTCCATTTTGGCAAGAAGATTAAAAGGGAAACATATTATTTAAATGGTGAGAGGTTGCAAAAGCTCTGAGATTCAGAGGGATTTGGGTGTCCTAGTGCATGAATCTCGAGCGTCTGTGGAGGGGGAAACAGTGTTAAAGAGCACCCAGGCCCATTGGCTTGGAGATGACAGCACCAGGAAAATAATGGGGAGCCAGGTCAGAGTGGTTCCCTGAGGAAATGACACCACCAGGGAGGTTTTCCCAGGGGTGGGCAGGAATGCAATCAGCTTCCTGCACCAAGGAGGGAATTAAGGCCCCAATTAGGGGCAATTCAGAGCTCCCACCAGCATTTTGTCAGCCATGGAGTGGCTCCCCTTCCCCCCCCCCCTCCACCACCAGCTCTATGGAGCAGGCCTCCCTGCGGCAGGTCCTAGGGGAAAACAGAGAAGGCGGCTCCATCCCTCAAAGAGGGGGCCGCGGATAGCACCTGTCTAAACACTGCCTGAACTCTACTGTGAGGGACCTGCCTGCTTACTCCTTCTGAATTTTTACTGTAAAGTTAATCATTTCCCTTTTAAGGCACCCTTGCATTCTCCTGCCTCCCTCAACTGTGCCCACCTCTTCCAAATGGGGCTGCCAAGTCTCTCGAGCTGTCCTGTTTAGGGTTTAGGACCACCATTTAGTCCCAATGTCAGGGTCCCAATGCCTGTAGGAATATCCTGCCCAACCTTTCAGGTCAAAGCCCTTCTCCATATTGAGTCCAGAAGGGCTGGAGAGTGCCTAATTGAAAGAAGAGGTTCTAGTCCTTGAGCTTACATTGAGTTTCATTGGAGCATTCCACAGACCAAGGACAGAGAGGCCAGTGTGAGAGCAAGGTAGAGAATGAAAATGGCAGACAACTGAAAGGTCAGGGTCATGCTTGCAGACTGAATTGAGATGTTCTGCAAGGCATTCACCCACTTGGGTTTGGTCTTCCCGATGTAGATGAAACACATTGTGAGCAATGGATGCAGTTGAATAAATTGAAAGAATGCAAGTAAATTACGAAAGTAATTGAAAGGCTTAGAATGCAGGATCTGGGGGAATGAAATTGGTTAGTCCCAGGAAATGAGAACGGGGATTGCAATGTACATTAACTCATGCCCATTCAGTGGAATATAAGCAGGATGGCAAGTTTGTGCTATCTACTCATTCCAGTGGCTTCTGTGTGCCCCCAGCTCTAGCTGCACTGGTCATTGGCAGCACTTGTCATCAGGGGACCGCATATCATTACCAACTTGCCCAACTTAAGGTTAGTCTGTATTATTTAAAAATGGCCTGCATCTCTTAAAGAGGAGGTGACAGCAGATGTTGGAAATTGCTCTACAAGTAAATCTGAACTGGAAAGTGAAGAATGACAGGCCACAGGAGAGAGCATTCACCCAAGTTCTCGAATGCTGCACTGGAGAACTTGATGGAGGAGATGGATAGGATGAGAGTTGTCCTGCCTCCAAAGAGGGGCAGGAGGCCCTCCAAACAGTCAGAGAAGGCAGCTGGTTCAAACATGGACAAAGGAGCTGAACTCCAGACATGAAGTGAGAGTGACTGCCCTTGACATCAAGGCAGCATTTGATCGAGTGTGACATCAAGGAGCCCTAGCAAAATTGGAGTCAATGGGAATCAGGGGGAAAACTCTCCGCTGGTTGGAGTCATACTTAGTACAAAGGAAGATGGTTGTAGTTGTTGGATGTCAATCATCTCAGTTCCAGGACATCACTGCAGGAGTTCCTCAGGGTAGTGTCCTAGGCCCAACCATCCCAGCTGCCTCATCAAAGACCTTTCCTTCCATCAAAAGGTCAGAAGTGGGGTTATTCGCTGATGATTGCACAATGTTCAGCACCATTTGTGACTCCTCAGATACTGAAGCAGTCCATGTCCAAATGCAGCAAGACCTGGACAATATCCAGGCTTGGGCTGACAAGTGGCAAGTAACATTCATGCCACACAAGTGCCAGGCAATGACCATCTCCAACAAGGGAGAATCTAACCACTTGACATTCAATGGAATTACCATCACTGAATACCCCACTATCAATATCCTGGGGATTACCATTGAGCAGAAACCGAACTGGACCAGTCATATAAATACTGTGGCCACAAGAGCAGGTCAGAGGCTGGGAATCCGGCGGTGAGTAGCTAATTTTTTTTCCCTTCGTTCGTGGGATGTGGGCATCGCTGGCTAGGCCAGCATTTATTGCCCATCCTTAATTGCTCTTGTTCAGAGGGCATTTTTAAGAGCCAACCACGCTTCTGTGGATCTGGAGTCAAATGTAGGCCAGACCAGGTAAGAGTAGCAGATTTCCTTCCCTAAAGGACATCTCCTTATTCCCCAAAGCCTACCCACCATCTATAAGTCACAAGTCAGGAGTGTGATGGAATACCCTCCACTTGCCTGGATGAGTGCAGTTCCAACAACACTCAAGAAGCTCAACACCATCCAGGACAAAACAGCCCACTTGATTGGCACCACATCCACAAACATTTACTCCCTCCACCACCGGTGCACAGTAGCAGCAGTATCTATCATCTACAGGATGCAATGCAGAAACTCACTAAGGCTCCTTCAACAGCACCATCTAAACCCATAACTTCTATCACCTAGAAAGACAAGGACAGCAGATAGATGGGAACACCACCACCTGCAAGTTCCCCTCCAAGTCACACACCATCCTGACTTGGAAATACATTGCCCATCCTTAACTATCGCTGGGTCAAAATCCTGGCACTCCCTCCCTAAAAACACTGTGGGTGTACCTACACCACATGGACTACAAGAAGGCAGCTCACCACCAGCTTTTCAAGGGCAATTGGGGACGGGCAATATATGCCAGCCTGGCCAGCAATACCCACATCCCATGAATGAAAAAAAACACATTGCATGCCACATACCAACACACCTCCCTTTCTCTTGCAAAAGAAGGTGACACACAACCAGAGCCAGAAGGAACCAGCTAGAGTGGGAGAGGTGCACCTGTGTGTTCTAGCCTCCACAGAGGAGCCGCTATTGGACATTATGGGAAGGGTCATTGGTTGGCTTAAATCCATTGAAGATGAGCTTATCCTCCCACCTAATTCTTCTCACATCCCATTCCTTCCTCATCCCTAACTCTATTCTGAGTAAGAATCTGTGGATGGTGTAAGGATGCACTTCCTATTTTTTTTTATTCTGTCACAGGATGTTTGCATCACTGGCAATCCAGTATTTGTTGCCTATCCCCAACTGACCATCAGGATAATTAAGGATGAGCAAAAAATGCTGTCCTTGCCAGTGATGCACAGATCCCGTCATGGAATAAAAAAGAAACTCTCCCCTCACGTCAGCCCAACCCTGGTCACTTTTTCATTTCAGATAGCCAAGAACCAGAACCTTCCCAAACAGTGGCGGAAGAGCAGGAAGACGATGAAGACATACCATCAGCTGATTTCAGACCTTCAGACACCAGCCCAGATACTGACACTCCGTGTAATTTAGAGGATAGCACAAGGTGAGACACTGAGCACAGGAACATTGCAGGCAGGGCAAGGGAAAGGAGGGCACAGGTGCCAGCTTGTTGGAGGGAGAGGTCACACAGTAAGTTCTGTTGCAGAGTGCTCAAATGAGCACTCCGACAGGCCAGGCCACAGAAATAGGGTGGACATATTGAAATGCTTGGTGCTTTTTCAGGTCTGCCTGAAAGCCGGCAGGTCAGTTTGAAGGTGCACTCAGGAATCTGGTACCAATTTGGCACTGGGGCTTTCCACGGAGTTCAGGGCCCATCCTTTCCAATGTTGAACAAGTGGCTACTCCTGTTAACACACTGTGGAAATGGCAATGCTGCGGTGCCTCATGACCAATGTCTCAGTTTCTATTGCAGCAGAACCAGTGTCTGTGTTGCAGTGAGAGCTCAGACTGCTGCCATCATGGCTCTGGATACTAGCATTGAATCGGCTTTCCAGGATAGCACAGCAAATTAGCCTCCAGTAGATCACTGGTCAGGCACCGACCTAGGGAGTGGCAGTGATGCCATGGAGTACAAACCCGCTGTACCCCTGTCACCCTGCCAGTGACCTCCCAGATGCCTGACAGCAAATGCAATGATGGTGCAGTCTGAACATAAGAACATAGAAACTGGAGTAGGCCATTCAGCCAGTCCGACCTGCTGGGTTTCCAGACGCAAGGCCACTCAAGGTTATTCTCTCAGGTCATCTGCATTTGCCCCACTGGAAGTGAGCAGCCATTGCATGGGAACTCTCAGACAGGCAAAGGTAAGCAAGACATTAAGGGAGTGCACAAGGGTGTGCTGGTCACAGACACAGGGTAGGTAAAGAGTGCAGAGCTATTGGTAAATGGGGAATTGAGGTTAGGGTTACTGATGTCGCTTTTGAATTAGTTGTTCATGGGCAGCCCAAGCAGGAAGAGATTGTCTGGTTTCCCACCCCCCTCACCACTTTCCTCTTCCATCTTCTCCACCTCCTCCTCATGCTTCCTGCTCCCCAGATTCTCACCTGATAAGTGGTAGAAAGGGCTGTTTCCTCATGGTGGCAAGTTTGTGCAGTGGGCAGGAGAGCATCACATATCCTGAGACCTGCCCAAAGGGACACCGCAAAATGGTCCAGGCAGCAGAATGTTGCTTCACAATGCCAATAACCTGCCCTATCAGATTGTCTTGTAGCAGCATGGCTCTAATTGAATGCATGTGCCCATGTGTGTCACAAGCCATGTCATCAGTCTAGACCTTGTCACCCAGTAGCCACCCTGTCTGCTTTGCCATGGTGGTACAGCTGGCACAGTGGTCTTCTGAAGAATGAATCCAGCATGGCTGCTGCTAGGATATTGAGCTTTGACCTGTATGATGCACTGTCTGTGGTCACACACCTGCTGCACACTGAGTGAGTGGAAACTCTTTCAGTTCCGGTACAAGGCAGAGTTAAATGAAACACGGCAAGGCAATGTACATGCAGTGTATGTATGGGAAACCTGCAGTCTGAGCAAACCTATGTGCTCACTCTGACTGCTTCTCTCTAGTAAGGGGAAATGCGATGAAGTTATCCCTCTTTGAGTTTCAATGGCCTTCCTTAAGAAGCAGTGCACTGCAAACTGAGAACAGTTGCTAACATCCCCAGTAACAGCTTGGACAGAGCCATACATACATCATAGCCATAACCAGCTTCACAGTCACTGTCCATGTGGCTTGAGGTTGGAATTGTGGCTGCAGCATTTAACCAATATCAGTGAATATCTGTTTATGAAATTGTAAATATCTCATACACTGTTCCTCACTGAGGTTCAGAAAAGAGATTTGCTCTCTGAACACCCTAGGCAGATAGGGCCTCCTGTTGAGAGCCCTTTTCCACCTCTCCTCCCTCTTTAAGCAGCTTGGCTTTCTCTGCATGACCTCCTCTCAGTCTCCTAGTCAATGCCCAAAGTTAGACTGATTAATGCACCCATGTATGGAAACAATAGGTTTGTGCAGAAACCTTGAATTCAGAAAATATCCCATCAGCACCAGCCACAGCACTCCCTATGGGCTTTTGAAATTCAAAACCTCTATAGAAAGCATCCAATACCTGTAGAATTGCAAAAACAGCCAGATGAAATCAACCAGCAACTAACCTGTAAGTAATGTGCCCTTTAAGTGGCACTCCCTTTAAATGATACAGGTGGGGAAGTTCTTCATGCTGCTTATCATCATGTTAATTGTATAAAGGTAAGACAGAGCATTGGCTAGAATGTGGAGCACCAATATTGTGCTGATTGACATCATGATCATCCTGCTCTACAGCTTCCAGTGGACATGAGGTGTGCAGGTGCTCACCCTCTTGCAACAATAGTACCAGGTGCACCTCACACCATAAGTGTACACAGATGTAATTTTGGAACATTAAGGAGTCTCTTAGCACCCAAGATAGATGCTACCAAGCCCAATTTCAACCCCCCAGTCCTGATTATTGCACTCAGCCCTGACTCACAGGTAGCTTTCTTGTCTCTGGGTTAACAATAATATTGTAAAGTAGGGTGTAAACCCTACTCCAGAGCCTTGAATATATAATCTAAGCTGTCACTCTGGCACAATAGTGAGGACGGGTTGACTTTTGGATGTGATACTAAACTAAACCAATCATTACCCTCTCAAGCAGTTGTATAGGTGTCAGGTTTGGAAGAAGAGCAGAGTGGTTCTCCCCATCAAAAACAGATTACCTGTTCACTATCTCATTGCTGTTTGTGGGGCCTTGCTGTGCAGAAATTAGTTGCTGTTCCTCCTTTCATTGACAGAGAAAGAGTTTGGGACCTCCTACTAATGTGACAGCTCCCTGTGATGCAGTTTCCTTCTATTTGATGCCTGACTTGCACTCAGGCCTAGCAAGGCTTGGTGCCGGGCAGCTAGGCCTCACAATTCCTGCTTGCAGTGCAACTGAGAAAGAATCCACGCTAAATTAAACTAGATTGATTTTAGCAACTCGAACAATCCTTTTCTCATGTGCTCTTGTGTTTACCACAGCCTCAGTGTGTTGGGAACCTGAAACCACAACAACCATAGAACCATAGAAAACAAGAAAGAAGAATGTGATTTTGTTAGCATGTATTTATGTTGTGTTATTAGAATGTTCCTTTATTCACTTTTCCCTGGACGTAGTTTGATCTCTTGTTCAGGCTTAATGAAGATTTTGGAAGTTTTGTTGGGTTCTTGTTTATGGGGCCATTTGTATCCTGTCAGCAGTGCTGACTGCTCATTAACTGCTTTTATTAAAATACAGTACCGCACAAACCTGGGCTACCCAATTACTGATAAGGATCATTGCTTCTGTCCATGTCATGTTCAGTGGGTAATCAAATCAGCTTGTGCTCTCATTGTTAGCGGCTTCTAAAAACGCAGCCACAAAAAAACACAATGTCGGCTCCCTCGTATTCTTCACAAAGTCTCATTCAAACATTATTTATTCCAAAGCATTTATCTTTACCTGCACACATCAAGACCGATCCATTAGGGTTGCTTATCCTTCACAATGCATTACCTTTTCTGTTCTAAACAGGCTGTTAGAATGTTCATCGTTTTCTTGACTAGGGGGCACATGCTGGGCTGAGGGTTTCAACAAAGTTTACAGCCTCCAAGTCCCTCTTATGATCAGTACTGAAGGACCATTCAACTCAGGCTCCCTATTCTGACTCCTTTCTCTCAAGGAATTTTTTAAATAATTGCTCTCAATGGAATGTATTCAATATTCTTAACAGATAAAACGCTCCTAAATCAGATCGTATTGTTCTCTATTTGCTACTCACCTTTCAGTTTAGAACTTTTAATAGTATTCCTGTGGCTCTATGAGTCTGAGGTTACAGACTTAAATGGAAATACAGGGAAGTTACAATAACAAAATGAGTTGGTGTTTACCAGCTAGTGAGCAAACAGTTCCAACCACATTTACCGGCTCTGTTCCCATGTCCACTAATCCCCTATTCCTTCATCGACTTATCCAATCTAATCTTGAATGTTGACATGGGCTTGAATTTGAGCTCCTGAGTCAGGTCCAACTCTGCAAACTCCACTTGGGAGAAACCGCTCTGAATGGTCAGAATTTCACTCCAGGAGGGCAGGTGCTAATTGGTTTTGCCTCCAAGAACAGTGCGGAGGCAGACACAGGGGCTGCCGGGTGCTGAGGTGGTCTTTTATAGCTCCTATGCCAACTTAGTGCTAACCCATGCCAATCCATGAACCCCATCCATCACCCTTTGCCTTTACTGGGTGATTTGGCATGTACTATGGTCATACCTCAGGAACCATGCTTGGGTAAAATAAAATAAAGTGCTAAACATCTATTACAGACTTCACTATATTAAAAAAACACTCTCATTGATAAAAGCCCATTCAATATATTTAAATCTCTTCAAGCATTTAAACCCTTATAAAAACAAACATTTGTATTCAAAGCCCCACATCAAAGACAGCTAATCTCTTTATGATCATTTGGAGCTGTTAATCATGCTATGGACTTACTGCCCCCCAACCCCCCAACCCCATCACTGGGATAATGATCGGTTGTGGAAGCAGTCAAGCAGTAATAATAATATAATGACAGCACTTAGGCTTATTTCAACAAACATCTATTGAAATTGAAAGGTTTTTTTTCAACCGCAGGTTGTGTGTTTTTGTCAAAGTTTAAAGAGCTGGGGCAGAATTTTACAAGTCAGCGAGTGGGGGCGGCCCTGAGGCCATTGACAGGATCAATTAAGTAATTAAAGGACCTGCCCGTCCAACTTTAAGGTTGGCGGGTAGGCCAGGAGCCCCGGCGCGAACTAGAAAAAACATGAAACCTCATCCACGAGTGGGATGAGGTTTCGTGTAGGTTTTAAAAAATTTTAATAAAGATTTTGTAAAAATTATGGACATGTCCAAACTCATGTAACATTGTCACATGAGGGGACATGTTAGAGAAATTTTATTTTTCTATTTTTAGGTTTTTGACATTTACAGCCGATCTCCCTGAGGCTGCACTTAGCCTCAGGGAGGTGAGTGCGCTCTTTCGTGCGCATGCGTGAAAGAGCGCCCTCTCGATTTTGGGAATCCCCCCGCCTGCACAGGGAGCGCTTCTGTGCGGACGTCATGCTGGGCGGGCCTTAATATATATATAAATAAATAAATCAACTTCAGATCATGAACTCTCTCCTCCATCCCCACCCATTTTCCGATCCCCCTTTTTCCTAATAATTTATACATTTTTTTAATTTATATATTTTTCTTTTCCCACCTATTTCTATTATTTTTAAATTTATTTCCATCCATTGTTTTATCCCCACCTTTTAGCCCATTTTGATCCCTTCCCCCCACCCCCACTAGGGCTATCTGTCACTTGCTCGTCCTGCTTTCTACCCTTAATGTCCCCATTAGCACATTCCTTAGATAATATCACCACTGTCAACACCTCTTTGTCCTTTTGTCTATGATATCTTTGGCAATCTCTTCTTTGCCTCCACCTATCACTGGTCCTCTATCCAGCTCTACCTGTCCCACCCCCCTCAACCAGCTTATATTTCACCTCATTTCTATTTTTCTTTAGTTCTGATGGAGAGTCATGCGGACTCGAAACATCAACTATATCCCTCTCCGCAGATGCTGTCAGACCTGCTGAGTTTTTCCAGGTGTTTTTGTTTTTGTTTCAGATTTCCAGCATCTGCAGTATTTTGCTTTAATTATAGTTGTAGGGGCATCATCAGTGAAGAACTCCTCATTCCTTCCTGTTGTACATTATCTGACCTGTACATGTATCATTGTTCCCTCGCCTGACAACAATGCAGGAAGATCATCACCACAAATGTAAAATTGATGTCTTTAAGACCTGTAGGAGCAGATGGACTGACACTGCGCATGTCTCCAGGGCTAGCCAGCAAGAAGCTTGGCACTTCAGTGTTGAGGTTCACTCTGACTGTCACCCACAGTGCCACACATACATTGCATCCTCTTTAGATACGTAACAACTGCTATTGAATTTTTATCCAAGGGTCAGGACTTAGCAGTTCACCAGGTCTGTCGCCTGAATTTAAGATAGCACTCTTCTGATATGGCTGGTGCTCCTCTGTCAAACCCAGTCTCAGTGGATCATGGAATGGCATCTCTATAGTGACCAAAGACCAACAAAGAGTGAAAGGGATTGAATAGGAGTTCCAGTTGTCTCCTGTAGCTTCTCTCTTAAGGGCTATTTGTTTAAGAGTGAGAATAATGGATCATGCTAGTGATGTGTCACTACAGTAATATAGAGAGAATAACCCGAAAATACCCAGTAAGGCCCCTTAATTGCTGTATAACCCATTTCTGTATTGCCTTAGAACATACAGGTCCTTGTGTCTTAAACGAGGGTGCAAAATAGATGAGAGCAGAACCTGCATCTGCTACGATGCTGACAGGATGACCATCTCTTTGAAAAAGATTAAGGCCAGAATTTTGTGGGCCGGTTGGTGTTGGAAGTCATGGTGGATGTGAGCAGACAACATGGTGAGAAAGGCCAAAAATCGGTTTCATGCCATTGTGAAACCAGTTTGTGATCGTCCGCTCCACGTTTCCTGCCGCCGGATATCGGGAACATCATTTTAATACATTTGCATCTAAATATAATCCCTGCTCACGGGAATCATCTCCCCCACGCTGGACCACCCAAGCACCCTGATGTGTTTTACAGCAGCATTGAGAAGGCGTGCTCCTGGTGAGCTGAACTTCAAGGGGAACTCGGAGGTGAGTGCACGCTAACCTTGCACAGCGCTCAACGGTCACCCATTCGACTTCAAAGAAGAAGCACCATATACTCAGGCGAAGGCTTTTTCCTGACTATCTAACAGTTCAGTGCCGAGGCAAGGACTGCACAGGGGTTGGGGTGAGTTGTACAAGGCAAGGAAGCACAGTCTGATGCTAGTGCACAAGCACATGGTGGGTAGGGGTGGAGGGAAGCAGCTATGCATTGGGGAAACCTTGTATAAAGTGAGCATTCTTCTGCAGTTGAGACAGTTCAGATGCAGCCACATTGACATTCACGGAGTCGGGCATCTGGTTTATCTGCCCACTCAAGCAACGCAGGGGAGTGAAAGCGCCACCAAGTGCTCCGGAACTTTGCATCCCTTGGGCACAGACTGCAAACTAATGAGAGTTTCAGTGGACTGCAGAACAACTGGGCATGTTGTACAATCTCCTTGCTAAAGCTGGTCATGGAGCAGTCACTGGTGGAGACGCTCACAGCCCTTTGCAATGTCATCATCCCAGTTTGGACCAGTCTCCCCCATGGTTCAAGCTAACAGTGCAGCCTTGCAGTGTGGGTTAGGAGAATGCCTGTGCCTGAGCTGAGGGCACAGCATGCAGTCCAGTGGGCAAAGCTGCTGCCAATCGGTCAGGTGGAGTGGGCAGAGGTGGGTGGGGCAGTGCAATAAACTCTGGCCATTCAAGTGGCTTGTCATGCCTGCATTTGGCCCATATCCCCAAGAGGAGACCAGAGAGGACCCCCCGCCCTTGATCCTGGGGGTGGGATGGAGTTGGAGGTGGAGCCGACTGGCAGCTTCTGAACCAGTCCCCGTACTCAATACGGGGGAGAGGTTGGAAGCTAGAGGCAACAACCTGGAGGAGGACAGGGTCTCGGTGGTGAGCACTGGAACTGACTGAGAGTTGTTGCCAGAAGAGGTGCCCCCACTGGTTCTCCCCGCATCCCTGTGCAGGAGCTCCAGGATTTTCTAGCGAGCAATCGCAGTTACTGAGACAGGGTCCATTCAGCCGTGGACTGGTGGCTTTCTGTTCCCCTTGTGTTCTGATCCACCTGTGAGGCCCTTAAGGCACCTGGACTGGACCGGAACTCCAAGCAGAGGGTCCACACGTTTCTCGCTGGGCTCCTGAAGGAGAGGAAAGCTTAGTACTCCCCTCCTTCTTGCACTGAGGCGTTGGTGATGGGTAGTAATAGTCTTGACAATGAAGACTACAATAGCAAGCTACTATACTAACATCCACGGCAGCAGGGACACAGTGCAGGTTCCAGAACTTCTCCGTCCTCCGGGATGGGAAGTATGCGGTGTGCTTCCTGCAAGAAACCCGGACCGTTCCGGGAGACAAAGCTATGTGGCTCCTGGAGTGGCGAGGGGGGGTCTACATGAGTCACCTAGCCTCCAATTCTGGCGGGGTGGCTATCTTGTTGGCCCCACATTTTCAGCCGGAGACCTTGGGGGTCAAGGAGCCGGTGCCAGGCCGGTTGCTGCACCTGACTGTGCGCCTGGGGGGCGCGGCGCTTCACTTTGTGAATGTCCAGCGAGGATGCTTGCAGAGTTTTGTGGGAGGACCTGCCGCAGGTGGGCCCGGAGGGCGCCGGAAAGCTTGACTCCCCTATAACTCTGGGGGAGCTGGCCGGTGCCCTCGACAGCCTCTCCAGGGGCAAATCCCCGGGGCTGGACAGGCTGACCGTGGAGTTCTTCAGGACGTTCTGGGGGATGACTACGCGGGGGTCCTGGGGGAGAGTATCGTGACTGGGGATATGCCCCTCTCGTGGCTCAGGCTGGTTATTGCCCTGCTGCCTAAGAAGGGGGATCTCTGCCAACTTAAGAACAGGTGCCCAGTCTCCCTCCTCAGCACGGACTACAAGATCTTTGCCAGGGTAATGTCTTCTCGTCTTGGCACCGTGCTGGACCACATGGTCCACCCTGACCAGTCCTACATGATCCAGGGCTGTACCATCTTTGATGATATCCATCTGGTCCAGGACATCATCCACTTTTCCCAGAGGACTGGTCTGTCGAGCACCTTCCTGTCTCTTGACCAGGAGAAGGTGTTCGGCAGGGTGGATCACGAATATTTACTCGGAACTCTGCAAGCGTTCGGGTTTGGGACGCATTTCGTTGCCCGGATCCGACTTCTGTACGCTGCCACAGAGTGTCAATGAAGGTTAACAGGTCCCTGATGGCACCCCTTCGCTTTGGGAGGGGAGTGCGTCAGGGCTGCCCCCTGTCTGGCCAATTGTATTCTATCTGTGTGGAGCCTTTCCTGCGCCTCTTGCGGAGGAGGTTGTCGGGATTGGTTCTGCATGGGCCGGGCATCGGGGTGGTCCTCTCAGCTTACGCTGATGACGTGCTCCTCATGTTCACAGAGCCGGCTGACCTGGAGAGGATGCGCGAGTGCCAGGAGGTCTCCTGGAGACCTGAGGAGGTTTCTCACAATAAGAGGTTGTAACAGAAGAATTAATCCAGGCTGGTGCTTTGGTTCAAGCTGTTTTCTCTTAAAGACAACTCCTCAGCGCTACTGACTTCCAAGTAGCTTCCACACAAAGTGTTCCAGCTGTATCTTTTTATTCTATTTAGATGGGATAATCAATGCCCGCCAACTGTTTAACTAGAAATTGGTTTTAACAAGGTGATTACCATATTAACAGATTCCCCTCTTTTCCTTTTAAATTTAGAAACTAAAAAAAGAGCATTTTTTTTAAACAAACAGAAGGAAATAATGTGAAGTATTTCCACATCTATAATTCCCGAATTTCTTTTATCACATATATAAACAATTATAAAACAAGTTTTTTTCCCCATCATTATAAGACATCCCTCTTCCAACAAATTTAACAATTTTTTAGAGCAGGCACTTCTTTTCGTAAAACAGTCTAATAGTTGGTGACTTCTGCCAACCCATTTTATCTTAGAGATCTCTCTTCTCTCTAACATCTCTCTTATGCTGGCTAGGTCTATTCGTAGCCTGTTCTCAGTGACACTTTTCTTGGAATGAACGTTGTCCCAAAGAGACCAGTTATCAACGTAACATTCTATGGGTAAGCTTTCTCCACATTGTCCCTTATATAATATTCCTGTCAGTATATTGGATAAGTAAATCCCCCATATCTAATGCTTCCACCAAGGCCAGCGTTTCAGCAGCTAAGGTACTTTTCACTACCCTTTCTATTTTCTTGGCCTCCCAAGCCAGCAGGAAACATTTATCATCCTTTCCCACCAAGAATATGATGAACCCTGCAGTGCTAGTGTACCCATCTGGAAGATTGACATGTGAAGCATTGCTAAAGATGACCAACTCATATCTTCTGGATCACCCAAGGCTGGAAACTTGAGCAAGCATTTCTCAGAACTTAATTTTTTTAAGTGTTTGATTTTCTCTCAGAACTTGCTCAACTGTAGCATGTTTCATCAAGGTGCTCAGCTCCAACACATCATAACTAGCATCAGGCTTAGCCTGAGTGCACAACCAGTTCAACTGCCCAATCAAGCTTCTCAACTGTTCCATTTCTTCCTTGGTAGCAGGATCCTCTTTTTGTGAGGATCTACCATGAGTTATTGGGATACGATTAACATTTTCTAGATAAGATTGTTGATTCAATGTCACTCCTAACTTGCTCTGCTTAATGTCTAAACCTATGTATTTAAAGGCCCCAGAAGCCTGACTTCTGACCTGGAATTCCTTCTTTATCTTCTCGATTACCCATTGTTCAAATTCTACAGATCTCCCCAAAGGAAATCATCTACATGCATGATAAAAATCCCAGCTAGTTTCTCCTTATGGTACCAGTAGAACATCACGGGGTCTGCCTTTAACTGGGTGCAACCTATTTTCAACAGGACAAACCTCACAGAAAAATACCAAACTCTTGATGCATCATTCAACCCATAAACACACTTATTCAATTTCCATACTTTCCTTCTACATCCCCGGTTTCTTTGGGTGGTTTCAAAAAAACTTCCCTTTGAAACTTCCCCCCCTGTAAAAACGCAGCCTTTATATCAATCGATTTGCACTCCCAGGAATAGGATGCCAAAATAGCTAAAAAAACCTTCACACTCACTTTCCCCGCAGTAGACAAGTCCACTCTGACATCCTGATCTCCTCGTCTCTCTTCAAAGCCTCAGGCTACTAATCTCGCTTTGGCCTTATATGTGCCACCTGGGAGCACCTTTTCTGTACAGATCCATCTGTGAGACAAAGCTGGCTATCCTGTGTCAGGTATTTCAGAATACACCCCAAATTCCTTCCAACTTTCTAACTCTTTCCATTTGGCTTCCTTTATCAGCTTACTTTCCAATTTATTAGCAGCTACTAGAATCTCTCAGTCATAAGGACTTCTACTTCTATTGAGATTGCTAGCTTGCTCTCTAGTCCTCCTTGTTAAGCTATGGCCTCTACTCACATTCCTCTCCCTTTCTGGACTGCAACTATATGATCTCCCATGTGAACCAAACTCCGTTCACAAGTCCGTGATTTTTTTTCTAGGGTCACAACCACTTTCTGGTCCATTGTCGGAACCCATACTGCGTTTTCTGGGTTTCCACTTCTTTACCTCGGTTTGCCAATTGACAGGTCTTGTCTCCTATCCTTCATCCTGCACATTTAGCCAATGTTTGTATTTACCAGTGGCCTTTCCTGCTCTCCCTATGATAGTGGCATCCCTCCACACACTGGTCCCTTCTGGCATGTGTGTTACCTTTGTTCCTACTTTGGGTAGTAGCCCTTTTGGATGAATCCTGTACCTGTAGTGTTATCCAGTTCAGAACCTGTAAAGATATAGTCAGTACCAATTGACCGTAAGGAATGTACCCTAACAGTTTGATTACCATGTTGCACAATTACTACTTTCCCATCACTCCCTATCACCTTGCCAGGTACTTTCCACTCTTTCTGGCCTTCCTTATTATAATAAACCATGTTTCCTTCTCCAAACTGTATTCCTGATGGTCTTATGCAGTGCTGTATTTAAGACAAATTCAACACTGAGCAGTGATTTGCTCAATAAGGTCATTGTATTCTTTATCAACCACTCCCACATCTCGAAGTAGAGTCTTCAGTTTCTGTGGCACCGAATGTGCAAACTATCTACGTAATTACCAAATGATCTTTTTTGTCCACCAAATTCTTATTTTCAGCAGTTAACAAAACTTCATGAACTTTTTGATGAGAAATCTCTGGCTTCCTTAGTGGCAGTAATGGCCTGACTGAGTAAAATGGAGATCCACATTTTTTCTAAACATGTCTGCTCTACCATTCTTCATATCTAGCGTCATCTACTCAATAGACTCAACAAGTAGCTAGAAACCGCATCAGTACTGATAAACAGATTGATCCCTGCTATCTGACATAGGGAGGAGCACCCTTTTGGAGGATGTTAATGTATTGTCATCTCCGAACCTGAAGCTGGTAGAGCTTTCATACTCCTTGACCTTCCGCTGGTCTGCCTCATCGAGAGTCAACAGTTAGCAGTCAAGCCAGGCAATGTCACACACCGTAGAAGTGCCAACACTGTCCAGAACTGCACAGTTAAAGGAATCTACCATCAAGATACTCATCACCGGATTCAAACTCTCAGGGATCAATGCAATTCCATCCTGGCAGTTACCATCATCGTTTTCAGTTTCAGATGAATTTGTCTTGTGGACCACTTCAAAAACATGATTCTTATGCTGTGAGCAGTTCATCGCTTAACGATACTGGGAATCACACCAAAAACACCGATTAACCATTCACCTTGCATTTTTTGGGTTTAACTGAGTGGCTTGCTAGGCCATTTCAGAGGATGTTTAAGAGTCAACCACATTGCTGTGGGCCTGGAGTCACATGTAGGCCAGAGCAGGTAAAGATGGCAGATTTCCTTCCCTAAAAGACATTAGTGAGCCAGATGGGTTTTTAATAACAATCGATAATGGCTTCATGGTCAACATTACTGAGGCTAGCTTTCCAATTCCAGATTATTACTTGAATTCAACCTCCACCAACTACCATGGTGGGATTTGAACACATGTCTCAGAAACATTAGCCTGTGTTCCTGGATTACTGGTCCAGTGATATTATCACTAGGCCATTATCTCCCCAGTTTCTCGCTACATTTTTAATGTTATGTTGTCAGTTGCAGAACAGATACTCCCCCCCTATCCTTCTGGGAGTACAGGGTTTGCAATATTTCCATGTTGTTCTGCTCATTAAATCAAACTTTTGAAATGATGCAATTTGTATAATATGTGGATGTGACTGAACGCTCTGAAGTGAGGATTGTTTAGTGTTCTCGGAAGATGAGGACCCCCGGGGGCTGTCAGATTGCTGGACCAGCCGAGGCAAAAAATAATCCACTTCCGATTTTATTTCATTTCATTGAATTTTCGTGACCCACCATTTCCCTTTTAAAATGGAATTATTTCTCGTTTATTGTGTAACATAATACCTGATCTAAACAGTTTTAAAAAAACAAGCTCTTTGTTGTTAAGTGCACGTCCCATTATAATGTTGCTTTACACAGTCCAAATCTGGATTGTCTTAACCACACCAGTTTGAGGGTATATTTTCACTCAGTCTTACTTGGTTCTGTTTTCCCTTTGCAAAATTCTTTTGAAGAACGACAGAAGTTACATAAAAAAAAATCACCCTTTTTAATCGGATGATGAATAAATTCCATGATGCGACATTCCCAATGCAAAGCACTTGGAATTTTTGTCTGAACTGCCTACTAATGGAAAATAATCAACTACTGGTGTCAGCCTTGGTTCAATGATGGCATTCTCATTCCTGGCTCTAAAGGTCATGGGTTCAAGTCCTACTCTGCACACCTGAACACCACATCCAGACTGACGCTCCAGTGTAGTGCTGAGGGAGTGCTGCACTGTTAGAGGTGCTGTTTTTTTCAGATGAGATGTTAAAACATAGCTCCTGTGCCCTACAGCTGGATTCATGGCCTAATTTGAAGAAAAACAGGGAATTGCCCCACTGTATCTATATTTATCCCTCAACCAACAGCTCAATGCGGATTATCTGGTCATTCTCTCATTGCTGTTTCTGAGTGCTAGCTGTGGGTAAGTTGGCTGCTGTGTTTCCTACACAGAGACTACACTTCAGAAGTCCTTAATTAGCTGTTTTCGCACAACCTGAGGTCATGGAAGGCGTTATAGAATTGCGAATCTTTCTTTCTGTTTACACAAAGTGATTCTGTGATCCAGCATTCTCACCAAGATGCACTCACAGGGGATCTTGCTCACTGAGGGACATCTTACAGCCTTAGCACAAAATTGAGCTGAATATCTACAGCAAAATAATTGTTCCACAAATGTCCTACCAAAGGAAAAAAGATCTAGAAAATATAATAATGAATAGTCAACATGGACAACCACACTGAATTCTTTGAAAAGTTAATAGAGAGAGCAGATGAAGCAACCCACGCCCATATACAGCAAGACTTGGACAACAGCTTGGGCTGATAAGTGGCAAGTAACATTTGCACCACACAAGAGTCAGGTAATGACCATCTCCAACAAGAGAGAATTCAACCATCTTCTTTTGACATTCAATGACATTACCATCGCTGAATCCCCCACCATCAACATTCTGTATTTTACCATTGACCAGAACCTGAACTGGGCTAGCCATATAAATACTGTGGCTACAAGAGCAGGTCAGAGGCTGGGAATTCTGCAGTGACTAACTCACCTTCTGACTCCCCAGAGTCTGTCCACCATCTACAAGGCACAAGTCTCCACTTGCCTGGACGAGTGCAGCTCCCACAACACTCAAAAAACTTTACACCGTCCAGGACAAAGCAGCCCGCTTGATTGGCACCCCATCCACAAACATTCACTCCCTCCACCACCGATACACAGTAACAGCAGTGTGTACCATCTACAAGATGCACTGCAACAACTCACCAATGCTGTTTAGACAGCACCTTCCAAACTCCAACCTCATGGACAATGGCAGCAGATACATGGGGACACCACCGCCTGGGGGTTCCCCTCCAAGCCACTCACCATCCGGACTTGTAATTATATCGACGTTTCTTCACTGTTGAGGGGTCAAAATCATGGAACCCCCTCCATACAGCACTGTGGATTTACCTACACCACATGGGGCAGAATTTTCTGCCTGTCGGGCGGGCGGGCCCGACCCAATCTCTGACAGGCAGGGAGCCGATCCCCGCCGGAGAAACGGGCCCCGCCGCCATTTTAAGTGGGCGGGCCAATTAAGGTCCACCCAGCGTGACGTCCGGTGGGAAGCACTATACGCTCCCTGTGTGGGCGGGCGGGGGGGGAGAGGGGGGATGGATTCCCCAAAAGCGAGAGTGCGCTCTTTCGCGCATGCGCGCATCCCCCTGAGGCTAAGTGCAGCCTCATGGAGATCACTGACACTTTTAAAAATGTGAAAAATAGAAAAAAAAATTCCCTAACATGTCCCCCTCATGTGACAATGTGACATCCTGTAGGGGTAACCTTATCTGGATGTTTCCTTCATTGCTCACAGTGATCTGTGGGACTGTCATTCTTAGATGTTGTTCCTGGTTGCATTCAGGACCTTGTCCTCAATGCAATAGGACTGGGCAGTGGTTGAGGAGCTGGAATGGGTCTGATTCGTCCTCGGTTACGCTTCATGTGTAATGACTTGATAGCAACTTGGGCCAGAATCTTTCCCTCGTCGGGTGGGCTCGGCAGGAGCAGGTGGGGGCGTTTGGGAAGCCGACTGCCGCCCACGACCAGCTCCGCTCCGCGATTTCATGTGGGTGGGCCAATTAAGGCCCACCCTGCGTGGATCGCGAGCAGCTGCGCTGAACGCTACCTGTGCAGGTGGGGGGAGGAGGGAGAGCCGGGCCTCACACACAGTTCACGCATGCGCACGAAAGAGCGCTTCAATCTCCCTGAGGCACGGAGCTGCTTCACAGAGATTGAAGCACTTTTAAAAAAAGTAAAAGCAAAAAAATGTAACGAAACATGACCCCTCATGTGGCTGTGTCATATGAGATGGGGCATGTTTTTACTATCAAAAGAAAGTTTTTATTTAATTTGTATTAGCTTTAGGAAACTTCATCCCGCTCGTAGATGAGGTTTCCTAAAAAATGTAAAGGCCGCTCGGTCTATTCGCCCGCCTGGCAACCGCTAGGTTGGACGGGCAGCATAAATTTGAAGTTATTTAGCTTGTGAATGGCCTTAATAGGCCTTTCAATTATTGGTGGGCGCACAGCTGACTCCAGCACATGCCCGCCGAATGAAATATTGCGCGAGTGCGCGATGATGTCAGAACGTACGCATGATGTCATCGGGCGTCATATTACATTTGTGCGTGTCGGGCAGGTGCCCGCACACCAAAGGTAAAATTCTGGCTTTAGTTCTGAACAAATCCTGGTCACCTTGGTCACGTACCTTCTGTGGGATCCTGGATGTGAACTTATTGTCCCAACTGTAAACTCGGCAATTCTGTACCTGCATTTTTATTGTGCACGTTGGTCATCTTCTCTTGCAGTTTTAAAAGTTTTTTTCATTTATTCATGGGATGTGGGCATTGCTAGCCAGGCCAGCATTTAATG
Organism: Cetorhinus maximus; assembly: GCF_964194155.1. Classification (NCBI taxonomy): domain Eukaryota; kingdom Metazoa; phylum Chordata; class Chondrichthyes; order Lamniformes; family Cetorhinidae; genus Cetorhinus; species Cetorhinus maximus. The sequence goes on from NC_135904.1 coordinate 33,279,205, forward strand.
CCGATTAATAATTGCCCTTGAGAAGGTGGTGGTGAGCTGCCTTCTTGAACCGCTGCAGTCCATGTGGTGTAGGTACACCCACGGTGCTGTTAGCGAGGGAGTTCCAGGATTTTGACCCAGCGACAGTGAAGGAATGGAGATATATTCCAAAGTAAAGATGATGTGTGGTTTGGAGGGGATCTTCCAGGTGGTGCTGTTCCAATGCATCTGCTGCCATTGTCCTTCTAGATGGTAGCAGTCCTGGGTTTGGAAGGTGCTATCCAAGGAGCCTTGGTGAGTTCCTGCAGTGCATCTTGTAGATGGTACACACTGCTGCTACTGTTCATTGGTGGTGGAGGGTGTGAATGTTTGTGATAGGATGCCATTCAAGCGGGGCTGCTTTGTCCTGGATGGTGTCAAGCTTCCTGAGTGTTTTTGGAGCTGTGCTCATCCAGGCAAGTGGGGAGTATTCCATCACACTCCTGACTTGCGCCTTGTACATGGTGGATAGGCTTTGGGGAGTCAGGAGGTAAGTTACTCGCCACAGGATTCCTAGCCTCTGACCTGTTCTTAGCCACAGCACTTATATGGCTAGTCCAGTTCGGTTTCTGGTCAATGGTAGCCCCCAGGATGTTGATAGTGGGGGTTACAGCGATAGTAACGCCATTGAACGTCAAGGACGATGGTTAGATTCTCTCTTGTTGGAGATGGTCATTGCCTGGCACTTGAGTGACATAAATGTTACTTGCCACTTGTCTGCCCAAGCCTCGATATTGTCCAGCTCTTGCTGCATTTGGACATGGACTGCTTCAGTATCTGAGGGGTCACGAATGGTGCTGAACATTGTGCAATTATCAGCGAACATCCCACTTCTGACCTTATAATAGAAGGAAGGTCAATGGTGAAGCAGCTGAAGATGGTTGGGCTGAGGACACTACCCTGAGGAACTCCTGCAGTGATGTCCTGGAGCTGAGATGATTGACCTCCAACAACCACAACCATCTTCCTTTGTGCTAGATATGACTCCAACCATCAGAGAGTTTCCCCCAATTCCCATTGATTCCAGTCTTGCTAGGGCTCCTTGATGCCACACTCAATCAAATGCTGCCTTGATGTCAAGGGCAGTCACTCTCACCTCACCTCTGGAGTTCAGCTCGTTGTCCATATTTGAACCAAGGCTGTAATGAGGTCAGAAGCTGAGTGGCTCTGTCAGAACTCAAGCTGAGCATCAGTGAGCAAGTTATTATTAAGCAAGTGCTGCTTGATAGCACTGTTGGCACCACCTCCATCATTTTACTGATGATCAAGAGTAGACTGATGGGGAGGTGATTGGCCAGGTTGGATTTGTCCTGCTTTTTGTGTACAGGACATACCTGGGCAATTTTCCACATAGCCAGGTGGATGCTAGTGTTGTAGCTGTCCTGGAACAGCTTGGCTGGAGGCAAGGCAAGTTCTGGGGCACATGTCATCAGTACTATTACTCTCTTGTTTCTGAGAGAGCAGAATGGGTAAGTGTAGGTAGATTGGTATGCACTTGTCTGCAAAATATAAGCTCTGCTGGTGATGGAATAGGTGCCCTTAAAGGTGTCGTTCTCAGATGTGACATTGCAATGTAAAGATCTTGCTTGGTCTGTCTACATTTGAAAATTAGGGAGTTCACAGTGTGAATCATTCATTCAGCTAGGCCGTTAGATCTAGAGTAATGAGGAGAAGAGGTAGTGTGATCTATATTCCACTTCTTACACATATCCTGAAATGGCTTACCAATAAATTGTGGGCCGTTATCTGTAATTATCATTCTAGGAACACCAAATAAACTGAAAATAGCACTCGAAGTGCACTCTACAGTTATGCTTGATGTATTGTGCATATGTCAAACAATGGGTACTTGATAAAAGACGATGACAGTGAAGTCATGGACATGAAAAAGGCCGGATGTAATTTTGGTCCAAGGATGGGCAGTATCCTCATGTAGAATCAATAGCTCTTTGTGCTGACTTGCCATATGCTCTTGACATGCGTCGCACTTTTTGATGATGACTGCAGTGTCATTGTTCATACCCTACTCATAGACTGTCTCTCTTGCGAGTGTTCTCATCTGATCTATGCCCATGTGTGAGTGAGTGATGGCATCTATGTTTTCCACGAGATTTATGATGTGAATCATGTGCTCCCCACTCTTCACCTTGTTGTGCACATCATTGTCATTTCCTGGTTTGTCAATCACCTCGTAAATGTTTCTGACAGGACATCGGGTGGTCATCCTTATTGTTTGAAGGAACCCATTGTGTACAGTCTGCTTGGATCAGTGCATGGCTCTTTGTAGCTGCATCAGCCTTTGCTCGAGTGCACTGCTGCTGCCAATGGCCCTTTCTGTCACATGCCTTTCAGAATTAATGGAAAGCTGGGCGTGCCTTTGGTACATGCAGAAGACCACACATTCCACATGTCTTGGTAGGTTTGAGTGTTCTAGTAAGTGCGTCAACAATTGAGATTATGCTTAAGACCTGTAACCTTTGGCAACATGTGAGGATCGCTTCGTACTTACATCCACCCTTGAGTAGCTCTTTGATGCTATACATTTGGGCTTGTCTATCACAGAATCACAGAATTGCAGTGCAGAAGAGGCCCTTCGGCCCATCGAGTTTGCATCAACACGAGGGGAACACCTGACCTACCTACTAATCCCATTTACCAGCACTTGGCCCATAGCCTTGAATGTTATGTCTAGCAGATCTTTCTGGAATGCTTCCATGGGAATGGATGCAATCTCCAACTCAACAATTCTGCCTGCTAGCTCTGCCTTTGAAAATTCACAGTACGTAGCCTTTTCTCTGCATCTGCTGATGGAGTGGGGTCTATGGATTGTGTAGGCTGTTGTCGAAATGGCATGAACTCCAGTTGATGAATGTGGATGTTTAACCTGATTCTCAACCGATCTTCCAATGTAGTCCAAATCATTTGGGGAACCTTTAGCTCTTCTGCTGTTAATCCTGATGTATTCAGCCTGTGTAGACCTTCATTCCCAATTGCTCGGCAAATTTTTATGGCTGCTTTTCTGGTTCAGATACACTAGAATCAAGAAACCACACCTCTGTACACTGTTTAAACATTTTGAATTCAGAAAGTAGGTCAACTGCATCCCAATTCAAACTGGGGAGTTTTTTGGGCATTCTGAGAATATCCCTTTGACCTTCCTTCCCTAGTACCTGGGATGAGTGTTGCTGTAGTTGCTTCGGACGCTTTTCCAAAGCTCCGCCTGTTATAATCTCAACCTTGTCTGGCCCGATATTTAGGACTTTTCTTTTTGCATGGTCGACTCTCCCTCACTATCGATCCAGCCCACGCCCTGGTCACTCGCCCTTCCCCACTGAGCTAACCTGATGCTAGCCCTCTCGACACCCTGTCCCACTTACTGGACTGACAGGGTATGTGCTGCAATCTCATTACTAGGGATCCGTCTACTTACCAGCTCTTTATTTGAGCAATATCCTGACACTGTGGTAATAACATTTACATTTTAAAATATTGATTGAGCGTGTCCTAAGTAAGACAAAGATCACAGTAATAGTTGGAAGAAAATTCATTTTGAGGGGTTGAGAATGGAACTAGAAAAGATAAACTGAGAAAAAAACTGACCAAAAAAGAAATAGAACAGCAGGAAATATTTAAATGGTGATCAGAAGAAATATTTGTCTCTAAAAACAAGAAGAAATCAAATAAAAAATAAACCAGCACGGCTGAATAAATATGTAAGGGTAAAATTGAAGTTCAAGGAAAAGGAGTACACTAGACTGCAATAATAATCATGATAAAAATAACCTGCTCACTAACGCTCGGAATTAGGTCCATCCAGGCCATTCGGTTCCAGATCTCATTACAGCCTTGGTCCAAATACAGGTAAAAGAGCTGAATTCCAGAGCTGAAGTGAGAGTGACTGCCCTTGACATCAAGACAGTCTTTGATGTGAGTATAGCATCAAGGAGCCCTAGCAAGATTGAATTCAATGGAAATAAAGGGGAAACTCTCTGACGGTTGGAGTCATACCGAGCACAAAGGAAGATGATTGTTGTTGTTGGAGATCAATCATCTCAGTCCCAGGGCATCACTGCAGGAGTTCCTCAGGGTCGTGTCCTAGGCCCAACGATCTTCAGCTGCTTCATCAAAGACCTTCCTTCCGTCATAAGGTCAGAAGTGGGGATGTTCATTTACGATTGCACAATGTTCAGCACCATTCGCAACTCCTCAGATTCTGAAGCAGTCCATGTCCAAATGCAGCAAGACCCGGACCACATTCAGACTTGAGCTGACAAGTGGCAAGTAACATTTGTGCCACACAAGTGCCAGGCAATGACCATCTCCAACAAGAGAGAATCTAACCAAGTCCCGTGGGTGTACAACAGCATTACCATTGCTGTATCCCCCACCATCAACATCCTAAAGGTTAGCATTGGCCAGGAACTGAACTAAACCAGCCATATAACTGCACTGGCTACAAAAGCAGGTCAGGAGCTGGGAATTCTGTGGCAAGTAACTCATCTCCCGACTCCCCAAAGCCTGTCCACCATCTACAAGGCACAAGTCAGGAGTGTGATGGAATACTCCCCACTTGCCTGGATAAGTGCAGCTCCTACAACACTCAAGAAGCTTAACACCTGGACAAAGCAGCGCAGTTGATTGGCACCCAATTTACAAACATTCATTCCCTCCACCAGCAGCACATAGCGGCTGCATCGTGTACTATCTATAAGATGCAAAGCATCATCTTGCTGGGGGGGTGGGGACAGTGCTGTAGTGTTAACATCACTGTACTAGTAATCCAGAAGCTAATGCTTTGGGGGCATGGGTTCAAATCCCATCATGGCAGATGAAAATTGAAATCAATTTTAAAATATTAGAATATAAAGCAAGTCTTGGTAATGGTGACCATGACAACCATCATCAATTGTTGCAAAAGCCCATCTGATTCACTAATGTCCTTTAGGGAAGGAAATCTGCCATCCTTACCTAGTCTGGCCTACATGTGACTCCAGCCCCACAGCAATGTGGTTGACCCTTAGCTGCCCTCTGAAATGACCTAGCAAGCCACTCAGTTCAAGGGCAATTAGGGATGGGCAACAAATGCTGCTCTTGCCAGCAACATATGTATCCCATGAAAGAATAAAGAAAAAAATGGCTCCTTCAACAGCACCTTCCAGGTTGTAAGTCCGCAGGAAAGTTAGGGAAAATGTTAGGATGAAACCACTTCAATGAGAGGGAAGCAGGTAATGGATACCTTATGGATAGAATTAGGAAATAAGAGAGGATTGAATTGGAAGTTTAGTGGTAGCTGCAAGCAGCTGTGGACTGGGTAGATTGTACAGTTGCAGAGATTAGACTATGCAGCAAAGGCAGACTGGTTGCAATGGGAGATTTTAACTTTCATAGAGCATCAGACAAGCAGGCAGCTCATGTCAAAAAGGCAGTGAATTTTTTGTGTCTGCAATAGTTTTCTGCAGCTATATGTCCTAGGGCCAACAAGAGGGCAATGCTGTATTAGATGTGGCACTGAGGTGCTGGGTGGTCTAATTGTGGTGTTTAAACTGACTAAAGGAACTGATAGCATTGATAGAGAGAAACTGTTTTCTCTGTCAGAGGAGTACAGAACATGGCCTTAGAGTTACAGCTAGACCAGTCAGGGATGATGCTGGGAAGTATTTCTTTACACAATGGATATTGGGGCTCCAGGATGCTCTCCCCAAAAAGCCATTGAGGCTGAGTCAATTGAAAATTTCAAAACTGAGTTTGATAGATTTTTGATAGTTCCATAACCTTTAATATCAGTGCCTAAGTCAGGTGGACGAAGTTAACATAATAGGTCAACTATGATCTAACTGAATGGCACAACAGGCTCGAGGGGCTGAATGTGCTTCTCCTGTTCCTATGTTCCTATAGCCCGTCCACAAAAAACAGGCAACAACTATCCTGTTAGCCCCCATCATCAGCAACGTGATAGGAGGATTTGTCAACAGTGCTAGTAAGTGGCACTTACTTCCCAATAACTCACTCACCTATGTTGAGTTGGTGTTCAGGCAGGACCACTTGGCTCTAGGCTTTACGCAGCCTTTGTCCGAACATGAAGCAGAATCTTGTGCCCCCCGTGGTGAGGGGTGGGTGAGGGGGGTGGAGGGTGGGGGGGGGGGGGTCACTTAATCAGGCAAGAGGGTGGCCATTAAGTCCATGGCTGGAAGACCCATGGATGGCCTTCCCACCCTGCTGCCAATTGAGCTCCTCAAGTCAGCAATTAATACTCAAGGCCTCATCCCAACATCGCTAGTTTTAACCCAGCAGCAGGGGGCTCACCCTACTGGAAGCACGACAAGCAAACCCTGGCATGGTTGTGTGCAGGCCCCCAGGGTGTCCCTCGTTCAAAGGCATTCAGTGCCTGCTCAAATGACCCGGCATCGGGAAGTGGGGGGGTGGGACACTGAAAGCCACCCTCCTGCCCTTGCTGCTGAACACCTCCCCCATGACCCCATCCTGCAGCCTCCACCTATCACTCACCTGTGCCTGGATCCCTCCTCGATCCAGGACCTCAGGTGGATGTAGTACTGGCAACAGCCACTGCCTACCTGGTGGCGCTGCTGAGTACAGTGGAGCTGCCAACCTCTGATTAGCGGGCAGCTCTCAGCAGTGAGACTTCCGCCCCTGGCAATGCCCACCCTTGGCCTGTCAAGTGCCTGAGTGACACAAAATGTGGCGGACCTTCTCAAAAAGAGGCAGGGTTCTCACTAGGTCTCCACCCAGCAGCTGAGAGCCCCGATGCCTCCACAAGATTCTGCCCATGGATATGAGCACAAAGGGAGATCGTTGTGGTGGTTGGAGGCCAACCATCTCAGCCCCAGGACATCTCAGCAGACGTATCTCATGGCATCAACCTTGGTTCTACTATGTTGAGCTGCTTCATCATAAATTCAGGAGTGTGGATGTTCATTGATGAATGAACAGTGCTCAGCGCCATTCCCAAATGCTCAGATAACAAAGCAGTCGATGCTCACATACAACATGAACTAAACAGCATCCAGGCTGATAGTTATCAAGTAACATTCACACCACACAAGTGCCAGCCAATGATCATCTCTAACAAGAGAGAGTGTAAATACTTCTCCTTGATATTCAATGGCATTACCATTGCCCAGTTCCCCACATTCTGTGGGACACCATTGACCAGAAACTCAGCTGGGCCTGCTATATAAATGCAGTTACTACTACAACAGGTCAGATGCCGGGCAATCTGCAAAACCATGGCTGCCATGTGTACAATAGTAACTCAGGAAGGCTTCTCTGGCATACATCTCAAACTCCTGAACTTCACCACCTTGAAGGACAGAGAAAACAGGTGCATGGAAACACCGTCACCTCCAAGTTCCCCTCCAAATCACACACAAATATGAATTGGACATATCCTGTCAATCCTTCATGGTCGCCAAGTCAACTTCCCAGGACACCCTGCCTAAAAGTATTGTGGGAGAAATTTCACCATACTGACAGTGGTTCAAGTATAAGGCTCACCTCCTCAAGGGCAACTAGAGATGGGCAATAAATTCTAGCTTTGCCAGCGACATCCACATCACAAGAATTGTTTTTAAAAATGGAGATAATGCCACCTATAAGAGTAATATCAAAAACAGGAGTGATGCTGGCAATGGGAGTAATGACAGAAATTGGGGTCATGCCAGGAATAGCAGTAATATCAAAAATGGGTGTAATATCAGCAATGGAAACATGGTACAGTCCTACAATGGATGTAACACCTGTAATGGCCCCCTATCCACCACCTTAAACATTCACTCCCTCCACCCCCGATGCCCAATGGCAAAAGCATGTACTTTATATAAAATGCACTGCTGCAATTCACCAAGGCTCCCTCGGCAGCACCTTTCACACCTGCCACCTCTACCACCTAGAAGGACAAGGGGGTCAGACACATGGGAACAGCACAGCCTGCAAGTTCCCCCCCAAGCTCACACCATCCTGACTTGGAAATATATCAGCCGTTCCTTCACTGTCGCTGGACCAGAATCCTGGAACTCCCTCCCTAACAGCACTGTGGGTGTACCTACAGCACACGGACTGCAGTGGTTCAAGAAGGCAGCTAACCACCACCTTCTCAGGGGCAATTAGGGATGGGCATTAAACGCTGTGCTTGCCAGCAATTCCCATATCCCGTGAAAGAATAATAAAAGGAGTGACACCAAAGATGGGGGCAATGCAAACAAAACAAGGGAATATCACTTGAAATAGGAGTAATGGCAGTAAACAGAGTAACACAAGTAATGGGAGTAACAGCAATAGGAATAATACCCACAATAGAAGCAATGCCTGCAGCGTAAGTAATACCTTCAATGGGCATGACACCTGTAATGGGAGAAATGTCTGTCAGGTTCAGCACTTTTGGTGTGTTCATTATTCGGTTATTTAACAAGTGTATGTGAGAATGACAGAGATACAGGGGAGAATGGTAAATCCAGAAAGGGTAGGTTTTGGGTCAGGTGGCCTGTTACAATGTTCAAAATCTGAAACTTGTCTCCAACCCACTGAACTTCCAATTTTAATGGAGGTGGGACAATGTGGTGGAGGGTGGTGGGTAAGTGGGTGGTGGGTGGCGACCAATCCACTCACAGGAGGCAGAATGGCCAGTTAAATATTTAATGAGACTGCATGGCTCAAAATGAACCATCATTTTAAATTTAACCCTGGTGGACTCTGTTTCCTGAGCTTTGGAAGTCCGGCAGTTAAAGAGAGGCAAGGACTGCTGAATTCAGGAGGCTAGTGCCTTTCCACTTACCAGCTAGATACATGCATTATTCACTCGCTGTGATCGGACACCCAGCTGACCCTTCCAATCAATCCTTGACTCTTCCTATCTAGCCTCTCGAACCTTTTGATTTGCGCCCCCCAACCTTTACAATTGCCCTCCCAACACTTCCAATCTTCCCTCTGGCCTCTGGTCCCTTCCTCCTCTCCCTGGCTGCAGCCTGGTGATGAATCCCAGTCCGCCTGACAGCCAACCAGCCTTTCAACCTCGCTGGCCGCAGCCAGGGAAGCAACAGAAAAAATGTTCGTCAGCTTTGTCATTAAATTTGTCAGGAACTGAGGGAGCTCATTCTCCAGGTTTCCCGACTGCAAAATTGCCCTCATCCCACCCCCTGCTCACCTCCGAGGTGAGACTGGGGTCATGGTATTGTTACAGTGTGAGAATGAATCGTGCAGTTTGAGCTTCCTTCATACCTCGTACAGCAGCACACAGTGGAAACATTGCAGCTATCCCCGTGAAGAGACTGTAATACCCTCTTACATTTATGAACATATCTAAAGAATGGTAGAGTGCTTTTATCTTGTGGATAATGATTTTGTACTCCAGCTTGAACATTAACATATCTCATTTGCCCTGAGCAGATTCTCATTCTAAAGAAACCAACATAATAAATGCTAATGGCATCAGTTACATCGAATAGCAAAAGATTTTAATTTACTGCAGTGCCTCTGACTATTAATCAGGTTATAGCTTTTACAGTGTGAAGCTTCAGTGAACACTTTAAGCTGATGCGAAGTCATATAAGTCTTGGAATTGTACTGAAATTCAGTTACAGAGATTCTATGTGCACTTATAGTTGGAGACTGAATGGTCAAATAATAGAATTAGGAATGTTGTTATTCTATAGAGACCAAATTCAGACCTGTACCTTCATAACGTGTTGTGAAGCTGGCTGACCTGAATTGCACCTGACATTTATTTAAGCCATGAAGCAGAACTTTGTTCCCCCCACTGCCTAATGAAGAGGGGAGGTTGGAGGTGGATTATATGTTAACTAAGGAAGAGATCTTGGTGTACAGGTTACTAAAACCATGAGCACAATGTTTCCAGGGTGTTAGGAAGGCAAAGAGAATATTGTGAAGCAGAACAAGATGCATTGTGAAGTGGAGCTAACCTTAGGGCAAAGGTTGTTAGTTGGTAGTGAGGTAGGAGACAGAGATTAAGCATAAAGGAAAAAGGTTCTCTGACTGGGGTAAGGTGATTAGTGTTGTTCCAAGGATCTAGACCGGGGCCTCAGGTTTTCACCATCTACATTAATGACTTAGATGAAGGAATAGAGATTTGTACATCCAAGCATGCAGATGATGCTAATTTAGGAGGAACAGTAAGTTGTGCAACAGGGAACAGCAAGTTACAAAGGGACATAGACAAAATGAGAGGACGTGTGACAGTTGGAGTTCAGAGCGAACACGGATGAGGTCATCCGCTTTGGATACAAGAAAACAAAGTGGAATACTTTCTTGATGGTGAGAGACTAGAAACCACAGAAAAACAAAAGTACTTGAGCGCCCACGTGCACAAATCATTAAAAACTATAACACTGATATAAAAAGTAAATTTTAAAAAGCTAGTGAAATGTTGGCCTTTATCGCAAGACGGTTGGGATACAAATGAAGGAAGTAATTCTCCAGTTGTATGGAACCTTGGTCTAGAGTTTAGTTTTGGCATTGGACCTCAGGGAGGATATTATTGGCATTGGGCCTTGGCTAGGGGTACAGCGCAGGTTTACCGTAATTATGCCAGGGCATAAAGGGTTAAATTATGACAGGAGGTTGAATTGTATTCTGTTGAGCTTAAAAGGTTGAAGGAGGACCTAATTGAAACTTTTAAAATGATAAAAGGATTTGATAGGGATTTTTTTAATTTATTGCTTCACGGGATGTGGAGTAGTCGATTGATGCGCTTTTGGACTAAGGATGGGTAGGAATTTCATGTGGGATCAATAGTGCTTTGTGCTAACTTTGCATATGCTCTTAACATGCCTTACACTACTTGACAACAACTTCAATGTTAGCGCTCTCTTCTCATACAGCATAAGTTGTTGTTTTCCTCTTATACTGGTATTCTCGTGGAATGTCCTGATGAGTGCAAGATGAAAAGCTGTGACATGTCCCTTTTTTCAGCAATACTCAACGTCATTGGTCATACCCGACCAACAGACTATCTCTCTTGCAAGTTTCTGTACTGTGGAATCATTCACAGTTTCTTCTTGTAGCTATTGGCATTCATGTTGCATTAAATGTACCAGGTCAATTTGGAGAACATCTTCAAGTTCGATGTCAATGAAGTCAACCTGCAAATCTAAGGATATATCTCCTGTTTTCACTGGGTTAGACAATCTGCTAAGTGTATCTAATGTGACCGTCAAATTACCTGACTTGTACCTAATCTCAGTCGTAACCTTGAATCTTTATCAAGAGGCGTTGCAATTTGGCGGTGCACAGGTCAATGGTTTTCGCCAAATCATCTCCAGTGGCTTGTGGTTGGTCTCCAACTCAAATCTTTTGCCATATAGGTAGGTATGAAAATGCATGATTCCAAACACTAAAGCTGATGTTTCCCATTCGAGGTTGGAGTAGTTAGCTTGCGTTACAGACAGAGATTTTGAAGCAAATGCAATCGGTTTGCCTTTTTGTAGTACACACGTCCCCAGACCATTTTGCGAGGCATCAATCTCCAGGATAAGCTTTCTCCCTGGGATTGTAAGATTGCAATGTCAATGTTTCTGATAATAACTGCTCCAATGCTTCAAAGAGTTTTGGCAGTCTTCATGCACAAGAAAGGCACATCCTCTCTCAACAATTCCCTTAGCATTGAAGATTTTTGAGTAAAATTGGGAATGTATGGAGACCAGAAATTCATGAGGTCTAATGTGGAATCATCCCAGATTTGCACTAGGTGCGGTAGGGGGTGGGGAAAAGAATGCTTTACCTGCTGGCCGCAATGGCGACTTTTCATGCTGTATCATCCCAAACCCGCCGCATTAATCGTGCATTCCTTGGAAATACACTGTTTCAATGGCGGGCAACTTCTGATTTGCCCACCATGCCATCACCCTGCTGCTTCCTCATGCCGGACGCCATATTTAAAGTGCAGCCACGCGCACACCTCTCAGTGATTCCAGCCCAGGACTGCTGCACAGAAAACATGGCCCCAAAAGGCAAGAAGACTGCAACCCCCCGATTCAGTGACGCATTCCCAGGATGCCTTCTGAACGCCATTGGAGCTTGCCACAATGTCCTCTACCCCCACTCTGGCCACAGGAGGCCCATCAGTGTCACCACTCAGGCTTGGGAGGTGATAGCAGAGGTGGGTCAGTGCCAATGCTGCACAGAAGAGGTTCATCATCCAGTGCAGAAAGAGGGATGAATGATCTAATCCATAAGGCAACCATCTCATCACTCTAAACTCACACACTCACAAGCCCATCACATATCACACATTCACTGGCATCTCACTCACTGCCAGCTCAAGGGACATCACCACCCATTCTCACACACCTTCACATCTCCATCTGGCTTCACCTCCTCTGGAGACTGCCTCCTCAGCCCTCACCCTCTTGAGGCCACTTGCACAAATCAACATGTGTTCCCACACACACACCCTGGGATACCGCCTTCCCCGTAATGCCCTTGCCTGAGGCCACTTATCCACCTTCCCCAAGCAAGCCAGAGCCCTGCAGCCATTGAACATCCACCCCCACCTCACGGCTAGTCTCGTAAGTAGAGGCCTGCCCGTAAGCCCCCTAAAAGTGATGTGGTGCTGCCAGCGAAGCCTGGCACTGATGACTGCGAGTTCTGCCCGAAGCAAGATAGGCAAACAAACTCAAAGTCCCGAGCGAAGTGCAGCTCACCAGGTACGCCGACATACACAGATAATCCAGCAGGGGGGATGATTCCAGCTAGCTGGGCTCATAATGATATGCAGATGTATTACAACGAGGTTCACGACCTCCAATGGCGGGAAACATGGCCTGCCATTGATGGGCAGAGCGGACGACTGCAAACTGATTTCACAACGTTGTGAAACCGATTTTTGGTCTTCTCACCATATCGTCCGCTCAAGCCGCCAAACACGCCCACCACCAATGAACACAGAAAATTCCACCACTAGACATCTTTACAGATCTTCCTTATCTTGAGAAGTTGGCATGGCCTTAATATCTTCTATTTTATTTGATTCAAGACGTATGCCAGGACGGCAATAAATAGAACCGAAGAAATTGATCTGCTGCCCATTGATGTCGCGTTTCGGACTATTGAACACCAATCCTTCATTGCATGCCACTTGCATTAATACGTGCAGATTATGGTCATATTCTTGCTTTGTTCTGCCCACAACAGCAATATCATCTGCGATAGAGATGCATCCTGGCACAGTGCATGTAATGTGATCCATATAAACTTGAAAGAGTTCCTAGCTAAAAGATAGTCAGAAAGGAAGTTGTTGAAAACAGTATCAACCAAATGGGGTATGAAACGTAGTAATCTCTTGGCATTTGTCCACAAGATGTACTGACCAGTAGCCATGCTTGGAATCAAGTTTTGAGAAGAAGTTTGCACCTGCAAATCTTGGATTTAGCTCTTCTAATGTGGGTATTTTGTAAGGACAACTTTTCAAAGCTGTGTTGAACATAGTTGATCAAAGCATACTCTCAATGATCCATCCTCCTTTATGACACATGTGATTGAGCTGCACCAATCTGCCTGCTCTTGTACTCTTCTAATGATTCCGTCTTTTTCCATTTTGTCTAGTTCGATATTCAACTTGTCTTGTATGTGGATGCTGCACTTACGTGGTGAACCAATTGATGGACTTGCATTCTCCTGCAAGTGTAACGTTGCAGCTCCCTTGACACTGCCAATTTTGTCGAAACATTCTGGATTATTCAACGTTACATCGTGAGCTGAGGTAATAGGAGTGGTTTCTGAGATTGATCTGCTTTGTTATGTCTGATTCCATGAATGTTGTAATATCACTTTAAGAGTGATATCCCTTTAAGAAGCTCAACATGCAGATGAGCCAGGTACCTGGATGTCATCATGTGGCTAGGAGCCATGGCCTCTCTCTGCACTGTAGTCCTCTAGCCAACAGGATATGTCTAGAGATTGCTCTTCCCCCTTGTATTGATTCAGCTGTACATAAACTTCACCAGAGATCCTCAAACAAACGGAATCCATGTATGTTATTTGTGTTACTTATACATAGCACAAGGATATCACTACATGATGTACAGCAGTGATTGCCCTCTTTGAAGTGAAAAAGAACAACAAAAGATACAAGCATGGAGACCAAGGGGAGAAACAGCAGACAAGGTTAAAAAGCACTCCAGAAATCCCCATGGTACAGAAAACAGATGAAAACAAGTACTGAACATGGAAGAAACAAGGCTCACTTACTTCACAAACTGTGAATACATTTAGGCTGGGCAAGTCCAGGCGAGCAGCCAGCTGCCTCAGGATCACACTACTTAAAGTAAAGGGTAGTTGGAAGACAGTTGAGGGTACAGAGTTAAATATAAAATGAAAAGAAAGTGCTGAAGGCACGCAAAGAGTACACAAAGTAAATTATAAAGCAAGATAAAAAGCAGAGAGCACAATAGGAACACTGCTGGACACACACAAATATTCCTGCATATCAATAGTGTCTGAAAAGACTAAAGAACAGCAGAAGGATGGATACCAAAACCCCCAGCATGGACTGGAACGCCACCGATGTCCTGTTCAAATTCCAACCTTTCAAACAAAGAACGCAGCCATGCTTCATAGACCAAGTAGTTACAGAACCAGATAAGCAAATCGTGAAAATATTGATAGTAATTGGTAATGAGGGGTTACACAGAATCAATACATCCAGTTTATCTGAAGAGAACCAAAAAGATCCCACAAATGTATGGAAAGTGCTAGAGGATCAGCTTCGGGTAAGACTAAATTTTAGAATTCAACACCTAGAATTGATGTCCCACGTGCAACAGACACAGGAATCAATATACCAATTCGTCAGCAGATGCTGTAGCAAGGACAACAAATGCTTTCAGAGGCTGAATTGTCAGAGCAAATAATGGAGTTGGTGATTGCCTCAACACCTATTGAAGTGTTCCAAAAAGATCTCTTGGGTAAAAAGAAAGGTCACAGCATTGATGCGCTGCTAGAAGATGACAGGAAGTACGAAGCCATTGTAGCTGGACAACAGCATCTTCAAGCACTAGGTGCAGCTCACAGTATCAGCACAATAGACAGGCCACAAAAAGCAAGCAAGCTCTGTGGTAAGTGCAGTTTGTCCTACCCACCATGAAGCTGTCCTGCATTCCAAGATCTGTGCAAGGTGTGCGGTGCAAAAGGACGCTGGGCCTGCCTAGGCAAGAAATCTGGCTCCAAAGACTCAGCCAGAAGGCACAGTAGGACAGGAACAAACAGAAGACAGGCACAGCAGCATGGCAACAGCAACAAGGAGAGAGCTAGAGACCTGTGCACATGCAAGCTGATACACAAAGTTCACAGCAAGACAGAGCCGAGTGGTGATCCAGAGTGGAACAGCTTTCGATCAGAGGATGAACAGACTTTCTGCATTGTGAATGGAACACATTGCGTGGATGAAGTCAGGCCACTGGATGCTTTTGCCACGATCGTGTCATATGCCCAAAGAAAGTTGGGAAACATAAATTCAAGACCAAGATTGACACAGGAGCTGGCGCAAATATCCTACCCGTCCAAAACCTGACGAACATGTACCTGGACCATTGGAAATCAATGGAAACCAACACTTGCTAAATTGACTGCATACAATGGATCACCAATCCCTTGCATTGATACACTAACAATGCAATGCAGCTACATCAATTCAGCACGGAAACCACAAATATTTCAGCTGGTAGACATAAACAGACCAGCAGTGGCAGGACTACCAGCATGTATGGATCTCAACATTGTGACTATCCGCGGGATCACCAAGGTACCAGTGACAGCAGAAGAGACCTGGAACACTCACATTGAGTGGGTCCAGGAGAGCGACAACAATTGTACCCGGACAGGTTTGACGCCAGAGGAGATTTCATAGGTGATGCTGTACTGCACCTCAGAGAAGACGCAATTCTGTCAATCGACCCTCCCGGAAAGTGCAGCCTTCAGATAGAAGCTTGAGTGTGAGCTGGATGATATGGAACACGATGGCATCATCCACCGTGTGCATCACCACACAGACTGGTGCAGTTCAATTACGTGCATTCGAAAGAAGGATGGTGCAATCAGGGTATGTCTGGACCCGAGGAAGAAGACAATCCTGGAAGTGGACGCCTCACAGAAAGGACTAGGAGCGTGCATCATACAGGATGGTAAACCGATTGCATTCAGACCCAAAAGCCTATCTCAAGCACAATCAAATTATTCCAACATTGAGCGTGAGACACTTGCTCTGGTATTTGGGATCACAAGATTCTACACTTACCTGTTTGGTCAGCAGCTCATTATAGAAACCAATCACAATGCACTGGAGAGGATCTGGCGCAAACCACTGGCCCCACCTCCACTACAATGACGCCGCATAAAAGTACAGGGGTATGACTTCAATGTCTGCTACAAACCTGGTACCAAAATGGTAACCTGGGACACGCTGAGCAGGCTGCTGAATGGGAACAAGAATGTAGACATTCCACTGGATCTACCAGTCGACAGCACGGACAGTGAGGTGGATGATGTGCTCAAAATCAATCTACTGCGTTTTGGTCAGCACAAGTGTGACCAACTTCAGCCAGAAACAGCCGATGACCCACAGCTGAAGGCACTGTGGAAAGTTATCATACAAGGATGGCTCGACACGATAAATGAGGTGCCAGCCAAGCTCAGATGTTTCTGGCCATACAGGAATAAACTCAGCATCTCAAGACGCATAATTTTCAAAGAAAAACAAGTACTTGTGCCTGAAGCTCTCTGACAGGACATACTGTCACTACAATCAAGACAAATGGGCATAAAGTGGACAAGACAACTGGCACGTGATAGTCTATTAGCCAGGGATTAACAGTGACAATGAGAAGCTTGTGAGGAACTGCAAGGTGTGTCAGAGACACCAGCCACAGGAACATAAAAAACCTCTACACCCCCACGAGGTTCCATCAGGTCCCTGCTCCAAAATGGCTACCGATCTATTTACCATAAATAGAGATGAGTTTATCTTAGTCACTGATTACTTCTCCAAATCTCCAGTTGTCAGGCAGGCAAGGGACATGTCAAGTGCATTCCTGGCAGACACATTGGATGAAATATTCAGTCTGTTCGATGATGAAATCATTTCGGACAATGGGACACAGTATACAGACAGACCTTTCGGGGACGTGTGTGCCAAGTGAGGTGTGAACCATGTGATGCCCTCACCACACTATCCCCAATGTAACAGCCTTGTCGAGCGGATGGTCTGCACTGCTCAATCGCTTATCCTGAACTGTAGGACAACGAAACAAGATTTTCATATCGCCATGTTACACCTCTGATCCACACCTCTGGATATGGGTTTACCATCGCCAGCAGAGATCATGTTTGGAAGGCAAGTGAGAATGGTCTTACCAAGCCATCACCCATCCAAATTCTTCGAGATGCAGGAGGCATTTCTCAAAAAACAAGAGAGGATGAAGATGATGCATGACTGGCATGCACGTGCACAACTACCTCAGCTACACGTAGGACAAAAGGTCAGGGTCACACACCCCACAATGGGAACATGGTTACCCACAGAGGTATCCAAAGTGTGCACTGAGCCCAGCTCTTATGAAATCAGAACATCCAACTGAGCAGCTTGAAGCAGAACAGAAGCCAGCTAAAAGCAATGCACAACACACCAACAGAGCACACCCAACACGAAAGAACACACCCAGGCGGCAACAATGGGATAGAACACCAGGACCACAACCAACACACCGACAACATGTCTGTGGATCAAGAACAGCCAAGGGTGAAAGCCACATCTCCAGGAGGTTACACCATAACAAGATCTGGAAGAGTTGCCAAACCATCAAAATGATATATGGACTCCTAGATTTCCAAATTCATAAATTTTACAATCATTATTCCTGTACTCGTAAAGCTCTCTCTGTATAACTAAGTTTACTATTACTCAGTGTCTATGTGTCTCACTTGTAACATTCGAGATTTATCTTTGGAAAGAAAGGGGATGTTATAATATCACTTTACGAGCGATGCCCCTTTAAGAAGATCAACATGTAGATGAGCAGGTACCTGGATGTCATCATGTGACCAGGAGCCACAGTCTGTCTCTGCGCTATAGTCCCCTAGACAACAGGATGTTTCTAGGGATTGCTCTACTGCTTTTACTGATTTAGCCATAAATAAACCCCCAGAGACCCTCAGGCAAACAGAGTCCACACATCTCATTTGTGTTACAGACAGATAGCACAAGGATATCAGTACAATGGACTGTTACTTGTGTGAGGCCATGGCATGCTGGTAGACCTGCAATTGCTGGGCCTTTAGTTTCCATGATGTAGAACATCTGTGACCCACAGGAGGATTGATTATACTTACAGCCCAGGACTATGGATCCTGCACATGGAATTAGTGAACTGTTGTACACTGAAAATTTCACAGCAGTAGGTTTTGCCATGGCCTACCGTGTCTGTGGATGCATGTCTTCTAGAATTCACAGGGATAGTATGTTGACACTTGCCCCTGCGTCAATCTCAGGCAAAATGAATAGTTACCAACTTTCTTGGGGCTGATAATTTGAATCTTGGCAAAGACTTCGGTTGGTGTGACAGTATCTATGTTTTCCAAGAGATTGACGGTGTGAAAAATATTTTCACTGCTCTTCGCCTCACCATGCACATCATTGTCTGGGTAGTAAATCACCTCATGTATAAGTTTCTGCCAGGATGCTGGATGATCATTCTTAATTGCTTGAAGATATCCATTGTGTACGGTCTGTTTGGATCAATGCACAGCTCTTTTGTAGCTGCTTCAGCCCTTGCTCTAGTGAACTGCTGTTGCCAATGGCCCTTTCTACCTCATGCCTTACAGAGTTGATGAAAAGCTGGACATTTTCTTGGTGCATGCAGAAGGCCACATTTCCCACATTTTTGCTAGTTTTGTGTGTTCTAGTGAATGCATCAACAACTGCAGTTCTACTTAGGACCTGTAAGCTTTATCAACCTGTGAGGATCACTTTGTACTAATGTGTATCCTTGAGTAGCACTTTGACGCTGTACAATTTTTGGGCTTGCCTAGCACATCTTTCTGGAACACTTCCATGGGAGTGGATGCAATCACCAACTCAATAATTCTGCTTGCTAGCTCTGCGTCACAGTACATACCCTTTTCTCTGCATCTGCTGATGGAGTGGTCTATGGATTCTGTAGGCTGTTGTCGAAATGACATGAACTCTAGTCGATGAATACGAAAGTTTAATCTGATTTGGACCCGGTCTTCCAATGTAGCCCATATCCCTTGGGGATCCTTTAGCTCTTCCATTAATCCCTGATGAGTTCAGCCTGTGTACACCTTAATTCCCAATTGCTAGGCAAATGTTTATGTCTTGCTTGTCTGGTTCAGACACGCCTGAATCAAGGAACCACAGCTCTGTACGCTGTTTAAACATTCTGAATATGAACAGTAGGTCAGTTGCATCCCAATTAACTGGGAAAGTTTGTAAACATTCTGACAATATCCCTTTGGCCTTCCTTCTTCTGTTGAACCTGGGATGAGTGCCACCTTGGCCACTTTTACCCGCTTTTTTGAAGCTCCACCCACGAAAATTTGTTTGTGGGATGTGGGTGTCGCTGGCTAGGCCAGCATTTATCACCCATCCCTAATTGCTTGTTCATAGGACATTGAAGAGTCAACCACATTGCTGGTGGGTCTGGAGTCACGTGTAGGCCATACCAGGCAAGGGCAGCAGATTTCCTTCCCTAAAGGACATTAGCGAACAAGACAATGGTTTTATGGTCATCATCAAACTTTCAAATTTCACCATCTGCCATTCATCCAAACCCAGGACCCCAGAGCATTACCCTGGGTCTCTGGAACACTAGTCCAGTGACAATACCTTTACGCCACAGCCAAGTTGTGGTGGGAACATGCCACAGAGTGGAATGTTGTCTTTGCTTTCTCGCCAATTTATCGTTCAGCAACTCCTGAAGCCACCCGTTATAATCCCAACCTTCTCTGGCCTGATTTTTATGACGGTTTTTTGGGGGTTTTTTTGTTTGACTCTCCCTTGCTCACTATCAATGCAGCCCACACTTTGGTCACTCACCTTTCCTAAACTAATCCAGTGCTGGTCCTCTCAACACATGGTCCCACTCACTGGACTGACAGGCTATGCATTGCAATCTCACCACGAGGGACCTGTCAGCTTACCAGCTTTTTATTGGAGCACTATCTCTGTCTTCAAAGCTTTTCTTCACAGTCAATCACTGTGTTTCCAACACTCTCCGATGCTGCAACTTGGATGCGGTCTGACCAAAACGCCCAGGGTCGTCTCATGCTTTGTAGCACATTCTAAGGCTGTTCACCATGTTGTACTTGTAGTTAATCTTGCTTCCACCTGTCTGACCACTGCTGATCACCATGTCATGTCATTATAATGATACAATTGCCTTGGGCTTATTTACTGTACAAGACACAAGGCACCAATTGCTCATGACGGTTTGGGTAAACGCATTGTAGGTTCATTTATTCAGACTAAGCACGTGAGAACAGTTATACATAGGTAAAAAGCTTAAAGACATCAGAGCTGTGTGTGTGTGTGCTCTGCTCAAAGCAAAAGTGAAACTAAGACTGGATTACATGACACACTTCCCTTCCAATGCTGTCATGCTAATATCCTTAAAGGCACATTAGAGCGATCAGAACATTTTAGATTGATACAAATATGGTAATTGCAACGCTAGAGCCACAGAGGCTTTTTTTCTCCCTGCAGCGAATATATCTAATGTTCAATGGACGCAAATTAAATGACGAGTCCATGCCACTGAAAGAGTAAGTGAAGTGCAGGATGTCACGGTGTGATAGCCTGCAAAACATTAAAACTGAACCTGTGAAAGAACTAGCATAAGATCAAAGTAAGTAGGACTCAAATTCTGGACCCATTGGTATGAAATGAATTTGGTCACTACTTGGATGGTGAAATTCACCTTGAAATGTTTGAGCCCCAAAAATGCATTCATACTGTAATGATCACAGAGTGCTATTTAACCCCACAAATACCCTTTTGCTCTGGATTCACTCTCCTTTGTCTCACTGATAAAACAGCCAGAGTCCATTCTGCACATTGTTCTGTTCAAGAGCCCACCATTTGGGTGAATTGTCAGCTCTTGTTAGTAGAAAGGAGACATCTCGTTCTCAGGATGAGCAATCAAAGCAGTAAGCAACAGGTTGATTTACACCGCCTGTTAACTAACAGGGAAGCGCTTTGAGCAAACCCGCCACAGCTTTGAGGGGGATGTTGGTTTTACATCCTGTCCACCATCTACAAGGCACAAGTCAGGAGTGTGATGGAATACTCCCCACTTGCCTAGAAAAGTGCAGCTCCAACAACACTGTAGAAGCTGGACACCATCCAGGACAGAGCAGCCTACTTGATTGGCACCCCATCCACAAACATTCACTCCCTCTACCATTGACACACAGTAGCAGCAGTGTGTACCATCTACAAGATGCACTTTAGGAATTCACCAAGGTTCCTTTGACAGCATCTTCCAAACCCATGACCACTACCATCTAGAAGGACAAGGGCAGCGGGTAGATAGGAACACCGTCACCTGGAAGTTCCCCTCCAAGTCACTCACCATCCTGACTTGGAAATATATCGCTGTTCCTTCACTGTCACTGGGTCAAAATCCTGGAACTCCCTCCCTAACAGCACTGTGGGTGTACCTATACCACATGGACTGCAGCGGTTCAAGGAGGGATCTCACCACCACCTTCTCATGGGCAATTAGGGCTGGGCAATAAATTCTAGCCCAGCCAGCGAAGCCCAAATGCCATGAATGAATTGAAAACAAAATTTTGGAAGCCACCAATGTCCTCAGAAGCTGTTCCAGGTGTCTTGATGCTGCACCAACCTTGAGCTCTTTCATAGTCTCCAGGGAGTTCTACAGGTCAGGAAGAGCTTCCAGGGATAGGTTACAAATGTAGTCTGTGGACTCCTCCCCTTTTTTGTCTGATGAAAACACCTGTGAGATGTTTTACTATACTAAAGGTGCCATAGAAATACAAGTTGTTGACATTTCTACATTGCAACTGACCTTATTGCCTTGATACAGCAGCTGGGGCTTCTGGCAGATGATGGAAAGATTTTGGTGAACTTGGACCCAAAATCAGATTCTGCCATCAATCCCCAAACTGTCAAAGTAATGTAGGATTCTATTGGTACGGGCTAGTCAGTTATACTGGCTACAAGTCAGTTATATGCATTAATGGCATTCACGTTTTGTACCTCTTAGCCAGGGAACATAATACATTTAGGAATCAGAGCTGGAGTAGACCATTTGGCCGCTGGAACTTGCTCCCCCATTCAATAAGATGATGGTTGATCTCCTACCTTAACTCCACTCTCCTGCCCTATCCCTTGATTCCCAAAAACCTTTTTCTTTCTATTCATTCATGGGACGTGGCCGTTTATTACCCATCCCTAGTTACCCCCTAGTTCAGAGGGCATTAAAGAGTCAACCATATTCCTGTGGGTCTGGAATCACATGTAGGCCAGACTAGGTAAGGACAGCAGATTTCCTTCCCTAAAGGACATTAGTGAACCAGGTGGGTTTTTACAACAATCGACAATGGTTTCATGGTCATCATCAGACTTTTAATTCCAGATTTTTATTGAATTCAAATTCCACCACCTGCCATGGCGAGAATTCGAACCCGGGTCCCAGGGCATTACCCTGGGTCTCTGGATTACTAGTCCAGCGACAATGCCACAATGCCATCACCTTCTACCCCAATGGCAACTATCACAGTAGAATGCTGGAATGGCACAAAGCGGTAATTCAGAGGAGATTCCAGGCCTACCTTTCACCTCCACCCCACACCCCACCCAACATCATTACATTCAGAACTATTATTACCAATAGCTGGAGATTTCCAGCGGTGGTCCACAACTCAACAGAGTTCCAGTAATGATGGCAGACCATGTAATATGGAAAATAGATACCCAAATGGTAGAAGGGAGGCAGACAGTGAGGTTTGATTAGATCATTGTCACAGTGTATTACACGATCATAATCCTTTAATTCAATGATGTCCATATACGGAGATTATGACTCAGGACGTACATTGAAACGTGCTCTCATTGCCAACATCATCAATGCAAACAGAATAATACAATTAGTAGCAAAGGGTGATCCTGACTCACAAAGGAAACAAGTAAAAGGGAATTGGATAGGTACTTGGAAAGGAAAGGTTTACAGGACTAGCTCTTTTATAGAGCAGGCACATTCACAATGGGCTCCTTCACTACTGTATGATTCTATGAAATGAGACAAACTAGTGCTTGGGATGCAACCATTTAAAGTTCATTTCCCTGAGTAAGTTAGTTAATTAAATAATTAGAAGAACATAAGAATATATGGAGTGTGAAAAAGCTTGTTTTGGCCAGTCAGCACATCTGAATTATTCTTATAAAAGCATTCCCCACTCTCCATTTGGCATTGGATTCAACCCTCAACAACGTACATCTAAGAACCGCTGCCTCTCTACTCTGCCGTACACCTAAGGCTATTACCCCCATACTATCCAACAGGGGAATTGTATCCGCTCTTGGAAGCTTTTAAATACAGATCACCTAGGTCATTTAATTTGTTATGGATCATTTAAACAATCACCATACAACACACATGGCTGATTTCCTAAGCAGTGACTTTTCAGTCTGTATTGACAGAGGCTGGATCTTCACACTCACATATCAAAATTATAGAACTGAGTGGATAATTAATTCACAAAATGTAATTATCAATTCATAGAAGGAATTTTAATTACTTTACTATGGAACTCCTAGATGAAATGAAGTGTAGTTAATCATTTCAATGGGTAACATTAAATTAGACTTTGCAGGCATTTTTATTTGATAGCAACAGCAACCATGGTAAATCAATCTGAGTCTGAATGTCACAAAGTGAACTGCATTACCCATTGGTATATGTTACATCAATAGGGTTTTCCATACTCCAGTCTCTCTCTCTCCCCATACAGTCCCTCTCCCCACTCCAGTCTCTGTCCACACTCCAGTCTCTCTCTCTCCCCACTCCAGTCTCTCTCTCTCCCCATACAGTCTCTCTCTCCCCACTCCAGTCTCTGTCCACACTCCAGTCTCTCTCTCTCCTCACTCCAGTCTCTGTCCACACTCCAGTCTCTCTCTCTCCCCATACAGTCCCTGTCCACACTCCAGATTCTCTCTCTCCCCACTCCAGTCTCTGTCCACACTCCAGTCTCTCTCTCTCCACTCCAGTCACTCTCTTTGCACTCCAGTCTCTTTCTCCCCATACAGTCCCTGTCCACACTCCAGTCTCTCTCTCACCCCACTCCAGTCTCTTTCCACACTCCAGTCTCTCTCTCCCCACTCCAGTCTCTGTCCACAAACCAGTCTCTCTCTCTCCCCATACAGTCCCTGTCCACACTCCAGTCTCTCTCCCCATACAGTCCCTGTCCACACTCCAGTCTCTCTCCCCATACAGTCCCTGTCCACACTCCAGTATCTCTCTCTCTCTCTCTTTCTCTCCCTCTCTACTCCAGTCTCTCTCCCCATATTCCAGTCTCTCTGTCTCTCTCTCCCACTCCAGTCACTCTCTTTGCACTCCAGTCGATCTCTCCCCATTCCAGTCTCTCTCCCCACATTCCAGTCTCTCTCTCCCTCCCCACTCTAGTTATTCTCTGCACTAGAGCTTCTCTCTGCTCACTCCCGTCCATCTTCTCATTCCAGTCTCTCTCTCCACTCCAGTCTCTCTCCCTACTCTAGGATTTGTGACTCCCCATTCTAGACCCTCTCTCCTCAGTTGAGGACCCCTTCCTTCTCTAGGCTTTTCCCCTCTCATCTTTCCTGTAAGGCCCTGGCCGAGTGAGCTTTATTCAGGTTGGAAGGGAACACTAAGACCCAGAAATTAGTTGGTACCATGCCTGTTTTAATGGCATTGAATAGGCACATAAACATCAATGGCAGGTGATGCAAGCGCACACATTCTGTGCCAGGTCTGTGCCACCCACCACACTGGTAAAGGCCTTTGCATAGACATCCAAGGTACACACTTGAAAAAATCATTTGGCCCTTTGCATCTCCAAACTGGGAGTTTAACACTGGACAAACTCTGTTTGTGACTGACTGCAGCAAGGCAGCCATGTTTAAAGGGACTGCTGGAGGTTGCCTCCAGAAAGGAATGTTTCCAGTTTATTTACTGGTTACTTACCGTGGGATCTCTCCTCCTGGAACCTTATTAAATTGCTGAGCTGCTGCTAGCCACCGGTAGCCCCCCCGATCCCAACTGTCCTCCCGCTCTCTCAGAAATTCCTTACCACCCCAACTGACCCCTGCGCTGTGCTTCCCCAGGGCTCACCACGACTGGTGCTCTCCTCCGCCCCCTCCCCAAGCACACAGATGAGAAGTAAATGAGGACAATTTTATGTCATCCTCCTGCCTGTCTCATTGGCATGCTCTGCACCAGGGTTGCATCCCCATTCAAATGCAATCCAATTCCAAGGCCTAATTTCTAGGCTTAAATGTCAATAGACTATTCCACAACAGAGCCCAGCCTGATCATTGTCTACACGGTCACCCTTCCTGTAGAGGTCATTCATGACCAAACAGCAGTGGGAACCCTGACTGATATTCCTTTGGTCTATGGGTACGGAGGCCAGGTGTAGCATCAGGACTAACCAAGGGTTAAACCTTTGACCTTCTTGATCAGCATTGGCTCAAAAACTCACAGGACAGGATCTTTGGATGGCGGGATCCCCCCCCCTCCGCAGCCATTTAATCTCCAAACGGGAACTGCACCCCTCGCTCGAGAGGAAGTCCCACCTCAGAGAGCAGCTAGCCAATTAGATTGGTCGGCAGCACTGTGGCCCCAGCAGCGCCACCAGGAGTGGTGGCCACAGCTGGGACTAAAAGCAGCCCCACCAGTGCCGGAGCCCACAGGACCAGGTAGGTGCAGGGTCTCACAGTGGGGATGGTAGGGGAAGCCCAGGGATGGCGGAGGGAGTATGCTGGCACTCTTGATGGCAAGGTCATGCAGGGGGGGTGCATTGCAGTCGGGGCGCAGAACTTATGGGGGGGGCACCCAATCTGGAAAGGGGGTCAGTGATGGAGGCATCCCACCCCCCCCACCTTTCCCACCCGAGGCGCTAGCAGGGTGATCTTCTGGGCTTATACCCCATCCCTGAACTCCTCCCGCTGGCCCAAAAATTGCAGCCAGGCAGGAAGTAGCCCTTATGTGGCCAATACCTGGCTACTTAAGCACCTCAATTGGGCAAGGGTGGCAGGGTTGTTCTTGGCATCCCCCTCATAAAATTGCGGACTGGCTAAGGGTTGGTGGGAAGGTGGTGGGAAGACCACCCACAGAATTTTACAGAACCCCCGCCTACAAATCTGTCAGCTGAAGACTGTGGAGTTCACAGCGTTACCATAATGGGCAAGATCTTAACTCATTCCAATCCCATTACACAGCTTGAGGGCTGAGTGTAATTATAACCTAGCTCACCAATCGTAACCTAACTTTTAACCTGATGGGATCAGGCAAAACATTGGGCAGAATTTTCTGGGGGGAGAAGACTGCTCGCACACCAGGGGGTAAAGTTGGCTAGAAACTACCTTGCTCTGTGCAAGCCTGGCCCACAGTAAGAATACAGCACGGGCAAGCTAAACTGTTTAACAGTGGGACTTCCGCCCCTCACTCAGGAGGATGTCCCAACCTCGGAAGCTGCCGATCAATCTGATTGGCTGGCAGCTCCATCCCTCGTGGCAGTGCAGGAGCTCAGTAATGGGCGCTCCAGGGACTGCAGGAGGAAGGCTGAAGAGGAACATGGCCACCCTGTTGAGGTAATTCTCAGGTTTCAGGGCCCGAGGGGATCCTAGAGCCCAAGAAGGGGAAGAGGGGTGTCGGGGGGCTGGGTCCTGTCGGGCGTGGAAGGAAGGGAGGGTGCCATGTTGGGGATAGTGTGACCCTGATGCACGCAGGGCACCCTCTGAATGAAATGCCACCTCCCCCTTCTTCCTGCCTTTGTTCCTGTAGGTAATGAAAAGTGGTCTGTCCACTCCTGCCCGACTGCCCACGCCAAATGTATTATGGCAATGGGGCAAAGTACTATTCAGGTCAATAGGCAATTGCTAACAAGCCTACTTGACTCTTAAATATCGATTTATATATGTCCAGTCAGCCAACTAGCGTATTATGTTCCAGTCCTACTCCGGCCCCCTCCCACAACTCTTTCTCCGGTACATCGATGATTACTTTGGTGCTGCATCATGCTCTCGTCGGGACCTGGAAAAATTTATTAATTTTGCTTCCAATCTCCACCCCTCCATCATTTTCACATGGTCCATCTCTGACACTTCTCTTCCCTTCCTTGACCTCTCTGTCTCAATTTCTGATGATAGACTGTCCACCAATATCCATTACAAGCCTACCGACTCCCACAGCTACCTCGACTACAGCTCCTCACACCCCGCTTCCTGTAAGGACTCCATCCCATTCTCTCAGTTCCTTCGCCTCCGTCGCATCTGTTCTGATGACGCTACCTTCAAAAACAGTTCCTCTGACATGTCTTCCTTCTTCCTTAACCGAGGTTTTCCACCCACGGTCGTTGACAGGGCCCTCAACCGTGTCCGGCCCATATCCCGCGCATCCTCCCTCACGCCTTCTCCTCCTTCCCAGAAACATGATAGGTCCTCACTTGTCCTCACTTATCACCCCACCAGCCTCCGCATTCAAAGGATCATCCTCCGCCATTTCCGCCAACTCCAGCATGATGCCACCACCAAACACATCTTCCCTTCACCCCCCCGACGGCATTCCGTAGGGATCGTTCCCTCCGGGACACCCTGGTCCACTCCTCCATCACCCCCTACTCCTCAACCCCCACCTATGGCACCTCCCCATGCCCACGCAGAAGATGCAACACCTGTCCCTTCACTTCCTCTCTCCTCACCGTCCAAGGGCCCAAACACTCCTTTCAAGTGAAGCAGCATTTCACTTGCATTTCCCCTAACTTAGTCTACTGCATTCGTTGCTCCCAATGCGGTCTCCTCTACATTGGAGAGACCAAACGCAAATTGGGCGACCGCTTTGCAGAACACCTGCAGTCTGTCCGCAAGAATGACCCAAACCTCCCTGTCGCTTGCCATTTTAACACTCCACCCTGTTCTCTTGCCCACATGTCTGTCCTTGGCTTGCTGCATTGTTCCAGTGAAGCCCAACGCAAACTGGAGGAACAGCACCTCATCTTCCGACTAGGCACTTTACAGCCTTCTGGGCTGAATATTGAATTCAACAACTTTAGATCTTAAACTCCACCCCACCACCCCCGGCCCTCCCCCCATCCCCACCCCGTTTCTCCCCCCTCTTTTTTTTTCCAATAATTTATATAGATTCTTCTTTTCCCACCTATTTCCATTATTTTTAAATCTAAAACTAAAACTTTGTTAATCTTTCCACCCCACCCCCACTAGAGCTGTACCTTGAGTGCCCTGTCTTCCATTCTTAATTAGCACCTTTCTTAGACAATATAACCACCTTCAACACCTCTTTGATCCTTTTGTCTGTGACATCTTTTGATTATCTGCTCCTATCACTGCTTGCTTATCTCCACAATCACCACACCCTCAACTTCTCTCTCCTCCCCACCCCCCCGCCTTAAACCAGCTTATATTTCATCTTTCTCCTAACTATGCTTCAGTTCTGCCGAAGGGCCGTGAAGGCTCGAAACGTTAACTGATTTCTTCTCCACCGATGCTGCCAGACCTGCTGAGATTTTCCAGGTAATTCTGTTTTTGTTTTGGATTTCCAGCATCCGCAGTAGCTTTTAGCTTTTTGTTTTTATATCAGCGTATTATGGGGGTGGTCTCGGGGTGGACAGGAAGGTGGTGGGCTAGCCACCCGATCTATTTTACATGCCCCCCCGCCCCATTAAAAACATGCTCAACGGGGGCACAAAAAATCCAGCTCATTGGTTTTACATTCCACCTGATTATACTCTGCATTAAAGTTATTTGAATAAATATTGGGTGGACCTAATTCTGGGGAACGAAGCCGGACAGGTGGCTGAGGTGGTGGTGGGCGAGCATTTTAGTGATAGTGACCACAACATGGTACAGTTTAAACTTGTTATGGACAAAGAAATAGACAAGTTGCAAAAAAATGTTTTGGATTGGGGAAGAGTGGATTTTAGTAAAATAGGGCAGGATCTGGCCAAGGTAGACTGGGAACAGTTACTCGTGGGGAAATCTACAGAGGAGCAGTGGGGGGTGTTCAAAAAGGAAATGGGGAGGGTACAGGCTCCACATGTTCCCTCTAGGGTGATAGGAAGGAGTAACAAGCCCAGAGAACCATGGATGACCAGAGATATTCAGGATACGATGAGAAGGAAAAGAGATGCTTTTAGCAGGTACAAGGGGAACAAATCAGCGGAGGCATTAGTGGAATACAGAAAGTGCAGGGTGGAGCTTAAGAAAGCAATTAGGACAGCAAAGAGGGGATATGAGAAAGCTCTGGCTGGTAAAAGTAGGGAAAATCCCAAGATATTCTATAAGTCTATCAATGGGAAGAGGATAACCAGGGAAAGAGTAAGGCCCATTTGGGACCAAGGGGGCAATCTATGGGTGGAGCCAGAGGACATCGGTAGAGCATTAAACGAATACTTCACATCCGTCTTCACCCAAGAGAATGAGGATGAAGGTATCGAACTCAGGGAGACAGACTGCGAGGTTCTTGAGCAAATTGATATAGGGAGTGACAAGGATTGAAGGTGTTGGCAGGCTTAAAAGTGGACAGATCTCCAGGTCTGGATGATTTGTGTCCCAGACTGCTGAGGGAGGCAAGGGAGGAGATCGCAGGGGCTCTGACCCAAATTTTTAATTCCTCTCTGGCCATTGGGGGAGGTGCCAGAGGACTGGAGAACAGCTAATGTGGTTCCGCTATTTAAGCAGGGTTGGAGAGATAAGCCAGGGAACTACAGACCAGTGAGTCTCACGTCAGTGGTAGGGAAACTATTGGAGAAAATTCTGAAGGAGAGAATCTACCTCCACTTGGAGAGGCAAGGTTTGATC
The DNA here is from genome assembly GCF_964194155.1 of Cetorhinus maximus. NCBI lineage: Eukaryota > Metazoa > Chordata > Chondrichthyes > Lamniformes > Cetorhinidae > Cetorhinus > Cetorhinus maximus. Next base: position 33,309,299 of record NC_135904.1, read on the forward strand.
AGGGATAGTCAGCATGGCTTTGTCAGAGGGAGGTCATGCCTAACAAGTTTGATTGAATTTTTTGAGGAGGTGACCAGGTGTGTAGATGAGGGTAGTGCAGTTGATGTAGTTTATATGGATTTCAGCAAAGCCTTTGACAAGGTCCCATAAAGAAGGCAAATGCACATGGGATACAGGGTAATTTGATAAGGTGGATTCAAAATTGGCTTAGTTGTAGGAGACACAGGGTGATGACAGAAGGCTGCTTTAGTCACTGGAAGCCAGTGTCCAGTGGCGTACCACAGGGATCTGTGCTGGGTCCCCTATTGTTCGTCATTTACATAAACGACATAGACGACTATGCGGAGGGTAGGATTAGTAAGTTTGCGGATGACACAAAGATTGGCCAGGCGGTTAACAGTGAGGTTGAGTGTCTTGGGCTACAGGAAGATATAGATGGGATGGTCAAATGGGCAGATAAGTGGCAGATGGAATTTAACCCTGAAAAGTGTGAGGTGATACACTTTGGAAGGAGTAATTTGACAAGGAAGTATTCAATGAACAGCATGACACTAGGAAGTTCTGAGGGACAAAGGGATCTTGGCGTGTGTGTCCATAGATCTTTGAAGGTGCAGGGGCATGTTAGTGGGGTGGTGAAAAAGGCATATGGGACAGTTACCTTTATCAATCGAGGTATAGATTACAAAAGTAGGGAGGTCATGTTGGAGTTGTATAGAACCTTGGTGAGGCCACACTTGGAGTACTGTGTGCAGTTCTGGTCACCACATTATAGGAAGGATGTGATTGCACTGGAGGGGGTGCAGAGGAGATTCACCAGGATGTTGCCTGGGATGAAACATTTAAGTTATGAAGAGAGGTTGGATAGACTTGGGTTGTTTCCGTTGGAGCAGAGAAGACTGAGGGGCAACCTGATCGAGGTGTACAAGATTATGAGGGGCATGGACGGGGTGGATAGGGAGCAGCTGTTCCCCTTAGTTGAAGGGTCAGTCACGAGGGGACACAAGTTCAAGGTGAGGGGCAGGAGGTTTAGGGGGGGATGTGAGGAAAAACTTTTTTACCCAGAGGGTGGTGGAATGCACTGCCTGGGAGGATGGTGGAGGCGGGTTGCCTCACATCCTTTAAAAAGTACCTGGATGAGCACTTGGCACGTCATAACATTCAAGGCTATGGGCCTAGTGCTGGTAGATGGGATTCACAAATGGTGCTGAACATTGTGCAATCATCAGCGAACATCCCCACTCCTGACCTTATGATGGAAGGAAGGTCATTGATGAAGCAGCTGAAGATGGTTGGTCTGAGGACACTACCCTGAGGAGCTCCTGTGGTGGTGTTCTGGAGCTGAGCTGATTGGACTCCAACAATCACAACCATCTTCCTTTGTGCTAGGTATGATTCCAACCAGTGGAGAGTTTTCACCCTGATTCCCATTGACTCCAGTTTTGCTAGGGCTCCTTGATGCCACACTCTGCCAAATGCGGCCTTGATGTCAAGGGCAGTCACTCTCACCTCACCTTGGGAGTTCAGCTCTTTTGTCCATGTTTGAGCCAAGGCTGTAATGAGATCAGAAGCTGAGTGGCCCTGGCGGAACCCAAACCAGGCATCAGTGAGCAGGTTATTGCTAAGCAATTGCTGCTTGATAGTACTATTGATGACCCCTTCCATTACTTTACTGGTGATGGAGAGTAGAGTGATGGGGCGGTAATTGGCTAGGTTGAATTTGTTCTGCTTTTTGTGTACAGGACATACCTGGGAAATTATGCCAGTGTTGTAGCTGTACAGGAACAGCTTGGCTAGGGGTGCGGCAAGTTCTGGAGCACAAGTCTATTGCCAGAAGTCTATGTTGTCAGACCCCATAGCATTTGCAGTATCCGGTGCCTTCAGCCACTCCTTGATATCACCTGAAGTGAATGGAATTGGCTGAAGACTGACATCTGTGATGCTGGGGACCTCAAGAGGAGGCCAAGATGGATCATCCACTCGGCACTTCTGGCTGAAGATTGTAGCAAATGCTTCAGCCTTCTCTTTTGCACTGATGTGCTGGGCTCCGCCATCATTGAGGATGGGGATATTTGTGGGGCCTCCTCCTCCAGTAAGTTGATTAATTGTCTGCCACCATTCACGACTGGATATGGCAGGACTGCAGAGCTTAGATCTGATCCGTTGGCTGTGGGATCACTTAGCTCCGTCTATCACTTGCTGCTCATGCTGTTTGGCACGCAAGTAGTCCTGTGTTGTAGCTTCACCAGGTTGACACCTCATTCTTAGGCATGTCTGGTGCTGTTCCTGGCATGCCTTCCTGCATTCTTCATTGAACCAGGTTTGATCCCCTGGCTTGATGGTAATGGTAGAGTGAGGGATATGCCAGGCCATGAGGTTACAGATTGTGTTCGAGTACAATTCTGCTGCTGCTGATGGCCCACAGCGCCTCATGGATGCCCAGTCTTGAGTTGCTAAATCTGTTCAAAATCTATCATTTAGCACGGTGGTAGTGCCACATAACACGATGGAGGGTATCTTCAATGTGAAGGCAGGACTTTGTCTCCACAAGGACTGTGTGGTGGTCACTCCTACTGATACCATCATGGACAGATGCATCTGCGGTAGGCAGGTTGGCGAGGATGAGGTCAAGTATGTTTTTCCTTCACCACCTGCTGCAGACCCAGTCTAGCGGCTATGTCATTTAGGACTCAGCCAGCTCAGTTTGTAGTGATGCTACTGAGCCACTCTTGGTGATGGACATTGAAATCCCCCACCCAGAGTACATTCTGCACCTTTGCCATCCTCAGTGCTTCCTCCAAGTGGTGTTCAACATGGAGGAGCACTGATTCATCAGCTGAGGGAGGGCGGTACGAGGTTTGACCTGATTCCATGAAGCCTAATGGGGTCCAGAGTTGATGTTGAGAACTCCCAGGACAATCCCCTCCTGACTGTATACCTCTGTGCTGCCACCTCTGCTGGGCTGGTGGGACAGGACATACCCAGTGATGGTGATGTTTGGGACTTTATCTGTGAGGTATGATTCCGTGAGGATGACTATGTGAAGTGTTGCTTGACTAGTCTGTGAGACAGCTCTAGGCCCCAGATGTTAGTAAGGAGGACTTTGCAGGGTCGACAGGGCTGAGATTACCATTGTCATTTCCGGTGCCGGGTGGTCTGTTTGGTTTCATTCCTTTTTTGTGACTGTGTAGCAGTTTGTTACAACTGAGTGCTAGGCCATTTCAGGGGGCATTTTAAGAGTCATTGCTGTGGGCCTGGAGTCACATGGACAACAATCGACAATGGTTTCATGGTCATCATTAGTCTTTTAATGCCAGATGTTTATTGAATTCAAATTCCACCATCTGCCATGGCGGGATTTGAACCCAGGTCCCCAGAGCATTTGCTTGGGTCTCTGGATAACCAGACCAGCGACAATACCAGGATACCATCAATGCCCATAAAATCTATCGATCCACTGCCCTTCTACGTAGAGAATTCCAAAGACTCACAATCCTCTTAGGGAAAAAAATCTTGCCTAATCTCAGTCCTAAATGGATGATCCTGTGATGATGATTCCTAGTTCTACATTCCTCAGCCTTTGGAAACAACAGCTTACCCCTAAGAATTGTATATATTTTAGTAAGATCACCCCTCATTCTTCTAAATTCCAGGGAACACAGACCCATTCTATTCAATAAAAGCACAGTAAACCAGCCCACCAAATAAATTTTACCAAGCAGTAATTTGGGTTTCACCCATCCCCCCACCACCTTTTAACATAACTACAGTCCTTGCAAAGCCATTATTTCCAACTCTATTTTTACGGAACTTATTTTCAAATGTGAGTAAAAACCCCCAGCCAATTCACTGATGTTGAATATTTCACTTACATCCCAACAAGACTGAATGGGATTGTGTTTAAATAGCCACACGACCACAACAACAGCGATTGTGAACGACCAGTACAGCCGATACCGTGGACATCATTAATTTGTCAAACGTCGGAGCTGATGAATATGATTGTAGTAAAACAAAGTAATTTAGAGAAAAGCTTAGGCTGCAGAGCTGCGCTGTTAGGAAGCTTTGGTTTTATTGTGTCTTCACATTGCAGTAAGCCAAACCGTTTTTTAAACAATCTTTCCTGTTGTATGTGGTGGCTGACAAAATCGGTTATACTGTAATGCTCTGTTCTTAAAGTCATCAAATGCTGGAAACACGCAGCAGGCTAGTCAGAGTCCAAAGAAAAGGTATTTCAGGTTCGTCAGGAGCAGCCCTAATCTTGTGACAGGCGTTACCTGAAATATTGGCCTGGCAATTGGTCTGCATTGATCTCCAGTACTTTTATTTCTGTGTCAATTCATGTTGAAGTCTTGTGGTGCAGTTGGCTAGTGTCCCTGCCTCTAAACCAGAACCTGTAAGTTTAAGGCCCATTCCAGGACTTGATGGTCAAGGGAGATGTGGCCAAACAGATTGAGTTTCAACCTGAAAATCCTTCCAAAACACTTACCACACCTGTGGTAAGAGCGCAGAGATTCCTGGGCAACCATGGGATTGAATGAAAGTTGGTGCCTCTACCATCGCTATCCATAGCTCCAGACTACAACATGCATGTCAAGTGCTTGTTGCCACAGCACCTTGGATCCCTTGAGTGAACTAAATCACAGGATCACCATATTCACATTGTAACTATGATATTTTATGCCGATTCTTCATCAGATTTGAAGGTCAGTACATTCTGAATCCAACACAGATCCAACTAACTTCTTCTCTGTTCTTCAAAGTGGCAATTGTTCATCAGACACCAAAGCCTGAAACTGTCTGTTAGTGATCTATGTGGGCAAATATTTAATACGTTCATGTGGCATTCCCAAGTTGACCGTTTTAACGTAGGAATTAATCCAGCTTAACACTACTAACATAAGAGGAGACCATCATTTGGTTCCATTGAGTGTTCTCTGCTGTTACCTGCAACACCAATTTACAGGCTGGAATAAAGGGTCAGAATCTAAAGCTGAAACATCATTTCAAACCTTGCTACATCGATATACTGGTGAACAGGGCCAGTGGAAGATTATTAGGGGACCTAGGTGAACTTTCAGCCCTGCACTAACCTGCACCCCCGGCCAATCCAAATTAACTTTCAAAGATGAGTGCTGAGCACCAATATAAATAAAAATTCTGCATTTATGATCGCAGATTTAATTAACATCAAAAAGAATATTATGATATTGATCATATTGTTTATACATCCTCATTTTTCTACATAATTCACAGGATGTGCACTCGAAGAACTGTATACTATAATGTGTAATATGGCTCACATTATGTTATACAATGTGTTCCTGCAACTGTTACTAGATGATTTTATGTGCAATTTACAGAATCAATAATCATCACGATAGAGTGGGCTAAATTAAATTACATCCTTTGATATTATTTATTGGTTTACTGTTTTACATGTACCACTTTGTAAAACGGTCACATAAACAGACTGAGGAATATAATATGAAATTTTGGGATGACTGCAAATTAAATACATGGAAATCTATATGTATGTCAGTATATGTGGATGTATAGCATTAGAATTAGACCTTTCATTCCAACTGCTGAAGCCTGTTTGTTTATTTATGTAGATTCATGAATAGTTAATTCAGTTTTTTGCCTCCCATCCCAAATTTTGCCTAGTTGTTGCACCAGCCTTACTGGTGGAGCGAATGTACCCAAGCGTCTATACCAGTTACTGCTTTATACTTTTTGGGCAAACCAGATTAACAAATAGGGGATAAATCAACAAATTTAACAAAATAAATTAAACAGTTTAAGGAAACAGCCCCTTAAAGCGACACTGTAACAAAAACAAAAATCTCAAAGGCAACTCAGCAAATCGAAACATAATGTCGTTGTGGGGACCAATGATGTGCCCCAACCCCCGCGGTGCCCACCGATCACAGGAGGGTTGCTGCTTTATAGATTCACTTATTTGTCATAATACCCAAGCCAGGAATGCAATACCCCATCTGGAATGGACTAGAATTCAATAATTAGCTGGTAATAATTCTCTACAATGACAATCTCGCATGCTGCAGAATTAATTTAGACAGCCGACGGCTTATCAGATAATAACCTTATTCTCCATCTGAAAAATAAGTGGCAGCATAAATTGACTGAAAATTGAATGCACCCTTATTGAGCCCATCATCAAATGTTCGCTTTTGATTTGACAGGCGAACCCATCAAAAAAACACAACACTCAGAAATAAATATCGGTAACCTTGTGGGGAAAGTGGTCCCAGTAGCAGGTGCCAAACTTCATGATGGGCTGATCATTAAAAGGATTTTAATATTTGTGGATTATTTTTACCAGGTGCTGTACTAGAAGCTTAAAGGAGGAGGTCAATCTATGCCATCTGTCTCAATGATATTTTGCTTGGTGGCTATATCCAAATAATTGTAGAATTGTAAACTTGTGGCAGTGTTTTTTTCTATGTTTATTTTTGATTAGGTCAGCGCTATCTTCAATATTGGGGGTTGGGGAATTGAAATTAAACTTCTTGTCTTTAAATTATTCAATATTTTATTTGTGGATGAAGCATTTCAACTGGCTGATCATTTAAATGAAGCGATGCAAATAGCCCAGCACAACTAATGCGGTGCTAGTAAAACTGAATTATCAAATCATTGGAGTTAATTGCCTTTTCCCACTAAATTCTTCCCCAATGTCGGATTCTATATTACTCCTTGTGCTGTTTAAGGAACTGGCTGCTCCAGTCCAATGTTAATCTGACTTCTGATCACTTTTTGACCTCTGCACTGTTCAAAGGAGTTCTTGTGATGTGGTGGAGCTAGAAGCTCCAGGTTCAAGTCCTACTTCAGGACTTGATGGCCATGGAAACTCTTTCGAGTTATCAACAGTCACAGATTGCAACTCTTTCGAGTACAATCACAGTTCTTGGTTTCCAGGAGTGGGACATGAACCCACAACCCTCTGATTCAAAGGCGAGGGTGCTATGAACTGAGCCACAGCTGACACCTCTTGATGGTCATGGAAGGTGTGTTCAAAATGTGGCTAATAAATCTGTCCAATCGGCCTGATGGCAGGTGGTAAGTGTGGGAAACTTTGCTGTCCAGCCACACTGTGGAATGCAATGGTAAACCACTGCTGTACTTTACCAAGATAATCCTGAACCAATCCAATGCCCTCTTAGGGCATGGTACCTGAAGGAGGAGGAGGAGAGGCTTTGCTCAAGTGCTTTTAAACAAATGTTGAACAAAAAGGTGAAAATCTGAAATTAAAAACAGGAAATGTTAGAAACACTCAGCAGGCCAGGCAGCCTGTGTGGAGAGAGAAACAGAGTTAACGTTTCAGGTCTGTGACCTTTCTGATCAAATTTTCTGCCTCTGTTCTCCTCGTTAAAAAAAAAAGGTTTTGGGTTTGAAATGTTAACTCTCGTTTCTCTCTCCACAGAGGCTGCCGGACCTGGAGTATTTCCAACATTTCAGATTCCCAGCATCTGCAGTGTTTTGCTCTGAATGGATCAGTGTGTCTGTCTGTGTGTGTGTGTGTGTGAGAGTTTGGGGAGTTATATGGGAAGTGCTGTGGGGAACGTCCCCTTTAAGAGGCGGTCGCCCAGGCTCTCGCTGCTCTCTGGCTGCGCTTCCCTGGCTGAGGGTCTTTGATCGGTGCTGGTATCCGCGGGGGGGTGGGTGGTTGAGGGTCGGATGCTGAGCGGGGACCTCCCTGGAGCTGAGCTGAGGGGCAGTGAGCGCACAGGCAGCGCCAATGACCGAGGCGGCCAACAGCAAACCTTCCAAAGCATCGCAACGGATCAAGAATATCCGCAAAAACTCCATCAACCGCAGGATCTACTCGGCAGCTTACGAAGAGCATGAGAACAGGTGAGACTGAGCCCCAGGAGCGTGTGTTTTGTGAGGGTTCAGGGCGGGGGAAATCTCTTATTAAAAAGTGGTCTTTGTGGATCAATTAGATTGATGTCCAATTTCAAGTATTTTGGAAGGTTCTGAATGGGTTTTTTTTTGTTATTAAGGTTTCTTTCCAAACACACACTGTTAACTTAATTGGCACTCATTCTAATTAAGTAATATATACTTATATGTAATTGATTAAATATATATGGATATAATATAGGTGTGTATTTTATGTCAGAGTTTTTCTGATGGGGAATGATGCTCGCATGTTATTTTTATTTTTTTTTTACAAACTACTGCAAAGGTTTCAACAAAAACCTGTGGACTGAAAGTTAAAACGGGATTCATTTCCTGGGAGTCGTTCTCAGTATGTGGTCCTTGCCTGGCCAGTTTCCATGCTATTGTGTCCTCGTATTATAGACTGAGTGCCTCTTGCGTTTGTCTAATTAAATCACAGTCATTCGGAGGACGATGAGCAGGAAGACGACAAGGCCGATTACAAGGACCCAGAAGAAATCTTTCAGAACATTCAGATTCAGAAGGAGATTATCTCCAACATTCGCTGCAGGTCGTGGCCAATGGGCCAAAAGCTGAAGGTGCTCAGGTAAAGCCACGGTGATGGTTAGGGGGTAGGGTTCCTGCTTACAGTCCCATCAAAGATCCACAGAGCCATACCATTCATGGCTGATGACAATCACTAAAGGTTTGCTGGGCCCATTGTGGCCCAGCATCTGGTGGATGTGAGTTGGTTGCAATTCATCTCCTTTAGTCCCCAATCTCTGTGGTCAGTTTCACCTGGTCTGAAGGTGTTTCAAACAGACTTTGCGAGTGACATCTGCGAAGTGACAGGTGGGCCTGCCAGGTTTGTCTGAGTTTTGCACTTCCCCTTACACAGATTCTGAGAGTTCTGCTGTGTAATCCCTGGAATTTGTACCTTTTGTTCCAGTTTTTCAGCCTTTGCAATGTAATATTTCATCTAATCAGAATCAGCCACCCTTTGTCTGCTGGCACGCAGGCTGACTGAGGCCCTGACAATATTAACCACAGCAATACCGCAAACTGTGTACAGCAGACAAAATTATAGAGGCAAGCAAGTGGAGTGCATTAAACCCATTCAAGATTCCAAAGTTTAATGTCAGCTTGCAAAATGACACAACTTTATTTTCAGAAAAAGGTGCTAGAGTGGGAATAAATTTTTTCTTATCCTATTGGGTTTACAATCTCCTGTTATTTTTCACTTGCCTTGTTAAGTAATATCCCGAAATATCAAATTTGCAGTTTCAGATGTTTCCCCACTCTAGCCGCAGTTCATATCCATCTGGAATCCTGCAGATTGCACATGCAGATGTATATCTTTTTCCAATTTTATGTTTTGCTACTGTTTGATTCTGTGATGCAATAAACTCATGATATCAGCATCATTCCTGCAACTGTGTGCCTCTCCCAACAGATTAAATGGCTGATGGTGGGAGGGTGGATGTGGGTACCTAGCTGTGATATTTCAGTCATCGTGGGTATGTGGGGCAGGCTTGGTGGATCAGTTATTGTCCCCTTGTCCTTCTATGTGCTATAATGTTTTTCATTCCCTCTGTCACTGTTGTGCTGCAGATAGCAGTTTGATGAAACTGTAGTGCTGGGAATCTGAAACAAAAAAACTCATAACATGTTGGAAACAGTCAACAAGTCAGTCAGCATCCACAGAGAAGTCAATGGGTGGAACTTGTTAATGGTTTTAATGCCATTGATTTCAGTGCAAATGAAAATCAGGCAAGGTGTAAAACCGGCTGCCTACTTGCTCTTTGACATTACAGGCAAAAACCGATCTCTGTCCAACACTTTGGGTTCCAGTCTTAGCCCAGACTGAGAAGGCAAGATGAACAAGTATTTAAATAAAGCCAGAGCAATGGGGAGTGGGTGTGAGAAGATGAAAGACCCAGAGCAACTGTCTGTGCAATGACCTCTAAAATGCTTAAAAGAAACAGGGGGAATTTTCAGATGACTAAGTTCATATTTTACATTAGAAATGAAGGATCAAAGAAAATTAACCCATTCGCTAGCCAAATGATTAAGGTGATGGGGTCGTATTCCATTATGCTGGGCAGGGTGAGGGTTACATAGTAACATGAAGAGGCTATTCAGTCCCTCAAACTTGTTCTGCTATACAAATAGGTCGTGGTTGATCTTTACAGCAACTTCACTAACCCACGGTTTCTCCATTTCGTCCTTGATACTGACACCCAGCAAAAATCTAACAATCTCAACCTTGAAAATTTCAAGAGTTCCAAATTTTCACTATCCCACAGCCCTGAACTGGGAGTATCAGCATAGACTTTGTGCTCAGCTCTCTGGAGAGACGCTTAAAGCCAAGGCACAGAAATAGGACAATGCTTGATGTTTACACTGTGACCCTGCACCTATTTGAGTAAAATTCCTGGGCAAATAAAGAATGTTGATTCTTAGTTCCTCAACCAGAAGGAAGAGATGAGAAGACAGGGGTTGTTGAAAACAGGCAAGCAAGCTGTAACTTAGGTTTGAAAATAGACAATTTTGGCAAAGCGTTGTTGACTTTTAGAATTGTGAAATGAGAATAAAATACAACAAACCAGTACTAAATTCAGAGGAGGAGTCTCCATGTAAATTGCCTTAAGATTATCAGAAGATTTGCTAAGGTACCTCCTACCTTAAAGAAAATGAGGTTTTAGACAATGCCTGAAGTAATTATTCAGGCCAGGGGCTGCAGAATGCCAGGGAGGAAGAGAACCTAAGATCATAGGACTTAGGAGTAGTCCATTCAGCCCTTCAAGCCTACTCTGCCATTCACTAAGATGATGGCTGATCTTGTTGGGGTCTCAACTCCACCTTCCTGTCTGCCCCCACTAATGCCTGACTCCCTTGTCTACCAAAAGTCTGTCTTAACTCTGCCTTGAATAAATTCAATGACCCAGCCCCCACTGCTGTCTGGGAAGAGAATTCCACAGATGAATGACCCTCTGAGAGAAAAAAATTCTCCTTATTTCCATCTTAAAAAGGAGGCCTCTTATTCTTAAACTATGTCCCCTAGTTCTAGTCTTCCCCACAATGGGGAAACATCCTCCCGGTATCTACCCTGTCAAATCCCCTCAGGATCTTATATGTTTCAATAAGATCACCTCTCATTCTTCTAAACCCCAATGGTTATTGGCCCAACTTGTTCAAACCTTTCTTCATAAGATAAGCCCCTCATCCCAGGAATGAGTTGAGGAAGTATTCTCTGAACTGCTTCTAACGCAAATATATCCTTTGTCAAATAAGGAAACCAAAACTGTACATAGGACAGTAAAGTCCTGCTATCTGCAGGGGTTACGTTCCTGCAAAATCACGTGGAGGGCGAAATCGCAAACAGCGAACATACTTCACAAGGGGAGTGAATTAGATCGGTTCCAGCCGTCGCAAAATTATTTGCCTGCTGTACATCTTCCAAATGTGGAAACCTCTTCAGCTCTTTACCTATCTCTTCTGAGCAGTGACATCCCTTAAATTCACACTCCGAACGTAAAAATGTAAAATGCCCTTGAATTCAATCATCATAAACAAAAGCTCCATCACCACAACATGCAATTAGAGTCTTAACTTCACCCAGTATATCATTGTTCTGCAGTGCCAGCATGTTATTTAGCAGCTTGGCTTTGAGTTTATTCACACTTCATAAAGAAGCTCGATGAACTGTTAACCCTTTCACCCAAACAAATCTATATTTCTGCTTCAACTAATTAAAACCTGCAAAGCATTAATCTGTAAAGTGGATCAACAGCTGACTGCCCATCCCCTCCCTCCCTCCCCCACCCCCACACCCCTCCCCCAATCTATACAGTATTGTGTCATCAAATTTGACCACTGACTACCTAGGAAGTCCATTTTTAGGCTCTTTCCCTCATTTGTCATCCCTTGAAGGTGATAAACAGCTATTTTAAAATGAACCTCAATAGAAATTTTCCAATTTCTGAAGATATTTCAGGACCAATACCATGGATGGGCGAAGATTTAGACCATGACGCACGATTGGGTGTACAAATCCTTTTGCGTGGGTAAACAAATTCCTGAAAGAAGAGGTCGCAAACTGCGGGAGTTTACGGTATTCCAGATGTGGTCTTGCCAAGGCCCTGGACAGCATGTAGTAAAATTCCCTACTTTATATTCCGTTCCCCTTGCAATAAACAGCAACATTCCATTTGCCTTCCTAATCACTTGCTGTACCTGCATACTAACTTTATGATTTATGTGCCAGGACACCCAGATCCCTCTGTACCTCAGAGTTCTGCAATCTCTCTCCGTTTAAACAGTATACTGCTTTTCTTCCTGCCAAAGTGAATATGTTCTCAATTTCCCATATAATCTGCCAAATTTTTGGCCGCTCACTTAACCTGGCAGTATCCCTCTCTACCTTCTCTTGACAACTGACTTTCCTACCCACCTTGGTGTCATCAGCAAATTTAGCTACCATACATTTGGAACCTTTAACCAAGCCATTAATGTAAATTGTAAGTAGTTGAGGCCCCAGTACTGATCACTGTGGCACGCCACTAGTTACAGCTTGCCAACCTAGAAAAGACCCATTTGTCCCTACTCTCTGCTTCCCATCAGCCAACCAATCCTTTACCCATGCTAATATGTTACCCCCTACACCATGTGCTCTTGTCTTGTGTAGTAACCTTTGATGTGGCACCTTATCAAATGTCTTCTGAAAATCCAAATACACCATATCTACAGATTCCCCTTTATCCACCTTGTTTGTTACTTCCTCAAAAAAACTACTAAATTAGTTAATCACGATTTACCTTTCACAAAGTCATGTTGACCGGGCTTGATCACATTATGATTTTCTAAGTATCCTGCTATAACCTCCTTCAAAATGGATTCTAGCAATTCCCCTATGGCAGATGTTAGCTAACTGGCCTATGGTTTCCTGCTTTCTGCCTCCTCCTTTTCTTGAATAAAGGTGTTACATTAGCTATTTTCCAATCTACTGGGATGCTTCCAGTATCCAAGAAATTTTGGAAGATTATAACCAATGCATCTGCTATCTCTGCAGCCACTTCTTTTAAGACCCAAGGATGCCTCCTGGAATCGAGCGACTATTAGGGCCCCTGCTGTGTCTCCATGACAGGAACATTCTCACTGAGGGTATGTCCACTGCCATCAGCCAAACTGGAGTCAAATGTGCACAGATGCAATGTGAGGATGCATAGTGTCTCCTCACTGCATGTTGTCATCCTCCACGAATCTAGCAGCTATGAGGGCCTCCCGAGCACGCCTGCCACGTCTGGCTAGTATGGTGGCCTCATTGCCATTGTCCTCACCTTCTAAGACTACCTCACCCTCATCCCTGTCGATGTCCTCATCAGAGGACACATCCAGCTCCTCCATCTCCTCCTCAGCCAGCTCCTCTCCCCGTTGCAGCGCCAGGTTGTAAAGGGCACAGCAGGTGGTGATGACAATGCCTCACACCCTCTGTGGACTGTATTGCAGGGCTCCACCAGACCCATCCAGGCATTGGAACCTCATTTTCAGCATCCCGATGGTCTGCTCCACCAAGTTGCAAGCTGCTGCATGAGCCTCATTATACCTTCGCTGTGCTGCAGTCTGAGGCTACCGCACGGGTGTCATCAGCCACATCCCCTGCAGGTAGCCCTTGTCCCCAATGAGCCATCATTGCAGCCTCTGTGGACCTTGGAAGACGTCGGGGGCCTGAGACCAACTGAGAATGTAGGAGCCGTGGACACTCTCTGGGAACCATGCGCAGCCCTGCAGGATGCGTTTGTGGTGGTCGCACATCAGCTGACCCATGAATGGATGCCCTTGCGACTGACATAGTTGACCGCTTGTTCCCACGGAGATCTGAGCGCCACATGAGTGCAGTCAGTGGCACCCTGTACCAGTGGGGAACCTGAGACCTGGGTAAATCCCAACACTCTTGCATCCTGGCTTTCCTGGTCCCAGGCGAAATGCACAAAGTTGTGTGCCTTCGCGAAGATTGTGTCCCTGATCTCATGGATGCATTTGTGGGTGAAGGCTTGCGATATCCCACAGAGATCACCTGTGGAGCCCTGGGAGGTGCCACTGGCATAAAAAGTGAGAGACACAGTCACTTTCACGGCCACGGACAGTAAATGCCCTCCATGTCCCTGTGGCGCCAAATCCTGCAGCAGGTAGCAGATGTGATTGGCAGGTTCCCTGGACATGTGCAGTCTTTAGGGGCACTGGTTCTCGGCCATCTGCAGGAATGAAAGGCGGTGTCTATAGACCCTGGGTCTAGCAATGGCCCGCTGTGGCTAGTCAGCAGTGTTTGCGGGAGCCCCAGTCACTCCTCCTTCCTGAGGGTGCTGCCCCTCCCTCCGTTGCTCTCTTCTCCTTCATCTCTGATCTCTCTAAGCCATGAGACATATGGCTAGGTCACCAGGCTCCATGCTCCTGATATACTCCTGCGTGTTGAAAGAGGATGGGTTAGCTTGAATGTTCTAAGAACCTCTCTTGGTTTAATCTGAAGGCCCCTTAATGCACCCCAGAGAGTGTTGGCCACCATTTGGATGGCCAGAGTCTAGTGGCTGCCAGAAACCCCAACCACCCCCACCCCACTTCACCTGACCGATTGGCAGCAGCTTTGCCCACTGGACTGCATGCTGTGCTCTCAGCTCAGGCACAGGCATTCTCCTAACCCACACTGCAAGGCTGCGCTGTTAGCTTGAACCATGGGGGAGACTGGTCCAAACCGGGATGATGACATTGCAAAGGGCTGTGAGCACCTCCAGCAGTGACTGCTCCATGACCAGATTTAGCAAGGAGATTGTACAACGTGCCCCGTCGTCCAACTGTTCTGCAGCCCACTAAAACACTCATTAATTTGCAGTCTGTGCCCGAGGGGGTGAAAAGCTCTGGAGCAATTGGTGGCACTTTGATGCCTCTGCATTGCTTGAGTGGGCAGATAAGCTAGAGGCCCGACCCCACGCATATCAATGCGACTGCACCTGAACTGTTTCAGCTGCAGAGAAATGGTCATTTTATACAAGGTTTCCCTGATGCGTCACCGCTCCTGGGAGGGAGCCCCCACCACACGTGCTTGTGCACTGTCATCAACCACAGTGCAGCCCTTAGACCATAAGACATAGAAGCAGAAATTAGGCCATTCGGCCCATCGAGTCTGCCCCGCCATTCAATCATGGCTGATAAGTTTCTCAACCCCATTTTCCCGCCTTCTCCCCGTAACCTTTGATCCCCTTACCAATCAAGAACCTATCTATCTCGGGCTTAAATACACTCAATGACCTGGCCCCCACAGCCTTCTGTGGCAATGAATTCCATAGATTCACCACTCTCTGGCTAAAGAAGTTTCTCCTCATCTCTGTTCTAAAAGGTCTTCCCTTTACTCTGAGGCTGTGCCCTCGGGTCCTAGTCTCTCCGACTAATGGAAACATCTTCCCCACGCCCACTCTATCCAGGCCTTTCAGTATTCTGTAAGTTTCAATCAGATCCCCCCTCATCCTTCTAAACTCCATCGAGTATAGACCCAGAGTCCTCAAACGTTCCTCATATGTTAAGCCTTTCATTCCTGGGATCATTCTCATGAACCTCCTCTGGACCCTCTCCAGGGCCAGCACATCCTTCCTGAGATATGGGGCCCAAAATTGCTCACAATATTCTAAATGTGGTCTGACCAGAGCCTTATAAAGCCTCAGCAGCACATCCCTGCTTTTATATTCTTTTATATTGCCCCAGCGCCCACTGCCAGCCAGGAAAATGCAACTTGCCTGTGCCCTTGACTGAATGCGTGGCATCTGAACCTTGGAGTCCAACAAGTCCAACCTTACTGTGCACTCACCTCTGGTTTCCTTCACAGTGCAGCCCACCAAGTACACATATATGTTGTTGTGAAACATGGCGTGCAGTCATGCCAACGTGCTTGGATTATCCAGCGTAGGGGGATGATTGCGGTGAACTTGGCTTGTAATGCGATGCAGAAGTATTACAGTGAAATTGCCGATGGCTGGAAACATGGCCCGCCATTGAATAGCGGTGCGGACGATGGCAAACTGGTTTCACGACATTGTGAAACCGATTTTTGGCCTTCTCACCATATTGTCCATTCACGCTGCCAAACACGCCTGTCACCAACAGACACAGTTCCGTGCAGCCAAGAGGCCTGAGTAGAGACGATTGTGTTGCCTGCCCAGTGCCAGGGCTGGAGAGGACCAGTGGGAGGGGGAGGATCCAGTTGTTGTAGTCCACATTAGTACCAATGTCATGAGGTAGGACTTGAAAAAGAGTTTCTGCTTCGGGATTTTGAGCGGCTAGGAGCTAAATTCTGCTTTTTAATTTAGCTTTAATTTAGCTTTTTAATTTAATTAATCGTCTCTACTCAGGCCTCTTGGCTGCACAGAACTGTGTCTATCCCCCCCTGACTATACTATTCCCTATTATGGCTACATTCTGATTTACTCCTCCTACTTCAATAGCTTCCTGTACCACATTGCCATGGTCAGTTCGCTCATCCACCTTATAGACCCCTCTCTCATCCATACAGGCTGCAAGAACCTCAAACCTGTTGGACAATTGCAAGGGCTGAGGCTGCTCTCCCTTTACTTTCTCAATTCCCTTGCCTGCCTGACTCGCAGTCACATCCTCTGGTCCCTGACCACTGACCAAATCAGAAGATCCTATCCTGTGGGTGGGGTGGGGTGGAAATCACCTCCTGGAACAAAATGTCCAGGTAACTTTTCCCCTCCCTGATGCATCGCAGTGTCTACAGCTCAGCCTCCAGCACAATGACTCTGAGCCAAAGCTCCTCAAGCTGCAGACACTTACTTAGATCATCCTGGTGTCCAGGAGTCCCACATTCTGCAGTCGTAACACATCACCTGCCCTGCCAACTTTATTGTGTGTTAATTAACATTATTTTTCTTAATAAATTTATAATTAATAAACCCTATTGTTCCTGATAAGCTTGTTTCAGAATGTAGGTTCCATCGGGAAACTCGCTGACTCTGATGGAAATCTCGATCCCGCTCGCCACCGCATTCACTCTCGTTCACCTCCCCCCGCCTCTCGCTCTCTTCACCTCCCTCCACCTCTCTCTCTCTTCACCTCCCCCCACCTCTCGCTCTCTTCACCTCCCCCCGCCTCTCTCTCTTCACCTCCCCCCGCCTCTCGCTCTCTTCACCTCCCTCCACCTCTCGCTCTCTTCACCTCCCCCCACCTCTCGCTTTCTTCACCTCCCCCCGCCTCTCGCTCTCTTCACCTCCCCCCGCCTCTCGCTCTCTTCACCTCCCCCCGCCTCTCACTCTCTTCACCTCCACCTGCCTCTCACTCTCTTCACCTCCCCCCACCTCTCACTCTCTTCACCTCCACCTGCCTCTCGCTCTCTTCACCTCGACCTGCCTCTCACTCTCTTCACCTCCCCCCACCTCTCGCTCTCTTCACCTCCCCCCACCTCTCACTCTCTTCACCTCCACCTGCCTCTCGCTCTCTTCACCTCCACCTGCCTCTCGCTCTCTTCACCTCCACCTGCCTCTCGCTCTCTTCACCTCCACCTGCCTCTCGCTCTCTTCACCTCCACCTGCCTCTCACTCTCTTCACCTCCCCCCACCTCTCGCTCTCTTCACCTCCACCTGCCTCTCACTCTCTTCACCTCCCCCCACCTCTCGCTCTCTTCACCTCCCCCCGCCTCTCGTTCTCTTCACCTCCCCCGCCTCTCACTCTCTTCACCTCCCCCACCTCTCACTCTGTTCACCTCCCCCGCCTCTCACTCTGTTCACCTCCCCCACCTCTCACTCTCTTCACCTCCCCCGCCTCTCATTCTCTTCACCTCCCCCTCGCTCTCGCTCTCTTCACCTCCCCCACCTCACTCTCACTCTCTTTACCTATCCCCCTCGCTCTCTTCACCTCCCCCCACCTCTCGCTCTCTTCACCTCCACCTGCCTCTCGCTCTCTTCACCTCCCCCCGCCTCTCACTCTCTTCACCTCCCCCCTCGCTCTTGTTCTCTTTACCTCCCCCCTGCTCTCTTCACCTACCCCTCTCACTCTCTTCACCTCCCCCCTCACTCTCGCTCTCTTTACCTACCTGCCTCGCTCTCTTCACCTCCCCCCACTTTTCACTCTCTTCACCTCCACCTGCCTCTCGCTCTCTTCACCTCCACCTGCCTCTCGCTCTCTTCACCTGCCCCACTCACTCTCGCTCTCTTTAGCTCCCCCCCTCGCGCTCTCCACCTACCCTCCCCACGCTCTCGGTCTCTTCACCTCCCCCTCTCCGCTCTCGCCGACTTTTGGAGGGGTGTCCCCTAAAGTTACTGTTCCTTGCGATGAGCTTCATTGGAACAAAGCACTAGGCCAAAGGCAGAGATTAGACTTGGAATCAGAGGAAGAGTTTAAAATAGTGATCTTGGGGGTACACTTGGATACAAAGTGGAGCTTTTCAGCAAAGCTTGATTACCTAGTCTCCTAACGCAGCCTTTAGTTCCTGCAATGTAGAGGAGAGCATTGAAAGACATAAGGAAATTCTTCAACTCCTGATGTTTTTACAGTTGGAGAAGAGCTGGCTACCTTGTCAGTCATGTTAGTGTTAAAACTACTGCAGCAGGAATGTTATTTTCAGTTTGATGCCTATTCACTGAGGTCCTGTACCACAAGATAACAACCAAACTGAAGTTGCTGGCACTGGCTTTTCAGTGTTCCATTCTTTGCTGCACAATGACCATTTTAAACCCACTGCAGGACAACACAATATGAAGTGTAACTTCCTGACAAGTTAACTACATCCCATTGATTAAGGAATGGTTCTAAGGTAGACGGCAGGTAAAACGCTGATATACCCACCAGCCACGTTGGTGGGTTTTCACACCGCATTTCCCAAACCCGCCACATTATTTATGCATTCCTGGGAAACACGCCGTTTCCAGGGTGGGCGGGCTGTTAATCGCCCAGCAGCCATCACCTCACCGCTTCATCACGTCCAGCCACGTGCACACATCTCAGCGCTTCCGGCCCACCACTGCTGCAGGGAAGAATGTCCACGAAAGGTAAAAAGACTGCAGCCCCCAGGATCAGCGACGCGTCACTGGAAAGCTTTTTGGATGCCGTGGAGTCCCACCCAGATGCCCTCTGCCCCTACTCTGACCACAGGATGGGCAGCGGCATAACCAACCAGGCTCGGGAGGTGGTCAGCGCCAACGCCCTTCAAATGCAGACAGCCACCCAGTGCCGCAAGAGGATGAATGATCTCCTCCGTTCCGCCAGGGTGAGTCACCCTTCTCACACTCTCCACTCACACACTCACAAACCCAGCACACACCCACAGGGCCCTCACTCACTGCCAGTTCAAGGGACATCACCATTGTCATGACTCACTGGGGACAGTGCACTGTGGTATCAAACCCCACTGCTCCCTGAGCCGTGACAAATGTGAAAAGTTTGATTTGACCACCAATTGCCCCAATTCTACCTACCTGGTTAATTTAGGTTAACAAAATACAAGCACCAGGTTTGTAAACTTAATAAGTAAATAACTGTTTATTAAACAAATTGTCTGTAACCAGTGGCAAAAGAAAGAAATATGAACTGCTAACTTTTAACTCTATAACTTAAACTGTACCCTTTCTTAAACCCCTATATACACACACACACACACATACACATAAAACATGGATTGTAAGGGTGAGATAAAACAGTTCAATAGCACCAATCTGGGGTTCACGATTAGATGCAGTGACTTTGTTTGCTTTCTTCCAAATTCCTTGTAGCTTGTTGTGGCTGACATGAGGTGGTTTCCCAGCACTTTCAGTCTGTGGTTCTCTGGTTGAAACTTACTTTTAATGTCCCTACTGGTGATTTTCCCCCTTTTCCTTCTGACAGGGGTTTCTCAAAGAAAGCAGGATACAGCAATGTGAGGAATAGCCAGCTAGCTACTATGGCAGGACTACTGGAGTCTTACAAAACACAGGAGAGAGATGTTTCAGGTCTTTCCTCTTTTCAAGTTAGGAGCTGATCCACTGCACCAGCCTCACACAAAATCTGGCCACTTGGTCAGGAGCCAATCAAAACATTGTTGCTAGGTAATCTCCTCTTAAACTAGGTCTCCTTTCCAGCACCATTCTGTCCAACCTGGCACATACCGTACCAGGATAGCAACATTGCAGATTTTCTTCTTCCTGCTCCATTGAGCATCTCTTTTAAACTGCAGCCATGGTAGTTTTTAAAGCCACAGTCCAATCTTAAAGCCACAGTCCAAAAAATAAAAATATGTTCTTTACATGCCCCCACCTTTAAAGAGAAGAAACGCCATTTTAAAAATACATTTCATCACAGGGTATGTGATACATAAACAACAAACCCGAGACTTACACTCATTCATGCGTCCTTCCCCCTCGTACAATCTCAAGTATTAACTGATTTCAGTGATTTACACCTGGGACAATGCATCCGCAATCACATTATCTTTACCGGCAATGTGAACAATCTTCACATTGAATGGTTGAAACAATATCCATCTAAACAGTCTCACATTTTGAGTCTTAAATTTCTCAAAGAACGCCAACGGATTATGGTCAGTATAGATTAGTATTTCTTTGTTATCATCATCTTTTTTCTGTTCTTCATCTCTGTTCCTTTGACCTTCTTTGCTCCTACTTCCATCCCTTAACTTACTTTGGGATTTTACATTTTTTCTTGATCTTTACTCTTGCCCAGTTCTGCATCATTGCTTCTGGATTTAACCCAGTTTTCTTTGTGTTTTTGTTCCATGTCTCTACTTCTTGAGCTCACATGTTTTTCCCTTTCTTTACTTTTTCTTTTACTTCTAGATTTACTTTACTTCTAGATTTATCCCTTTCCCCTCTATCATTGTCTTTACTTTGTTCTCTATCTCGGCTTCTAGATTTCAGTTTGGTCCATTTTGCTCTCTCTTGGCTATTACTCTGTTTATGATCTCGACTTCTGGATTTCCCCTCTTTACTGTTACTCTGCTCTGGATCACGTGTGCTGGATTTTGACTTGACTTGTTTCTCCTACTCTTTTCCATTAGTCTTCTCTCTTGCTACTTTACATGCTCCTGTTTTCATTTTGGGTAATGGCCCTACACAATCTACTAATACCCAACTAAATGGTTGTCAAAAACCGGTATGGGTATTAAAGGTCCTGGTTCGATTACATGTTGAGGTTTACCTACTACCTGACATGCATGACACGTTTTACAAAATAGCACTACGTCTTTATGAAGTCTCGGCCAGGTAAAATACCTGTTTATTGATGCTTGGGTTTTCCCTATTCCTACATGTCCTGCCATGGGAATCTTGTGTGCTACTCGCAATATCTCCTTATGATATTTGGGCGATACCACTACCTGATGAACAACCGTCCATTTCTCACCCGCAGGTCAGTGAGGGTGTCTCCACTCCCTCTTCAGAACTCCGTTTTTAAGGTAATAGCACTCCGGAACTCCTTCCACCTCAGCTTCAGTGTGAGCAGACTGTGCTAACTTGTTTAACTCTGGATCTGCTTTCTGAGCCACAGTTAAAGAAGACACGCCAAATGCTTCCTTTGAATTATCCTCATCCTTAAAGAAAGTTTCGGCTATTCTAACATCTGCTCGTGGTATTACTTTGACCGATGGTGATGAACTTTGTTTAGCCGTTGCCCTGGTCGCCACACACGATTGAAAAATACCAGGAATTTGTTCTTGTATCTGCTCCGTCTCTTTAGCCTCTCTCGGACTTTCCGTAATTATGGGCGAGGCTATAACCTTCACTCCTGCCAAATCATTCCCCAGGAGAAAATCAACTCCATCCACGGGGAAATTCTTAACCATTCCTACAACCACCAATCCAGACGACATATCACATTCCAATTGCACTTTGTACAATAGAATCAGGATATGCTCTCCACTTATCCCATTTACCAATACTTTAGCTCTCATTGAACTCCCTGGAGGGAAAACAAGTCCTTCTCCAGCAAAAGAGTTTGTGTAGCTCTTGTGTCCTTTAATATCATTATTGCTTTAGCTGCATCATTTTATGAAAAAGGGTTTATCTTCACTTTAGACAAAAACCCTTTATATCCCTCATCTACCTTATTCACTCCATCTGCATTCACAGCAGGTGTTTACCTACAGACCCTTATTTCTGTTAAAGCTATAATTTGATCCGTGGCATTTTCTTTTTGAGTTCCCTTTTTAGACTCACTCTTATGAATTCCAATAAGTCCCATTGGCTTCCTTCACAACTTCCAGCGTTCTGAACTGATGTTACAGTGGTAACACTTTGGCCTTCGAGTTTCACCTCCACCCTCAGTACCTTCATTCCTGGTCTGGGGAGGAAACCTCAAAGTATTCCCAGCTATGCATTCTTCCCCTGGCTACTTGTCTTCCTTTCACTCTCCCACTTTCTATCCTTTTCAAGTTTATGGGGGTGATGAAGAAAAGAAAGGTTTAGTTTTATAGTTCGGCTCATAATCGCCAGCCACTACTACTGCCTGTCTAACCATTGCAACCCTTTGGTCTTCCACATGGGTTCTTATTACAGAAGGTAAGGAGTTTTTAAACTCTTCCAAGAGAATGGTCTCTCTAAGAACTTCATAGGTTGTTTCAACTCCTAATGCTCATAACCATCTGTAAAAACTGCTTTGTTTAAGCCTTTCAAATTCAATGTAAGTTTGCCCAAGCTGTTTCCTTAAATTTCGAAACTTTTGTCTAACTGTTTCAGGGACCAACTCCTATGCACTCAAAATGGCCTTTTTCACCACAACATAATCGCTAGAAACCTCCTCTGACAGTGAAGCATAAATTTCCTGTGCTCTACCTGTCAATTTGCTCTGCATGGACAATGTCCAGTTTTCCTTTGGCCAGTTCATCTGTTTAGCTATCTTCTCAAATGAAATAAAGAATGCTTCAACATCCCTTTCCTCAAACTTTGGAAGAGCTTGTGCAAATTTAAACATCTCCCCACTGGGTTCTGATCTGGAAATACTGACGTCCCTTTTTTAACTGCCAGCATTCTAAACTGGAATTCTCTGTCTCTCTCTTCTCTTTCCTCCTTTTCTAACCTCACCATTTTTAATTCCCTTTCTTGTTTTCTTTCTCTCTCCTGCCTTTTGGCCTGTTCCCTTTGGAATGCTCTTTTTCCTTTTCTTTTTGTGCTGCCTCTGGTTCCAATTGTTTTATTTGCAACTGAATTTGAGCCCATTCCAATGAATCACCCCTTGGAGAACTCGGTATCTCGGGTATTCCTTCCAGTTTTAAATGCTGTGCTATCCCTCCGATTATCTCTGCCTTCCTAGCTTTGGCAGGCAATCCTACTCGTCACTTACTTGCCAATTCGATTAACCTGGCTTTTGGAATCCTGTGCAAAATTGTCAGGGACATCTCTTCCACTTGCAGGAAGGTTTTAGCAGTTTCCAGTGCCATCTTATTTTTGATAGGTGTTTCCTTTTAGATTTCATTACATACGAAATCTACACCCAAATCGTCATTGTCTTTTGTTTCAAAATATCCTGGACTCGAACCCCCAAACTTTGTCACGACTCACTGGGGATAGTGCGCTGTAATATCCAACCTCACTGTTCCCGGAGCTGTGATAAATGTGAAAAGTTTGACCAAACTACCAGATTGCCCTAATTCTACCTACCTGGTTAATTTAGGTTAACAAAATACAAGCACCAGGTTTGTAAACTTAATAAGTAAATAACTGTTTATTGAACAAATACTCTTTACCTAATGGCAAAAGAAAGAAATATGAACTGTTAGCTTCTAACTCAATAACTCTATCCCTTCTTAAACTGTGAGATACAAACAGACACACACAAGACACACAAAACATGGATTTTGAGGGTGAGATAAAACAGTTCAATAGCACCAAACTGGGGTTCATGATTAGATGCGTTGACTTTGATTGCTTTCTTCCAAATTCCTTATAGGTTGTTGTGGCTGACACGAGGTAGTTTCCCAGCACTTGCAGTCTGTGGTTCTTTGGCTGAAACTTGCTTTTAATGTCTCAACTGGTGATTTTTCCCCTTTTCCTTCTGACAGGGATTTCTCAAAGAAAGCAGGATACAGCGATGCAAGGGATAGCCAGCTAGCTACTATGGCAGGATTACTGGAGTCTTACAAAACACAGGAGAGAGATGTTTCAGGTCTTTCCTCTTTTCAGGCTAGGAGCTGATCTACTGCACTATCCTCACACAAAACCTGGTCACTTGGTCGGGAGCCAATCAAAACGCCGTCGCTAGGCAGTCCCCTCTAAAACCAGGTCTCCTTTCCAGCACCATTCTGTCCAACCTGGCACACACTGTTCCAGGATTGCAACATTGTAGATTTTCTTCTTCCTGCTCCATTGAACATCTCTTTTAAACTGCAGCCATGGCAGTTTTTAAAGCCACAGTCCAATCTTAAAGCCACTTTCCAAAAAATAAAAATATGTTGTTTACACCATTCATTCTCTCACACACATCATTGTCCTCATCCCGTCCACTGGATGACTCACCACCCACACATGCCAGGCATATTTATCATCTGGCCTGCAGGCGTCCTGCTTACACTTTCTCCATCTCCATTCATGCAGGAGAAGTAGACACACGGCAAGAGGGAGAGGTCGGAGACCGGTGGAGGAATGCCTGAAATCAAGGTTCTCACAGACTTTGAAAACAGAGCCATCCAGCTACCGGCGAGGATCTGGACTGGTCCTGTGCTGACAGTGAGGTCGGCAGTGAAGGCACCCTTCTTGAAATTCTGTCACAGTGTTGACCCACACCCTCCCCCAGCGCAGAGACATGCACCTCGGTGGGACCTAGCTTTAGAGTAGCCCCAGGATCACAATCTGGTGAGCACATCGCACTGTCTGAACCACAGTGGGTGGCAGCAGAGACCACCCTGGTGCCCAGCACTCAGAGGACTGCTGGAGGCCAGAACATTACTGAGCCCAAGTCAGGTGAGGAGCCTCTGGATTCGGTCATACCTCAGTTGCTGGAGCTGCAAAGACAAGCTCGGGAACATCAGGAAGGGATGTCCGCTGCACTCCTCAGATTGTAAGTCCATCCGCCTTTACTCTGAGGTGATAGCACCGGAATGCCAATGCACTGAGGTCAACACTGGTAGGGTTGCGGCCACCATGGAGACCTTGGTCCAGGACTTCGCTCCTGCACTGCTGCGCGGGCCCAACTCCATAGCTGATGCCATTGTTGACCTCCAACAGTGTGTATGTGAGAGGGGTGTGGGGTAGCTCGATCTCACTCCAGATACCCCTTCTCCTCAAGGGTCAGCCTGGGGCCCTCGGGCACCCATAGGGAGGAGGATCAGCAGGTGTACACTCCGGACCCATCCATCCTGGTGGCTCCAAGAGTGTCCAACCCATCCGACTCCCCTCTTCCTGTGACCTCAGCAGTTCCAGGCCCACAGGCCGAGGAGGGTACCACTGCCACACAGCAGGACCCCGAAAGCAGGCCAGGGCCCTCCAGGTCTTATCCTTCCAGAGGACACCCACAAAACTCATCACAGACAGGGGCATTGCAGCCAGCAGGCTGCCTCCGCCTCCACTGTGGATGTCCGGGGGGGCATCTTTATGTAGCGGCAGGGTTAGGAAAGTTATGGAGAATTAGCTGCACAGCCTGAGCACAGGTATTAATCACTTGTACACACTGTTCACTATTGTCAATAATCTCCTAAGAATGTCTCCCTGCCTATGGCTCCTTGTTCTGATGAGCAGTGTTCGTGTCACTCAGATGTGAAACCTTTCTGCACAAGATAAAGGCAGGTGTCTCAGACCAGGGCCTCTTCCCTGTGCTTTGTGCAGCCTTCAGACCAAAGTGATGGTCCGGCCTCACACTCCCTGGACACATTACTGATGCCTGCACCTCGATGGTGCTGGTCATTGCTGCAGAATGTAGTGGGCAGGTGTCACAGAGTTCCATCATTCTCTCTGTGTGGCTCTCAGCACCTTTAAGGTGGGGCTGGCCCCCATCTCTTCAGCATCTGTGACCAGTGATGCTGTGCTCCTGAAGGGCTCAGGTGCTGAAGGCGAACAAAGGATCAGATACATTTAAAGTTTCATGGCTGCGTCTCCGTGATATGACCCTGATCACAGAGCATGAGGGAGCTGCCCTCAGCCAGACAGGAGTCAGACATTCTCAGAGGCTGTGTGAAGATCTATGGAGTGTCCTCACCGCATGTTGTCATCATCCACCTGCAATCAAACGACTATTAGGGCCTCCACTACGTCTCCATGACAGGAGCATTATCAAAGAGGCTATTTGTGCTGCCATAAGCCAAACTTGAGTCAAATTTTCACAGACGCAATGTGAGGATCTATGGGGTCAACTGACTGCCTGTCATCATCATCCTCCACAAATCTAACAGCTATGAGGGCCTCCCGAGCGCGCCTGCCTCGTCTAGCCAGTGCGAGGCCCTTATCTCCATCTTCGGCGCCTTCAAGGACTATTAGGGCCTCCACTACGTCTCCATGACAGGAGCATTCAGCCTCATCCCCATCGGCGTTCTCCTCATCGGAGGAGACCTCCAGCTCCCCCATCTCCTCCTCAGCCAGCTCGTCTCCCCATTGCAGCACCAGGTTGTAAAGGGCACAGCAGGTGATGATGATGTGTGACACCTTCTTCAGACTGTATTGCAGGGCTCCACCAGACCGGTCCAGGCACCAGAACATCGTTTTCAGCATCCCGATGGTTTGCTCCACCAAGTTGTGAGCTGCAGCATGAGCCTCATTATAGCGTCACTCTGCTGCAGTCTGAGGCCGCCGCCCGGGTGTCATCAGCCATGGCCTCTGTGGGTAGCCCTTGTCCCCGAGAAGCCAACCCTGCAGCTTCTGTGGACCCTGGAAGACTCCAGGGATCTGAGACCAACTGAGGGTGTAGGAGTCGTGCACATTCCATGAAATCTGTGTGCACACCTGCAGAATGTGTTTCTGGTGGTCGCACACCAGCTGCCCATTCAGCAAGTGAAACCCCTTGCGGGTGATGTAGTCCACCGTGTGTCCCGACAGAGATCTGAGCAGCACATGAGTGCAGCGATCGCACCCTGAACCTGTGGGAAACCTAAGATCTGGGTGAATCCAATGGCCCTTGCATCCTGGCTGTCCCGGTCCCGGGCGAAATGCACAAAGTTGTGTGCCCTCGCAAAGATGGCATCCGTGACTTCATGGATGCATTTGTGGGAGGCTTGTGAGATTCCACAGAGGTCACCTGTGGAGCCCTGAAAGAGGCCGCTGGCGTAGAGATCAAGTGCCACGGTCACTTTTACAGCCGCTGGCAGTGGGTGCCCTCCATGTCCCCTTGGCACCAAACCCTGCAGTAAGTGGCAGACATGCGCAGCCTGCGGTGACACTGGTTCACGGTCATCTGCAGGAATGACAGGCAGGGTCTATAGACCCTGGGTGTCCCTAGATGCTGACCAGCGACAGCTCGCTGGAGTGCGGGAGTCCCAGCCACCCCTTCTTCCAGAGGGTGCTGCACCTTGCTCTGCACAGCCAGGAGCCTCAGTCACTCTCTCCTCCATCGTCTTCGCTCTCTGTGGCCATCAGGCATACAACTACGTCACCAGGCTCCATGATCCTGATGTACTCCTTCTGCAGAATGGAAGAGAGAGAGACATGGTTAGCATGGGTATGCTAAGAACCTGTCCTGGTTAAGTGTGAAGGCCCCTTAACATTTCCCGGAGAGTGCTGGCCACCACTTGGATGGCCAGAGATTAGCGCATTGTATGGCTGCCTGAAACCCCACTCACCCCCGCCCCACTCCACCTGACCGATTGGCAGCAGCTTTACCCACTGGACTGCATGCTGTGCTCTCAGCTCAGGCACAGGCATTCTCCTAACCCACACTGCAAGGCTGCACTGTTAGCTTGACCCACTGGTCCAAATCAGGATGATGACATTGCAGGGGGCTGTGAGCACCTCCAGCAGTGACTGCTCCATGGCCAAACTTAGCATGGAGATTATACAACGTGTGCAATCGTCCAACTGTTCTGCAGCCCACTAAAACGCTCATTACTTTACAGTCTGTGCCCGAGGGGTGAAAAGCTCTGGAGTACTTGGTGGCACTTTCATGCCCCTGCGCTACTTGAATGGGCAGATAAGCTAGAAGCCCGACTCCAATCGTATCAATGTGGCTGCGCCTGAACTGTCTCAGCTGCAGAGGAATGGTCACTTTATACAAGGTTTCCCTAATGCGCGGCCACTTCCCTCACCCCCACCCTATCCCCACCCTTCGAATGCTTGTGTGCTATATTCAATGGAAGTGGTTCCCTTGCCCTCGCCTCCCCCACTCCCCAAGTCACCTCAAAGGCAGGGCTGCCCTCCCCTCCCCTCCCCCCCCATAACTCTCCTCAAGTTTGAAGTCTAACAGACGACCCTGGTGAGTGCTGCACATTGTTACTGTGCACTCACCTCCGAGTTCCCCTCAAAGTGCAGCCCGCCCAGTGCACTCACTTTATGTGCTATTGTCAAACCCATTGGCGGGCTGAGCAGACAATCGCGAGCTGGTTTCGCACTGTCCTGAACCTGATTGCACCATGTTGTCCGCTCACACCACCGAACACGCCTGACACCAGAGGGCATGGAAAATCCCGGCGGTAATCTTGCTGCATGTGTGAGTGTGATTAAATTCATAATAATTGGGAAACTGCTTTGATTTTTTTTAATGCAAACATTTTTAAAAGTTGACACTTTCAAATTACATTAGAATTTTAAAAGAAATGCATTCATTGGTTAAGTGCCTCTTTGATAATATTTGTAGAGAATGAATGGGCTATTTGTGGTTGAAGCTATTTCTTACTAACTGGAGTCACATTTAAAAATTCCAATTTGCAGCCATCTGCTTGGGAATTTCAAGCCAGTCGATTATGTTGGGTCTCAGTTAGGGACCGTCTGCAATCGTCACCTGCTTTATCTATGTATTAAAAAATCTTCTCTGGGCCACACGCACCCTGTCCTAAAACCTTGTATCTGGGGGTTGTCAGAATTTTTGGGTAATATATCTGTAATTCAAACTCATCCTATGAATGTTACACAGTGCTGACAATTTCCCCATGTCAACACTGGTCTGTCACAATGTGGTATATAGAAAAAATTAGAAAACTCATAAGATGGGTGGCACAGTGGCGCAGTGGTTAGCACTAACACAAAAACAGAATTACCTGGAAAAACTCAGCAGGTCTGGCAGCATCGGCGGAGAAAAGAGTTGACGTTTCCAGTCCTCATGACCCTTCAACAGAACTGAGTAAAGTTAGGAGAGGGGTGAAACATAAGCTGGTTTAAGGTGTGGGGTGGGGGGATAGAAGTTGGGGGGGGCTTGGTTGTAGGGACAAGCAAGCAGTGATAGGAGCAGACAATCAAAAGATGTCACAGACAAAGGAACAAAGAGGTGTTGAAGGTGGTGATATTATCTAAACGAATGTGCTAATTAAGAATGGATGGCAGGACACTCATGGTACAGCTCTAGTGGGGGTGGGGTGGAAAGACTGACAGGGCATTAAAGATATAGATTTAAAAATAATGGAAATAGGTGGGAAAAGAAAAATCTATATAAATTATTGGAAAAAACAAAAGGGAGGGGGAAGAAACGGAAAGGGGGTGGGGATGGAGGAGGGAGTTCAAGATCTAAAGTTGTTGAATTCAATATTCAGTCCAGAAGGCTGTAAAGTGCCTAGTCGGAAGATGAGGTGCTGTTCCTTCAGTTTGCGTCGGGCTTCATTGGAACAATGCAGCAAGTCAAGGACAGACATGTGGGCAAGAGAGCAGGGTGGAGTGTTAAAATGGCAAGCGACAGGGAGGTTTGGGTCTTTCTTGCGAACAGACCGCAGGTGTTCTGCAAAGCGATCGCCCAGTTTACGTTTGGTCTCTCCAATGTAGAGGAGACTGCATTGGGAGCAACGAATGCAGTAGACTAAGTTAGGGGAAATGGTAGTGAAATGCTGCTTCACTTGAAAGGAATGTTTGGGCCCTTGGATGGTGAGGAGAGAGGAAGTGAAGGGACAGGTGTTGCATCTTTTGCGTGGGCATGGGGAGGTGCCATAGGTGGGGGTTGAGGAGTAGGGGGTGATGGAGGAGTGGACCGGGGTGTCCCGGAGGGAACGATCCCTACGGAATGCCGCCAGGTGGGGGTGAAGGGAAGATGTATTTGGTGGTGGCATCAGACCACAGTGGTTAGCACTGTTGCCTCATAGCTCCAGGGACCTGGGTTCGATCCTGACCCCTGGTGTACTGTCTGTGTGGAGTTTGTACGTCCTCCCCATGTCCATGTGGGGTTCCTCCCACCATCTAAAGACATGCTGGTTACATGGATTGGCTATGGTAAATTGCCCCCTCAATGCTTGTGTGTGTCCTGTGATGGACAATTTGGTGCCCATTGCCTGTCAGGATAGGCCTTGAATCACTGTGACCTTGACTTGGATGAAGTAGCTCTGGACGAGTGAGTGAATTGATAAGGTAATAGGTCACAGATTCATCCTTGTCCATGCTACACTTGTGACAAAGGAAAACTTTCTTGAAAAAGTGGAAGATTGAAAGTTATGGAGAGTGAGTAGGAGGAAAAAAATTAGACAAGTTGGCTCACTAACCTACATGGTCTGCCTGTATGTTATAATATTCTCTGATAAGGCAGCAGAAAAGTGACCTTGAACAGGGTTTTGATAAAGCAAGTAGGGAGAAACTGTTTCCTTTGGTGAGTGGGTCAATAACAATAGGTCATGGATTTTAACATAATTGGCAAAAGAAAATGGAGGTGAAATGAGGTGATATTTTCTCACATAGTGCATTCCAGATCTTAACAATCCTATCTGAAAGTGTGGTGAAGATTCATTAGTAGCCTTGAATCAATACTCGAAGGAGTGTGGAGAGAAATGGAAATAAATACATGTATATATTTTTGAAAAACAACCCAACTGTTGATGACTTGCATCTACCCATTTAATTTTAGAGACTTCCTTTCCTCCAGTATTTGCTTCAAAAAGCAAAGTCAATACGTAACCTTTCCTCACTCTCACTTTCCATACAGTGGGCATTATCCCATAAGGAACAATTAGCAATGTAACACTCATTGTGCACACTATATTCAGTATATTCCTTGTACAGAATCTTACTCAAAATATTTGACAAATACAATTCTATATCCACTGCCTCCAAAAGAGCCAGTGTTTCAGCAGCTAAAGTACTTTTAACAACTATTTCTGTTTGC
Source organism: Cetorhinus maximus (assembly GCF_964194155.1). Taxonomy (NCBI): domain Eukaryota; kingdom Metazoa; phylum Chordata; class Chondrichthyes; order Lamniformes; family Cetorhinidae; genus Cetorhinus; species Cetorhinus maximus. Next base: position 33,340,397 of record NC_135904.1, read on the forward strand.
TTAGCTCCCCAAGCGAAAGGACAATATTTCCCATTTTCACCCAGGAAATATTTTTTGGAGCTAACTGCACTGAAATACTCAGCAAGAAGATTAGTGTGTGGAGAATTTCATGTTCTTTGGGTCACCTAAGGATGGGAATTTAAGTATGTGTTTCTCCATATTTTTAAAATGTTTTATTTTATTTTAAAACATTCTCTACTTTAGGGTGTTTCATATTAGTACTTAAATCCAGTACATGAAAATTAGCATCTGGCCTCATCTGAGTGTTCACCAGTTCAGCTGGCCCATCAAACTTTGCAATTGCTCTGTTACTTCTTTTGATGCAGCATCATATTTTATAATCTAGCACAATTAACTGGAATGGGAGTAACACTATTAAAATATGATTATTGATTTAAAGTTATTCCAGACCTACTCAGATTAATGTCAAACCAATATATTTAAAAGCCCCACGAGCCTGACTCCTAATTTTAAATTCTTCTCTAATCTTATTAAGATTACTTTTCAAATCACTCTTCAAAACCCCTAGCTATTGACCTCACTTTAGCTTTCTAAGCACTTTTTAGTACAAATCCACTTATGTGACAAAACTGGTTGCCCCTTATCTGGTACTGGGGAATTATAATGTTGATTAAGATCAACTGTGAGATCCTGGAAATGTAGACCATTTTCCATATCTTGGAGATCCTCATCTCAATGAAAGCAGAGATAGTAAATAAAATTTATCTTCAGCTCAGCCTTAGGCAGACTGAGGAAAAGAGTATTTGAGGATCAGGATCTCAAACCCAAGATTAAGGTTATGATTTCCCAGGCAGCCATGATCCCTGTGCTCCTACATGCTTCAGAGACTTGGCCAACCTATAACAGGTTCCTCAAAGCTCTGGGGAAATACCACCAGTGGTGCCTTTACAAGATCCTCCAAATACAGTGGCAAGAAATGTCATCAAACAGCAGTGTCCTCTCCTAAGCCAATATGCCCAGCACTGAGGCACTAATCACTGAAAACCAGCTTTGCTGGGTGGGACATGTAGCTTGTATGCCTGATACTAGTCTCCTAAATTGTTCTGCTTGGAACTCAGTCATGGCAGGAGACCCCAGGTGGAGAGCGGAAATGTTTCAGTGGCATCTTCACAGTATTCCTGAAGAGAGAAAACATCCCTTCCAACTCATGGGAGTTGCTAGCTTGTGACCAACCAAGATTTGGGTTTATTCGGGAAGGCAGCAGATACATCGATAGGCTTCAGGAGCATGCAGAGGCAAAGTCAAGGTGTCAGAGAGAGCGCACAAACCTCCAAAAGCCTTATCTACCTAAACCTTCAAGTACCACCTGCTCAGCATGTGGCACAATCTGTTCCAAAACAGTCCAATCAGACCAGAGTGGAAGCAAGTCATCTTTGATCCCAAGGGACTGCCTAAGACCATGACTATGGAATAACCTCCAAAATTTCTGCAACTATTTAATTCATTTATTTTCCTTCTTATTAGTTTATCCTCGCACAGCCTTACATGACACTGGTCCACATTTCGAAGGTGTCTGTTTCTCCCACTCAAGACAGTTGTAGTCATATTATCATGGTGCAGTTGCAGGATTGTGATGAAGTTTCTTGGACATCCAAATCTATGTTAACAGAATCCAAGCCAGTTGGTAAAGTCAAAACCAAGACGCAGATCCTTTTTTCACTGAGAGAAGTTATTGACTTTATTCAGTCTCATAACTCTCCTCACACACCCAAAGTCCCAGTTATCCCCTAAGTACTTAATTAAACATTGCTCTTCACCTGTGTATCCATACAATTTAATTAACATATCATTAACAGATTCCCCGTTCTTTCTTTCACCAATAACTTTATAACGCACTAGAATTATTTCAAAACACATCAACGAGAAACAATTATTTTCCACTTTTCTTATAACCCATCATAATACAAGACGTCTCTCTTCTAGGACCTCCAAAAATTTCTTCAAGAAAGCATCCCTTTTAGTAAAACAGTCTGATAATTGGGGACTTGCCTCAACCCATTTTATCTCGGAGATCTCTGTTCTCTCTAACATTTAACAAGCTCAATGGGCTGAGTGGCCTATTCCTGCTCCTAATTCGTGTGTTCAATCCTTAACCTTTTCTCAGTCATGCTTTTTGTTTACTGTACATTATCCCATAGAGAATTGTTATCCACATAACATAACATTCAACAGGCAAACTTTTCTTTGAATGCCTCTTGCATAGGATTTGCCTCAAAATGTTTGATAAGTAAAACCCCTTATCTGTCGCCTCTACTAGAGCCAGTGTTTCTGCCATTAAGGTGCGTTTAACTACCTTTATTTTCTCTGCTTTCCAGGTCAATAGACAACATTTATTTTTCTTTCCCACTAAGAATATGATAAACCCTGCTGTACAAGAATATCCAGATTGGTATGTGAAGCATCACTAAAAATGACTAACTTCATGGGCGGAATCTTACGGTCCCGTCGCATTGGGGGGCGAGGCCGTAAAATGCAATGAGCCGTTCAAAAGTCCACTGACTTCGGCAGGACCGTAAAATCCTGCCAGCATAAAATTCCGCCCCATATCTTCTGGATCACCAAAGGCCGGATAGTTAAGTGCGCATTTCTCTGAATTTAATTTCTTCAATGTTTTATTTGCTCTCAGAGCCTCCTCAACTGTAGTATGTTTCATCGTAGTGATCTGTTCCAATGTGTCATAACTAGCATCAGGTCTAGTCTAAGTGCACAACAAGTTCAACTGTCCAACCAAACTTCTTAACTAGTCTATTTGTTGTTTGGGTGCAGGATCCTCTATTCGTGAGGACCTGGCCCGATTTATTGGGATGCAATTGACTGTTTCGCTTTAAGACGATTGATTCAAGGTCAGATCTGACTTATTCTGCTTGATGTCTAACCCTATATTAAAGGCCCTGATGGCCTCACTTCCAATTTTATATCCCCCTTAATGAACTTAACGAGTCATCATCCTTGAACCTGAAGTAAGTAGAACTTTCATACTCCTTAACCTTACTTCAGCCTTTAGTATTTAGAGAATCGACTTTAACCAACCCACTCTACTCACTGTGGACATGTATCCACTCTCTAACATAGCACAATTGAATGAGTACGCAGCTAGAACACCCATTACTGGACTAAAGTGTCTGGTGACCAGTACAATTCCTTCTGACTGATCAGTATCATCATCTTCCCCTTCTGATCCTTCCACGTCATGTGTCATTTCAAAGACCCTGTGATTCCGTTTCGGGCTATTCATTGCATAATGATATTTTGAGTCACATCCAAAACACCTGTTAACCATTTCTTGGTTATTCTTGGGGTTCATTCTCCTGCCATAGTTACCCAATTCCTGTTGTCTGTTGGAGCTACCAGAAGGGTCTCTATCCTCATTTCTTGTGTTTGTGATTCTTCTTTCCTTTCGATGCTTGTGCCCCATATCTAAACGGTCTCGAAATGCTGCCAGCAGTGAATTCTCCATCTTGTGTTACTACTGTTAGTGCCACAAAAGTGGCTGGAAATGAATGTTTTCCCAGAATCTTTTTTTAAAGCTTCAGACATCTGTTCCAAAAGCGTATCTCTTTCTGAGAATCTAACTCCAGTCGAGACCAGGAGCCTATCCATGGTCAATACTTTAGCACAATCCAACAGTTTGAAAGCAAGCACTGAATTAGGGATCTCCAAATAGAATTTCTGCAATCTGTTGTGTAACCTGTTATATTCTTCTATGAAATATCCATCCATCCTTCTAAATTTATCAAAGTCTGACCATGCCTCATATGCACTTAACAAACCATCCTTCTTATAAATTTTGTTCATAAATTTTAAGAGTTCATCCAAACCTCCTCAATTCCAATTGATGAACCTCTAGCTCTGAAAATACTCTGCACCTGACCCTGCTCCCAGTGGGGAGCGAAAGCCATACCTTGGTTTTTCTTTCATAAGGATGTAACCTATGTCCGTATATCCACTTCATTCTGCCATTGGTCATAAGGTTCAGCTTCTCAGAACAGTGGTAGAAAATCATACCCTGATGCTTTTCCTTGGTTTAAGCTATTCTTCTCCAAAGTAACTCCAATTACAAACTTCTGCCTGAAAATATGTCTTAGCTTTCAATCTTCACATTTGGCCCCTCCTATCACCCCCACACCCCAACCCTTGCTCTCAGCTACCAATGTTAACAGAATCCAAGCCAGTTGGTGAAATCAAAACCCAAGGCGGCGCAAAGCTATTCTTTACTTAGAGAGTTTACTTAGTTTGTTCGGTCTCGTAACTCTCCTCACACACCCAGTGTCCCCTGCTTATATGTGCTCAAAGTACTTAATTAAACAATGACACTCTGGAGCCAAATCCACAGAGCCTTGCAATTTACTGAGTCAAAGGTTTTGGTCAGGACAACGAATGCAATGAAGAGTTCTGGTGTTGTTCTCAACTTTTTTCTTGGATGTGTTTGCCATACTATTTACAACCACCTGACAGTGGCTATTCACCTCATCAAAGATCAAATGCTCTCTGTTGTCAGTATTAAATACCAGCAAGATGGAAAACTTTTTAACCTCAGTTGCCTCTGTGCCAAAAATAAACTGACTACCATGGAAATACCTGATGTACAGTTTGTGGATGCCTGTAGTGTTGTTGCCCACTCTGCACTAGATTTGTAAGCCACTCTCGATCTCTTCAATTCTGCATAGAAGAGACTCAGCTTGTCCTTGAAATTCCCCAAAACAAAACTGATATATCAACCCAGAACTGATCAGTCAAATATTCCACTGCTCATATATGTTTCAGGAGAGACTCTGGAATTTGTTGAACACTTCCCAAACCTTGGCAGCCTCGTCTCTCAAAAGGCCACCATTGACGGTGAAATCCAACACTGGATCAGCCGCGCCAGCTCAGCCTTCTACAAACTACGGCACCGAGTGTTTGACAACAAAGACCTCCATAAGTCAACAAAAATCCTAGTATACAGAGCAGTTGTTATCAGCACTCTCCTGCTCTGCAGTGAGACCTGGACTTTGTATCAGCGATACATAAGAGCTCCAGAGAAATTCCACAATCAATGCCTCCACCGCATCCTCCAGGTTCATTGGGAGGATCATTGATCAAATGCTATGTCCTTCTTGAATCCAGCTCCACAAGCATTCAGGCAAAACTCCTGCAAAATCAGTTATGGGGAACTAGACACTGTGCCCGGGTGACAGAAAACCATCTCCCGCCAGGTCTCGTTTTCTCAACTCAAGTGCCACTGTTCCAGGGTGGACAAGGAAAACATTACAAAGGCACTCTGAAACTCTCCTTGAAGTGCAGTAGCATTGAAATTAATGACTGGGAGGAGCTTTCTGCCAATCGTACAAAGTGGCGACATCTTGTCCATCAAGCTGCATCATTGTGACCAGCCAAAATGAGTCTAAGTGCCTTAATGATGAGGCAGAGGAGTGGCAGAGGGGAAAGAAAAGGAAGAAAATCCTGCACTCCAGATCCCACTAGCTTTTGGGGTGTTCTCCTCCATGTGCCCAAAGATCTGTGGGTCGAGAATCGGCTGTTCTGTCACATGAAGATCCATGGCAGAAACTTGGGGCCCTGAGTAGACATGATCCTCGAATTAAGGCACAGATGATGACAATGAGTTTATCCTGGAATTTATTGGCAGCCCCCAAAAAACCATAAGTATGAGGACTTCAGCTTCCAGTTCTGTTTTGAGAATGTTCTGTGCCCTTTATTTCCTTGTATAATCTATTCAAGCCACAGCCTTTGCTTTCACCTTCATGCCTGTTGGGACTGCTGCTATGAGATTGTTCTCTTGCAATATCGGAGTGTCTTTCTTCAGTTTGTGATTGTTTTCTGATCCACTATCAGTACTTGCAAGTGTTTTCTTACTCTCCACTCTTTCATTCCATTCTGCCAGTCCATGGACCTCACTTCTTGCCATCAACCTGAATATTCAACCAATATTTAAACTTGCTACTTCCTTTACATTCCACAATTGTCACATGCACTAGATACCTCAGTTCAAACTGAAGCTGAGAAAATTGCTTTAACGTTCCAAGGTGAAGGTGAGAAACAAACAAATCACCCACAGGGGAATGTGAAGAGAGAGACATTTCTTATAATCCAGACACACATTGGAACTCGTAACTATCTAAGGAAGAGACATTAAAAATGCGAAGTACTGGATATGGAAACGAGTGCCCACCCTGGGTTATTAAATATGTTACCTCTGTCCTGTGTGCCATGATCACTCACATTATCACTATCCAACCGTTTATCCACTCCATTCTGTACATCAGGACCTTCATCACAAAACACATGAACACTTGAAGTACAATGTGTCCAGTTTACTTCTATGGGCTGCTTAGAGTCCAAGACAGATTAATTGGAATTAATTAATCCTGAAAATGAACCTTAACAGTTTGAATGCCATGTTTGGTAATCTTTTACAGCCATTTACCTTACCAGATCCAGAGAGAGGGTTCCGGTGAAGAGAAATTTGGAAATCTAAAGAGAAAAGTCAAGACAGTAGAACGTTATAGTGATTTGGTAAAGACAGACAGAATGGAGCAGGTAGGGACAGAGAATTAGTGATGCATGAGCAAGTAAGACTCATTCAAATACTTACAGTAAAAAAATAAAATTAAAGCTCTTTATCTAAATGTACAAAACATTCACAATAAGACACAAGGACACAAGAAATAGGAGCAGGAATAGACCACATGACCTATCGAGCCTGCTCTACCATCCAATCCAATCGTGGCTGATCTTAGGCATCAACTCCATTTTCCCACCCACTCCCCTTGTCCCACAAGAGATAGATGAATAAAGTCACTTGGCAGTACAGAACTTGAATCTTGTTGAAAAGAGAGACTTGTTGCTGAAGCTTTTCAGGACAAACACAAGATGTACTCATCAGGACAACCACAAGAATGCCAAATTTCAAATGATCCCAAAAATTTATCCTACAGGAGAAAATGCACAATGGCTACCAAAATTTTGGTTTTCTGTCTCCTTTTTGTTTCCTTAGTTTCCAACCTTCATCTTTAGGTTGTTACCATGTTCTATTCTGGAAAGGGAGTTGGTGAAGGATAGAACTGGAGCCCATCTTTGCACACTTTTATATCTATTCACAGAGTCACAAAAAACAGCATACATCTCCTAACCGCAACAACCAGTTTTAGTCTCTATTTATAGGGGCTCAGGTGGATGTCCAGTTAATGCCCACTACCAAATTACAATTAAACACAATTGATGTGCAATTAACACCTAGTCCGAGATTCACCATTCTGCAGAAATAGTTTGTCCCTATCTGCCCTATCTATCTCCCTGAATGTGTTGAAAACTTTGATCAAATCACCTTTCAACTTTCGAAAATCCAGGGACTAGATCCCCAATCTGTGTAACCTCTCTTTGTAATTTAAAATTTGGGGTGGAATTTTGCAGCCCTGTCACGGTGGGGGTGGGCCCATGAAATGCGGTGAGCCGTTCAAAATTCTACTGACTTTGGCAGGAACAAAAAAAATCCCACCAGCATAAAATTCCGCCCTTGGAGTCCAGGTATCATTTTGGTAAACCTCCACTGTACCCGAAGCCTTATGCAGCCATTTATCAATGGGAAAGTAGTTACCCTCCACATTATGCAAAAATGGAATTCATAATGTCACAAGGTAGGTATGGGTGAGGAAAACCATTTGGTCCATCTTATTTCATTCATCAAGGAAGCTCTAGACCTCCTCCCATTGTAGTTGTCAACTAGATCTGAAAAAGCATCAGTGTTTCTGCATCCAGTCTATATGGGAACGATCACCACTTGTGAGAGAAAGAACCTTCCTGATATAAGTCTCAAATGTATCTTTTAGTACTTTGAATCCATAAATCCTATTTCCAACTCTCAGAATTAATTAGAAATAATTTTCTCAATTTATGCTGTTGATGCCATTTATTATCTGGAAGGTCACCAATCACATGCCTTTGTCCAGGTTCACGTTTTCTCATACCTCAGACCCGTAAACCAGTTCTATTACTCTCAATCAATTAAACAGGTGTATGCTGGAACAAAATGTTTGCAGCACTGTCCTATGATAGTGTAATTTTACACAGTGTGAAATGATGCTGGAATATTACACTATGTGAAATGAGTCTTTGCTATTACACAGTGCAATGGTGCTGTAATATTGCACAGTGTGAAATGATGCTGGAATGTTACACTATGTGAAATGGTGCTGTAATATTACACGATGTGAAATGATGCTGGAATATTACATTATGTGAAACGATACTATAATATTACACAATGTGAAATGATGCTGTAATATTGCATAGTATGAAATGATGCTGGAAAATTACACTGTGAAATCATGCTGTAATATTACACTATGTGAAATGATGCTGGAATATTATACAGTATGAAATGATGCTGTAATATTACACATTGTGAATGAGCCTTTGCTATTACACAGTGTGAAATGGTGCTGACTGTCAGTTGGTTTTGTTACAGACAAGCCAAAGAGATTGTGTTGAAGTATGAAGGCAGATTAACAAGGACAAGAGGCTATCAGGCTGCAGGGGCAGAAGTAAGTTAGTTTCAGCACTGAGAAACAAAAGCTTAATGGAAATGAATGTCCTGTGAAAGACCTTTAAAACATGCCCATAGGAATTTCCTCCTCTTGCAGTAATTAAGCTTCTCCCATCCTTTGAATATTTATAACACAGGTCACAGGTTTAATTAAGATGTTCAGAATTGTGTAATGAAGACATCCTTTGTTAGAAATGTAAATTATCTTTTTGTCACTTACCTCAGTTAAAGAGTTATTTAATTCAAAGATGAAGTATGGAATCCTTTGTTTGAATTCTGTTATAATAAATATTTAGCTTGGGTGATTTGATTGATGTTCTGATTGCACTATTTGTTTCAGTCCTCTCTGCTTTGAACTCAGTTGTCAGATGGTTTGGTTGATAGGTTTGTTGCTGCATTGTAATTTACTCCCAATCCTCTCTCAAATTTTAGATGTGGAAAAAATTTGGGAGACTGGTGTACAATGTAACCGTGCTTTTTATCCCCTGGGAAATGAGAATAAAGAAAATAGAAAGTAAGTAATTCTAGAAAAAGCTTAAAAATGTGTATTTTATTAGATCGTTGTTTGATTCATTCCCTCCTGTGTCAATGGTCAGGCACTGCGCTGTAGCCCTCTCTTATTGTGGCACAGACTGAAAAATGAAACTAAAGTCTTGCTGTAATGAAAAGCCTGATATGGCATCATTCAACCCCTATATTCACATGGAGAAAGAGCAGCATAATGTATGAATCACAATTTATGTTTCGTGCACTGCTGAATTAAAAGGATAAATTCTCACACAATATTATCCTGTACCTGACCATGTCACACTAATTTGTGTGACCACTAACTCACAGAGGGAGCACAGAGTGTGTGGGTTCAAACATCTATAGTGGGGAACTGGGTGGTGCAGTGGGTTACACTCCCAGCACCAGGACCCTGTTTCCAGTCTAGGTTGAACAAATGAAAGTCTTTGCCAGCTGAATAATCTTAAATGAAATGAGTTTGGACGCTTAATCTCTCGTGCGTATAATTTATTCTGTCTCACTAAGAGAGGTGGCTGATATGGGGATTGGAATGCAATGATGTATTTGCGTAATAGGAAAATGGTTTTGTTGGGGTTGAGGCACATTGTTGGGACAGAATGGAGGAAGATTTGCTCTATAGCTATCTGTGTGCCTGATCTGGGAAGCTTGATGCTGCCAATGGCTACCTGAAATGGGAAGCGTCCATTCCCCACACATCACTTGTCCTGAGGAGGACAGTAGTGCAAGTTAACATCTATCGAACTTTGAAACAATCCAGAACTTATTGTAGATATTTATATTAATATAGAAATTGAGGTAGAAGGTCAACCATGACCTTATTGAATGGCAAAGTTGGTTCAAAGGGCCAAATGACTAACTCCTCCGATCTCTTATCTTATTTTTATTGTTGCTGTCTTTGAAATTTGGTGTTCTTGCATCTGTCCTGATGAGTACAAGATGAAATTCTTTGACAGCATGTCGCTTTTCTCAGCAACATTTCTTATCTTCTTAATAAGACATTGCGCCACTGGGAGTGTGCTACTGTTGTGTGTACTAGTGAAATATTTTATCATTGTTAGGTCACTTTGGCTCTGGAGTTGCTTCGTATTTTATCTTTTTGAGATGGATGTTTGGCATCAACATAGTGCTGACTATAATGACGGGAGCGTTTGTTATATTACCAGAGGTAGGTGGTACTGCATGCTGTTTTTTTTCATTCGTTCATGGAATGTGGGTGTTACTAGCTAGACCAGCATTTATTGCCCATCCGTAATTGCCCTTGAGAAGGTGGGGAGCTGCCTTCTTGAATCACTGCAGTCCATGCGGTGTAGGTACACCCACAGTGCTGTTAGGGAGTGAGTTCTAGGAATTTGACCCAGCAACAGTGAAGGAACGGCAATATATTTCCAAGTCAGGATAGTAAGTGGCTTGGAGGGGACCTTCCAGGTGGTGGTGTTCCCATGTGTCTGCTGCCCTTGTCCTTCTAGGTGGTAGTGATCGTGGGTTTGGAAGGTGCTGTCTAAGGAGGCGTGGTGTGTTCCTGCAGTGCATCTTGTAGGTGGTACACACTGCTGCCACTGTGTGTCGGTGGTGGAGGGAGTGAATATTTGTGGATGGGGTGCCAATCAAGTGGGCTGCTTTGTCCTGGATGGTGTTGAGTTTCTTGAGTGTTGTGGGAGCTGCACTCATCCAGGCAAGTGGGGAGTATTCCATCACACTCCTGACTTGTACCTTGTGGATGGTGGACAGGCTTTGGGGAGTCAGGAGGTGAGCTCCTTGCTGCAGGATTCCTCGCCTCTGACCTGCTCTTGTAGCTAAACGAACGTCTTGTGTTTGAAGTTGATTTGTCCAAAATCCTCTGCTCATATCTTGTCCCACACTCAGCCCTGCTCACCCTCAGTAATTTCTCTCCTCACCACTTTACACAAGCTCCCTGTCTCCAATGGTACATATTGAATGAGTTTTCACTTTTGGGAAGAGTCTAATTCTGGTGATAGCAGATCATCCACCACCTGCCTACAGCCTGCATGGTTTCCTTTCCATAAGACTTGGTCAGTTTTCTAGCCTGTCAAAAGTAAAATTTAATTTGAATTGAATTTAAAAGCCTTACCCCTCTTTGCAATACCTTCTGTGTCCAGCTAGGTCGCCATGGTTAGACATACCCTGGGAGATTTCATCACATGACCTTCCACCACCCTGCCCCTTAAGTCCCGCCATTGGTCGACTGTCAGGTCCATCATCAGAGTGCTGCCCTGCCCATGGCCAATTGGAAAGCAACAGGCTGTTCATTACCTGATTGGATGATTCCTGGCTGTCAATCAAATCGATTTCTTCCCCACATCTCCACCATTTTTATAATTAAGGGGTTGATTTTAAAGTGAAAATAAAACAGCTTTCTTCTATTGCCCCACTGATTTCTCTCCTGACTTTGTTTGCAGCAGTGCCCAAGAGATTGATCTTTTAGTCTTGGAGACTCCTAGACAATCCTGAAGGTTTGGCAACTTCTCTGTGGCCTCACTCACTGCACCTCGGCAAGTTCCTCCAGCCTTCTCTCCCCTTCTATGCCTTCCAGCCCTTTGACCCCAGCCTCTGGACTATTTCCCCCTTCTTGCTTCTCCCCCGTCCTGTCGCCGCACTTCCAGCTGTCCCAGTCCAACTCTTTCCTTAACTCCTCACTGCTGCCACATCCGTCTTTAAAAGCCCCAAGCCTCTCCCGTCATCTCTCCTACAGAGGCTCGCTCCCGGCTTTCCTCCCTGTCTGCGAAGCACTTTGAGACATTTCCTACATTCAAAGGTACTCTATAAAGTCAAGTTGGTGTAAATTGAACTGAAAGGAATGCCCATTACATAAATAGACATCATTCAGTTGGAGCGAGATTACAGTAGCATGAATGTTTCGTCCAATGCAACAAAACAAGATAGATCCTTTAATTTTAAATTTAGTTTAAAACGCTTTGATGTGATATTTTGCCATGTTGCATTGTCTATCATTAACTTGCAGAAATTAACATATTCAATTCCCTTTTCAATCAGTCTAATATGGGTTGACATCAGTTCAGTAAAACCAGTAATGGGATTGCATCTGTTTTGTGTTTTTTTTTTACAAGCTTTTAGCAGGCGCTCCGTTTGGAAGCGTTCCCAGCAAAACTATTCCTGCAGGATACGTCGCATCCGCACAAGATCTGGACACCATCTGGTCACTCGGGGCAAGCCTGTCAACATCCTTTATTACTTTACCAATATTACACCCCAGTGAATTGCTTAAACGTCTAATTAAGCCAGTGCCTTGTTCTGACTTTCATTCTGTCTGCCATGCAGGGCTACCTCCAATATTCGGTAATGTTTTACGGTTACTATGGCAACGAGAGGAAGATTGGGAGGTCAGGCTATCGTCTGCCGCTGGCCTACTTTATGGTTGGGATGGCAGTGTTTGCCTACAGCTTCGTCATCCTCCTGAGAAAGTAAAAACTCTAAACTGCGCATCCTCCTACAATACTAACATGGATTTCTAGTTATTTGGAGTATTTTCTGCTGGTTTGCGATGTTTCTTTGACTTTCTGGTTGCCGCATTAACAGGGAAGTGGGGTGAAACCGGGGGTGGGGGGGGGAAGAAAACCTGGCAAGGCCGGGGACGCACTGAGGCCTTTCTGAGCTTAACAGCAGGACCTCGCTTTAAAAAAAATCCACTTCAGCCTCCTGCCTGACAACTGGCCCAATGGGCCGTGTGGTCAGCAGGTGGGACATTAAGTGAGTGACCGGGCCCTCAGCCGTCAGTACTGGATGGATTAAGGCAGGAGGTTATCATCGGGAGGCAGGTGGAGATGGTGTCAGCGGGGGAGCGGTGACAGCCAGGCGGTAGTGATCTTTAACACTTAGCTTGGCTGGTGAGATCCTCCTGCCTCAGATCTGCTGCTGGGAATCTCACTGCTCGGGATGCCCCACCGTTACTGAACTCCGGTGCCAACGTTGTCACCAGGTTGTGCCTTTTCAATGTTAATCAGGCCCCCACTTGTCATTTGGAGAAGCCTCAGCAATGGCCTGGTTTATGTTTGTTACATTTTAAATAGGTTGGGGTCAATTTGTTTGGATTAGTGGGGAGGGGGGCTTAAAATCGAGGCCCATGTGTCTGTTGCTTCTTCTGCTTGTTTTTCTATTTGGTCCCACCAGTTTTATTCATGTATCTGTTTGTTCACAAGACGTACAGATGGTTATCATCGGTGTTTACAAGACCTGAGTTCAGTTTATCCCCATTCGTATAAATGTCCTTCTCAGCTTTTTAGCCATTTTGCCGACAATGAAACAAATATTGTTACAAGATCAGGTTATAGCAAGGGGAAGAACCCATTTCATAATTGCCAATGCTCTCAACGAACAGAGCAGTGTTGTGTTTGCACTGTATTTGTGAGGCGCTGGCCCAGAAATTTGGCTACCCAGAGCCCATTTTTTGGATACTTTTGCGGCTTCCTAATCCTCCAATATGGCAAAAAGGAATTGCAGAGTCTTCATGCGCTAGAGATGCCCATCGTGTTAGGTCAGGAAATGATTGTGCTGTGTCTGGGCCTGAAGCAGGCATCAGGTTCTTTGTAAGTACAAACAAGGGGGGTGCTAAACCAGTTTGAGACCCTCCTCCTCCCAGTCTAAGGGCGGTTTGACCAGCTGAGGCACTTGGCATCTGCTGCTCTCCGAAACCAGGCCTTAAAGGAGGAACTGGCTGCACACCACGACCAACAAGATGAGATTTTAAAAGATTCTTGCTTGACTGTGGAGCCAGGAGGAGCAGAAATCCACATCCTGACCCCCCCAGATTCAAACCATGCCACCATTAACTCCATACCTGAACGCCCCTCTTCCTCACTCCTCTGTGGATGAACGGCCTAACCTCCCATTGCGTGGCACCAATGAGCTGTGAGTTGCTCTCCTCAGCTCACCTGCTTTTTGGAAACGAAGCCCAAGACCCAATACCACCAGCACCTCAGAGTTTAGTATCCAAGCGCATGTGCCGCATCCGAATTCCTTGTCTGTGAATGTGTCTGTGTCTGTTAAAATGCAGAGTAACCCCTTCATTGTTTTGTTGGTTAGAATGGCGAAGAATTCCCGGCTGAGCATGGCAAGCACTTCAGATGAGAACTACACTTTCTGCTGGAAGGTCTTCTGTGCCTGGGATTATCTGATCGGAAATCCAGAGGCTGCAGAGAGTAAAACAGCCGCAGTGATCAACAGTATCCGGGTAAGAGGCCGCTGACGACCCACCCCCCAGCTGCTAGAAATATGCCCGTACAATCACACAGCACAGGAAGAGGCCACTTGGCCCATCGTGCCTGTGCTGACTCTTTGGAAGAGCTTTGCAATGCTCTTTCCGCGGGCCACTGCAGAATTTTCCTTTTCAAGTATTCATCCAGGATTCCCCTTCGAAAGTTACTTCTGAACCTGCTTCCACTGCACTTTCAGGCAGAGCATTCCAGAGCACAACAACCCATTATGTAAAATATTTCCCCTCATCGCACCCCTCTGGTTTTCTTTTGCCATCACCTTAAACTCTGGTGACCAACCATCCTGCCACCTGCTTATTCACTCCGCAAAAATCCCTCATGTCATGTATATTAATCCAGTGCTCGTTTCATATGCATTCTAGTTTTCACATGAGTGTTGGTTGCTAACTGGTAAACACAAAACGTCCGTTATTTTTGCAGGAGGCGATTCTGGAGGAACAAGTGAAGAAGAAAGACAGAAGCTTGTAGGTGTTGGCCAAAGGGAAAATGCAAAAGCACAACTTTAACATAAAAATTATACCGTTTGTTACTCAATCGAAAATAACAGGTTTCACCTTATCGTTTTTCCAGGGCGATGGTAATAAGTTTAAGGATCCTTGCCAATATTCTGGTACTTCTCTCACTGGCTGGCAGTATTTACATCATTTACTTTGTTGTCGATCGCTCTCAAGAGTTAGAGCGCACCAAGGTTGAGTTGACGCTGTGGGAAAAGAATGAGGTATATGCTTGTCCTTGAAGGTGTTTGGCATTGAAACACCTGATACGTGAATGTACTCACACACTGACTGCTTTCTGTTTAGGTGAGTGTGGTTGTTTCACTCATCACCATGATTGCTCCCTCTGTGTTCGAACTTGTGGCTCAACTGGAGATGTTGCATCCCAGAACCACGCTGCGCTTCCAGCTTGCCAGGTATGAGCTTGTCTCCCTTCCCGTCTGTCACCCAGGTTTGGCATTCCTGAGAAAGGCTAAATGAGTTGCTTGCTGGCATTATTT
Source organism: Cetorhinus maximus (assembly GCF_964194155.1). Taxonomy (NCBI): domain Eukaryota; kingdom Metazoa; phylum Chordata; class Chondrichthyes; order Lamniformes; family Cetorhinidae; genus Cetorhinus; species Cetorhinus maximus. The sequence goes on from NC_135904.1 coordinate 33,355,731, forward strand.
AATCATTAATGTGTGGTAGGCACTGGGTGCCTCGTCTACATAAAATAAATGTGAAACTCTTATCCACCTAGTGCTGCTGTCAAGTGAGAGTGAGACCCTGTTAATTGTTTAAGGCACAATCTATCCTCTCAGAGCCAAGCCCCAAAGCCTAGAGACAGAAAGATATAGCACCTTCTGTAAAACTCACTGGTAACGGGGGGATATGGAGCTGAATAGTTCTATGAAATGTTGTAAATGTTGGCCCAGACCTTCCATCTCTGGATGGTTGGAGACCTGACATACCCCAGTAGATGTGGTACAGGACCCCTCGGAAGTTCCCACATAAAGATTCCATGGGAATCGCTCGGGAAGTTTGAACTTCCGATGGGCAATTCCCCTGCCCCCAGGGATCCTCCGAAAAGGTCTCCAACTCTGAGTTAGAGTCAGACACCGTGCGGTTCCGACTTACCTGAATAGTTACCCAGGTAATATTAGACAGGGAAAAGCCTATTTAACACCTGGGTAACTATACAACTAACCCCCCCAACCTCCCCCATTTCACCCCCAACTCCACCCCTGACCCCCATGACTCCCCTGACAGCCTTGACTCCCCCACTGACCCCCTCAACTGCCACTGAACTCTCCGACTTCCCCCCTCGAGCCCCAACTCTCCCTTGACCCAACCTGACTAGCCCCCTGACCAGACTTTGCCCCCAAACTGACCTGACCCCACCACCCATGACTACCCCCTGACCCGACCTATCTACCCCGCCCCCCCCCCCGACCCAGGCTGACTGACCCCAACTTGACCACTCCCGACCCACCTACTCACTTCACCCACCTGCCACCCTGCCCACCTCACCCACTTACTTTCTCCCCTGTGGTATCTCAAAGAAGCTTTGGGACATTTAAACTCATTCCCTCCCGGAATATGGCAGCTGGTGCTGTAAAAGAGGGAGCAGCTTCTGAGTGGATTCTCTGCGTTGTTCCCTCGGGGGGTTTGCTGGGCTGAGTCAGTTCTGCAGGATCCAACATTGGAAGATAAGCCAGAAAAATCGGAGGAAGATAAATGTGTATTTTTTTTTCCCTGATCAGAGTTGGAAATAGGGGATCCTGATCGGAAGATCTGGGCCACTATTAAAAATAAAGCGGGATCAAACATAGGGCAGTGATTTAAAAGACACCAAACTATCTAATATCGCATGTTGAGATTTGACTGTTTTCTTCCCTAAAGGATAAAACTTCTTAACGTTCCATAACAGCTGCAGATTTCACTGGAATTGCAATTTATTTTTACTGTTGGTGCTGGAAGAGCTCCCCAGCATTGGACTTGGGGGGGGTACCCCAATGATGCGCTGGGGAACCCCTCTGGGAAGTTCTCAGGTGAGAGTTTGCATGGCAATTGCCCAGAAGTGCACCCTTCCTCTGGACAATTGCATTGCGCTGGGAACCATCCGAAAATGCGAGTTAAATCACAAACTTCGGATGGTTTCACCAGAGTTATACCAATAGTTACCCAGAAAAAGTTAGAAGAATTAAAACCTCTTCTAACTTCTGGGTAACTGTTGTAAAGACCCAGTCCGACCCCATGGGACTCCCCCCACCACTGCCCCGACCTCTGACACCCCCCCACTCCGACCTCCGACACCCCCCTACCCCACTGACCTCCGAACCCCCCCAGACCTCCAACTGACCGCACCCCCCCCCCCCCCCCCCCCGGACTACCCCGGCCCTCCAGCCGACACCCCCACCCCACAAACCCTATGCACTTACCTTAGACACTGATCTTCTCCCTGGCCCTTTACACTTTCCTGCCCAATAGTAGCAAATGCTGTAAATAAGGGGGCGTGTCTGGACACTGGAGCTACATTGCGCTGGGGTCTGCGAGGAGTCTGTCGTTGCAGACCCCAAGCAGCTCCGGTGAACAGAAGTGGCGACGTAATTTTCAAGACCAGGTAAATAGGTATATATTTCTTCTAATTCCTGTGGGCCGGCACTTTCTGATGCTAGTGGGAGGTTATGGCCCCTGGTGTTACTGTTACTTTCATTTTGTTGAATGTTATCTCTGTCTGTAATGCAGGGTGTTGGTCCTATACTTGGGCAATCTCTACAGCTTAATCATCGCTCTGCTTGACAAAGTGAACAGTATGAGCATGACGGTAAGCATTTAAACTTAAGACAATGCCTTTGTATTTCCAGTGGAGGGGGCTAACTAAGGGAGCAGTGAGTTAACATTTTGACAATCACAGTGTCAAAGAGGTGCCAAGGTGAATGATAATTAGAGTAAATCCTCCCCACCCCTTCCTCACCACAGCTTTACACAGGAACAAAATTTTAGAAACTTCTCCCACATAACTAGAGCCCCTTCCTAATTCATTCCAGCGCAATTTGCTAGCCCTATTGGCGAGGGTTTAAACCATCTTTGGCAGGAGTATGGGAACCAAGAGCTGAGAGGAATACCAAGATGCACAGAATACTGGGAGAGAGATAACACTGGAGTAAAAATAGTAAGTTATTAAGCGGAATAAAAACAGAAAATGCTGGAAAAAACTCAGCAGGTCTGGCAGCATCTGTAGAGAGAGAAAAACAGAGTTAACGCTTTGAGTCCGTATGACTCTTCTTCAGAGCTGGAGAGAGACTCTTCAGCATCCAAGGATACTGAGGGAAGTAAGAGTGGAAATTGCAGAGGGACTGACCATAATTTTCCAGTCTTAGACTCAAGGTGGTGTCAGAGGACCGAAAAATTGCAAATGTTGCACACTTCTTCAAAAAAGGGTATAAAAACAAGCAACTACAGGCTAGTCAGTTTAACCTCGATGTTGGGGAAGCTTTTAGAAATGATAATTCGGGACAAAATTAATAGTCACTTGGGCAAATACAGGTTAATTAAGGAAAGGTAGGACAGATTTGTTAAGGACAAATCATATTTAACTAATTTGATTGAGTTTTCTGAAGAGGTAACGGAGGGTTGATAAGGGTAATGTTGTTGATGTGGCTCAAATGGACTTCCAAAAGGCATTTGATAAAGTGCCGCACAACAGACTTGGGAGCAAAGTTATTGTTCATGGAATAAAAGGGACAGTAGAAATAAGGATACAAAATTGGCGGTGGTTGACAGGACCCTCAACCATGTCCGGCCCATCTCCCGCGCATCCACCCTCACACCTTCCTCTCCCTCCCAGAAACATGATAGGGTCCCCCTTGTCCTCACTTATCACCCCACCAGCCTCCGCATTCAAAGGATCATCCTCTGCCATTTCTGCCAACTCCAGCATGATGCCACCACCAAACACATCTTCCCTTAACCCTATTGGCGGCATTCCGCAGGGATCGGTCCCTCCGGGACACTCTGGTCCACTTCTCCATCACCCCCTACACCTCAACCCCCTCCCACGGCACCTTCCCATGCAACCGCAGAAGGTGTAACACCTGCCCCTTCACTTCCCCTCTCCTCACCGTCCAAGGGCCCAAACACTCCTTTCAAGTGAAGCAGCATTTCACTTGCACTTCCCTCAATTTAGTCTACTGCATTCATTGCTCCCAATGCGGTTTCCTCTACATTGGAGAGACCAAACGCAGACTGGGTGACCACTTTACAGAACACCTGCGGTCTGTCCGCAAGAAAGAACCAAACCTCCCTGTCGCTTGCCATTTTAACACTCCACCCTGCTCTTTTGCCCACATGTCCATCCTTGGCTTGCTGCATTGTTCCAGTGAAGCTCAACGCAAACTGGAGGAACAGCACCTCATCTTCCGACTAGGCACTTTACAGCCTTCCGGACTGAATATTGAGTTCAACAATTTTCATGAACTCTCTCCTCCATCCCCACCCCCTTTCTGATTCCACCCTTTTTTTCCCAATAATTTATATAGATTTTTCTTTTCCCAACTATTTCCATTATTTTTAAATGTATTTCCATCCATTGTTTTATCTCTACCTTTTAGCCTTTTTCGATTCTTTCACCCCACCCCACCCCCACTAGGGCTATCTGTACCTTGCTTGTCCTGCTTTCTATCCTTAATTAGCACATTCCTTAGATAATATCACCACCTTCAACACCTCTTTGTCCTTTTGTCTGTGACATCTTTTGGTTATCTCCACCTATCACTGGCCCTCTATCCAGCTCTACCTGTCCCACCCCGTCCCCCCACCGAGGTGTGTGTCTCTGTGTTGGTGGAGGGTGTGGGTGAGCGCTGTGACGAGACTTCAGGGAGGGTGTCTGTGGATTCCTGTGAGCTTGATTGGGGGCCCTGGGTCCTGGACTCTGTCGGCTTTTTCCCAGATGTGCCTGCGAAAGCAAGGGGAGATAATTAGTGCATGGCAGTGGCCTGTGAAACAGGACACATCACTCACAGCATGGTTATCTGATGGATGTTACACTGATGGACCCTCACTTGGTAGAGCAGCACCGACCTCACCGTCAGCACAGGAATGGTCTAGATCCTCGCCGGCCAGCTGGATGGCTGTATTCTTAAAGTCCGTGAGGACCTTGATTTCAGACATTCCTCCATCGGTCTGTGACCTCTCCCTCTTGTTGTGTGCCAGCTTGTCCTGTACGAATAGAGATGGGGAGAGTGTAAGCAGGATGCCTGCCAGGCCAGATGATAAGTATGCCTGGCATGTGTGGGTGGTGAATGGTCCCATGGACGGGTTGAGGACAATGAAGGTGAGTGTGGGAGAGTGAATGGTGATGCCCCTTGAACTGGCAGTGAGTGAGATCCCTGTGGATGTGTGATGGGCTTATGAGTGTGTGAGGTTGAGAGTGATGAGAAGAGTAACTTACCCTGGCAGAATGGAAGTGATCATTCACTGGGTGGCTGTCCTCTTCTGAAGGGCATTGGCGCTGACTACTGCTGGCACTGCCCCCCAACCCAGATTAGTGATGTTGCTGTCCATCTGATGGCCAGAGCTGGGGTAGAGGACATCACGGGGAGCCTCTGGCCTGTCCAAAAGGCGCTGGACAGACATGTCATTAAACCTGGGGGCTGCAGTCCTCTTGCCTTGTGGGGCCATGTATTCCGCGCAGCAGTCAGGGGCTGGAAGCACTGAGATGTGCGCGCGCGGCTAGACTTTAAATATGGCGCCCGGCATGATGAAGTGGCGAGGTGATGGCGGACGGGCGAATGAGAGCCCGCCCACCATGGAAACAGCATGTTTCCCAGGAATGCATCATTAATGCAGCGGATTTGGGACGATACGGTATGGAAAGCCGCCATTGCAGCCAATGGGTTAAAGGTCGTTTTACCCGCCCGCTACAGCACTTAGCGCAAATCTGGGACAATTCTGCCCTATGCATCTGATGCCAATGACATTTCAAAATGCCGACCACCTACACCCACAGTTCACTTTATACCCAGTGTATAAGTCAACCCCGGATCTTGGAGGAATTTTTTGAGGCTTCAAAGATCAACTTATATGCTGAAATAGTATCTGTTTTTTAATGACGTTGGTTGAGGGATAAATATTGGCCTGGGCACTGGGGAGAACTCTGTCGTGGTCTCTTATGGTCCGCTGCCACTATATATGTTGAGGGTCTTGATGTAGACTTCAAGGGATCTGTCTCTATGCTATCCATGCTGAGCAAGATATTGGGCAGGATTTTCGGGTCGTCAGGCGGGCCCAGGAGTGGCCGGGAAATGGCCAATTAACGGCCATCTAGCATGAAACGCGCGCTGACAGGCTCAGCGCTGCCGAGGTGGGGGGCGGGAGGGGAACGAGTCAGCTCGGGTGCGGGGGAGGGCGCAATGAAAGCTCCCTGAAGGCAGAGAGCTGTCTCGGGGAGCTGGAGCATTTTAAAATCAGAAATAAAGATTTGGAAAATCTGAAAAAAATGTTCCCACATAGAACTCACTCACATGAACATAAACTTAATAAAAATTATGTCAAAACATTTTTTTTTAAAATCCCACCCGTGGATGAGGCTTCCTCAAAAATGCAAAGGCCGCCTGGCCGATTCGCCCACCCATCAACCATAAGGTTGGACGGGCAGCGAAAAATCTCTTAATTAATACTTTAATGGCCTTACTAGGCCTCTTAATTGTCGTCGGACACGTTGCCGACTCTCACATGCGCCCACCGACTGAAATATCGCACGTGTGCGCAATGACGTTGGGACGCTTGTCCGTCGCCATCACGCATTACTTTATGCCCAATCAGGTCGGGCCCATTGAGACTGATTAGGGTTCTAGATGAAAACAATTAGATGAATCTAATTACTTGCAATAACTATATACAGCTCTGCACAGGCCTTGATCTAGCCTGGATCCTAACAGTTACATAGGCTGTTTACCTGACTATGTGCCTGATTCACAAAAGTATACATGAAGTCTCACTGATACAGAGTCACAGACAGTACTGAACATCTAACATGGAGGCTGTACCTTTTCTCCTCCAACCTTACAAACGGTGATGTCATAGTGACGTCACTATGCAGCTTCTAAAGATCTATGTCATTGGCTTCATTGGCAAAGTATACAATATCACAACAAACTCCTTCTTCAAGATAGTTTCATAGGATCTTCCACATGCATCTGAGGGAGCAAACAGGACCTGGTTTAGCTTCTCATCCAAAACTTGGCACCCAAGACAGTGTGGCACACCCTCAGCACTGCACTAGTGTGTCAGCTTCGATGTTTTTTCAAGTCTCTTAAAAGGGCTTGAACCAATGACCTTCTGATGTAAAGGCAAGAGCACTACCAACTTGAGTTCATTGGCTGTAAAGTGCGGGACATCCTATGTTTATGAAAGATGTAACATAAATGAAGCTCATTGTTTTCCTTTTCTGATACAGTCCATCAAGGCTCCACATAATTTTATACGCCTCAGTTATGTCTCCCCTCAGCCTCTCAGCTCCAAAGAAAACAACCCCAGACTATCCGTTCTTCCTCGTATCTAAAATTCTCTGTTCCTGGCAACATCCTTGTAACTCTCCTCTGTATGGCCTTTAGTGTAATCACATCCTTCCTGTAACATGATGACCAGAACTATACACTAGCTGTGGTCTAATTTGTGTTTTATACAGTTCCAGCATAATATCCCCGCTTGTCACCTACCCTGCCGCTTGCAAATTCTCCCCCCACTCCCAACTATGGCACCCGATTTTATGCCTTTGGAGGTGGGTAGAACATTCCGGCCTATCATTCCACTGTTTTCTGCAGTATTGAACCCTCAGTATCTGACATAAGCTTCTTTTGCCTTATCCTACTTTTTGACATCCAGAGGAATCTTGATTTGGGAGTCCCATCCTCCTTCTTTGTGAGAATATATTTGTACTGGACTCTCTTTAGCTCCTCTTTGAATACCTCCCACTGCTCTGACACTGATTCATCTTCAGCTGTTTCCAGTCTATGATTGCCATGATTGAGATGAGAGTGACTGCCCCTGACATCAAGGCAGTATTTAACTGAGTGTGGCATCAAGGAGCCCTAGCAAAACTGGAGTCAATGGGAATCAGGGGGAAAACTCTCCACTGGTTGGAATCATACCTAGCACAAAGGAAGATGGTTGTGGTTGTTGGAAGTCAGTCATCTCAGCTTCAGTTCCTCAGGATAGTGTCCTAGGCTCAACCATCTTCAGCTGCTTCATCAATGACCTTCCTTCCATCATAAGGTCAGAAGTGGGGATGTCCGCTGATGATTGCACAATGTTCAGCACCATTCGCAACTCCTCAGATACTGAAGCAGTCCATGTCCAAATGCAGCAAGACCTGGACAATATCCAGGCTAGGGCTGACAAGTGGCAAGTAACATTCACGTCACACAAGTGTCAGGCAATAACCATCTCCAACAAGAGAAAATTCAACAATCGCCCCTTGATGTTCAATGGCATTACCATCACTGAATCCCCTACTATCAACATCCTGGGGGTTACCATTGACCAGAAACTGAACTGGACCAGCCATATAAATACTGTGGCTACAAGAGCAGGTCAGAGGCTAGGAATCGTGCAATGAGTAACTCACCTCCTGATTCCCTATAGCCTGTCCACCATCTACAAGGCACAAGTCAGGAGTGTGATGGAATACTTTCCACTTGCCTGGATGAGTGAAGTTCCCACAACACTGAAGAAGCTGGACACCATCCAGGACAAAGCAGTCTGCTTGATTGGCACCACATCCACAAACATTCACTCCCCCAACCACCGACGCACAGTAACAACAGTGTGTACCATCTACAAGATGCACTGCAGGAATTCACCAAGGCTCCTTAGACAGCACCTTCCAAACCCACGACCGCTACCATCTAGAAGGACAAGGGCAGCAGATAGATGGGAACACCAGCACCTGGAAGTTCCCCTCCAAGTCACTCACCATCCTGACTTGGAAATATATCGCCGTTCCTTCACTGTCACTGGGTCAAAATCCTGGAACTCCCTTCCTAACAGCACTGTGGGTGTACCTACACCACATGGACTGCAGCGGTTCAAGAAGGCAACTCACCGCCACCTTCTCCAGGGCAACTAGGGATGGGCAATAAATGCTGGCCCAGCCAGTGACCCCCACATCACGTGAATAAATAAAGGAAATCACATCACAGCTTTCTAACATTGTCCTTTCCCCGGTTAAAAACTTTTGTTCTTGTTCTACCCTTGTCCTTCTCTGTAAATACACTACTCTAACTGAATTATGCTCATTACCAAAATGTTCTCCCACTGATACCCCTTTCACTTCACCAGCTTCATTTCCTAAAAATAAGGCTACTATTGCCCCTTCACCTGTTGGGTTTGCCACATGCTGGCTAAGCAAGTTTGTCTGAATGCATTTGAAGAATTCTGCATCCTTTATATATTTTACTTTGATTTTATCCAGTTATAATCTGGGTCATTGAAATATCTCATTATTACTGACCTGTTCCTGCACTTTGCAGTAATTTGCTTACACCTTTGTTCTCGCTCCGTCGGACTATTTGCAGGTTTATCGTACACTTCTAGCAAAATAAGCCTGCCTGCCCATTTTTCGTTCCTCAGTTCAACCCACATGACCTCATTTGATGCTCCTTCTAGAAGAATACTCCGTCTCGATCCTTTCTTTAACCAACGTTACGACCACCCCCTCCTTTTTTTTTGACCCTCCCTTTATTGTGTCGGAAAGCCCAGTAACTGGGAATGTTGAGCTGCCATTCCTGCTCTTCTTTCAGCCAAGGTTCAGTAAAGCTGTCTTTCTTTTCGATGAGGTGTTAAACTAAGGCCCAAATTTCCCTCTTAGCTGAACACAATAGATCCCATGGGCTGGATTTTACACTCCCCACTGGCGGGTGTGAAGGTGGGTGGGGCTGGTCAAATCCAGCGGGTGGCCTTCCCACCATCAACCTCTCCCGCCCCCCGACCTGTCCAAAATTGTACAACGGAGGCGTTAGGCCTGCCCTTGAGCCTATTGAGGCACTTAAATGGCCAATTAATGACCGCTCAAGGACCACACCCCGTCCTCGCCAGTATTTTTACCCACAGTGGGGAAGGCCCACGTCAAGTGAGAAGTCTGGCAGCTTTAGCTGTACAGGCTGGTGTTGGGCAAGTGGGAGGAGGGAACCTCCTTTGCAGGTCCCCTGGACCACTGGAGGCACAACCCCCCTCCCCCAAAGGTCTTACCCCCTCTCCCCCTCACCACCCCCAACTTTAACCTTGCCTCTTGAACCCAACTCCCTCACCCCAGACTAACCTGGGCACCTTGGCTTTATGGGACTGTCTATAGTCGTAGCAGTGGCCACCACTCCGGGCTGGCGTTGCTGGGACTGCAGAGCTGGTGGTCATCTGACTGGCTGGCAGCTCCCTAAGACGGGCCCTTCCTAAGAAAGGGGTGGAAGTCTCACCTTAAAACGATTTAATGTTTCTCCCGGCATTAAATTGCTGAGGGGCAGCCGTTGGGATCGTGGGCAGGCTTGCTACCGGAGTGGGAAACGGGGACCGCGGTGCCCTGTAAATCCAGCCCATGGTAATATTCAGAAAAACGTAGGAGTTTTCTCCCCAGAATATCGGCCAATATTCCTGCTTTAACCAACCCCATTATAACAGCTTCTCCGGATTGCTTCCTGTGTGTAACCTCGCTTCCTGCAGATTAGCTGCTGTGTTTTCTACCTACAACCGTGGCTGCACTTCAATAGTACAGTGCCTGTAAAGTGCTTTGAGATGACCTGGTGCTAAAAGGCGCTATACAAATGCAAGCCCTTCCTTTTGTCTTAAAATTGGTTGAAGTGATTGAAATCTAAACTAAAAGGAAATCTGACAGATTAAGCAGTTGCTGAGCTATAACACAGCCTGAACTATTAATAGAGTTTGAAATCGCACAAAAGAAATGGAGTAATGTTTATTCCGTGATTGGAAAATCATTGTGTTGTGCCTGAACCATTTTCTGCAGGATAACTCCAATGATACAGGCACTTCGTTTTTGGCAACCAGAGCTCTCCCTGAGGAGGAAAGCCTCTCGACTATCGTACCGGAGATTAGGCTAAGGCCGCACAGCTCATTCAGCTCAGAGGACAACAAAACAAAACCTTTAACCAAGTTTAATAAGACAGCTTTGTTCGACTACAACATCCTGTCTCAGCAAGATCAGTGTTGGGAAACCTATGTTGGACAGGTTTGTGACTGTATATCTGCATTAAGGCGGGTTCTTTGTAGTTTTACATATTGTTGCTTCTGCGTTAGAATAGCAAGGCGCCTCAACAAACAATGAGCACTGAGATTGCTTTTGGGACTGAAACTGGTTGGATGTATCCCTAGAAGTTTCATCACATGACTTCCGGCCACAAACTGCCCCTCCCCCATAACAGGAAGGGGGACAGGTGTGTAGCCCACCACCTTCCCACCCACCCCCAAACCTGGCCCCATAACATGGTAGGTGGACGGGCGCCGACATCAGCAGCCTGCCCGCCATTTTGAAATAAGTAGTTAATAGGCGACTGAGCTTGTTACTGAGACAATTGGACTACATGTTACGCTGCCCACACCATAATATGGTTGGCACAAGCACGCAGCTGGGAGTGAGAGGGCCTTTTTTTTTAACTTTGTGGAAACAGAGGGAAGGAAATGTGGGGCACTTCATTGGCGGGGGGGAATCCCCTATCAGATTGGCCCAGCAGCTTAAGGGCGGGACTTCCTCCCACTGAGGCCCCACTCTCTGCTTGTTTAGGCCACCAGAAGCACATTATCACTACAGGGTGGCTACAGTTCCAGAGACTCACGACCCTCAGAGAGGAAAAATTTCGCCTCATCTCTGTCCTAAATGGGCGACCCCCTAATTTTCAAACAGTGACCCCTAGTTCTAGATTCTCCCACAAGAGGAAACATCCTCTCCACATCCACCCTGTCAAGTCCCCTCAGGATCTTATATGTTTCAATCAAGCTGTCTCTTACTCTTCTAAACTCCAGTGGGTATAAGACTAGCCTGTCCATCCTTCCCTCAAAAGACAACCAGCCCATTACTGGTACTAATTTAATAAACCTTCTTTGAACTGCTTCTAATGTATTTACATCTTTCCTTAAATGAGACCAATACTGTACACAGTACTCCAGATGTGGTCTCACCAGTGTCCTGTATAACTGAAGCATAACCTCCCTACTTTTGTATTCAATTCCCCTCACAATAAATGATAACATTCTATTAGCTTTGCTAATTACCTGCTGTACCTGCATGCCAACATTTTGTGATTTATGCACTAGGACAACCAGATCCCTCTGCATGTTAGAGCTCTGCAATCTCTCACCATTTAGATAATATGCCTTTTTTTATTCGTCCTGCCAAAATGGACAATTTCACATTTTCCCACATTATATTCCATTTGCCAGGTCTTTGCCCACTCACGTGACCTATCTACATCCCTTTGTAGCCTCTTTACGTCCTCTCCACAACTTACTTTCCTACCTGTCTTTGTGCCATCAGCAAATTTAGCAACCATACATCTGTCCTTTCATCCAAAACGTTGATATAAATTGTGAAAAGTTGAGCCCTCAGCACTGATTCCTGTGCCACAACACTCATCGCATCTTGCCAACTAGAAAATGAGCCATTTATGCCGACTCTCTGTTTCCTGTTAGCCAGCCAATCTTCTATCTATGCCAATATGTTACCCCCTACCCCATGAGCTTTTATTTTCCGCAATAACCTTTGATGTGGCATCTTATGAAATGCCCTCTGGAAATCTAAGTACAGTACATCCACAGGTTCTCCTTTATCCACAGCACATGTTACTTCTTCAAAGAACTCCAATAAGTTGGTTAAACATGATTTCCCTTTCACAAAGCTGTTACAGGCTGAGTGTCCTGAAAGACAGGCTGTAGCATAACAGCAAAAAAGGTCACCATACAGCTAATTGATTTCATCCTTGTGGCCAGCTATTCATGTAAACCATTGTTCATATATACATCACAAGTTAAATAAAGGACAATTTCTATCTTCAGGAAATGCTGAAGCTGTCAATTATTGACATGCTTTTCACCGTGGGTAGCATCCTGCTCATCGATTTCATCCGGGGACTATTCGTGCGATACTTGAGTGATTGTTGGTGCTGGGATCTGGAGAGTAAATTTGTAAGTACTGCGCAGATTTAAATTTTGCACCATTTTCACTATATATTTACAGCAGGCCTCATGCCCCTCTCTGTCCCCCCACCCCCACCGGAGCCAGTTTTCAAAATTCCAAACAAATAGGTGAGTTTCAATGGAAAATTCTGCAATGGAGCTGCTTCTCCAATCACAGGTCGTTTCTCTCCCACGTTTGCTGCTGATAGCCTTTCAGCAGCCAATGAGGGAGAGAAACAGTCTCTGATTGGAGGAGCAGTGAACGCCGGTGTTGGCGAGTGCGCTGAGAGTTGCCAGGCTGAGGGAAGCGAATGTATGGCGGGGCTGCAGCCCAGGGAACCAAGTAATGGTGGGGCTGGAGTCCGGGGAGCCAAGTAATGGTGGGACTGGAGTCCGGGGAGCCAAGTAACGGTGGGACTGGAGTCCGGGGAGCCAAGTAATGGTGGGACTGGAGTCCGGGGAGCCAAGTAACGGTGGGACTGGAGTCCGGGGAGCCAGGTGCATCGGGCCTGTGGAGAACAAAGTTTTGGGTGTCTGGGAGGAGATGGTTCCATGGTGAGTATGTGGGAATGAGTGTATGGGGAGGGCGGGGGGGTAAGTGAGTGTGTCAGTGAGTATGTAGGGGGAGTGAGTGTGTCCCTGTGAGTGTGTCCCTGTGAGTGTGTGTCTGTGAGTGTGTGTCTGTGAGTGTGTCCCTGTGAGCGTGTGTCTGTGAGTGTGTGTCTGTGAGTGTGTGTCTGTGAGCGTCTGTCTGTGAGTGTGTGTCTGAGTGTGTGTCTGTGAGTGTGTGTCAGTGAGTATGTAGGGGGAGTGAGTGTGTCCCTGTGAGTGTGTCCCTGTGAGTGTGTGTCTGTGAGTGTGTGTCTGTGAGTGTGTGTCTGTGAGTGTGTGTCTGTGAGCGTCTGTCTGTGAGTGTGTGTCTGAGTGTGTGTCTGTGAGTGTGTGTCAGTGAGTATGTAGGGGGAGTGAGTGTGTCCCTGTGAGTGTGTGTCTGTGAGCATGTGTCTGTGAGCGTGTGTCTGTGAGTGTGTGTCTGTGAATGTGTTGGGAGGACATAAGGAGGTTGCGGACGGATACAGATAAGTTGAGTGAGTGGACAAAAATCTGGCAGATGGAGTGTAATATAGGAGAATGTGAAGTTGTTCACTTTGGCAGGAAGAATACAAAAGCAGAGTATTACTTAAATGGAGAACGACTGCAGAATTGCGAGGTGCAGAGGGATCTGGGTGTTCTAGTGCATGAATCATAATAAGTTATTATGCAGATACAGCAAGTAATTAAGAAGGCTAATGGAACGCTATCCTTTATTACGAGAGGAACTGAACATAAAAGTAAGGATATTATGCTTCAGTTACACAGGGCATTGGTGAGACCACATCTCGAATACTTTGTGCAGTCATAGTCTCCTTATTTAAGGAAGGATGTAAATACATTGGAGGCTGTTCAGAGGATGTTGACTAGATTGATACCTGGAATGAGAGGGTTGTTTTATGAGGAAAGGTTAAACAGACTGGACTTGTTTCCACTGGAGTTCAGAAGAGTGAGGGTGACTTGATTGAAGTATATAAGATCCTGAATGGTATTGACAAGATGGACGTGGAAAGGATGTTTCCTCTTGTGGATGGGTAGGAACGAGGGGGCACTGTTTTAAAATTAGGGGTTGCCCTTTTAAGACAGAGATGAGGAGAATTTTTTTCTCTCAGAGGGTTGTGTGACTTTGGAACTCTCTGCCTTAAATGGCAGTGGAGATGGGGCCATTGAATATTTTTAAGGCAGAAGTAGATAGATTCTTGTTAGGCAAGGGAATCAAAGGTTTTTGGGGGTAGATGAGAATGTGCAATTTAAAACACACAGATCAGCCATGATCTTGTTGAATGGTGGAGCAGGCTCGAGGGGCTGAATGGCCTACTTCTACTCCTATTTCATATGTCTGTATGCGTGAGAGAGTGTGTCTGTGAGTGTGTGGGTGAATGAGAGAGGGTGAGTGTGTGAGTGTCTGAGGGAGTGAGAGATGGTGTCTGTGAGTGTCTGAGGGAGTGAGAGAGGGTGTCTGTGAGTGTCTGAGGGAGTGAGAGAGGATGTCTGTGAGTGTCTGAGGGAGTGAGAGAGGGTGTCTGTGAGTGTCTGAGGGAGTGAGAGAGGGTGTCTGTGAGTGTCTGAGGGAGTGAGAGAGGGTGTCTGTGAGTGTCTGAGGGAGTGAGAGAGGGTGTCTGTGAGTGTCTGAGGGAGTGAGAGTGGGTGTCTGTGAGTGTCTGAGGGAGTGAGACAGGGTGTCTGTGAGTGTCTGAGGGAGTGAGAGAGGGTGTCTGTGAGTGTCTGAGGGAGTGAGAGTGGGTGTCTGTGAGTGTGTGGGGGAGAGAGAGAGTGTGTATGTGAGTGTGAGGGGGAGTGAGAGGGTGTCTGTGAGTGTGTGGGGGAGAGAGAGAGTGTGTCTGTGAGTGTGTGGATTTAGTGAGAGGGTGTCTGTGAGTGTGTGGGGGAGTGAGAGATTGTGTCTGTGAGTGTGTGGGGGAGTGAGAGATTGTGTCTGTGAGTGTGTGGGTGAGGGAGAGTGTGTCTGTGTGTGTGGGGGAGGCAGTACAAGAGACTGAGGGACTGAGTATGCGGAGGGAGAGGGTTGGAGTGTGAGTCTGTCTTGTGTACACACACACACACGGTGAGGGTGAGGGAATGAATTACCCCAAGTCTGACCCTCACACTCTGATTATTTTTATTAATTAGTATTGTTTAGATTAACACATTATTATTATGACATTGCTGTACTTTTGTTTCTTCCTTTAAGACCTCAACCTGTTTTTTGAAATTCAGTCTATTCTTGTGCCAAACCTTATCTTTCCGAAAGTTGCACATTAGCCCCTTGAGTGAGAAAAATATGCAAATGTAGCCCCTGCCCGAACCCAAACAGAAAGGTTGGACAAGCCTGGTTTACAACATGTTCTCAGTTTTTATTTCAAATCTCTTGCAGCCAGAGTACGGAGAATTCAAGATTGCGGAGAATGTCTTGCATCTCATATACAATCAGGGAATGATATGGTAGGTAGCACGACTCATACAAAGGTCAGCTGTTTCTCATGGGTGAATAGAATAAATCAAAATGCATTAAAACCAAAACATCAGGATGGTAGGAGGCCATTCTGCCCCTCAAGCCTGTTCCCCCGCTCAATCTGTATCCAAAATAATGGGAGGTCGGGATATTTCCTCTCTACCAATTGCAATCCAAAAATTATAATTAATTTGAGATATTGGCCAGATTTGCACTAAGTGCGGTAGTGGGCAGGAAAAAAGGTGTTTTACCCGCTGGCCGCAATAGCAGCTTCTCACACTGTAATATCCCAATCCCGCTGCATTAATGATGCATTCTCAGGAAACACATTGTTTCCATGGCGAGCGGCTCTCATTGGCCCGCCCACACCATCACCTCGCTGCTTCATCACACCGGCCGCCATGTTTAAAGTGCAGCCGCGCGCACACATCTCAGCGTTTCCAGCCCAAGACTGCTGCACGGACAACATGACCCCAAAAGACAAAAAGGCTGCAGCCCCCAAGTTTAATGACCCATCCTTCGAACACCTTTCGGACACAGCGGAGACTCGTCCTCTACTCCCACTCTGGCCGCAGGTTGGACAGCAGCATCACCAATCCAACTTGGGAGGTGGTGGCAGCGGTGCTCAGCGCCAACGCCCTGCAAAGGAGGACAGCCACCCAATGCCAAAAAAGGATGAATGATCTCTGTTCCGCAAGGGTAAGTTACTCTTCTCATCACTCTCAACTCACACACTCACAAACCCATCACACATCCACAGGGATCTCACACCTCAAGGGACAACACCACTAACTCTCACACACCCTCACATCTCCATCAGGCTCATATCCTCTGGAGCTCACATCCTCATCCTGTCCATGGCTCCGCTCTCCACACAAACATTCCACACAGAGCCATGTGTCCTGCTCACACTCTCTCCATCTGTTTTCATGCAGGAGAAGCTGGCTCACATCAGCAGGGAGAGGTCCCAGACCGAGGGTGGAGTGGCCCACATTAGGCCCCTCACTCACTTTGAGGAATGTGCCATCGCACTGACTGGTGAGGATGTGGACCGTGCCTGTGGTGACAGCGAGATCGGTGGCAAACATTCTGGTGAGGATCCTGCACCACATCATCTCTCTCTCCATGTAAATGTGAGTGCTCTCTCTCCTGCTTTTGACTCTGCTGCCATGCACTAATTATCTCTACTTTGGTTCACAGGGAACTCTGCCAAGCGACTGACACCCTCAGCCAGCCAGTCCCTCAGCTCCATCCATGTCCTCACCTCCAGCCAAGAGGACACCTCGTCCATTGAAGAGCTGGAAATAAGCAGCCTGGAAGACCCGTCACAGCGCTTACCCACACCCTCCACCAGCGCAGAGACACACACCTCGGTGGGACCTAGATCTAGAGCAGGCTCGGGTTCACAATCTGGTGGTTGCCGCACGGACACGTGTCCGCAGCAGCAGGAGGCAGGCTCAGCCGAGCTCCCCGGCACTCGGAGGGCTGCTGGGGAAGGGGCATCTGTGAGGTCCGAGTCAGATGATGAACTTCTGGATTTGGCCTTCCAACTCATCGTGGAGAGTCAGCAGAAGGCGTGGGAATATCACACAGAGCTGTTGGAAGCCCTCAACAGAGTGGGACAGTGGAGTGCATCTGCCTGCTCTCTGATGTAGTGGTGCCCACATGTGTGGGTATGGAGGTGTCCGTGGGGAGGATGACGAACGCTATGGAGACCCTGGTCCAGCAGAACGCGGAGATGTGTGCAGACCTGCACTCCATCGTGGTTGCCATGGATGAGTTCCTGCAGTGGCAACACTGGCATCCCTCCAGGTGCTCCTTCTCCTCAAGGAGTCAGGCCGGGGTCCCCGGGCACCCATAGGGAGGAGGAACAGCAGCTGGACACCCCTGGGTCATCCACTCAGGAATCTCAGAGACTGTCCACTCCCTCTGAGCCCCCTTTGCCTGTGACCCCCCTCAACCTCATCCTCTGTCACCCCAGAGGGAGCACAGGAGGCCTTCAGGAGGATAGCCAACATGAGCTGAGGCCCTCAAGGCCTTGGGTCTCCAGAGGACCCGCATCAAAGGCATCAAGACCCATACCAAAGGCATCAAAAGCAGCAAGGCCAACCATTGCACAGGCTGTCTCCACCCCTGCTGCAGATGTCAGGGCAGCACCTAGAAGTCTGAGGCATTAAAAACTTAAGACATTCTGATCACAGTTGGTTGCACGGGTGAACACATTTTGTCATTTTACAATCTGAAAATGTATGCACTTTCGCTGAATAATGCAAGCACTCTCCCACGCACACAGATCCTCCCTCCATCACACTCATCTCAATGTCCTGAGCATTTTCAATGCTTCCTGATGGGGTTCGCTTTCAGTTGACCATCTGAACTCACCTGCGTCTCCGCCCAGCCACTGATCGCACTCCTATGCAGCATCTGATCTCGCCCACCATGACTCTCGTTTCACTTTCAATTTAGCCAGCATGGTGGTAATATAGTGTTTCTTTCACTCCCCCAGTCACCTATTTCCTTTCCCCCATCACTGTTGACCACCCACCCCCGCATCACCTTCCACTCCTCTCTGTGACCTACCAACCACAACCCTTTTCTTTTGGGGATGTCCAGGTGAATGTGTACGTTGCCTTTCTTCCCAAAAATCCCACCCTGAAGTGTTTTATCACTTCTTAACAATTTAGAATACACACACAGCTATCTGCTTCTGAACTCCAACTTCCTGTATGAAAAACAGAATGTTCCTTTATTCCTTATTCCCCACCAGAGGGCAATACATCTGGGACTCAGTACACCCTACTGTCAGGTTTCATATAACAATTCATTTAAATAAAATTTCCTTTTACAAAGAAAGCATAAACATTAAACACAAACATCACACCTCCTCCGCATTTAGCCAGGAACAAATCGGTCTGCAGTTTGCAGATTTGCTTTGGCCCAGAGAGGAGTGTTGGTTTAGGTATCTCTGTTTGTTTGCTTAGAAATGGGAGGTTCTGTTGTTCCACTCGTTTCTGTTCAGGTTCAATAGTTGCAGCTACAGGTTTGTCAGCTGAATCAAGTCGGGTTTCACCAACTGGAGCAGATATTTCCCAGAAATCGTCCACTGTGACTGGAGATCCCTGGAAATTTGGTTCCTTGGATTTGGCTTATCTAATCTGGTCAGTGTGTCTCTTCCAGATTCCACAGGAAGATTCAACATCATAGGTCAGTGGCCCTCGGCGCTTGATGATTCTTCCCAGGAGACACTTCGGTGTTCCACACTCATTTCAGACCCAAACAGACTGATCCAGATTAAACTCACGAGCTGGTTTACTTGTGTCATGTGACCTTTTCTGATCAAGTTGCCTTGAACCAATCTTTCCTTTCAAATCTGGACACAGCAAATCCATTCTGGTACGCAGTCGGCTTCCAAACACCAGCTCAGCAGGAGATACCCCTGTTGTTGAATGTGGAGCGTTACAATACATCATCAAAACGTTCTTCAGCTTCAACTTCCAATCTGTTTGTGTCCTCCCCTTCAATATGGCTGTTTTGAATGTCTGGACAAAGTGCTCCGCTTCACCATTTGAGGATGTGTGGTAAGGTGAGATGAGAATCTGCTTGGTCCCATTGTTTTTCAGGAAATGTTTGAAATTCACATGATGTGAACTGTGTGCTATTGTCAGACACAATCAGCTCCGGCAATCCCAAAGTAGTGAATACATTCCAGAGAGCATCAATGGTCTTTGCTGAAATAGTCAACTTCATGGGAATAACATGAGGCCACTGTTTTCTGGTTCTGTTGAAGGGTCATGAGGACTCGAAACGTCGACTCTTTTCTTCTCCGCCGATGCTGCCAGACCTGCTGAGTTTTTCCAGGTAATTCTGTTTTTGAACTGTCTAGCAGAGTCAGCTCAAATCTACACATGTAGTAAGGTTTAAACTTGGTAGTCACTCCTTGAGGTACACACCAACCCTTTTGTGTGTACAGATAAATTTTGGAGAGCACAGCATGCCTCTGTGTTTCAAGTCGAATTTGATCCACTTTAACAGGTAACGTGTCTATCTGGTTCACATTGAAAACAGTGATTTCACTTCGGGTTGTGGAGCTGTGGTGTAACAGGAGTCTGGAAAATGTGTCCGCTTTTCCATGATTCTCAGTCGAGCGAAATGTAATTTCGCACTGATGAGCAGATAAGATCCGTGCCCACCTTTGTAGGCGGCAGCGGCAAGTGTCGGGGTTTGTGACTTCGGGCTAAGCAACCAGGTCAAAGGCTTGTGGTTTCTAATTAACATGAATTTACGTCCATACCTGTATTGGGTGGAGTTTCTTGACTCCGTGGATTAGTCCAAGAGCTTTCTCCTCAATTTGAGCATAATTTTTGTTCTGCCTTGGACAATGTGCGTGAGGCATAGGCAATGGGCCTTTCACTGCCATCAGGAAGTGTGTGGGAGGTGACAGCTCCAACACCATATCCAGGTGCATCACAAGACAGGCTGACAGGTAACTTTTCATTGAAATGTGCCAGGACTTTAGCAGAAGTGAGCTGTGTGTGTGCTGATGGCTGTATACTTCCTGGAATCTTCACTCCGCTGCATTTGAAAAACTTCCTGTGACCGGTCAAGCTTTGTGAATAATTCACCTCCATTCAGAGCAGCGAACAGGTCCTCAATTTTCGGTAGTGGGCACTGAAACACTTCCAGGAAAGGATTACTGGTGATTTTATAGTCACCACATATTCTGATAGACCCGTCATCCTTCACTAATGGGACTATTGGAGCTGCCCACTCTGCATGATCAACTTTCTCAATTATCTGGAAGTTTTTGAGTCATTCTAGATCCTGCTCGATTTCCTGTCACATTGAGAATGGAACTGAATGTGGTTTGAAGAACCTCGGAGAAGCTTTGGCCTTCACAGCAAGTTTGGCTTTAATGTCTTTAATAACTCCAAGACCTTCTTTGAAGACATCAATGTGCTTGTCTAACCAGGACTGCAACATGGGGTTGCAATGTACCTTATTTATTTTATTCCAGTCCAGCTGAATTTCTTTTAGCCAGTCCCTGCCCACAAGCGATGGGCGATCCCCTTTCACAATAAGTGGCAACCTTGCTATTTGATCTCCGTATTTAGCTGAATAGACAATTTTCCAAGTATATTCACAGGCTCACCAGTGTAGGTGCTAAGCTGCAGGAGAGTTTTCTCCAATGGGCATTTCTTGAAAATTTTCTCCCATGTCTTCTCTGCAGCAATAGAAACAAATTCTCCAGTGTCAACCTCCATTTCAACCATTTTACCATTTAAGACAACACCAACTTTTAGTCCTTCATCTAGTTCTAGAGCAGACTGAATGCAATGCAATTGCTCTTCCTCATTGTCGCTGTTTCATTTTCCGTCTCGTACGGACTCGCATTACTTTAGCATTTTGTTTCCAAGTAATGCGTCTTCTTAAACTGCCTGTTCATTTTCAAGTGCGACTTGTCTGCGTGCTCCTCGTGATGCCCTTTTCTTGGCTGTACTGCCTTATTGTGATCAGCCTTTGATCCACATACACTCTGTATGTGTCCTTTTTCCACAGTGGTGACAATCAGCTGTTTTCCACCTACAGGCTTCTGCATTTTGCCCTATTCCGTTACAGCAGTAATGTGTTTGGAAGCAAGTATACCCTGACTTTACTATTTTAACTTTGACACTGTTGGAATGCACTTTCAAATCTCCAGCTTGTTTCTCTGCCATTTCTATGCTTTGTGCAATCTCGAACACTTTCTTCAGTGTTAGCTCTTGCTGTGCTAACAATCTACGCTGAATTCTTTCATTTCTTAGTCCACAAACCAAGCGATCATGCAACGTTTCTTCCAGGTAACCTTTAAACTCATAATGTTCTGCTAATTTTCTCAACTCAGCCAGGAACTGGGAAACTGACTCACTCTCGTGCTGTTCTCTTCAGTGAAACTTGAATCTCTCGGCATTAATTGCTGGTCTGGGATTGAAGTGCCCACAAGCTCTTTAAAGCTTTTACCTGCTGGTTTGTCAGGAACAATGAGATTTCTCAGTAAAGTGAAATTTTTCATTCGGATGACTGTAAGAAACACTGAGGCTGGCTTTTCCCCTTCAATCTCATTCGCAATGAAAAACTGTTCCATTTGCTCAACATAAACTACAAAGTCAATAGTAGCTGGATCAAAAGTCTCTAAAGCCCCTAATAATGATGATCCCATCCTCGACACCATTTGAAGTGTTTTGTCACTTCTTGACAATTAAGGACACACACACACAGCTATCTGCTTCTGAACTCCAACTTCCTGTATGAAAAACAGAAGGTTCCTTTATGCCTTATTCTCCACCAGAGGGCAATACATCTGGGACTTAGCACCTCCTACTGTCCGGTTTTATATAACAATTCTTTTTAACTAAAATGTCCTTTTACAAAAAAAGCATAAACATTAAACACAAACATCACAACCCCCACCAACATTCACCTCCACGACCTCCTCCTTCCCACCCCCAGGGTCTGTGTCTGCCTCCGAGTCCCCACCAACCAACCTCGCCGTCCCTTATACCAATACCATCAACCCCTCACCGTCTCACCCTGCCGCCTCACTCTGCCCCCTCACTCTGCCCCCTCACTCTGCCCTCAGTCATTCTCACCATTCCCTCATACCAAGCCCACCCTCTGTTCGCTCTACAGGAGGCAGTCATGGGCTCACCAAAGCCCCCCCTTGCACATTCGCCTGGACATCCCCCCAACTTGGAACTCCATCCCCCTCTTGAAACCCCTGCTCCCCCCAGAACCCTTCTCTCCCTTTGAACTCCTGCCCCCCCGGGACTCCTCCCCCGACCCTAGTCCTTCCCCCAACCCCTGGACTCTAGCCCCCTACTCCCCACCCCCCCCAACTTAGCCTTTCCCCCTTCCTGATTCCTTCAGACACCTTTACCTTTTCCCCAACCCTTAGCCCTCCCCCTTCCGGGCTACTTCCTCCACTCATACTTCTTCCTCCACCCTCTTCGTCTTCCATCCTTACTCCCTCCCCTCGCTGCACTCCTTCCTCCCCCTGGACTTCTTCCCCTCTGCACGCTCCTTTCCCCCTCCAAACTCCTTCCCTTTCAGCTTTCACACCCCTTATACCTACCTCTCCAGGTGCCGCCTTCTCCCCTATTACCCCCTCCTCCCCCGTACTCCCTCCCCCCTCACAACCTGCCCGCCCAACAACTTCATTCCGCCCTCCCAACCTCACCCCCTGACACCTCTTCCCCTCCCAGTCAATCCTAGACTTTCCTCTCCCATCGACCATCATCTGTTGTGAGCACCAACAGTGACTTTGCAACTTCCACTGGCTGCTTGGCGGAGGAGCCATGTCCATGAGAATCTACCCAGCGTGCCGTGGTCATTCGCCCAGTTTGCCGTTGCTGTTGGGCTCCAGCGTCTTCTGCTCCTCGGATGTTCGCGATTTGAACGAGGCCCTGGCGGTAAATCCCAACTTCTGCACATCACAGTTCTCAAGACATATTTTCCTGTCAGTGTGGGCGGACGATCCAGCAGTGGGAGGATGACTACGGGCTGGGCTTATAATGATATGCAGATGTATTACAATGAGGTCCCCGGCGGCCGATGGCGGGGAATGCAGCCCGCCATCAACAGGCTGAGCTGACGATCGAAAACTGGTTTCATGACATCGCGAAACCGATTTTCATCCTTCTCGTCATATTGTCCGCTCACACCACCGAACACACTTGATACCAGCGGGCACGGAAAATCCGCCCATTCCATGGATTAAGGGCTAATAATATCAGAGTTTACTATAGTTCCCAGTGTTATCATAGAATCATGGAATGATTACAACACAGAAAGAAGCCATCCAGCCCATCATGTCTGTGCTGGCTCTCTGAAGGAGCAATCCACCTCGTGCCACACCCCTGCCCTTTCCCTGTAGCACTGCATCTTTCTTTCCTTTTCATAAAATGATGCAATTCCCATTTGAAAGCCTCTCAGGCCATGCGTTCCAGATCTAACCACTTGTTCTGTGAGGAAGTTTGTCCTCCTGTCACCATTGCTTCTTTTGCCAATTACCTTAAATTTTGTGTCGGTGGAACAGTTTCTCCCCATCTACTTTGTCCGACCCCTCACAATTTTGAATACTTCTATCGAATCTCCTCTCAGCCTTCC
Organism: Cetorhinus maximus; assembly: GCF_964194155.1. Taxonomy (NCBI): domain Eukaryota; kingdom Metazoa; phylum Chordata; class Chondrichthyes; order Lamniformes; family Cetorhinidae; genus Cetorhinus; species Cetorhinus maximus. The sequence goes on from NC_135904.1 coordinate 33,379,406, forward strand.
CTTCTCCAGGGAGAACAGTCCCAACTTCTCCCATCTTCTTCCAAACTGAAGTTCCTCATCGCTGCAACTATTCTCATGAATCTTTCTTCTGCACTACATGCCTTTACATCCTTCCTAAATTATGATCCCTAGAACTGGATGCAATACTTCAATTGAGACCAAACTAGTGTTTTATACAAGTTTAACATAACTTCCTTGTTTTTGTATTCTAAGTCAGGTTAATCTGAATTTTGTGCCTTTACATTGGTGTGTGTGTGATGATTTAGTGTATGACATCTCTTCAGATTGGAATTCACGCCCTAGAATTGACCAATACTGCTCCATCTGTGACATTCATTCCCATCTAATACTGCTTCATTCCTAGAGCAGGAGCCACCAAACGTACCTCTGAATAGAATTACTGCAATATTCCACCCACACAGAAGTTAAAACTGCCCCAGATTTAGTGAGGTGATTATCGTGACACACTTTTTAAAAAAATGATGATGTGAAATATGAGCAGAGATGAGGTCATTGTCTGAGTCACCACATTTTTTATACCAAATAATTTAAAATTATGAAAGACTGGAACCATGTAGTTAGAAGCGGACTGTCTTGGTAGTTGAGAGGCCATTGATCCAAGATTAAATGCCCGAGATTTAGAACAGGGGCAAGGAGAAATATCTTCAAAACAGAGAGTTGTGAGTCCGTAGGGTTTGTTTTCAGGGTTATTGGTTGAGGCAGAAACAAAATCAACATTCAAGGTTAGGTTCAATAGATGCATGACGGAAAAGGGCTTGAAGAGAAATGGGAACAGGGCAAATAAATGTCTTTGAGGTTGATATTAGTAGCCTGTTTCTGCCTTGTAACTTTTATGTCATAGATATTATCGTCGCCACTCTAAAATATATGAATAAAAAAGAAGCTTTTGGAAATAGCAGCTGGTCAGTCAGCATTTGGGAAAAGACTGGTTAATATTTTGGGTGCAGCACCTTCCTTCTGAAGAAGGGTCTAACTCCCAGCACAATAATAACCTATCCTTCATCTTCACAGATGCTGCACATTTCCAGCACATCTTTACTTCAGATCTCCAGTTTTTCCTGTTTTTTCTTTTTGTCTTCAATCTTTAGGATGGGTGCTTTCTTCTCACCATGTCTTCCGGCATTCAACGTTCTCAAACTGATTGGCCTCATGTACTTAAGGAGCTGGGCAGTCTTAACTTGCAATGTTCCACATCAGCAGGTATTCCGAGCTTCAAGGTGAGTGCACCATATAAATAGCCTCATGTTCACGGTGAATGAGTTGTGATGGACATGGTTACTTAGCTCAATATTGAACATAATTAGAAGGTATTAAGAAACCATTGGCTGAATTAGAACAATAAAATGCTTGTGACAATGTATGATCAATCATGCTCTGAGTGATGCATGTTTGTTAAATTAAAAACCCTTGTTGAAGTAACATCCTAATTATATCATTCCTTCGGCTCCATGTAATTAGTACGGATGTCTCTCAACTGTGCTTCTTATTTCTCTTGTCGGAAGACTATGTACTCACTTGAATCACCTGGATTTTCATGTTTTCAGTTTTTTCTTCTAAGAGTTTCAGAGTTGAAAATGTGTCTGGGTGATTCCCCGATCCCACATCCTGACAGAGAGATTGTGCTTGTGAGGAGTTTAGATCAGTGGTGGAATTACAATCCCGTGGTCCCAAATATTCTGGAGCAGGGCTCAGTGGTTGAGAACTCCAGAACATGGATTCACTTCCAGAGATTTTGCTATGCGCAGTGGTACTGAAAATATCTTTTTGGATGAGCAATCTGCTACTGTTAAACTCTCTGTCAGCTAACCTCCAGTTATTAGTAACTAAATTATAAATTATTAATAAATGGACACAAACATTAGAGCACAACACTGGGGGCTGAGGGGAGTGAAATTATTTCTGTCACACACGAGTCAAAAGGGAAGTAACACTTTTATCCATTTTTACCCCTTAGTTCTGGAGCCTGGGCAGAATAGAGCTAAAAAATAAAGCACAAGTGAGCGGCCAAGGGAAAAGCACCTTCAAGATCACAGTTCATCAATTAATCGGCCACTTAAACTGCAAAGACATTTAAAGTTTCATTCACCATCCCATTTACAGCTGGTATGAACAGCACATGGTTGTGATTTCAAAAATGCAGAGAGAATACAGAGGTCACGGGGCAAGATTTGCAAAAGATGCCATCCAACTTGAAGACAGGTGGCATTGAAACGTTAGACTGAGTGAGGTAAACAGCCTGTCCTATAGGGATAAAAGCAAAAAACTGCGGATGCTGGAAATCCAAAACAAAAACAAAAATACCTGGAAAAACTCAGCACGCTGAGTTTTTCCAGGTATTTTCATTTTTGTTTTGGCTGTCCTATAGGGAGGTACCGGAAGAAGATGCTTTTAGGCCCATCTGTAAGTAGCCACTGATGAGAATCAAAGTAAGCTAGAGATGATACTTGAGCATCTTACAGCACTTTCCCTGAGTTGATTCAATTACTACAAAATACAACTACAACAACTTGTGCTTAGATAGCATCTTTAATGTAATAAATGTCCCAAGGCCCTACACAGGAGCACTAAGCCACGAAAGGAGATTTTAGAGCAGATGGCTAAAGGCTTGGTCTGAGAGGTCATTTTTAAGGAGCGTCTTAAAGGAGGAACAAGAGGTAGGGAGGCTAATTCCGGAGCCAGGGGCCCAGGCAGCCAAAAGTGGTGGAGCAATTAAAATCGGGGATGCTCAAGAGGTCAGAATTAGAGGAGTGCAGATATCTCAGAGGGTTGTGGAGCTTAAGGAGAGGGACAAGGCCATGGAGGGATTTGAAAACAAGGATAAGAATTTTAAAATTGAGGTATTGTCATATTGGGAAACAATGTAGGCCAGTGAGCACAGGGATGAAAGGATGGGAGTTGGGTATGGGTTGAAGAGTTCTGGGTGACCTTAAATTTAGAGAGGGTAGGAAGTGGTCAGCAGTGTATTGGAATAGTCAAATCAAGAGGAAACAAAGACACAGGTGAGGTTTACAGCAGCAAGCTTGGATTTAAGGAGTAGGTTGGTTCTGTGCCTCCTCCATTCAGGTGTAAACCAAGTATTTACCCAGCTCTACTTTTGAGAGAATTAATTAATGGAATATCAGTTGCTTTTGCTAAGAGCTTATTCAACTTGCCTCATAAAGGGTTGGTAACTAGAGGAAACATATTTGAGAAAATTGCCAAAAGGTCAAAGGAGAGATAAGGGGAAATTATTTTACACAGTGAGTTGTTAAGATCTGGAATGCACTACCTGAATGGATGGTGGAAGCAGATTCAAAGGTAACATTCAAGAGGGAATTGGATACATGTTGGAAAAGGGAAAAAAACAGAACTATATATAAACAATGGGGGACTGGGACTAATTGGATGGTTCTTTCAAAGAGCTGGCACAGGCACAATAGGCTGAATGGCCTCCTTCTGCACTGTAATATCGTATGTTTTACCTTGAGGCTCTTTTCTCCGCCTCTGTGTTCACAGCCTAAATTAAATAGGCTGCTTCCATCCACAGTAAGGATGATCATTTACCCAAAGTTCTTACTGGGACAAAGCCGTGAAGGCTCCTGGCCACCAATTTTGATTAAATAAGTGAGTACTGAGTGCTTTGGCTATTGTGTAGCTCACTGAGAATGATTCAAGAGGATGAATTCATCAGGCCTACACTCTGAGCGTACAGCCTCAGCCCTGGACAGTGGAGAATGGAGAGTGGAGGTGGAAAATCTTTATTCTGATGAAAGAATACCAAGGTGAAACTTAAACTCTCTCGCTCCATAGATGCCACCAGAACATTACCAGCAATTTTTTTTTCAGATTTCAAACATTTGCATTACTTTACTCACAAATTTAAGAAAGATTTTATTTGCTTGAAAATCAGGAGTGGTTTGAACCAAAGGCATTGACTTTCCCACCCAATCCTTCAACTCATGTTATAATTGAGTTATAATCCACGAGAGTGGAGTCTTCACATTATTACTCCATTTTGCTGTCGGTGATGATAAACCAGATGGTATTGTGTTTTGTTTCCTTCCCAGGTCAAATAATTTCTATCTAGCCATGACCCTGTTCATGCTCTTCTTGTGTATGTTACCAACTGTCTTCGCTATAGCAAGATATCGGCCATCTCCAACTTGTGGGCCATTTAGGTAATGGTCTTTAATACCAAGTCTTCACAAAAAAAAAATCTTATTTGTCAATGATAGAACAGAAGCCCTGTTTATTGAAGCAGCATCACAGCAATGGTAATCCAGATTTTATTCTTCCTCTTAAACAGCGGTCAAGATAAAATTTATGACATTGTGTCTGAGACGATAGTCAGTGATTTCCCTGTCTGGTTCAACACAGTGCTGAGTTATGTCACCAGCCCTGTGGTGGCTCTTCCTGCCTTGCTGCTACTTTTGTAAGTACAAACACAGCAGTGTGTGACTGTATTTATGGTTTTTAGAAGTCATAAGCTTCACTGTATTTATTGTCTTATGTGCACAAGTACAACAGGAGTGACCAAGACATGTTTACATACAATGTAGCTACACTACAACCTAGCAAAGAGCTAATCCTTACATATTACACTAACGTAAATTCATTCAACTTTGAGACGTAGAGAAAAGTTTGTATACATTATGTGTATTATATATCTGTGTGTGTATTATGCATATATTATTAAAATACATTGTATATAATCCTGCTAATTGTTGGGCTCCTTCTCCCCTTCTAGTATGCTGATATATTATCTCCAGTCAATTGCACGCTCACTAAAATTTACCAATAATCAGCTCAGGATGCAGCTCCAAGTTGTACGTATTATATTTGACCTTTAGAAAACTTTGAGATTCTCTCGCACATGGCAATCTCACTAGAACAGAAAAGTCATGTAAATATTTGTGTCCTTTCTATCCGCAGGAAAGAACAGAAGATAAAAAGAAAGTATTCCAGATGGCAGTTGGTAGGAGAGTTTCCTCATTTCATATCTAACAAATCGCTCATGTTATTTCATGCAATACGTTAAACTGAGGAGAAATCACATTGCATAGAAGTCCTGCTTATATTTTTCTGTCAAACCTGTTATCAGTATCGGTATGTAATTGTTAGTGCTCAGAGTTGCAATGGAACTTGAACACTTTCCAGTTGAGAGATGACTCTCCAGATATCTCGCTGTTTATTCAGGGGAATGGAGCTCCTGATTATATGACTCAGGAAAATTAGAGGCCTGGACCATGTGAATGTGATTGTTCATTGGAAGGGTAGTTAGGAAAATCAGAAAAACATTGTAAAGACCCTATCCCAGACCCAGTCTTATTACTGGAAGTCTCGGATCTGCCCAGTCAAAAATAGGTATAAAATGAATTACTTCTTACCCATTTTATCCCCGTTCTTTGCGAATGTGCCAACATGTGTTGGAGCATCAGCATCAGTCCTAACTTTTGGGCCGGATTCTCGTGGAGGAGGCAGGAAGGTTGATTCAGGAAACTTCTCGACCCAGCAGTCGTGTCTCTTTTGAAAAGATACCTCCACCCCCGCCCCACCCGCCATATTTCCGTTCTAGAGCGACAAGGGTGAAATGGAATCAGGCCCACCACCTCAGGAGGCAGGCCCGAGACAGCAGCAGGGGTGAGCAGATATTAAGGTCGGCAGGCTAGAACGCCCACCCCCATTATTCTGGGACATCAACCCAGTTTTAATGATGAATGTCAGGTCTTCTAACCCTCACTCCTGACCCTCCATCTACCCAACATGTCCCCTCCATTCCCCCTCATTTTTCCTATGTCACCTCCATGCCCCCATGCCCTTCCACGCCCCCATATTCTCCATGGCCCCCATTCCCCTGCCACCTCCATGCTCCCTCATATTCCCCATGCCACCCTATACCCCCTCATATGCCCCAATGAATTTCCATTCCCCCTCACAATCTCCATGCCCCCTCATTTTACCCATATCAATTCCATACCCCCATTTATCCTCCATGCCATCTCCATTCCCCCATGTATCCCCTATAGCTATTCACCCAGCATATAAAAAATGGGAAGACCTCAGGAACCATGTCCTTGAATGGGAGATGAAAAAAAATTAAACTTCTAACAATCTAATTGAAGTGTCATTAAAAAACACACTTCAAACGCTTCAAGCTGAAAAAAACTTCTGTTCATAAAAGTCAATCAAAAATTTAAATCCCCTCAGCTGGTTAATCTGTTATAGAAGAAACATCTACTTCACTACCACAAAGACAGATAATTCTTTAATACCCTCTTAGAACTGTTAATCCAACTGTGAACACAGCCCGCTGCTGAAATAAGTGGTTTTGGAGCTTTTGGAACTTTGTCAAGCATTCATAATGGCCTCAGCTATCACAGCATGTAGATAATTTGAGGACAATTCGAGGTATTGGAAAAGCAAAATATCTCAAAAATTTGAACAAAAGGTTAAGGGAGCCGTTTCATGGTGCTACTGTTCAGTGGCTATGTGAGTGGTATTTTTCACTAACAGGATGCTGCCATCAGTCCAAACATTCCTTCTGCCTGCCTCATAGGCTGTATGTCCCAGTGATTGGCTGATCTAATCAAACAGCTGGAGTTACAGTGAACACTAACAACATAGGACATAGCCTACTCTTCAAGAAGGGTAAATTCAAAACTAATCTTCGGCAACAATATTTCAGTGAGTGAGTGGTGGATCTATGGAGCGGGTTCTAACTAGGGAGACATTGGATGCAGCTCGTATTGACTCATTCAATGCAAATTAGACAGATTTATTTTAGAAAATAGTATTCCAGGTTACAGTATTTGAGTAACTTGAGACATGGCGTGTGGCGACTATGGCGTGTTTGGGGGGGGAGCTTTGGATCTATGGTTTCCAAAGCTTTCCACCACAGGGGTTTTGCCTAGATCTGTTGTAGACCAATGGATAGAGATTGATTGCCATAATTGGTCAACAACTCCATTATTGTTTTATTAAGCGACTATCAGGACGGTCAGTGAAATCTTGGGGCAGGATCTTTTGGCCCCAGCCACCGCCAAGATCTTCCAGTTCTTAATGGGCTTTTGGCTGGGCTGCCGATTCTCCCACAGTAGGTCCCACCACAACAGGGCCAGAAAATCCCAACCTTGGTCGTTTCTTGTCTAGCAGTTTCTATAGAAAAATGCCTTTAGTGGGTGAACGGCAAGAGAAGCAGAAATTCCAGCGAGACAGGATTACACCAAAACCTCCTTTCTTTATTCTACCTATCAAATTTTCCAAAGCTTAATTATTATTTATATGTCGACAGAAAATTGTGTACAGCCAATGTCTAGATTTTGGATACCAGCTTCTGGGGGCAGGAGGGCTGCACACGTTCAAACTATTTCATCAGATCAGCTCACAAAACTGCCCTTGTCCTTATCCAGGGCAAAGATTGGAAAAAAAATGAATAACATGCGGTGATTTAATTTCGGGAAATTTCCCTTTTTTCAGCACGATTCCAACATCTGGAGGACGGTGACAAGAAAACTGAGCACGAGAGCAATGTCACCAGCCAGGAATCCTCGCTTCAGTCTTCACCTCGGAGGAACGGAAGCGTAACGAATTTTGACTCCCCGCTCAGTGCAGGGAGTCGCATTCAGAGCATTTCACAACAGGTGGCTCATGCTGTTGATGTTACTCGGGTTCCCAACCTACCTGAAAACCCATCTACAACTGCTGCACAAAAACACAGGCGTGAACACGCCTTCCAGAGGTCAGATCTCCGTTTGATTCCTCTGTCTCTAAATTACTAATTACTCTAAATTGCTAAGCCATGATAAAAAAAAATCTATGTTCCAAAATGTCTTTTATGAAGATTCATTGTAAACCGGCCATAGTTTTTGTGGCAACTCCTTGATAAATGAGCTAAGAGTGAATTTCCCAATCATAATCTCACCATGGGGAACTGCATTGACTAGGAGTGAGGAATGGAGAATCAGGGCTGTTACATTATAGCCTGTCTCTGATCCCCGTTCCCTTTCTCCATGGCTTCCCCACTGAGAGTGCGGGATTACCCCCTCCAGTCCCAAGACACTTCATAGGAGTAATTAGCAAACAAAATCTGACGCCTAGCTACATAGGGGAAATATTAGGGACAGGTGATCAAAAGCTTGGTATGAAGGGTAGGCTTTAGGGAATGTCTTAAAGGAGGAGAGAGGGGTAAAGGAAAGGAGAGGTATAGGGAGGAAATTCCAGACCTTGGGACCCAGACAGCTAAACAATGGAGCAATGAAACGTTAATGCAAGAGGCCCAAATTGGAAAAGTGCAGAGAACTCAGAGGGTTGTATGGGGTTGGAGGGTGCTACAGGGATGAGGAGAAGTAAGACCATGGAGATTCTGAAAACAATGTAGGTCAGCAAGCCCAGAGGTAATGGATGAACAGGACTTGGTGTGAGATACAGGCAGCAGAGTTTTGGATGAACTCAAGTTTACATAAGGTGCAAGGTGGAACGCCAACCAGGAATAGCATTGGAATAAAATTGGAATAGTCAAGTCTAAAGGTAACAACGGCATGGATGAGGTTTTCAGCAGCAGATGAGCTAAGGCAGGGTAGAGGCAGTTGGTGGAATTAATAATCGACATTAATCACCCTGGGAATCCAGCACCCAAATCAGCCAAATCTACAAAGGGTCAATAAACATAATGAGCAGAAGTTGGCAGAGGTAGGCTTTTCGTGTTTGAAGCAAAGGAGGGTGAAGGGAGCATGATGAAGTCTTCGAATATTAAAATAGCCTAGGATTTTGTCCTACGCATGAACATTAAACCAGGAAAAGCCACTGGATCAAGGAGGGGCTGAAGAATCTCATGCTTCCAGTGGGAAACTGCATCCACAGGAAGCGCAAGTTAGAAAATTAAGGCCAAATTGGTCTACTCCTGCCTCCAGCCCTTATTCCCTTCGAGTACAACTGCACCTTGGAGTTTGCAATTAGGCGCTAGATGTCGTTACGCGAAAGGACTATCCTGTGCCTTTTCTTACAACTGTGATATAAGATGCAGACTGCTGCCGGTGTGGTCAGATATTTGGACCGAGCCTACAATGTCACTGATCATAAAAAATTAACTTTAGCTTTTCCAGCCTACGACGCAAGGTGAGAATGGAGTAAAGCTTCTGCTCTGGGTCCAATCAGGAAATTTCACCCAAAATACACTTGAAATTTCACTGGTTAGGTTACGCATCAGGTTTCTTCAAATTAATTTCCGTAAAGGCAAACGGAAAATGACCCATCGACGAGGATAGTGTAATAGAACATAATTATTATTTTTCCTTCAATTTAAAGGGTATTCCATGAGGTATTTAAGTATGTAAAAAGAAAAGTATTAGTAAAGACAAATGTAGGTTCCTTAAGTCTGAAATGGGAGAATTTATAATGGAGAACAAGGAAATGGCAGAGCAATTAAACAACTAGTCCTCTCTTCACGGAGGAAGACACAAATAGCTTCCCAGGAATGCTAGGGAACCAAGGGCCTAGTGAGAAGGAGGAATTGAAGGAAATTAGTACTACTAAAGGTGCTGGAGAAATTAATGGGGCTGAAAGCCGATAAATCCCTAGGATCCGATAATCTATATCCCAGGGTACTAAAGGAGGTGGCCGTGGAAATAGTGGATGCATTGGTTGTCATCTTCCAAAATTCTGTAGATTCTGGAACAGTCCTGGCAGATTGGAAGGTGGCAAATGTAACCCCCACTATTTAAAAAAAGGAAGGAGCAAAAAAACAGTGAATTACAAACCAGTTAGCCTCATATCAGTAGTAGGGAAAATGCTACAGTCTGTTATAAAGGATGTGACAACAGGACACTCAGAAAATATCAATAGGATTAGACAAAGTCAACATGGATTTATGAAAGGGAAAATCATGTTTCACAAACCTACCGGAGCTTTTTGAGGGCGTAACTAGCAGAATAGATAAGGGAGAACCAGTGGATGTGGTGTATTTGGATTTTCAGAAAGCTTTTGATAAAGTCCCACATAAGAGACTAGTGTGTAAAATTAAAACATATGGGATTGGAGGTAATATATTAGCAATGGATTGAGAATTGGTTAGCAGACAGGAAACAGGGAGTAGGAATAAATGGGTCTTTTTCGGAGTGGCAGGTGGTGCCTAGCGGGGTACCGCAGGGGTCAGTGCTTGAGCCACAACTATTCACAATATATATCAATGATTTGGATGAGGGAATCAAATGTAATATTTCCAAATTTGCTGATGACACAAAACTTGGTGGGAGTATGAGCGATGAGGAGGGTGTTAAGAGGCTTCAAGGCAATTTAGACAGGTTGAGTGAGTGGGCAAATATATGGCAGATGCAGTTTAACATGGATAAGTGTGAAGTTGTCCACTTCAGTAGGAAAAATAGAATCGCAGAGTATTATTCAAATGGTGAAATGTTAATCTACAAAGGGACCTGGGTGTTCTTGTACACCAATCACTGAAAGCAAGCATGCAGGTGCAGCAAGCAGTTAAGAAGGCGAATGGTATGTTGGCCTTCATTGCAAGAGGACTTGAGTACTTGAGCAAGGATGTCTTACTGCAGCTGTACAGGGCCTTGATGAGACCACACCTGGAGTATTGTGTGCAGTTTTGGTCTCCTTACCTAAGAAAGGATAAAGTTGCTATGGAGGGAGTACAGCAAAGGTTCACCAGACTGATTCCTGGGATGGCAGGATTGTTGTATGAGGAGAGATTGGGCCGGCTAGGCCTGTATTCACTGGAGTTTAGAAGAATGAGAGGAGATCTCATTGAAAGGTATAAACTTCTGACAGGGATGGACAGACAGGATGCAGGGATGATATTTCCTCTGGCTGGGGGATCTAGAACAAGGATACAGGGTAGACAATTTCGGATTGACATGAGGAGAAACTTCTTCACTCAGAGGATGGTGAACCTATGGAATTCTCTACTACAGAAGGCTATAGAGGCCAAGTCACTGAATATATCTGTTAGGAAATAGAGATAGTTTCAGTAAGTTATATTGGTATTTGTGGGTGTTGGGAATGAGTTTTAGCTTTGAAGTTTACGTTTGATTTGTATTTCTGTATTTGTGTGTTAAAGATCAAATGGAGTTTTAGGTTCACTTTAAAAGGTTGCTTGCATTTCTAATGAGAGTAGAAATGGAAAGGAATAGTGCTGTTGCCTAGCAACAGTGGGGCCAGGTAGGCAGGTTCATCCAATAGACATACACACAGAACTAATGAAACAGCAGTTTTAAGTTCAGTTGAAGCCAGGACCAGAGAGACTGGACACTGGGAGAGGGAACTGCATCTTTCCCAAAAGAACAAAAGGGTCCCAAGCGAAGAAAAACCCCAAAACACCAGGAGAATGGAAGAGGGGAAAGTCCAAAGGAGACCTTGGAGTCAAAGGAAGGACAGGAAGCTGGGAAAAGTGAAGTTAAGAGTGAGGGGCAGAGAGAAAGGCTCCAAGATTCACATTTAAAGTGAGAACAGCTTGTAAGAAGCAAGAAGGTTCAAAGAGACAACTGAAGGTCTGTAATTCTTTGCTATGGGCATGTGAAGCAGTGGTGTGCTGGTAAGGCTGAGTCAGTGAGAGAGAGTGCATGGAATTCAGCTTGAATACATGTGGTAAGTCAGGGAAGAGGAACATCAGAAGGAGAGTTCGAAACCCTGGAGGTGAACCCTTGTGGAAGGTGCCTGAGAGAAAACATCAATTTGGGAGAAGATTCCATGGTGAGGTCTTGGAGAATGGAGATTGGAAACCCTCATGTGAAGGACGGAATTCAGTGAGACTGGTTGGCTCACGGTGTGACAAGCGTCTGGGGGGAGTTGGAAGAGATCCATAGCACCTGGTTGAGGTAGCATCTGTCACTTGAGGTCAGAATGTGGTGTGTCTGACCGCAGGGTGCCATAGGTTTATATGGACTGGGTACTTACTGTGTACATTAAAGTATAAGATAGCTTTTGTGACTTGTGTTATCCTTACAAATCTGTATATATCTGTAAAGGTTTAATTGTGGGTGAAGGAGTATTGTAATATAGTTCATCTTTTCTTGTTGAATAAATGCTTTATTGTTTTGTAAAAAGTTCACCGGATGACTCCTGTGACTCTGTTCAGTAACTATTCTCCACGTATTTAAACAAACAAAATAAAAGTTAATATCTATCAAGCTGGGTTCCAGTGTGGGACAAAAACAGAAAATGCTGGAAAATCTCAGCAGGTCCACCAGCATCTGTGGAGAGAAAGAAAACCGTTAACATTTCAAGTCCATATGACTTCTTCAGAACTGGGATCACGCTTGTCTGGGGTGGGGGGTAACCTCAGCTGGGGATCATAACAATATTTAAGAAGGAAATAGATAGATTTCTGGACTCTAAAGGCGCCAAGGGGTATGGGGAGAGCACAGACGTTGAGATAGATAATCAGCCATGATCATATTGAATGGCGGAGCAGGCTCGAAGGGCCAAATGACCCGCTTCTGCTCCTATTTTCTATGTTTCTATTTAAGAGAGAGAATTAGATGCAGCTTTATTAGGGGTTGGGTGCAGGAGGGGGTGGGAGTGGTGAGCAGAGCCAGGTTGCTGAGGATGGGAGAGGGGCCGACTCGAATTAAAAGTTGAATAAAGGAAACATTGAAAGCGCTTGCAAAAAGCTTTAAACACTAAAGCCCCTAAAAGCACGTATGTAAACACAAAAACTGGAATGCAATTAATAGCCCTTTAAAAGCACTTGAAAACAACTGTAAGCAATTGAGGACAAAAAAACATTAAGTACAACACCTACCAGAACACTGGGGCAATGCTGAACCTCGAGGGTCATGCCTTCCTCCAATGGTCTCAAGGAGGGCACCCCCAACACACCTGCACCTCACCACTGGCCTTGTGAATCCCTTCAATGGTTCATGCTCCAGCCGGGAGAGAAAGTTCCAGCTGCTCCAGCATAAACAGGTGAGGTGCTGATGAGATAAAAGCGAAATACTGCGGATGCTGGAAATCTGAAATAAAAACAGAAAATGCTGGGAAAACTCAGCAGGTCCGGCAACATCTGTGGAGAGAGAAACAGAGTTAGCGTCTCAAGTCCATATGACTCTTAAGCCTTACGGACTGGAAATGTTAACTCTGTTTCTCCCTCCACGGATGCTGCCAGACCTGCTGAGATTTTCCAACATTTTCTGTTTTTATTTTATATTAATGTTTTGATGAGGTTTCACTTACTCTACGAATGACTTGGAAATAGTTTAAGAAAAACTAAATACTATTTATTTACAATATTTACAAAGACCACATGGCAAGTACCTTGTTCTCTGGACACAAACTGTTCTGTGTCTTGCTCTCTTGGAGCCTTCTGGTCATCCAACCCTGATGTCATGCTTACTTCATCGTTAATATCATTGTTTGATTAACATAACCATTAACCTTTCACTCTACAGGTAAAGATACACTTTGAACACAGTCAGCAGCGGATATCTCTGCCTCTGCGCTGGCCAAAAGAATCTGGGCCATTCCTTTTCCCCAAAGGGGCTTTGATGCCTTCTCATATGTGGAGGTTCATTTTCTTCAAAACTAGTGGCATTTTTTTTTCTTTTTGTAAACATGAACTGAGTAGATTTAAGAATAGCTGACATTATACTTTGCAAATAAAATAGGGAGTTCTAATGATAATGGACCCAGAACTTCTGTTCCCGGGGTGGGGGGTGGTGGTGGGGTGTTGTACCACATAGGTACCCCAGACAATGTGCTGGCGGACCCCCTGGAAATCCCCACCAAGAACTGCATGAGAAGTTTCAACTTCAGTTGGGCAATTACCCTGCATCTGGGATCTGGATTTAAATCAGAGACTTTGGATGGTTCACTCTCATAGCAGAACAGTTACCCAGGAAACATTGGAAGGATTAAAATTATTTCTAAGTCCTGGGTAACCATAGTACTGACTCCCCAACCACCCCCCAAACTAAACTCCTGAGTCCCCGCCTACCCCCGCACTTCCCTGATCCCGGCTCCCTGACTATCCTCCCATCCCCTGATCACAACCCCCACCCCGTGACTACCCTCCACCATCCTGACCCTCCGCATCACCCCTACTACCCTCCTGACCCCTTTGACTATCCTACTGACCCTTCTCCGCCAATTGCGCCCCCAGCCACAACTACCATCCCGACCCCACCCCCAACAACCACCCTAACACCACTTATCCACCCATTTATCTTGTGCAGCTCCAGATTAGGGTAAGTATAAAGGATCGGAGTGGCAATCGGACTGTGATTGCCAATCCTCAGGAGCTCTGGGCCATAGGCTTTACTTAATTTAAAGATTCACATTGAGATCAGAATGTTTTGGATGTTATTGTAATGTATGACTGTGATATCCAATATAGGTGGTCAGCCTGTTTGTGTGTGGGGATGTGCCTGGCTGTGATCTGCAATTTTGAAAGCACTTTTCAGTTTGAGATGCAGATAAATCTTTCCTTAATGAGGCTGTAATAGGAGAGTGAGCAGGTACTGTCCATTACTGAGCATCTGCCATTCAAGGGGCAGTGAGACGAATGATATTAATAATCATACAATAGATCATTGTCAGTCAGGTTCACGTGAGAGTAAATTATTCAGCACCCCATTCTGGCAAATCATGTTTTGTGCATTTTTATTTAACAATTGGAGTGTGAAATGGACTTTGAACATTCCGATACAAGAAAATGGTTATAAATCCTTCACTTCTGAGTGATGCTCTCATAAATATTTAGGCTTTCATACTGCAATAAAAGTGATTGAATATTGTGTGTGTCTACAGTTTAAATTATGCCAAGCCCTTGTGCCATTGCACTTGGGGACTAATTCCTTATTTTTATGTGTCATAAGGCCTATACTTAAGATTACCTGTCAGCTTTTTCGAAACCTAATGTCCTTTAGGGATGGAAATTTTTTTTTTTATTCAGCCACGTGATGTTGATATTGCTGGCTGGGCCAGCATTTATTGCCCATCCCTGATCACCCTTGAGAAGGTGGTGGTGAGCTGCCTTCTTGAACCACTGCAGTCCATGTGGTGTAGGTACACCCACAGTGCTGTTAGGGAGGGAGTTCCAGGATTTTGACCCAGTGACAGTGAAGGAACGGCGATATATTTCCAAGTCAGGATGGTGTATGACAAGGAGTGGAACTTCCAGGTGGTAATATTCCCATATATCAGCTGCCCTTGTCCTTCTAGATGGTAGCAAATGTGGGTTTGGAAGGTGCTGTCTAAGGAGGCTTAGTGAGTTGCTGCAGTGCATCTTGTAGATGGTACACACTGCTGCCACTGTGCATTGGTGGTGGAGGGAGTGAATTTTGTGGATGGGGTGCCAATCAAGTGGGCTGCATTGTCCTGGATGGTGTCGAGCTTCTTTAGTGTTGTTGGAGCTGCATTCATCCAGGCAAGGGGAGAGTATTCCATCACACTCCTGACTTGTGCCTTGTAGATGGTGGACAGGCTTTGAGGAGTCAGGAGGTGGGTTACTCATCACGCGATTCCTAGCCTATGACCTGCTCTTGTAGCCACAGTATTTATATGGCTAGTCCAGTTCAGTTTCTGTTCAATGGTAACCTCCAGGATGTTAATGTTGATAGTGGGGAAATCCATTGATGGTAATGCCATTGAATGTCAAGGGAGGATTCTCTCTTGTTTGAGATGGTCATTGCCAGGCACTTGTGTGGCACGAATGTTACTTGCCACACGTCAGCCCAAGCCTCGATATTGCCCAGGTTTTGCTGCATTTGGGCGTGGACTGCTTCAGTATCTGAGGAGTCGCGAATGGTGCTAAACTTTGTGCAATCATCAGCGAACATCCCCACTTTTGACATTATGATGGAAGGAAGGTCATTGATGAAGCAGCTGAACATGGTTGAACCTAGAACACTACCCTGAGGAACTCCTGCCAGTGATGTCCTGGACCTGAGACAATTAACCTCCAATAACCACAGCCATCTTCCTTTGTGCTCGGTATGACTCCAACCAATGAGAGTTTTCCCCTTGATTCTCATTGACTCCAGTTTTGCTAGGGCTCCCTGATACCACACTCAGTCAATTGCTGCCTTGATGTGAAGGGCAGTCACCCTCACCTCACCTTGGGAGTTCAGCTCTTTTGTCCATGTTTAAACCATGGCTGTAATGAGATCAGGAGCTGAGTGACCCTGGTGGATCCCAAACTTAGCGTCAGTGAACAGGTTAATGCTAGTCAAGTGCTGCTTGATATCACAGTTGATCACCCCTTCCATCACTTTTACTGATGATTGAGAGTAGGCTGATGGGGCGGTAATTGGTCAGGTTGGATTTGTCCTGCTTTTTGTGAAATCTGCCATCCTTACTTGGTCTGGCCTCCATGTGACTCCAGACCCACAGTAATGGGGTTGACTCTTAACCTCTTTCTGAAATGGCCTAACAAGTCACTCCGTTCAAGGGCAATTAGGGGTGGGCAACAAATGTAGCAACGCCCACATCCCTTGAAAGAATAAAGGAAAAAAATGACCTGTTGGCCACCTTGGGTGAGTTTACTTCATTGACATATAAATTATGTAAGAAACGAGGAGCTGTAGTGTGATTCATTTAGGGAAATAAATATTTTATGTAGTTGTAAGCAACAGCATAAAATTTCTTCTAGTTTCACATGCAGTTCATATTACTGAATAATTTCTATAAAGTTGCAGTGCTGTAGATGCTTTATAGGGTGCTAGAAGTTACTAGGCAACTATTTTATTTTAATATCTTGCTGTCCAAGCTTTTGGTGAATAGCACACAATGGTGAATTGTGCCTGTGTTTAGTAAATGATATTCCAGACATTACTTTTCATTCAACCTCATCATTGTGAAGAAACAATCGAGGTGAATTTCACCTTGGGTAGTAGCGCAGAACAATTGACAGCAAATCAGCCGCCCATTTTACACTCCGTCCCTAGTCTCCTTATTAATGGGCTTCAAAACAAGCAATTGCCAGTTTTATGCTATTGCCCAAAGCGAACGTCAGTCCCTCTGGCACTGATTCTCACCTTTATTGCCTGGACACTAATCTGGAAGAGAGGATCGCCTGTTCATTATAGAACCCAACCAGTAGTCATTCTCTTGATTTTGGGATGAGCAGTGGGGGTGCAACCTGCTCCACGAGTTTACTGCTCGGGTTGTAAAGGTGAAAGTGAAAATGAACCCCATTGCTACCTCAATACAGCGGCAAAGAACTGATAACCATATCCCTGTGCATGTTGATCAGTAAGTACATGGTGAGCAGAGCACTATGACTCCCATATAGTCCTGCCTTTTAACAAGCAGACTGCACTGAGATATGACTGACTTGGTGAGCTGTGTCATCAGCGTGACGTGGTCATACCCCAGCATAGTCAGGCCTCATTGCAATTGAGATCAGCAATGGGAACCCATTCCTTTCCAGCATCTTCAGGGCTTTCATGTTGCTTTTGGAGTTTGTTTCCAATCCAATGACGTAGTCCTTTACTTTGTTGAGAGTGCCTTTTAGTTTGGGTGTAGCTTTGTGTTATTAGTTTTTGGTGTAAATGATGAAGAGAAGTACCAAGATAAGCAATTACTCCTGAACTGGCAGTGGTTGCCAACAAATCCATCTGATGCATCACAGCCTGCACCTGGTGCTCAGGTCCCCAATCACCTTCATTAAATGGAAAGCTCAAGTTTAAACGTCCCTTTCCAACTACAGGTTAAACACTCATCGCCTTCAAGTTAAATTCCCTGTGAATCAAGAAACGCAAATTGCAATAAAAATGATTTCTCAGGCTGCTGTTGACCATGGCTTGAAATTGATTTTACAAACAAAACTTATACTATGTATCCTGTACTCATTGCAATTCGCTGGAGAAATGATTCTGCTTTCATTGGGAAATTCTGCTGTAGTTTCGGTCATATGCTCTTGTTGTACTACTGCCAAGTGACTGCTATAAAATAGACTCTGTTTACAGTTTGGGTAAAATAGACTCTGTTTACTGTAAAATAAACTCTGGTATAAATCCTGTCCTGCCTCCAATTCATTAGCTGACACTATGGTGTCAATGCTCACTCTGTAATTTTTACTCTAAAGATGGCAGCTCCTTCCCCTCGTGGATACAGGAATTTTATCCAGGGGTCATGCCAGGAAGAACAACTCAGAAAAATGGGACTTAATAACACGCTTTTTTAAAAAATGTAGATGCGGGAAATATTTCTGTTTGTGATCTCTAGCTGGCTGCGAGTTTATGACTGACTGAATCTTTATCTTGACTCTCCAACTAGGAATCCAGGCGGCTTACAGGGAGCCACAAGTGGACATTATAGAGGGAAACTGCCCCCCAGCCGGGTAACCAAATTACCTGAAGATATTCATCCCGATGCCCCATTTAGGAAATGCGTCAGACCACTGCACTATTCACCCTCAGAAAGGGCTCCGCAGATGATTCTGGGCCGCAGAGTGCACACGGCGCGTTACATACTAGTCAACGAGCGTGAGTCAAGGAAGAGATTAATGCGCTCGGCTGCACGAATCCCAAAGCACTATAAGGTGGATGAGCCCAGGGGGGTGGTGGAAATGTTGCCAAGAAATATGAAAAGGTACACAGTTCACGGAGCACAAAGAGCAAACCCTCAACTACACTTCAGCGGAGGGGAGGAGGATGAGGAGGAGCTAGAGCAAGGTACGTTTAGCAGGTCACCTCGCCCGCACTCGCTGAATGATCTCCACCAACCAACTCGCTTTTACATCGGGGACAGCAAGGACAGTCGAATATTGATCGGGAAGGACCTGACCCAGATTCGGTATGAGTATGAGGACTCTGAGCCCCCGCGGGACCATGCGGGCCCCGGGTCATCGCAAGCTCAGCGGATTGGCAAAGGTCCGGTACCGACCAACCAAAGTGTAGGGGCTCACGTCAAATGGAAAACAAAGCAGAAAGCAGACCAGTCACTGACCGAGTCGGACTCCATTTCGATAGCATCGAGCAGCGATCAGCAAAACAGCAGCACCGACCAGTACATCCAGGTCATTCATAGTAAGGACAAGTACTTGAAATCGTCCAATGAGAAACTGAGTAGAACCAAGTCAAGAGTGAGCATTGAACTAAATGTGGCAGAGGCAAATGATCTGATATGTTCAAACGTCTAGACCCTTCCCTTTGTGCACACAACAGGACAACCAGCATCGAACAAGCCACCACATAGAGTAGTTGAGGTGAATAGCACAGCATTTAAGGGGAAGTTGGATAAGTACGTGAGGGAGAAAGGAATAGAAGGATATGCCGATAGGTTAGGGTTGGGAGGAGACTTGTATGGAGCATAAACACTGGCATAGACCTAAAAACAAAAAGCTAAAAGCTACTGCGGATACTGGAAATCCAAAACAAAAACAGAATTACCTGGAAAAACTCAGCAGGTCTGGCAGCATCGGTGGAGAAGAAATCAGTTGACGTTTCGAGTCCTCACGACCCTTGGGTCGTGAGGACTCGAAACGTCAACTGATTTCTTCTCCACCGATGCTGCCAGACCTGCTGAGTTTTTCCAGGTAATACTGGCATAGACCTGGTGGACTGAATGGCCCATTTCTGTGCAGCAAACTCTGTGTAAATCTATGTCGTATAGAAGATCCATGATTGAATTCAGAATAGTACTCCTGTCATATTTTTTTTAATTGAGTATTCTATCTTAGTCGATCACTTCTAATTCAAGGATTGTTTTCAAAACTGAGATTGATTGCTTTTTGTTGGGTAAGGTTATGAAGGGATCAGGATCAAAGGCAGGTTAAAGGAGTTAAAATATAGATCAGCCAAGATCTAATTAAATGGCGGAACGGGCCCGAGGGGCAGAATGGCCTCCTCCTGCTCCAGTGTTAAATTTGCTGCAACCTTCTCAAAATTGGGAGATGCTGCCCATTGTTTAACTAACTAGAACCATCAAAACCATGGACAAGCTTCAGCTTCAAACACATCACTGGTAAAGGGGTCGGAACTGTGGGGCACAGGTTATATCTGCTGAGTTAGATTGAGATTTATCCCTGTGAATCAGCAAGTGTCCATGACTTTTAAAGGAACAGTCATTCCTTAGTTAACAAAATAAAAATGACCCTCGTGTTAATCACTGCTTTTTAAGTGAGGAGCCTCAGCATTGTGGCCAGTCGCAAGATTCTGTGCTGGGTGCACTCATTCAGAAAATTTGGCCCGAACAGCCCCTTAACAGCAACAACTTGCATTTATATAGCACCCTTAACTTAGTAAAACATCCCAAGGTGTTTCACAAGAGCAATTGTGAAACAGAATTTGACACCAGAGCCACAAAGTGATCAGCCATGATCTAATTGAATGGCGGAGCAGGCTCGAGGGGCCGAATGGCCTACTCCTCCTAATTCGTACATTCCCATGATACTAAGACAGGTGTCCACAAGAGGTAGGTTTTAAAGGGGGAAGGAGGGATTGACGGTTTTAGGGAGGGAATTCCAGAATTAGACCCCCCATCAGCGGTGAAAGGAGGTAAATTCCAACCTAACTGAGGCTTGTGTATATTGTCTTTATTTTGGTTATTTTAAATTCAAATGTGAACTTGGCCACAAATGAAACAAAAACTGATTTTACAGAATGTCTGTTGAAAATTGAGCTAAAATGTACCGTTAAACTACTCGATCTTTCTACCTTCACATCAACTGTTCCTGGAACTCACACAGTATGTATTCACAGATCACTGACTTGACCGCATGTTTGAAACCTTAGGACTCATATTTTGTGTTGCTAAGACCCTGAAGTATTGTTCAGATATAAATATTGATTAAAAAGGATTCCTTAAAAACTGAGCATGTCATCTTCTGTTTCTTGAACAATACCAGGGTGGCGTCACGGTGGGGGGTGGGACTGCTGGCTGACTCCGCCCCATAAGGTGAGAAGCTAATTTGCATATTTAGATGGCACCTGCAGTACATGCGCTGCGTGATACACTGGGAGAGTGCTGGGAGCTGGATTACCAGGAAATCAGGTGCTGCCACTTGGGTAGGTGAGAATGGGCAGCTCGACACACAAATAGAGCATCAGAGACCAGCCAAGAGGAGGGGGTAACGACTAAGCCCAGCCTTGTTTTTAAGCGTGTCTGCCTCGGAGTCAGATGGTTGTGGGTTCAAGTCCCAAAGTAGAGACTTAAGCAGAAAAGCTAGGCTGGCACTATCGGTGCAGTACTGAGGGAGTGCTGCGCTGCAGGAAATGCCGTGTGCAGTATTGAGGGAGTGCTGCGCTGCAGGGAATGCCGTGTGCAGTATTGAGGGAGTGCTGCGCTGCAGGGAATGCCGTGTGCAGTATTGAGGGAGTGCTGCGCTGCAGGGAATGCCGTGTGCAGTATTGAGGGAGTGCTGCGCTGCAGGGAATGCCGTGTGCAGTATTGAGGGAGTGCTGCGCTGCAGGGAATGCCGTGTGCAGTATTGAGGGAGTGCTGCGCTGCAGGGAATGCCGTGTGCAGTATTGAGGGAGTGCTGCGCTGCAGGGAATGCCGTGTGCAGTACTGAGGGAGGGCTGCACTGCAGGGAATGCCGTGTGCAGTACTGAGGGAGTGCTGCGCTGCAGAGAATGCCGTGTGCAGTATTGAGGGAGTGCTGCGCTGCAGGAAATGCCGTGTGCCACAATCCCGTAAACCAAAATAACCACGTTTACCACATGAGCACTTTTTAAAGAAAATCTGTTCATGTTTTTATTAACTTCTAACAATTTTTCACCGATTTAACAGTGAATTAGACACATACTCGCAAACTTTCCCACGTTGCCATACTAACATGTTTCTCGTTTGATGTGCCCAGTTTGTGCAAATTGAACAAGCCTCATTGGGAAGGTTGAGGTAGAGAGCTGAGGAATTTCTTTGCCTCACCCAGGAGATTGCATTGCTAGGGAGAGTTAGGGAGCATGGGGCTCAGGTGTAACATGACTATGTTAGAGGAATTTATAATTAGATGTTCTATCTATTCCTCAAGTCAATAAGGTTCTTGTAGCCTGCATTTGTAGATTTATTGAATGTAGAGTAGGTGTAATTAACATACTATTAAGAGAGAGTGCTTACAACCACATGAGGTCATGGCAAGGTTAGAGGATCATTCTGAGCTCTGTATTTTAAGCAAAAACAGAATTACCTGGAAAAACTCAGCAGGTCTGGCAGCATCGGTGGAGAAGAAAAGAGCTGACGTTTCGGGTCCACATGACCGTTCAACAGAACTGAGTATAGTTAGGAGAGAGGTGAAATATAAGCTGGTTTAAGGTGGGGGGTGGGGGAGAGAAGTTGAGGGTGGGGTGGTTGTGGGGGCAAGCAAGCAGTGATAGGAGCACATAATCAAAAGATGTCACAGACAAAAGGATCAAAGAGGTGTTGAAGGTGATGATATTTGTCTAAGAAAAGTGCTAATTAAGAATGGAAGACAGGACACTCAAAGTACAGCTCTAGTGGGGGTGGGGTGGAAAGACTAACAAGGTATTCGTTGTAGATTTAAAAATAATGGAAATAGGTGGGAAAAGAAGAATCTATATAAATTATTGAAAAAAAAAACAAAGAACAAAAAAAAACAAAAGGGAGGGGGAAGAAATGGGGTGGGGATGGGGGGAGGGGGAGTTTAAGATCTAAAGTTATTGAATTCAATATTACGTCACATCAACAATTTCCAGTTCCCTGGCCCCAACCGCTTCCTCTTCACCATGGACGTCCAATCCCTCTACACCTCCATCCCCCACCAGGATGGTCTGAGGGCCCTTAGCTTCTTCCTTGAACAGAGGCCCGAACAATCCCCATCCACCACTACTCTCCTCTGTCTGGCTGAACTTGTTCTCACACTGAACAATTTCTCCTTTAACTCCTCTCACTTCCTCCAAATAAAAGGTGTGGCTATGGGTACCTGCATGGGCCCCAGCTATGCCTGTCTCTTTATGGGGTATGTGGAACATTCCTTGTTCCAGTCCTACTCCGGCCCACTCCCACAACTCTTTCTCCGGTACATCGATGATTACGTCGGTGCTGCTTCATGCTCTCGTCGGGACCTGGAAAAATTTATTAATTTTGCTTCCAATCTCCACCCCTCCATCATTTTCACATGGTCCATCTCTGACACTTCTCTTCCCTTCCTTGACCTCTCTGTCTCAATTTCTGATGATAGACTGTCCACCAATATCCATTACAAGCCTACCGACTCCCACAGCTACCTCGACTACAGCTCCTCACACCCCGCTTCCTGTAAGGACTCCATCCCATTCTCTCAGTTCCTTCGCCTCCGTCGCATCTGTTCTGATGACGCTACCTTCAAAAACAGTTCATTTCACATGTCCTCCTTCTTCCTTAACCGAGGTTTTCCATCCACGGTCGTTGACAGGGCCCTCAACCGTGTCCGGCCCATATCCCGCGCATCCGCCCTCACACCTTCTCCTCCCTCCCAGAAACATGATAGGGTCCCCCTTGTCCTCACTTATCACCCCACCAGCCTCCGCATTCAAAGGATCATCCTCCGCCATTTCCGCCAACTCCAGCATGATGCCACCACCAAACACATCTTCCCTTCACCCCCCCTGGTGGCATTCCGTAGGGATCGTTCCCTCCGGGACACCCTGGTCCACTCCTCCATCACCCCCTACTCCTCAACCCCCACCTATGGCACCTCCCCATGCCCACGCAGAAGATGCAACACCTGCCCCTTCACTTCCTCTCTCCTCACCGTCCAAGGGCCCAAACACTCCTTTCAAGTGAAGCAGCATTTCACTTGCATTTCCCCTAACTTAGTCTACTGCATTCGTTGCTCCCAATGCGGTCTCCTCTACATTGGAGAGACCAAACGCAAACTGGGCGACTGCTTTGCAGAACACCTGCGGTCTGTCCGCAAGAAAGACCCAAACCTCCCTGTCGCTTGCCATTTTAACACTCCACCCTGCTCTCTTGCCCACATGTCTGTCCTTGGCTTGCTGCATTGTTCCAGTGAAGCCCAACGCAAACTGGAGGAACAGCACCTCATCTTCCGACTAGGCACTTTACAGCCTTCCGGACTGAATATTGAATTCAACAACTTTAGATCTTAAACTCCCCCTCCCCCCATCCCCACCCCGTTTCTTCCCCCTCCCTTTTGTTTTTTTTTTGTTTTTTGTTTTTTTTTCAATAATTTATATCGATTCTTCTTTTCCCACCTATTTCCATTATTTTTAAATCTACAACTAATACCTTGTTAGTCTTTCCACCCCATCCCCACTAGAGCTGTACCTTGAGTGTCCTGCCATCCATTCTTAATTAGCACTTTTCTTAGATAATATCACCACCTTCAACACCTCTTTGATCCTTTTATCTGTGACATCTTTTGATTATCTGCTCCTATCACTGCTTGCTTGTCCCTACAACCACCCCACCCTCAACCTCTCTCCCCCCCGCCCCCCCCACCTTAAACCAGCTTATATTTCACCTCTCTCCTAACTATACTCAGTTCTGTTGAAGGGTCGTGTGGACCCGAAATGTCAGCTCTTCTCCACCGATGCTGCCAGACCTGCTGAGTTTTTCCAGGTAATTCTGTTTTTGTTTTGGATTTCCAGCATCCGCAGTAGCTCTTTGTTTTTATCTCTGTATTTTAAGCCTCTGAATCCAAGTATTCATTAAAGTCTGCCACCTTGAATACATTTCTCTCCCCAACAAAAAGTTAAGATATAATTCCATATAAGAATTGAATTGAGCTTTTCAATGGGAGACCCCCTTATTTTTGAACAATGTCCCCTAGTTCTAGTCTCTCCCACAAGGGGAAACATCCTTTCAGCATCCTCCCCTTCACGTCCTATCTTATATGTTTCAATAAGATCACCTCTCACTCTTCTAAACTCCAATGAAAACGATAATCGCCCAATACCCTCTTGAATGCCTCAATCGAACCTGCCTCCACCACACTCCACCACATTCCAAACGCTAACTACTCGCTGGGTGAAAAAGTTTTTTATTCACCTCATATTTGCTTCTTTCACAAAGCACTTAAAAACTGCGTCCTCTGGTTCTCAATCCATTTATTTATTATTATTTATTTATTATCCATATGAAAATTCATAAGACTGTAAAGGCTATCTGCATAAAATGATAACCATACAAAACTCAAGGCAGTGACAGCAGAATTCTAATTCATCTCAGTCTTTTCTAATTCCCTAACTTACTTTTTAAGGGTATTAGTTGGCACTAAAATACATGTCCACAAGTCGGTTCAGACATGCTCTGTCTAGCCCAGGTGACCACAGTTCACACGTTAACCTGTGATGTATCTCTAGGTACTGATGGTCTCTTGCTCAAAGTTCTCATTTTTGGAATGGTCCTGTACAAGGGGTGATCTCTCCTCCTGTGACTTATAGAGAATTGGGCGAAAATCAGATTTGAAGAAAAAAGGTTTGAATAAAATTACATGAATAAAGTGGATTTGAAGCTCAAATTGCACTTAGTGGACAGTAATATGGCTCAAAAGCAAAACACTTCAAATGCTGGAAATCTGAAATGAAAACAGGAAATTCTGGAAATACTCAGTAGGCCAGGCAGCATCCGGGGAGAACGAGACAGAGGTAATGGGCCAGATCTTCCCCTCTGCTTTGGAAAATGTGAGTCAGGCCAGTTTCCCGACTTCGTGGTCCCGAACCCATCATCTTATCCCACGGCCACAGAATTCTCGCCTCTGTGAGACGTGTGTGAGCAAGGTTCAGGTCTGCCACCTCCTTAGGCAGGCCCAAGTCAGTGATGGAGGCGGGTAGGTGCAGAGGAGGGCTGGTTAGAAGACCCACCTCAATTCCTGTGACATTGGCCCAGTGCTCTGCATGTTGTTAGGCCCCCTAGCCCTCAGCCCTCAACCCTTCACCTCCCCATGACCCTCCACGTCCCCATACCTCCTCTATAACCCCTATACTCCCTATACCCGCTTCATAGCCCTATACCACCACTATGACCCCCCCATGCATCCTCAATTGCCACTCGCCAAGTAGCCACGATGTACAGGCCTCATGAAGCATGTAATAGCAAATGGAAAGCCTTTGAAATGGACTTCAAAAAATAAACATCTTATGCACTCCTAAAACTGTCAATCAAATGCACATCTATTCATACTTCAGTAAAAAAACCTCTAGTGGTACTGAAAAACATGAAATCCTCTTAAGTGATCATAATGTCATGAAAGTAAACAAACATCCATTCAAAAACCATATGAAGGATAGATAATCCTATTATATAACTGTCAATAAATCTACAATGCATTCAGTCCCCTGGACAACTATGTAAACAATTCCAAACCATTACAGATTTGAAATTCAATCAAGCATTCATAATGGCCCTAGCTGTGCCAACAAACCATTAGAGCTGAATACAATTGGCCCATGTGAAATTGAAGGAATAGATGGCCTGGCTTTTTTTCTAAGCTACAGCAGATAGCCTTTCATGAAAGGAGTCCAAGAGCAGATGGCTAGTTTTTTTTTCTAACCTTTTGCAGTCTAGACTTTTAAATCACCATTCAGATCATGACAGCAGGGTTCCTGAGCACCATTTTCAATAGTTTTGAATGCATAAGCATCTCAACACTTCCACAATGCTGGCCAATATAACGGTTAACTTATTTTTTCAGTACAGAGCCTTGCGATCAATCACTGCATTAAAAACACATCTAACCTATCAGACATCATCTAATAATGGCTTTTGAAATTGTCAAGACCTTTAAGCTTACCTGTCAGGATGTTCCCAACTCCTCTGCAGGCTTCCTCAGGGGCTCACAAACTCACTTATCTGGTGTGGTTCCCACAAGCTTCCAAATTCCTCCCGTAATCCTGTAAACTCTCCTATCACCTCTTCACTTAGCCTGTCTCCGCTCTTCAATCACTCTGACAATATGGGTAACCCTTTCTTGCCCTGCTTGGCATGGCTCTGCCAAATCCTGTGCTAGTGAGTTCTCACGCTGGCCAGACTGTGGAGGGAAAACAGCTGGCCTATTTTAAATATCCATGCATTGTGCCCCTGCCCCAAAGTCGGCCCAGACACAACCCTTACACAAGATTCTTGAGCCATTTACTGCAGAAGAGTGGCTGAGAGGGCTTTGTTTTAAGTGTATTTGTTCACAGGATGTGGGCGTCACTGACAAGGCCAGCATCTGTTGTTCATCTCAGCCTGCTAATTGTGCCACATTTATAGTGGGCTAGAGGAAATGAATGTTGTTTAGCCCTGAGCAACATTTCCATGCTTCTCGCAAGCTCTTGCCATTCCTTGTCAAATTCAAACTCATGACATTCGTTCTCCTCGTCCCCACTACTAAGCAGTTCCTGCTTGCATGCACAAACTAGGATGGGAACTTTCTGGCCTCAGACTGTGTCAAGATCAACAAATGCTTCACCCAACAGAAGCGCCACAGAGTGATAGGAAGGGACAGAGACTGATAAGCCAATGGGAGAGGCACCGTGTAATTGTATATCTATAAAGATACATGTGCAAGGATGCAAGGATGTGTAAGCATTAGAGAGAGTGCAGAAAAGATTGACGAGAATGGTTCCAGGGATGAGGAACTTCAGTTACATGGATAGATTGGAGAAGTTGGGACAGTTTACCTTGAAGAAGAGAAGGTTAAGAGGAGATTTGATAGAGGTATTCTAAGTCAAGAGAGGTCTGAACAGAGTAGATAGGGTAAATTGTTCCCATTGGCAGAAGGATCAAGAGCCAGAGGGCACAGATTTAAGGCAACTGGCAAAAGAAGCAATGGCAACATGAGGAGAAACTTTTTCACCAGCGAGTGGTTAGGATCTGGAATGCACTGCCTGAGAGTGTGGTGGAGGCAGAGTCAGTCGATTATCTGAAAAAGGATGTACAGGCCTACAGGGAGACGGTGAGGGAGTAGCACTAGGTGAATTGCTCCTTTGGAGAACCAGCACAGACAGGATGGGCCGAATGTGCTTCTGTGTTGTAACAATTCTGTGATTCAGTGAAGGTTTACAGGAGAGAAAACCACTTTGAAGTAAAGCATCACGATTGCAGTCTAGATTAGCTCTGTGCAGAAATGATCTTTCAATTGAAATTATAATTGCAACTGTGAGTGCTGTGGGAATCCAACATCTGCCAATGGTACTCCAGGCCCAAGGCAGCTCCATTCAGCTATTAATTTAAACATATGTCTCTCCTGGTTATGCGCCAAAGACCTGACTCTCGAACACATCTTCAGAAGCTCTCAACCAGAAGTTATGCATCTGAGCTGTGAAGCACAGGCTGTTTCACTTCACTTCTCGAAATCAGTATGATCGACATTACTTCAGCTGAAGCACTGTGTTCAATTGATGCTGTGCTATGAAAATGCTATTTGAGACAATTAAGTGTAAATACGACACATACATTAGAACTGTGACAGGGTGTGACTCTTTCCCTTGTGACTGAGAGACTATCAAGTGTGATGGTGTAACACATTGAGGTGAGATGGACATGCAGTCAATGATTCATGTACAGTGTAGTAATCTGACACCGTTAAAGTCAATTTAAAATCTTACATGCTGTGTCTGACGTAGGCAGTGATCTTTAATACTTCTTAACAAATGAGATTCTGGTTACTATTCTATACTATCCAAAGAAGTAGGTGAGGAAATTGCTTAAGTGTCAGAGGTAATTTTCCAAAGCTGCCTGTGTTCAAGTGCTATGGCTTTGGATTGGAAAATTGCAGATATCAATGCATTATTTAAAAAGCGAGGGAGGAAGTTACAGACACATCAGTTTGATATCAGTTGGGGAGACAATCCCGGCATCTGTTGCCTGAAACAGAGCCTCGGGGGAGAGATTTTGCATTTTGGGCCAAGTCCCTGACATCAGGGTCAAATATGAGCCCCGGTCCCGCACTCTGGCAGGAACAAAAAAATAAACAAGGATTTTGCCTTGAATGGACAAGTAGTGGCCCAGATGACACACTTGCTTTCCAATTCAGGACAGTGGGCAGGCTCTGAAAGGAAAGGGCCAATAGGAGGTCCTCCACCAGAGAAGGAGCTGCAGTCGACCATTGCAGGTAAGAGACAGAGAGGATGCTTCCATCTTGAGGTGCCCTCCCAGTATCTTTTAAAAATTTGAAATAAAAATGCCCACAGCTGCCAGGCCTCATGTGTGGTGGGGTGGTTGGGGGTGGGATGGGATGCGGGAGGTGGGGTTGGGGGTGGTGGGTATATTGGGGCCTCAGAGTCTGTCCAGACACTGGCCATCAGGTCAGGAGGCTGCCCCCGGGCTATAAGAATTTTGCTTGCTCTTTGCCTGTTGGGGGGCGGCAGTGGTATAGTGGTATTGTCACTGGACTAGTAATCCAGGGACCCAGGGTAATACACTGCAGTCCTGGGTTCAAATCCCACCATGGTGGAATTAAAAGTCTAGTGATTGCCGTTTAAAAAAACCCCACCAGGCTCACTAATGCCCTTTAGGGAAGGAAATCTGCTATCCTTACCTGGTGTGGCCTATGTGTGACTCCAGACCCACAGTAGTGTGGATGACCCTTAAATGGAGGGTGTATTGGGGCCTCAGAGCAATGGCCACCAGGAGGCTGCCCCCTGGTGTTTGCTCTTTGTCTGTGGGAGGCAAGCCACTCAGTTGTATCAAACTGCTAAAAAGTCAGTGAAGAGGAATGAAACCAGATGGACCACCCAGCATAAACTTAGTCTCTGGAAATGACAAGGGCAAACTCAACCCTACAAAGTCCTCCTCACTACACCTGGGGGCTAGTGCCAAAATTGGGTGAGCTATCTCATAGACTAGTCAAGTAACAACCTGACATAGCCATGTTCACTCAATCATGCCATACAGATCATGTCCCAGACACCACAATCACCATCCCTGGGGGTATGTCCTGTCCCACAGTAGGGCAGAGGTGGTGGCACAGTGGTATACAGTCAGGGGGCAGTTGACCTAGGGGTCCTCAACATCAACTCCGGACCCCATGAAGTCTCATGGCATCAGGTCAAACATGGGCAAGAAAGCCTCCTGCTGATCACCACGTACTGCCCCTCTCAGATGCTGAATCAGTGCTTCCTCCATGTTGAACACCACTCGGAGGAAGCACTGAGGGTGGCAAGGGCACAGACTGTACTCTGGGTGGGGGACTTCAATGTCCATCACCAAGAGTAGCTCAGTAGCACCACTACTGACCGTGCTGTCTGAGTCCTAAAGAACATAGCTAAGGGGAGGCAGTGATATTGTCACTGGACTGATAATCCAGAGACTCAGGGTAATGCTCCAGGGACCCAGGATCAAATCCCACCCTGGCAGATGGTGGAATTTGAATTTCAATAAAAATCTGGAATTAAATGTCTAATGATGACCCTGAAACGAGTGTTGTAAAAACCCATCTGGTTCACTAATGCCATTTAGGGAAGTAAACCTGCAAATAGTATGTGATGCCCGACCCACAGTAATGTGGAACTGGCCCTCTGAGCATGGCAATTAGGGATGGGCAATGAATGCTGGCCTAGCCAGTGATGCCCACATCCCATAAACATATAAGGGGACAAAAAAAACAGAGCTGCTAGACTTGGTCTGTGACAGGTGGTGAGGAAACCAATAAGAGTGAAAAACATTCTTGACCATATCCTCACCAACCTGCCTGCCGCAGATGCATCTGTCCATAACAGTATCTGTAGGAGTGACCACCGCACAGTCCTTGTGGAGACGATGTGCCATCTTCACATTGAGGATACCCTCCACCCTGTTGTGTGGCATTACCACCGTGCTAAATGGGATGGATTTCGAACAGATATAGCAACTCAAGACTGGGCATCCATAAGGTGCTGTGGGCCATCAACAGCAGCAGAATTGTGCTCAAGCACAATCTGTAACCTCATGGCCCAGCATATCCCCCAGTCTACTTTCAAGCCAGGGGATCAAACCTCCTTCAATGAAGGTGCAGGGGGACATTCCAGGAGCAGCATCTACAAATGAGGTATCAACCTTGTGAAGCTACAACACAGAACTACTGACAGCTAAGCAGCAAATAATAGCAACTAACGGATCAGATCTAAGCTCTGCAGCCCTGCCACATACAGTCATGAATGGTGGTGGACAATTAAACAATTCACTGGAGGAGGAGGCTCCGCAAATATCCCCATCCTCAATGATGGATGAACCTAGCACATCAGTGCAAAAGATAAGGCATTTGCAACAATCTTCAGCCAGAAGTGCTGAGTGGATGATCCATCTCGGCCTCCTCCTGAGGTCCCCAGCCTCACAGATGCCAGTCTTCAGCCAACTTGATTCACTCTACCTGACATCAAGAAATGGCTGAAGGCACTGGATGCTGCAAAGGCTATGGGCTCTGGCAATAGTACTGAAGACTTGTGCTCCAGAACTTGTTGCGCCCCTAGCCAAGCTGTTCTAGTACAGCTACTACACTGGTATCTACCCGGCTATGTGGAAAACTGCCTAAGTTAGCCCTGTACACAAAAGGCAGGACAAATCCAATGCAGCCAATCACCACCTCATTAGTAAAGCAATGCAAGGGGTCATCAACAGTACTATAAAGCAGGACTTGCTTTGCAATAACCTGCTTACTGATGCTGAGTTTGGGTTCCACCAAGTCCACTCAGCTCCTGGCCTCATTACAGCCTTGGTTCAAACACAGACAAAAGAGCTGAATTCCAGAGGTGAGGTGAGAGTGACTGCCCTTGACAGCAAGACGGCATTCGACTAAGTGTGTCATCAAGGAGCCCAAGCAAAACTAGAGTCAATGGGAATCAGGGGGAAAACTCTCCGCTGTTTGGGAGTCATATCTAGCACAAAGGAAGATGGTTGTGGTTGTTGGAGGTCATCATGACAAACAGTCCACTTGATTGGCATCCCATCCACAAACATTCACTTCCTCCACCACCGACGCACAGTAGCAGCAATGTGTACCATCTACAGGAACTCACCATGGCTCCTTAGACAGCACCTTCCAAATGCACAACCACTACCACCTAGAAGGACAAGGGCAGCAGACACATGGGAATACCACCACCCTGAAGTTCCCCTCCAAGCCACTTGCCATCCTGACTTGGAAATATATCGCCGTTCCTTCACTATCGCTGGGTCAAAATCCTGGAATCCCTCCCTAACAGCAATGTGGGTGTACCTACACCACATGGACTGCAGCGGTTCAAAATAGCAGCTCACCACCGCCTTCTCAAGGGCAATGAGGGATGGGTGATAAATGCTGGCCCAGCCAGCAATGCCTACATTCTGTAAATGAATTTTTAAAAATAATATAGTCTGTCGGAGTGACGTTCTTTCTTGTGTGCTGATCTGTGAGGTACTGGTAGAATCTATAGCCTTGCTTTAAAACCTGCTTGGGCTAATTTAGAGCTGCAAGATAGTCAAATATCAGGAGTGGTAGAAAATAATGGAATGTGTATGATGCCATGCCCAGGTGAATACTGTTCACATGAACACACTTATGATTGAACAAGAGCCACATGACTGTGGTGTATATCAATGATTTGGACATAAATGTAGAGGTCATGGTCAAGAAGTTTGCAAACCACCCAACACTTGGCCATGTGGTAGATAGCGAGGAGGATAGCAGTGGACTGGAGGAAGATTTCAAAGATTTCAATGGACTGGTCAGGTGGGCTGAAAATTGACAAATGGAATTCAACCCAGAGGAGTGTGAGGTGATGCAGTTGGGGAAGTCAAACATGGCAAAAGATAACACAATAAATGGGAGGATACTGAGAAGTGCAGAGGAAGTGAGGGACCTTGGAGTGAATGTCCCTGAAGGTAGCAGGACAGGTCGATAAGGTGTTTAAGAAGGCACATGGAATCCTTTCCTTTATTAGTCGAGGTATAGAACATATGAGCAGGGAGATTATGCTGGCACTGTGTAAATCATTAGTTAGGCCACAACTTGAGTACAATGTGCAGTTCTGGTCACCTCATTACAGAAAGGATGTAATTGCACTGGAGAGCGTACAGAGGAGATTTATGAGGATGTTGCCAGGACTGGAAAATTGCAGCTATGAGGAAAGATTGGATAGGCTGGGGTCGTCCTCCTTGGAACAGAGCAGGCTGAGGGGAGATTTGACTGAGATGTACAAAATCATGGCGGGGGGTGCTGGATAGAGTGGATGGGAGAGGCCTATTTACCTTAGCAGAGAGGTCAGTGACAAATAGAGGCAGAAATCTTCAACTCATTTAAAAGGAGTCTGGATATGCACCTGAAGTGCTGTAACCTACAGGGCTACGGACCAAATGCTGGAAAGTGGCATTAGACTGGGTGGCTTTTCTTTCGGCCGCCACAGACTCGATGGGCCAAGTGGCCTCTTTCTGTGCTGTAAACTTCCTATGATTCCATGGCTGTGTAGTGAAATGTACATGGACAGTTCTAATTAGTAGTTTCAGGGAAGCCGGCTGGGGTGTTGCCAGCGTTAAGAACAGTCCCCTATGAGAAAAGAAGTGCAGTCTGCTGTCCAGGTACAATGTGGGAAGCATATACCTCACATTGTTCTGTACACCATTGCCTGAACTTTATCTCTGGTGTATAAGTTTGTCCTGCCACTCCCATAAAAAGGCTGCACCGTAACTGAATTTTATTGTCATGTCCAAGCCTGTTGTAAGTAAGAGGTTCGATCCCTACATGGCGGCAGCCTTGCTCCCGATACTGCAGGCAGCCTCTGATAATTGGCCCTAATTGCCTCTAAATTTCCCTAAATAGTTACCTGCCGCCTGCACGCTATTCTGCTCTCAATCCCACCTGCAGGAAAATGCCTCAGGGATAAGATGGTGCCAGCAGCCCAGTACATCAGCCGGCAGTGCGAAATTAGGTGCCTACACACCTCTGTTCTGCCCCCATGTCGGGGTGAAAATCCTGCCCGTGGAGATTCCTCCATTGAAGACAGCCCTGAAGTTAGCACTGAAAATACACTCAGAGTCAAGCCCATTTTTTTGACATCATTTACACTCAAGTATCCTCCAAAGTTCATTAACACACACACAAAGTTAAAATATAAAAGGGGTGCAAATCAGCACTGAGCTCGCACCGTAGAGGGGAGATTGTATCTCACTTGAAACTATTCATTTACGCAACCTTAAAACAGGCCTGAGTATATTTGTAAGTATATATATATAATATATCAGTATATATGTAAGAAAATTTAAATTTCAACCCATCCAACCATCATTCATACCTCACAGCTGTCAGGCAATGACCATCCCCAAGAGAGAGAATCCAACCATCGCCCCTTGACATTCAACGGAATTACCATCACTGAATCCCCCACTATCAACATCCTGGGGGTTACCATTGACCAGAAACTGAACTGGACTAGCCATATAAATACTGTGCCTACAAGAGCAGGTCAGAGGCTGGGAATTCTCTGGCAAGCAACTCATTTCCTGACTCCCCAAAACCATTAATAATAAAAACAGAAAATGCTCTGAAGGAGGGTCATACGGACTCGAAATGTTAACTCTGCTTCTCTCTCCGCAGATGCTGTCAGACCTGCTGAGCTTTTCCAGCATTTTCTGCTTTTATTTCAGATTTCCAGCATCTGTAGTATTTTGCTTTTCTCCCCAAAACCATTCCCTATCTACAAGGCACAAGTCAGGAGCGTGCTTGCCTGGATGAGTACAGCTCCAACACAACTCCCCACCCGTCTCCCTCCTGCCTGATTAAATGCCCCCCACCACCACAAAACCTGCTTCAGGGAGGGCACAAGGTTCCATCCCTATTCTGGTAAGAATCCAGAATAAGGAGGCTCAATTTTAAAAGCATGTTGGGGGAGGGGCAAGGGCTGCCCTGTAGCTGACGGTGGTGCACAAGCACGTGCGGGGTGGGGAGAAGGGAAGCGACCACACATTAGGGAAACCTTGTATAAAGTGACCGTTCCTCTGCAGCTGAGACAGTTCAGTCGCAGCCACATTGATATGGTTGGATAAAAGCGGATGCTGGAAATGAAGAACAAAAACAAAAATACCTGGAAAACTCAGCAGGTCTGACAGCATCTGCGGAGAGGGATACAGTTAACGTTTCGAGTCCGAATGACTCTTCATCAGAACTAAGGAAAAATATTCTCTTGCAACAGAGCACTCAGGGGGAGGAGCAGGACCCTCAGGAAGAAGTGGTGGCTGGGCTCCCACACACGCCGCTTAAGAACCACATGGTCTTTCTTCAGATGACCCAGAACCAAGTGGCGGCCAGCACTCCGGCAAGCATTAAGGGGCTTTGAGATGGAGCTGGAGTCGCACACGTAACCATGAGAGGTCCCTAGGAGACCAATGCTAACCCTCGCATCTCTTTCTTTCATCCTGCAGGAGGAGTATATCAGGAGCATGGCGCCTGGTGACTTAGCTGTATGTCTCATGGCTTACAGGGAGTGGAGATAAAGGGGAAGATAGCGACAGAAGCACCTTGCTGGGCAGAGGGGGGAGCAGCAACCTCAGGAAGAAGGGGTGGCTGGGGCTCCCACACACGCCAGTGAACAGCCACAGTGAGCCATCGTGGATCGGCGCCTAGCTAGACCCAGAGTCTACAGGTGGTGCTTCTCATTCCTGCAGATGACTGAGAACCAGTGTCGCCAAAGATTGTGCATGTCCAGGGGACTAGTCAGTCACATATACCACCTGCTGCAGGATTTGGTGCCATGGGGACATGGAAGGCATCCACTGCCAGTGGCCCTGAAAGTGAACACGGCGCTCAATTTTTACACCAGTGGCTCCTTTCAGGGCTCCACAGGATATCACAAGCCTCCACCCATAAATACATCCATGAGGTCACGGGTGCCATCTTCGCGAGGGCAAAGAACTTTGCACATTTCACTTGGCACCAAGAGAGCCAGGATGCCAGAGCGATTGGATTCACCCAGATCTCGGGTTTCCCACAGGTGCAGAGTGAGATCAACTGCACTCATGTGACACTCAGATCTCCATCGCAACACATGGTCAACTATGTCAACCGCAAGGGATTCCATTCGCTGAATGTGCAGCTGCCGTGCAACTACCACAAATACATCCTGCATTTCTGCACAGGTTTCCAGGGAGTGTCCACGAATCCTACATCCTCAGTCGGTCACAGATCCCTGACATCTTCCAGGGTCCACAGAGGCTGCAGGGTTGGCTCCTCGGGGACAAGGGCTACCTGCAGAGGCCGTGGCTGATGACACCCGTGCGGTGGCCTCAGACTGCAGCAGAGTGACGGTATAATGAGGTTCATGCTGCAACTTGCAAATTGGTGGAGCAGACCATCGGGATGCTGAAAATGAGGCTCTGGAGAATGGACCAGCCTGGTGGAGCCCTGCAATACAGTCCATAGAGGGTGTCACGCATCATCGTCGTCTGCTGTGCCCTTTACAACCTCGAGCTACAATGGGGAGAGGAGCTGGCTGAGGAGGAGATGCAGGAGCTGGAAGTCTCCTCCTCCGAGGATGATGTCGATGGTGATGAGGGTGAGGAGGACCTTGAAGGCGATGCTGACTCCGATGAGGCCTCCACACAGGCCAGGCGAGGCAGGCGCATTCGGGAGGCCCTCATAGCTGCTAGATTTGTGGAGGATGATGATGACATGCAGTGAGGAGACACCATAGATCCTCACATTGCATCTGTGAATGTTTGACTCCAGTCTGGCTTATGGCAGTGCAAATACCCTCTGTGAGAATGCTCCTGTCATGGAGACGCAGTGGAGGCCCTAATAGTCGCTCGATTGCAGGAGGATGATGAAGGCATGCAGTGAGGACTCTCCACAGATAGCCTCTGAGAATGTCTGACTCTTGTCTGTTCGAGAGCAGCTTGTGCTCTGTGATCAGGGTCATATCAGAGACGTAGCCATGAAACTTTAGAAGCACCTGATCATTTGTCAGCCTTCAGCATCTGACCCCTTCAGGATCACAGCGTCACTGGACACAGATACTGACGAGATGGGGCCAGTCCCACCTTAAAGGTGCTGAGAGCCACACAGAGAGAATGATGGAACTCTGTGACACCTGCCCACTACATTCTGGCAGCAATGACCAGCACCATCGAGGTGCAGGCATCAGTAATGTGTCCAGGGAGTGTGAGGCCGGACCATCACTTTGGTCTGAAGGTTACACAAGGCACAGGGAAGAGGCCCTGGACTGAGACACCTGCCTTTATCTTGTGCAGAAAGGTTTCACATCTGAGTGACAGAACTGCTCATCAGAACAAGGAGCCATAGGCAGGGACACATTCTTGGGAGTTTATTTACAATAGTGAATATTATATTATTATACCCGTGCTACACCTTTTTAATTTTCCTAACTCTGCTACTACATCTTGTTGCTCCCCGGACATCCACAGCAGAAGTGAAGGCAGCCTGCTGACTGCTACACCCTGTCTGTGATGACCTTAGCGGGCGTCCTTTGGAGGGCTGAGACCTGGAAGGCCCAGGTCTGCTTTCGGGGTCCTGCTGTGTGGCAGTGGCACCCTCCTCGGCCTGTGGAGCTGGAACTGTTGAGGTCACAGGGAGAGGGGATTCAAATGTGCCGGACACTCCCTGAGTCACCCGGGTGGATGGCCCCGGAGTGTGCACTTGCTGATCCTCCTCGCTATGGGTACCCAAGGGCCCCTAGCTGACTCCTTGAGGAGAAGGGGTAGCCGGAGTGAGATCGGGCTGCCCCGCACCCCTCTCGTGTACATACTGCTGGAGGCCAACTACGGCATCATCGATGGAGTTCAGCCTGCGCAGCAGTGCAGGAGCGAGGTCCTGGACCAAGGTCTCCATGGCGGCCGCCATCCTATCACTGTTGACCTCGGTGCGTTGAGATGCTGGCGCTATCACCTCAGACTGAAGGTGGACAGACTCCTCCATCGTGCCTCGCAATCTGAGGAGTGCAGTGGACATCCCTTCCTGATTTTCCCGAACTTGCCTTTGCAGCTCCAGCAACTGTGACATGACCGAGTCCAGAGGCTCCTCATCTGACTCAGGCTCAGAAAATTTCTGGTCTCCAGCAGTCCTCCGAGTGCCGGGGACCTGGGAAGTCTCTGCCACCACCTGCTGTGGATGAGACAGTGTGATGTGCTCACCAGATTGTGATCCCGAGGCTACTCTAAAGCTAGGTCCCACCGAGGTATGTGTCTCTGCGCTGGGGGAGGGTGTGGGTGGCGATGTGACGGGACTTCAAGGAGGGTTTCAGCGGATTCCTCTTCTGAGCTTCCCTTGGGGCTTGATTGGAAGTCCTCGATTGTGGACTCTCTTGTCCGTTTGGCAGATGTGCCTGCGAAAGCAAGTAGAGATAATTAGTGCATAGCAGTGGCCTGTGAAACAGGACACATCACTCACAGCATGGTTGTCTGATGGATGTTGCACTGCTGGATCCTCACTTGGTAGAGCAGCGCCGACCTCACCATCAGCACAGGACCGGTCCAGATCCTTGCCGGTGGCTGGATGACTGTTTTCAAAGTCCATGAGGACCTTGATTTCAGACATTCCTCCACCAGACTGTGACCTCTCCCTCTTGCCGTGTGCCAACTTATCCTGCATGAATAGAGATGGAGAGAGTATAAGCAGGATGCCTGCCAGGCCAAATGATAAGTATTCCTGGCATGCGTGGGTGGTGAATGGTCCCATGGACGGGATGAGGACAATGATGGTGAGTGTGAGAGAGTGAATGGTGATGTCCCTTGAACTGGCAGTGAGTGAGGGCCCTGTGGATGTGTGATGGGTTTGTGAGTGTGTGAGTTGAGAGTGATGAGAAGAGTGATTTACCCTGGTGGAATGGAGGAGATCATTCATCCTCTTTCAGCACTGGGGGGCTGTCCTCTTTAGCAGGGCATTGACACTGACCACCACTTCCTCCCAAGCAGGATTAGCGAGGTTCTGCCCCTCCTGCAGCCAGAACAGAGGTAGAGAACATCTCAGCGAGCCTCCACTGCGTCCAAAAGGCGCTTGAGGGGCATATCATTAAACCCGGGGCCTGGCGGCTTTTACCCTCTCGGGACCTGCAGTCATGGGCTGGAAGAATTGAGACGTGTGCACGCGGCTGCACTTTAAATATGGTGTCCAGTGTGGTGAAGCAGCAAAGTGATGGCGTAGTGGGCGAATGAGAACCCACCCGCCAAGGAAACGGCATGTTTCCTGGGAATGCATTATTAATGCAGCGGGTTTGGGACGAGATGGCGTGAGAAGCCGCCATTGCGGCCGATAGGTAAAATGTCATTTTCCCGCCCGCTACCGCACTTAGTGC
Organism: Cetorhinus maximus; assembly: GCF_964194155.1. Classification (NCBI taxonomy): domain Eukaryota; kingdom Metazoa; phylum Chordata; class Chondrichthyes; order Lamniformes; family Cetorhinidae; genus Cetorhinus; species Cetorhinus maximus. The sequence goes on from NC_135904.1 coordinate 33,418,501, forward strand.
AAATCTGAGGCGAATCCGCCCAATGTCCGAAAATCACTTCTGTAATACGTATGTGCCCTTTCATTTTGCCACACAATGAAATATGCAACATAAAATACTAAAATTCAGAAAAATGAATGTTGCACAGGTGTTGACAACTGTGATTGACTGCATTCCAGGAGATCTCATCACATGACCTCCAATAGCCAGCCCCCACGCTCCCACCATTGGTCACTCAACATGTCCGTTCTCGTGGTGAACCACCTGCGCAACCAGTTGGAAAGCGGAGACACTCCTTGTCATCCGATTGGTTGATGCTTGGCTGTCAATCAAACAGCCTTTGTTCTCCATCTTCAATATTTTTAACACCAATATTTATTCCTAAGAGTAGGAGATAAGCACCATTTTTTATTGCCCCTATGAACTCTCTCCCGAGGAGCTTGCAACAGTGTTTGGGAGATTAATTTTTAATTACTGGAGACTCCAGGACAATCCTGGAGGATTGGCAACTCTAATACTGTCTTAATCGAGTTAATCGGGTTAATCGAGCTGCTATTTCGGAACTGTCAGAAATGAACTTACTGTGTCAGTCATACTTCAAGCACTCATGAAGAGAGAGCAGATAAGCACCAAGGCTTGAGTATGAACAGTACCTCCTCCATAAATGCTATTGTTTATTCATTTGTTATTACAAATTATACATCTCCACTGCTGGACAAATAGAGCTTTCAATATTTGGACTCCTTAAGTGGCTCGTCAGCTCCTTGTGAAGCAATAAAGGATTATTGTTGTTTCTCTTTCAGCGAACAAAATCTTTTCTCTCAGCAATCACACAGCACAAAATGCTGCAGTACTATCAGTAGTTCAGGAGCATTGAAATGGGTTTCGTATCTCAGCCATTTCCGGGGGGGTGGGGTGGAAACAGAGGAATTTCAGTCCTCAGTGTCAAACAAAATGTATGAACAATGCGCAGGACTCAATTTAAACTGGCCCTTTTGAATTGGGAGTGAGGGCTGATGGCGGGTTAGTGATTGAAGCAAGCTTTGTCCAGGCTCTTTATTTGAGCCACGGTATCAGCATCTCCCCTCCAGGTTATCTGAGCGATCACTGTGAATGAAAGAGTCCTGATTTAAAGAAATAGGAGGAAAAGGCGGATGAGTGTGTGTGGCTGGAAAAATGGTGCAGGAGGGAGGGCTTTAGATTCCTGGGACACTGGAGCTGGGTCTGGGGGAGATGGCACCTGTACAAGCCGTAGGGTTGCACCTGAACAGAGCTGGGACTGTGTTCCTTGCGGGCCATTTTGCTAGTTCTGTTGGGAGGGCTTTAAACTAACTTAGCAGGGTGTGGGAACCAAGAGAAAATGTTAGGGAGGAATACCAGGGTGCACAAAATACTGGGAGGGACAGATAGCACTAGTAAAGAGAATAGGCAAAGTCGGGATGAGGGAGAAAGTAACAAAATCTAAATCAGGGTTACTATGCATGTATGTGAATGCATGGAGTATAGTAAATAAGACTGGGGAGTTACAAGTGCAGACTGCCATGTGGGAATATAATGTGGCGATAACAGAGACCTGGCTCAAGGAAGGGCAAAACTGGGTGTTAAATATTCCCCGGTACAAGGTGTTCAAAAAAGATCGGAAAGGAAGAGAGGAGGAGGGGTGGCGGCATTGGTTAAGGAGAACATTGCAGTGCTGGAGAAAGAGGATGTCCCGGAGGGTTCAAAGACAGAATCAATTTGGCTAGAGCTAAGGAACAAAAAGGGTGCAATTACATTGCTCGGTGTAGTCTATAGGCTGCCAACTAATGAGGAGGACGTAGAAGGACAAATCTGTATGGAAATTTCAGACAGATGCAAGCATAAAAGAGAATTTATAATGGGTGACTTTAATTACACAAACGTAGACTGGGGCAGTGGTAGTGTAAAGGGTGGAGAGGGGAAAAAGTTCCGTGATAGTGTTCAGGAAAAATTTCTACAGCATGTGTCCAATCCAACAAGAAAAGATGCACTTGAACTTGGCTCCTGGAAATGAGATAGGCCAAGTAGTTCAAGTGTCAGTGGGGGAACATTTAGGAGTCAGTGATCATTGTATTGTACGTTTTAGGATGATGATAGAAAAGGACAATAGGCAACACAGAGTAGGAATAATTAACTGGACAAAAGCTGACTTCATTGGGGCAAGAATGGAACTGGGCCAGATAGACTGGAACAAAAGGTTGGTGGGACAAACTGTAGCTGAACAATGGGCTACCTGCAAAAAAGAATTGGTTCAAGGTATATTCCATTGAAAGGGAAAGATAGGGCAAACAAATCCAGAGCTCCCTGGATGAAAAAGGAGATAGAAATTAAGATAAAGAAGAAAAAGTGTGATTATGACAGGTGTCAAGTAGAAAATACAACTGAGAACCTAGAGGAATACAGAAGGTTCAGAGGGGAGGTGAAAAAGCATATTAGAGAAGCAAAGAGGGATTGTGAGAAAAGACTGGCAGCTAACATAAAGGGGAATCCCAAAGTCTTCTATAGACATATAAATAGTAAAAGGATGGTAAAAGGAGGAGTAGAGCTGATTAGGAACCTAAAAGGGGATTTACACATGGCTGAGGTGTTACATGAATACTTTGCATAATACTTTGCATCTGTCTTTACCACGGATTAGATGCTATTCAGGCCATTGTGTCAGACGAGGAAACTCTGCCACTAGAAGGGCTCAAAATTGATAAGGAGGAAGTGTTGAATAGACTGTCAGTACTTAAAGTTCACAAGGCATCGGGACCAGACCATATCCAAGGATATTGAAGGAAGTGAGAGTAGAAATTGCAGGGGCACTGGGAATCATTTTTCAGTCTTCCCTAGACTCAGGGGAGGTGCCAGAGGACTGGAGAATTGCAAACATTACATCCGTGTTCAAAAATGGTTATAAAGATAAGCCCAGCAACTACAGACCAGTCAGTTTAACTTCAGTGGTGGGCGAGATTCTAGAAACAATTATTTGGGATAGCATTCATAGTCACATGGAAAAATATGGGTTGATAAGGAAGAGCCAGCATGGATTTCTGTAGAGGAAATCGTGTTTAACTAACATGCTGGGGTTTTTTGAAGAGGTAACAGAAAAGGTCAATGAGGGTAATGCTGTTGATGTGGTGTACATGGGCTTTCAAAAGGCATTTGATACAGTGCCACACAACAGACTAATGAGAAAAGCTATTGCTCAGGGAATAAAAGGGGCAGGAGCAATCTGGATACAAAATTGGCTGAAAAGTAGGAAGCAGAGAGTAATTGTCAATGGATATTTTTCAGGCTGGAGGAAGGTTTGTAGTGGAGTTCCCCAGGGGTCAGTATTGGGACCCTTGCTTTTCCTGATATATATTAATAATCTAGATCTTGGTGTGCAGGGGACAGTTTCAAAGTTTGTGGATGTTACAAAATGTGGGAGTATTGTAAACTGTGAGGAAGACAGCGTAGAACTTCAAAAGGACTTGGCAAGTTGGTGAAATGGGCAGATAGGTGGCAGATGAAATTCAATGCAGAGAAGTGTGAGGTGATGCATTTTGGTAGCAAGAGTATGGATGGACAATATAAAACAAGGGGTGAAATTTTGAAGGTGATGCAGGAGCAGAAAGACCTGGGTGTAAATGTGCATAGATCACTGAAGGTCGCAAGACAGGTGGAGAGAGCAGTTAATAAAGCATATAGTATCCTGGGCTTTATTAATAGAGGCATAGATTACAAGAGCAAGGAAGTTATGCTGAATTTATATAAGGCACTCAGATCTCAGCTGGAGTACTGTGTAGTTATGGGTAACACATTATAAGAAGGAGGTGAACACATTGGACAGAGTGCAGAAGAGGTTTACAAGAATGGTTCCAGGGGTGAGAAACTTCAGTCAAGAAGATAGATTGGAGACGTTGGGACTATTCTCCTTGGAGAGAAGAGGAAATTTGATAGAGATGTTCAAAAGCATGAAGGGGCTGGACAGAGTAGATAGGGAGAATCTGTTCCCGCTCATAAAATGATCAAGAATGAGAGGGTGATTTAAAGTGATTTGCAAAAGAAGCAAATGTGACATGAGAATAAACTTTTTCATACAACGAGTAGTTCGGGTCTGGAATGCACCTGGAGGTAGGTTCAATCGAGGCATTCAAGAGGGCATTAGATGATTATTTGAATAGAAACAATGTGCAGGGGTACGGGGAAAAGGCAGGGCATTGGCACTTGGTCATGATGCTCATTTGGAGAGCCGGTGCAGACATAAAGGGCCGAATGGCCTCCTTCTGTGCCATTAAAATTCTGTGATTCTGTGAAAGGGACCTCAGCAGAGGTCAGAATGTCTGCAACCAATGAGAAGGCTGACAGAAAACCAATGATGGCAGGAAGACAGAGGAAGATTCCTGTTCATGCCCCCAACCCTCCCAATCCCCTTTTCCCAGTTCTCTGACTCTTTCTTCGAGGCAGTGAAGGCCAAAAGTCTTGTTTCCTGTAGATTGGAGGAAGAACACCCCGAACCAAGCATATGTGGCTTGAGATAACAGAGGTAGTGAGCAGGAGGAGAGTGGCCCCCTTCAGCTGCATTCAGTGCCGCAAGAGGTTTAATGGCGAATATGCACAGGAAGAGTGAATGGTGTAACACTTCCTGATGCCAAGTGCACACTCTAACTTACCTAGCATTGTCCACACAGCATTCCTCAAAATAACACACCTTGCTGCTCCTCGCTCTCGAGGCACCTCCTCACATCCCTCATCTCAGGAACAATTCACACTGTCCATTATTTTGACATTCCATTCTCTTCACACGTTCCACTTCTCACACTCAAATCACTCATTTCAGGGAGATAGTGCAGAACTTCCAGGGAAAGACAGGAGACAGAGGGTCGACCTGCAGTGATAGCCTCATTGACCGCAGCAGAGGGCCAGGTATTAAAGATCAGCAGATTGCCACAGTCCATGGGCTTAGGTGATGTAGAGATTGGGACTCTCACAGACCCAGTAACAGTATTAGATATCACATTGCCACTTGGCACATAGCACTCACATGTGCTGAATTGATGTCACTATTAACTGAACTGTCATGATCTGCACAATGCAAAGTTTGAAACTTTTCCTCGTGTCAGCAAGAACTCATATCTTTCAACTGCCATAAATCCTTCAAGGGTGATGGAGGAGTTGGAACAAGAGGAGGTCGAGCACTCTGAGGATGCATTGTCACATGACCTGTGTACCCTTCACCAGTGCAGATACACACACCTTGGCAGATATTGCAGTAGAGGTAGCTAGCTTGATATACAGTGAGCGGGATTGGAGACAGGGACAGAATTGGAGAGCTTCTGCCAGATGGTGCAGGATCCAAGTTTTGCTGGATGTAAATGCTGAGTCTCAGGGTATCTATGGAAATAGCACTTCTGGAGTAGCAGTGGAAAATGTGAGTGCTTCTGCTGTGTTAGTTGGCTGCTCCTGTTGGTCCTCACCAGAGGTCTAATGCTGTAGCTACATAGATTGCTCACATGCTACTGTGAAGGCTGACAGCAGGGAAGCTCAGATCAAGGTGAGTAAAGCTCAAGGTAGGTGAAATGACCTCCAGAATTAGACATGACCTGTGAAGCAGCAAAAGCAAAATCAGTCAGTTAGAAGATGTGATGTGAACACAAGCCTTTCCCATCGGCAGGGCAGCAGGTATGCAGTTACACTATTTAAAGGCTTCCCAACCTGTCAGTTTCGTTGATCAATGACTGCCTGCTGTGCTGTCATCTTGTTGACCTTGGTGAGTTCTACACAGTTCAAGAGACCCATGTGTTGACTATGAAGGTTAGAACCTGCCCACAATTTAAGTGATTGTTAAAATATTTAAATCATTGATCCGACAGGCTCCATAGAGATTTCCCCCTCACCTCAGAACGCACCCTGGTAAAACCTGGAAGTGGGCAGTATCATGTCAGATTGTCTGGCACTTTTTGGGCATTAACTCTGTCACCTGCGCCTGAATCTGTCCTCTTCTTGGCAATCAAAATTCTGCCCAACGAAACACTCTGCAAATTGAGGAAATCAACCCTTTCAAGTTTAAGGCCAGTTTCCTGGGTCCTTGAGTAGAGTTGGGTGCCAGAGGTGCGCAGGCATTCCTTGAGGCCGACTGTGCCAGACACAACTGGTGGGAAAATATCATGACACGTTCCCTCATTTGCATAATATCACAACACACCTGCCTGTCTTTGGGTGGGCCGTAACACAAATCCACAGAAACTTCTGATGAGGGCAAAAGGGGCAAGGGCATGCTGTCACTGGGTGCCATGCCAATTTTCACCTTTACTGCCCCCACACCCCCCCAACCTCCCCAGGCAAATGGCACTGAGTCCAAACACTGAATGTCCACATTAAACAAAGATGTAGGAGGTTGAACAAGGAACAGGAAGCTTACCAATGTTCTGCATGGTTTTATTTGGTTAACTTGCAGCAATGCATTCATCAGCAACTCTGGAATCCCTAGATCTTGGCTTATGCCAACCTGCACCTTAACTCTCTGGACGTGAATGAGTATGATGTGTCACTACAGGCAGGGAAAGGACAGGACTTATGTACGTATTACATAGAATTACAGTGCAGAAAAAGGCTCAACTGGTCTACATCAGTGTTTACATTGTCATCACTCTAAGAGGAAACAAATTTCTCTTGAACTCCTTACTCAATTTATTACTGATTGTCTTACAATTATGGCCACTAGTTTTGGTCTCCCCTACAAGTGTAATCATTTTCTCTGCATCTAACTTGTCAAATGCCTTCCTAGTATCAAATAACCATCAGATCACCTCTCAGTCTTTTTCCAGAGGAAAGCCCCTGTCTGTTCAGTCTTCTGTGATAGTTGTATACTCTCCGTGCTGCAATCATCTTTATAGATCTTTTTTGCACATGCCTCAGTGCTTCTACATCATTTTTATAATATGGAGACTTCAATTTATATAACGTGATTTACAACCTCAGGTCCAACATGCATGACAGCCAATTTCTTAAATGTCTCTATTTCCTTGAGGAAAACACAGCAGCCAGTTTGTATCAGCAAGTTCCCACAAACAGCATTGAGAGAAATGACTAAATAATCCTTTCTTCAATGATGTTGCGTAGGAATAAATAATGGCCAGAGTAATGGGGGCAACTTTCCTGCGCTTCTTTGAATAGTTCCGGTGGGATTTTTAACATCCATTTGATATGGCAACGAGGAAATAGGATCAATGCCTTGTGTGGAAAAGGAACACCTCAGAGAATGCAGTGCTCCCTCAGTACTGCACCGGGAGCATCAGGTTGGATTATGAACTCAAGTTTATACAGTGGGATTTGCACCTAATAACTCTTTTGAGTTATCAACAGTCACAGATTGTAACTCTTTCGAGTACAATCACAGTTCTTGGTTTCCAGGAGTGGGACATGAACCCACAACCCTCTGATTCAAAGGCGAGGGTGCTATGAACTGAGCCACAGCGGATAACCCTGACTCAGGGATGAGTGTTCATAATTAGGCAAATCTATACATTCCTTAGCAGCTTAGTTTGAACATCCTTTATAGGTATCTGCCTATAAAAAGCATCTGATTTAAGAAAAAGCATATAAATTCAACCACTGTATTGTTGAGGAGGTGCCTTTATTTTTTGCAGAATGCTGTTCTCGCTGCTGAAGATAACCTCTGCCTGACTGAACAATACTATTTTTATTTTAAATGCTGACAATCCTGAGAGTGGTGACAGATACCTTAATGAGAGGTGGAGCAGCAAGCTGACTGGCTGAAGACAAGTGGCACCATCAGTGCTGTCACTGGGATGTAACAATGAGTAAGCATTCATGCATTAAGTAGCTAGCGCTTTTGCAAGTGTGGAACTGAAAGCTCCTGAGTGAGATATGTGGGTTTTTTTAGGAGAAGGGAGTGGCTCTGCATCAAGCCTGCCCTGTGTGCCTGGGTCTGCAATGCAAACATCCTGCAGCAAGGGGCTCAGCACGCGGCTTGCCACGGATTGGCTGCCTCGGCTGTCAATCAAAGCCGGCCGGCGTCCCGCCGCGCGGGCTCACGGGAGTTGTAGTCCAACCGGTCTTCGGCTCTGGCAAGGAAGAAGCAAGGCGGGGCGGGAGAGGGGACTACAACTCCCAGCCTGCAGTGGGGGGCGATGCCTCAGCCGGCCGGGATGGGAGAGAGCGGCGGGCGCGCAGCCTGCAGCCCGGTAGCCGGGCGGGGAGGCAGGGAGACCGGCTGACCTGTCAGTGCTTGAGGGGGCGGGGGAGTTGGTCTTGCTACCGGCTTCCGGGATCTGCCTATCCCGGGGGGGGGGGGGCCGGCATGAATTACAGAGCGGCGGCGGACGCGGTGGCGGAGAAACTGCTGAGTTACAGCAAAGATCAGAGCGGCTGGAGAGTCTGCAAAAAATCGGTAAGAGGGGGAATGGGGGGGGGAGGGGGAATGTGGGGGGGGGAGGAGGGGGAATGTGGGGGGGGGAGGAGGGGGAATGTGGGGGGGGGGGGTGGAGGGGGAATGTGGGGGGGGGGTGGAGGGGGAATGTGGGGGGGGGTGGGGGGGAATGTGGGGGGGGGTGGGGGGGAATGTGGGGGGGGGTGGGGGGGAATGTGGGGGGGGGTGGGGGGGAATGTGGGGGGGGGTGGGGGGGAATGTGGGGGGGGGTGGGGGGGAATGTGGGGGGGGGTGGGGGGGAATGTGGGGGGGAATGTGGGGGGGAATGTGGGGGGGGGTGGGGGGGAATGTGGGGGGGGGTGGAGGGGGAACGTGGGGGGGGGAACGTGGGGGGGGGAACGTGGGGGGGGGAACGTGGGGGGGGGAACGTGGGGGGGGGAACGTGGGGGGGGGGTGGGGGGGGAACGTGGGGGGGGGGTGGAGGGGGAACGTGGGGGGGGGGTGGAGGGGGAACGTGGGGGGGGGGGGTGGAGGGGGAACGTGGGGGGGGGGGTGGAGGGGGAACGTGGGGGGGGGGGTGGAGGGGGAACGTGGGGGGGGGGGTGGAGGGGGAACGTGGGGGGGGGGGTGGAGGGGGAACGTGGGGGGGGGGGTGGAGGGGGAACGTGGGGGGGGGGGTGGAGGGGGAACGTGGGGGGGGGGGTGGAGGGGGAACGTGGGGGGGGGGGTGGAGGGGGAACGTGGGGGGGGGGGTGGAGGGGGAACGTGGGGGGGGGGGTGGAGGGGGAACGTGGGGGGGGGGGTGGAGGGGGAACGTGGGGGGGGGGGTGGAGGGGGAACGTGGGGGGGGGGGTGGAGGGGGAACGTGGGGGGGGGGGTGGAGGGGGAACGTGGGGGGGGGGTGGAGGGGGAACGTGGGGGGGGGGGTGGAGGGGGAACGTGGGGGGGGGGGTGGAGGGGGAACGTGGGGGGGGGGGTGGAGGGGGAACGTGGGGGGGGGGGTGGAGGGGGAACGTGGGGGGGGGGGTGGAGGGGGAACGTGGGGGGGGGGGTGGAGGGGGAACGTGGGGGGGGGGGTGGAGGGGGAACGTGGGGGGGGGGTGGAGGGGGAACGTGGGGGGGGGGTGGAGGGGGAACGTGGGGGGGGGGGTGGAGGGGGAACGTGGGGGGGGGGGTGGAGGGGGAACGTGGGGGGGGGGGTGGAGGGGGAACGTGGGGGGGGGGTGGAGGGGGAATGTGGGGGGGGGGTGGAGGGGGAATGTGGGGGGGGGGTGGAGGGGGAATGTGGGGGGGGGGGTGGAGGGGGAATGTGGGGGGGGGGTGGAGGGGGAATGGAGGGGGGAGGGGTAATGGGGGGAATGTGGTGAGAGGGGGTAATGGAGGGAGAGGGGGGGTAATGGAGGGGGGAGGGGTAATGGGGGTAATGGAGGGCGAGGGGGTTGAATGGAGGGCGAGGGGGGGTTGAATGGAGGGCAAGGGGGGGTTGAATGGAGGGCAAGGGGGGGTTGAATGGAGGGCAAGGGGGGGTTGAATGGAGGGCAAGGGGGGGTTGAATGGAGGGCGGGGTTTGAATGGAGGGCGGGGGGGTGGAATGGAGGGCGGGGGGGGTGGAATGGAGGGAGAGGGGGGGGAATGGAGGGAGAGGGGGGGGAATGGAGGGAGAGGGGGGGGAATGGAGGGAGAGGGGGGGGAATGGAGGGAGAGGGGGGGGAATGGAGGGAGAGGGGGGGGAATGGAGGGAGAGGGGGGGGAATGGAGGGAGAGGGGGGGGAATGGAGGGAGAGGGGGGGGGGAATGGAGGGAGAGGGGGGGGAATGGAGGGAGAGGGGGGGGAATGGAGGGAGAGGGGGGGGAATGGAGGCAGAGGGGGGGGAATGGAGGCAGAGGGGGGGGAATGGAGGCAGAGGGGGGGGAATGGAGGCAGAGGGGGGGAATGGAGGGAATGGAGGGCGGGGGGGGAATGGAGGGCGGGGGGGAATGGAGGGCGAGGGGGGGAAAGGGGGAATGGGGGGCGAGGGGGGGATGGAGGGAGAGGGGGTGAATGAGGGGTGGGGGAGGGAGGCAATGGAGGGTGGGGGAATGGAGGGGGAGGGAGGCAATGGAGGGAGGGGGTGGGTGGCAATGGAGGGAGGGAATGGAGGGGGGAATGGGGGGAAGTGGGGTTGGTGTGGGGGAATATACAGTGTGAGGGAGGAAGTAGTGTGGGGGGGGGTGGGGAAATTGAGTGGGGGGAGTTTTTGACGGGGAGTGATGGGGGACTAGTGGTGGGGATGAGTGTTGGGTGGGGAAATGAGTGGGGAGAGAGGTGGGAGGGGTGAGTGGTGGAGGTGAATAGAGGTGTGGGAGTGGTGGAGGTGAATGGAGGTGGGGGAGAGGGGTGGGGGAGTGGTGGAGGTGAATAGTGGTGGGGGAGGGGTGGGGGTGTGGTGCGAGGGAGAGGGGGAGGGAGTGGTGCGAGGGAAGAGGGGGAGGGAGTGGTGCGAGGGAAGAGGGGGAGGGAGTGGTGCGAGGGAAGAGGGGGAGGGAGTGGTGCGAGGGAAGAGGGGGAGGGAGTGGTGCGAGGGAAGAGGGGGAGGGAGTGGTGCGAGGGAAGAGGGGGAGGGAGTGGTGCGAGGGAAGAGGGGGAGGGAGTGGTGCGAGGGAAGAGGGGGAGGGAGTGGTGCGAGGGAAGAGGGGGAGGGAGTGGTGCGAGGGAAGAGGGGGAGGGAGTGGTGCGAGGGAAGAGGGGGAGGGAGTGGTGCGAGGGAAGAGGGGGAGGGAGTGGTGCGAGGGAAGAGGGGGAGGGAGTGGTGCGAGGGAAGAGGGGGAGGGAGTGGTGCGAGGGAAGAGGGGGAGGGAGTGGTGCGAGGGAAGAGGGGGAGGGAGTGGTGCGAGGGAAGAGGGGGAGGGAGTGGTGCGAGGGAAGAGGGGGAGGGAGTGGTGCGAGGGAAGAGGGGGAGGGAGTGGTGCGAGGGAAGAGGGGGAGGGAGTGGTGCGAGGGAAGAGGGGGAGGGAGTGGTGCGAGGGAAGAGGGGGAGGGAGTGGTGCGAGGGAAGAGGGGGAGGGAGTGGTGCGAGGGAAGAGGGGGAGGGAGTGGTGCGAGGGAAGAGGGGAGGGAGTGGTGCGAGGGAAGAGGGGGAGGGAGTGGTGCGAGGGAAGAGGGGGAGGGAGTGGTGCGAGGGAAGAGGGGGAGGGAGTGGTGCGAGGGAAGAGGGGGAGGGAGTGGTGCGAGGGAAGAGGGGGAGGGAGTGGTGCGAGGGAAGAGGGGGAGGGAGTGGTGCGAGGGAAGAGGGGGAGGGAGTGGTGCGAGGGAAGAGGGGGAGGGAGTGGTGCGAGGGAAGAGGGGGAGGGAGTGGTGCGAGGGAAGAGGGGGAGGGAGTGGTGCGAGGGAAGAGGGGGAGGGAGTGGTGCGAGGGAAGAGGGGGA